>NC_081828.1:62018933-62643933 GCF_030867095.1 Alligator mississippiensis
TGTTGTAGCAGGTAGATGTTTTCATTGCATAGCAAATTTCAGCAGATCTAGGACTTTTAAATACATGTGTATAGATGAGGGTTTTTTTGGCTGAGATTATAAACTATTTCTTCTTTGGATGTTTCTGGATCCTGAAGTTGTTTAAATGTATATCTATATATGAGCATAAGTGCAAACTCCTAACAAGTAAGACTATTTAAAATGCTTCATTAACATATAATGAACGGATATAGCTACTTTTGTAATAAATGTTATCAACTTCCTAATCATAAATGAGCATAACATGTCACAACTGAAAATCTTAGTCTATTACATTTTTATTTTAAAAACATGGTTCTGCTTTGAAAAATATGTCTATAGGAAAGTGATATTTTTATATAAACAGCAAGCTTGTCTGAACTTCTCAGTATTCTTTCTTCTTTAATAAAAGCCTGTTTCCAGCTTCTTACTCATTCTAGTAATGAACATTTTAGAATTTGAGCTGGGGGAGAGAGAGACTTCAGTCAAACATCAAGTATATGTAAGTCTGTTCCTCTGAAATTCATATTAATAAGAATAAATTAGTTTAAAATTTGGGTCACAAATTGAATTTGAATCACTAGCAGAATAAATGCTCATGTCAGTTCAAACTGAATGATTCTGATTTGAAAGCACTAGTAAAGAAACACATAACACTGTAACATTGCTGATAGAATTGCTTCTTTTAGAAAAGAACCACACCATATATGCCATATCATGTTTAGATTATATAAACATAACCTGGCTTTGTGCCATCTGAAAATATGGGTGTTTTTTGCTGCTGTTACTTTCTATAGAATAAAACAAAATTATATGAGAAAAGATCTTTGAAAGAAAAAGCCTTATTCTGGTAATAATGGCATAATTAACCCTTCAAATGCCTTAACAAAAATCTTTCCTTGGTATATGGGCACTTACTGGTATCTCTAGTGTGTTTCTAAACTATTAATTGTATTTTGCCTTAAGCAACAATGCCCTGGTAACCATGGAGCATAGAACTCAAGGAATTTTGGGGGAGACTTGCGGTTTTTATTTTTATCTTTTTATAGGGAACAAAATGAAAGGTGGAGTCTTTAAAAACTCCTTTGCAAACTTCTCCTTTATTTATTTATTTATTTTATTTTTTTTTTGCATTCTACAAAGATATACTAGCCTTAATTGCTAGTTTTCTGGGGAAAAATAGAGAAATTTAAACAAAAAAAAAAGAGTAAAAATAAAGCATATGTGCAATATAAGATTTGTTTAGTACAATATTTAGTGTGAGAGGGATACATTTATGTGTGCTTACCTGGATGGATGTGTCCATAAACAACACTGAAGGCAGTGAAGAACTGAGTGAAAATGTAGTAAACTTTGCAATAATTTTTAAATAAGTGAGGTCAATATGTTAAATATTTACATGCGTTTAAAATATGCACTGTGGCTTCAAGAAACGGAGGGACTCATAGAGTGGGGGGTGGAGGGGAGGGAAGATGGTTTATCAAACAGAAAAATTACTGCAAGCTGAGCAACTCAGGATGATTTCTTCTTTCTTTTTTCATTTTCAAATTGAAATTGTGAGCATAAATGTGCAGGTGTTAAAATACAATGGAGTTATTTGATAATCCTATTGTTTTATCATCTGGAGAGAAATTTGTTAGGTTGGAATTGTTTCCACTGGACTTGTGGCATCTAGAATAGTGGGCCACGGCCTTGACTAAGATCATTGGGCACTTCTTTACTACAAACAATAAGTAAATCATCAGGGAAAGGCTTTTTATTCTAAATAGTGCACCTTTAACCACTTAATGATCCCTTGTGGGGAAGAAAGGGATATACCTTCCTGTTTGCATGTGAACTTCCCTGAAATACTGCAGGGTCTCGGCATTACCAAAACCCTGACCATAGATGTACGTTATATTGAAATTATTGGTTTTTAAACTTTTCCCTGCAAGGGAAAGTATGAGTGAATTGCATTATGACTGTAGACCTTGAATGAATATTAAATAAACTCTATGCATATCACACACTTTTGTTTGCTTTTTAACAGTTTCATAATGGTGTTTCATTCGTTTCATATTACACAAATCTCTAACTGTATTTTTGTGCAAGAAAACAATTTTGTTCCTAGACTAGCCTTTTATGTACCTAGAAAAAGGTGTATAGTTTTCTAGGCCAAAGCTAGAAAACAGACGAGAGCCACAGAAATGCAACACTTGTCCCTTCAGACTGTCCCATAGAGCAAAAGAGTGTGTCTTCCATTTTTTAATTCCTTTTATGTGAATCCTGAAAAGAAGGCAGTGGTGAAGAGGATTTAGAGATAATGGGGATCCTGGCTTTCTGTTTAAACACAAATTTTCTGATTTTAAAACCCCCAAAATATGCAAATAAAACACCACTAATATATAAACATAAACAAAGGGTTTAAAGCCATTTGGCAGCCTACCAGTACCTTAGTCACTATAATAAAATAACTTCTAAGTACCTATACATTTTGGTAGTTGATTTTGGGTTTTTTATCAAGGAAAATCAGAGCTCCCCTGCACCCTTTGTTTATCAGGACACAGGTCCAGGTCCCTCACTCCACGCTCTGCCAGAGTGGGCTCCCAGCTACCAGAGCTACAGGGCAAGGGAACTGGGTCTGCAGCACCCAAGCCCCGGCTGCCACCTGTAGGAGGCAGTGGCTGCTGCAGCAAAGCAGAACCTGGCTTGCTCTCCTCCACTGGTGGCACAGCTGGAGCAGAGCCCACAGTGGGGGGATGTTGGAGCAGGTGTAGGTGGCCGGCTGTGGCCTCGGGCTCTCTGCCCTGCTTCCCTCCCCACTAGACCTCTGTGACCTAGCAGGCAGGAGCTCTGCAGGACATTGCAGGGCCAGGCAGGGAAGCTCAGTGCCCCTGCTGTAAGCCCTGCACCACCATGGCAAGGCGCCCCCTGCCCACCTGTCAAGAGTGAGGGATACAACTCTACACTGTCCACACTGGTGCTGCTATGCAGGCAGGGAGTACTTCACCATACCAGCGCGGGGCTTGCAATGGCAAAGAGCTTCCCTGCCCTGCTCTGCCTTGCCACCCTGGGTCCCACCTACTGGGCTGTGGAGGCTCCAGGGGGAAGGCATCAGGGCATGGAGCCCAAGCCCACAGTGGGCAATCCACCCTGCCCTGAGCACAAATCCAGGGGACACTTGCCCCCCGCCCCCATAGTACATACAGTGGCAGGGAGCCAGCCCCAGCCCCACCCCTGTGGATGAGATAAGCCGCTCCTGGCTCCATCTCACTCCCAACCTTTGCCATGTGGCCATGCTTTCTGGTCGCAGGATCTGAGTCCCCCACACTGGGCTGAGCAGCAGCCCCAGCCCTGCCCAACTCCCTCCATATAGGGGCTTCAACTTCCACCCCTCCCTCCATGCCCCCACCAGACTTACCTGCAGGAGCTGCTTTCTAGGCTGTCTGGTGGCCCCTGCCTAACCGCCACTGGTGATGTATAGAGTGTGCAGTGGGGGGCACGTGCATGCCCTGAGAGCTCTGGTTCACCCCCTGACATCCAGTGCACCCTGCTTAGGCGATGGGTAGAGGGGGCAGGCTGGAGCGCCAGTGCCCCCCTGCCTCCCGCAAGCACCAGCCAGCGAGTGGGGGCACCAGGAGAAGTGCCCCTGGCACTTTTGGGTGTCCTGTTCGTGCTTCCCCTTCAGTGCGATTGGCCGGCGGGGGGGGACTCACCCCAGGCTGTCCAATCAGCAGTGGCGGGGTCAGACCCCCCCCCATCATTGAGGGGAGCATGTGCCCCCTGCACTGACTCAGGAGGCACCAATCACCCATGTTAACTGCTCTTCTCTTGCTCCCTCCAGCCCCTTGCAAACTAGAACTCTGCAAAGGGAGCTTTTTCCAAAAGTGAAAAATCTGTATGCTTCTCCATTAAAATGGAAACAAAATCCATGTTTTTCTTGGTAAAAAGGGAAAATCTGCTTTTTTTATGGGAAGCAGAAAACCTGGATTCCTGGAGATGAGGGAGGGAGATACGTCTTTGTCTTTGCCCAAGACTTAACCAACATAACAAATGAAGGGAGCAGCCCCATGGTGCACATCCACTATAAAAACAAGACCTCTCTGTAGTACAGAGAAATTCGCGTTGTTTTGTTTTGTTTTATTTTTTTTGGGGGGGGTGGGAGGGGGGGTGGAGAAAACCGGTTGCCTATTAGGATGTTACGAGTTATGCTAGTAGGGAGGGAAAAACTGCAGAAAGACCTGGATAGATTGCAAGGGTGGGCTAACAAAAACAGGATGCATTTCAATACGGACAAGTGCAGGGTGCTGCACTTGGGCAGTAGTAACCGGCAGCACACTTATAAGATGGGAAACTCCCTTCTTGAGAGCACAGAGGCAGAAAGGGATCTTGGAGTCACCATTGACTCCAAGATGAACATGGGCCAACAATGCGAGGTCACGGTCGGCAGGGCTAACCGGACCCTATTGTGCATCCACAGGTGCATCTCAAGTAGGGCCAAGGATCCTCACCCTCTACGTGACACTGGTCAGGCCACAGCTGGAGTACTGTGTCCAGTTCTGGGCACCCCACTTCAAGAGGGATGTGGACAACATTGAGAGGGTCCAGAGGAGGGCCACCTGCATGATCCAGGGACAGCAGGGCAGACCCTACAATGAGAGGCTACGGGACCTGAACCTGTTCAGCCTTCACAAGAGAAGGCTGATTGGGGACCTTGTGACCATCTATAAACTCACTAGGGGGGACCAGAAGGGTTTGGGGGAGGCTTTGTTTCCCCTAGCACCCCCCGGGATAACAAGGAATAACGGCCACAAGATGTTGGAGAGTAGGTTCAGATTAGACATCCGTAGGAACTACTTCACACTCAGGGCGGCTAGGATCTGGAACCAACTTCCAAGGGAAGTGGTGCTGGCTCCTACCCTGGGGGTCTTTAAGAAGCGGCTCGATGCCTACCTGGCTGGGGTCACTTGAACCCAGTTACCCTCCTGCCCAGGCAGGGGGTTGGACTTGAAGATCTACAAGGTCCCTTCCGACCCTACTTCTATGATTCTATGATGCCTTGAAGTTTAAGTCTTCCTCCCACCTCCACCTGAGGATTATACATACAGATTTATGAAGTGTATTAGAGATGGAAGACCCTTGTAGGGAACCCTTGCTAGATTTAAAGGAGCATCTGGCAGTTATCTAAACCTCTACTATTTAAAAATACTTTGGAAAAAAATTATAATTGGAGCAGCCAAGATGCGGTGTCACTATTTTGAAGATACAGTTTAATCCAGTAAAACAGTATCATGTGACATGGCTGCCCAGGATAGCAAGAGACTTAAGTGATGGAGGAGGTCCATTCCAGTCCTGTTCTATGTACTCCACATCTTATCATTTGCCAGAATATACACAGAATAGTGTAACAAGCCCCATACTGTATAACTGTCTTTCAGCAAATAACATTCTAGCTACCATGCTAATGAGAGATCCTGTAATACTACCTTCATTCTTTGCAGACAATATGAAGAATGGTCTGCTTCTTTAGAGAGAGAAAAAAAGGTGAAATTAATATCAGTAATTCAGGTTACAATTTCTTTAAGACTGTTATAACTAGCATTGTTTTCTTTTAAAAGATAACTACAAACCAGAGAGCTAAGTGGTTAATTTTAGAGAAACGCACATGTTTAGATGTATGAAAGCTTCATAAGGCTTGTAAACTACATTAGTTTAACTCCCAAAGAAACGCCAGTCTCTTATTTTGGCTGATATGCTAGAAATCTGTAACACAAAATAATTTGCTTCACATGCACATTAGAAAGTGCAGTGAATGCTCTTGACATCCCCTTAACTTTTGTAATTTGACTGTCCTATGGAGGAGATCTGAGCCTCGCTCTCCCTAGTGTACTGATTTCTTTGAAATCCTTCAACAAAATGGAGTATTTAGGAGCCAGTAGTCTCCTACTCTAAGTGGCTTGCCTTTGTAAGTATTTAGGCACAAGCATGTGAAATGTTAGTTCTTGTCTGGTGCCTTCTGCTTAAATATATCACAGGAAGTTGCTCACTGAAGTCTAACTTGAGAAGGATCTCATCAAACATGGAAATGAGGTGCCAAGGCCACCAGTATTAGACTGGGAGTTGCTCCCTGCCACCAGTCTTAGACTGGAAACACTCTGTGCTGTGATATGTCATGACATAACAAACACCCATGAAGCAGATCAGCTAAGACACTACTGGGACTGTCATCCCCAGGGTCAGTTCCCTGGGCTTCAGGGCCCTGACCCTAGGAGAAAAAGTTCCTGGGTGTCCTGCCCCAAGTTGAAGTACATGTTTACAAGTGAGGAAACCTCTGCTTGTAGACATCCCTATATCAGGACATGGGGAATCCCACAGCATGGGATTCAAGCATAGAGTGGGGAGCTCCCCTAGGAGTTCCCTCCTCCCCTTGAAGTGGCAAATGGAGGGGGAATCGCTTAGGGGAGCTTCCCCTCCTCCACACTTGGACTTGTCCTAAGGGAATGATCGTCCTGCTGTGGTGTGCAAGTGGAAGAGGGAGCCTTTTGCACATCCAGCTATGCACTAGGAGAATTATTCCCCTGGTGCAGACTGGGGAGCTGCCCTAGGGTACCCTCCCTTTCCCTTGCACATGGTCCCTGACCCAGGGAAGCAGGTAGAGGAACAGCGGCACAATAGGCATGCTGACACCAGCATCCTTTCCTCCATGCTCCCCTTGGTACAGGACACTGCGTGTAATCAGGGTGGGGAACTCCTGGGGTACACACACACAGTTTCATAGTTGCTAGGGTCGGAAGGGAACTGAGGAGATCATCTAGTCCAACCCCCTGCTGTGGCAGGAAAGACTACTGGGGTCACATGACCCTGGCCAGATGTTCATCCAGCCTCCTTTTAAAGACCCCCAGGGTAGGAGCCAGCACCACTTCTTTTGGAAGTTGGTTCCAGGTCCTAGCCGCCCTGACAATGAAATAGCGCTTCCGAATGTCTAGCCTGAAACTACTCTCCGCTAGCTTGTGTCTGTTGTATCTTGTAACTCCCGGGATTGCTCGGGGGAACAGGGACTCTCCCAATGCCTGCTGGTCCCCCTTGACTAGTTTGTAGACTGTCACTAGATCCCCTCTCAGCCTTCTCTTTTGGAGGCTGAACAGGTTCAGGTCCCGTAGCCTCTCCCCGTAGGGCCTGCCCTGCTGACCCCTGATCACGTGGGTGGCCCTCCTCTGGACCCTCTCCATATTGGCCACATCCCTCCTGAAGTGCGGTGCCCAGAACTGGACACAGTACTCCAGCTGCGGCCTGACCAGTGTCGCGTAGAGGGGGAGAATCACCTCCTTGGACCTGCTTGAGGTGCATCTGTGGATGCACGACAAGGTATGGCTGGCCTTCCTGATCACGTCCCCACACTGTCGGCCCATGTTCGCTGTGGCATCAGTGATGTCTCCAAGATCCTTTTCTGTCTCAACACTGGCAAGAAGGGAGTTCCCCAGCCTGTAGGTGTGCCACTGGTTCTTCCTCCCCAGGTGCATTACCCTGCATTTCTCAGGGTTGAACCCCATCCTGTTCTCTTCGGCCCACCCCTGTAACCTGTCTAGATCCGCTTGCAGCTTGTTCCTTCCTACTAGCATACCCGCTTCCCCCATCTTAGTGTCATCTGCGAACTTGAACAGGGTGCTTTCTACCCCTTCGCCCAAGTCACTGATGAAGATGTTAAATAGTGCGGGCCCGAGGACCAAGCCCTGGGGAACCCCACTGCCCACATCCCTCCAGGTTGAATAAGACCCATCCACCACCACCCTCTGGGTGCGGCCCTCGTCAGTTAGTGACCCATCTGACCATGTAGGCGTCAACACTACTGTCTCTTAGTTTCTTACTGAGAATGGGGTGAGAGATGGTGTCAAAGGCCTTCCTGAATTCCAGAAAGACTATATCCACTGCAACACCTGCATCCAAGGACTTGGTGACCTGGTCGTAGAAGGCCACCAGGTTGGTTTGACAAGACCTGCCCCTAATGAACCCATGCTGGTTGCCCCTGAGCATAACCTCCCCTGCCAGCCCTTCCTGGACACGTGCCAGGATAATTCTTTCGAAAAGCTTCCCCAGGACCGAGGTAAGACTCATGGGCCTATAGTTTCCTGGGTCCTCCTTCCTCCCTTTTTTGAAGATGGGGACCACAGTGGCCCTTTTCCAGTCCTCCGGCACATCACCCGAGTGTCATGAGTGCTCGTAGAGCTGTGCCAGAGGTCCCACAGTGACATGGAGGAGAGTATTGCAAACCTATGCCTGGGCAATCATTCTGTTGCATACATGCAAGTGCAGAGTTCCCTCCTGCTTGCAATAGTTTCCCTTAGTGCAGGTCTGCTCCCGTAGTTTTCCCTTCTACTTGCTGCTGCTCCTGGGTCAAGTGCCATGTACATGACAGGTGTCCTTATCCCCCTGTGCCTTAACATTGGGGTACATCTGCAAGTGGCAGTTTCCTTGTTTACAGATGTGTGCTCCCAAGTTGGATCAGACCCCAAAGGCCAGGGAAGCTTCTGCCTGGAAAGGTGGCGGTGTGTCTTGGTACATGTGCAACAGGAATAGGAATGGCTGTGGTCCTCAATGGCACTCTGAAAAGCATTGTGGAAATGGTACAGATATAGCCCAAGGCTGCATCCACACATGGTGTAGACATTTGGTTACCCTGGGACAATTAGCAGTGGCACATATTGTGCCAACACTAGTTGTCCCCAGTGAATGCCCGTGCCATGTGCACCCTGGCACATGACAAGTTACCCCGCCACGCTGGGGTGGGGGCGGGTTGGGAAGACTGGGGCCAGCACTGAGCTGGACCCAGTAACCGTACCTGGGATCCTGGGGGCATCCCGGGGCTGCAGCAGCAGCAGCAGCAGCAGCAGCAGCAATTCTGCCACCCGTAGCCTGGCAGGCAGCTGCAGCACAGCTCCAGCTAGCCCGGCTCTGGTTTTGAGTTGTACCCATCCCTGCGTGTGCCACTCCGCTTCTTTTTCCAGCAGGTTTTTTTTTTTACCCCTGGATACCCAGGGGTCAGAAAAAAATATCCACGCTGCTTCCTTGCAGTGCAGAGAACTGAACATGTGATACGTGGTACCAGAAATGTGTCTGTGGTGTCACATACTGCAAGTCCATGCTCATCTGGACACGGCCCAAGAAGCCCCAGCTATTTTTTTCAGAATGCTGTTTTGTGCAAGAACGTTCCAGTCCATAGTAGCCAATTAGGCATTCACATATGAACCAGATTAAAATGTGATGCAATATTGCAAGGTCTTGTAGTCAGTTTTGCAGTTTTCTTCTCAATCTTTTAAAAAGGTAAATATTGCAAAACTACATTTTTGTAGGTTTACAAAAGCTGGCTTCCAGAGGCTATACCTTTATCTACTTTAGTACAATATTTTAGAGATTTGGATAGAATCTATATGAAAACAGCTGTTTCCAATTTAATTTGAGAATATATACACATCACTAAAAAACCCTTGTTTGCAGCTGATCAAATTGCCTTTAATAAGAATAAAACTGCATGGTACAAACACTATAGACATAATAAAATTAAAAAGAAAGTCACACAGCAATGGCAGGATTAATATGTGCAGAAATATTTCAGCATGTTGCTCTTTACTGTCTCCACTGTGATACATTTAAGATACAGAAGAATTCCATTTTATCACTGACTTGATTTTAGACAAAACACTTGGAAAAAAGATTATTCCAATTCAATTACAGTAAAACTAGCTAGAGAGTGTATCAAACTAGCCTGAACTACAGCTTATTGGAACTTTCAAAATCTTGTAAGAACCTATAGAAATGAATGGATGCTTTGCAGAGGATGTGCAGTTCAAGTTTAACAGGTTATGTATTTCACATAAGTTGGTATAGCACTGTGGTATCAAAGATCTGGCCTGCAGGCTGGATTCAGCCCACTGAGCCTCATCATCCAGTCCCTAGTGCTGTCGCTAGGGCTTGGAGTTGACCTACATGCTGCACATACTGCACACTAGACCAACTCCTGCATCACACACCGCTCCTACTTTAGCTGGTCTGAGACTGGGCAGTGCATGGCACCTGCCCTGGCCAGTTGAGCATTACCTACATGTGGTACCTGTCTTGGCCCACTTGACCCATGAACAATCTCTGCCACTGACCTGATCACTAGGCCCAGATGAGTTTGACACCCCGATGTAACACTTTCTAGTTTACTTCGTATTTAAAGTGTACATAGTCTTTTACACCTTCAAAATTCTGCAATTAAAAAACACAAAAACAAACAAACCACTAGTTAACATACACTGGGGGTTTTACCATGGTATCTGATGAAGCTAGAGCAAGAAAATTAGATGACTTATCCATGCCCATAAAGTGTGTGCCAAAGACGATTTACAACTCAGGAAACCTTGATTTCAAAGTCCTGTTTCTTCCAGTACACAGGTGGCCAATATGATCAAGTCTAGACACCTAAAAACTGGAATTTAAGTCCATCTTTAAGGTCCAAGATCAATGGCTTGATTTTCAATTATGATGAGTCTCAACAGTTCTAATGGTCTCTTAGGGGTCTAAACATGGTTTTTAGATGTTTTTCTTCTAGATACAGGGCACCTTTGAAAACAAAGCTAAGGTAGACTACATGGCTGTTCAGAATTTTCTGTTCTTCTCATTTGACATTGATGGACTAGTGGAAGTAACCTCCCTTCCTGGTGAAGCCTCTGAGTATCAGTAGCACCGCCAATACAAGACCCATTGACAAACACTCTTGGAACCTGTTAATACAAAAAAAAAAAAAGGAGTATGCTTAAGCCTACCATGAAAAAATATACAACATTCCTAGTCTTATATTTAATGTTAACCTGTAACATGTTAGCATTTCCAACATAAACTTCCCTAAAGAGCATCCTGCAATGCTTCAATGTTTACCTTTTCTTCAAAAGATGGTGTCACTGCAGATAATTTTTGAATAATCAGTGAAAAAAATGATTCAAATGAAGTTACAGAGATACGTCACATATGCAGGATACAATTACTAAAATTCTCAAAACATGGGAATAAAATCTTGCAAATGGGTCATGGCTCCAAGTGTTTTTGATTGTGTGTCTATGGCTTAAAAGGTCTTTATAAAGTACCACTCAAAAGACAGTGTTCCTAACAGCGCAGTAAGTTACACTGCCATGGGGTTTTAGGTCAGTATCACAAAGAACAAGAGAGATCCTCAGTTTAATTGGGAGCTAATTTCCAGGTTTAACCTTGCTTGGCATGCAAGATCTGGTGAGGTCACAGTCAATGGGGTACAATTTGTGTGTGTGGCCTTCATTATACCAGAGAAGATATACTCACTGTCCTGCCACCAGTCATTTGTTGAAGAACCTCTTGGAGCTGGCTTCCATTCCTTTGCATGTCTAATTCTACTGCTGTGTAATTTACATTCATATCCTGAAACAGCTTCTTTGCCATTTTGCAATAAGAACACGTTGTTTTAGAGAAAATCACCACACAGTTGTCTGAAATAGTTTCCTGTACATTTAAAAAGGAGTTTGAGTCAATTTACTGTTTTTAAAATATCACTAGTTAACACTCAACACTTTCTTAAAGATAGTTAGACACAAAACATGAGTTTTATCGTTCACTTAAGACAACAAACGATAGAGATCAGTGGCTTCCATCTGAAATGTTCCAAGAATTCTAGGATAGGAGCCATTTTCCTTTAAATGCACACGGCTACCATGTGCCATTTAAAGGAAAGTACCATGTACTTTTGTTGCTGTAGAAACACACTTTGTACTGCTCACTGATGTTTTTCAACTAGCAGGATGGAAAGGGGAAGAATGCTGCTGAAGCTTTCCCAACAAACAGCATTGCAAAACTCATCTTGGATTCATATGTGTCTTCAAATATGTAGATATTGATGAGATGAAATAATCCCTTCATGAGGGCCAGGAGGTATAGCAGGCACCCTAGTACAAACTTGACAAACCCCAACACCAAAATCTGTACGCCTAAGGAAACCAAGGCTGCCAGCTTAAGGTACATTCTGTCTCTTGATTCCAGCTGGACTCCACAGCTGAAGCAGTGCAAGTCTCCTGCTTTTAATTCTCTTGACTGTAAGGGATTAATACCCAAGATAATATTATTCAAAGTTTATACCAGTGCTGAACTTAAACTACTTAGGATTGAGAGCCCAGCCAAAGAAATCAAAATGCAGGATGGGGATTCAATAGCACAAATGGTGATAGTGCAAAAAAGCCCCCTTGGCTGAACAGGGAACTCCAGGAGAGTCTGGGGGCAAAGGAAGAGATGTATAGGCAATGGAAGCAGGGAGCAGCCACCAAGGAGGAATCTCTCTCCCTGGTGCACTATTGCAGGGAATCAGTTAGACAGGCCAAGACGGGGCTCGAATTCAGGCTGGCTTCAACAATCAAGGACAATAAAAAGTCCTTCTTCAGGTACATAGCGGGCAAAAGGAACGCTCAGAGGAACATAGGGCTGCTGCAGGACAAATCAGGACAGTTGGTGGTTGACGCAGGGAAAAAAGCAGAGCTCTTCAATGAGTTCTTCGCTTCAGTATTTCTACGTACCGACCAAGCCAATTCTCCCACCTCGATCACTGATGGACGTCCACATGGTACCAATCTGTCTATGGTTAGTTCTGAAATAGTTAAGGAGCTCCTGGAGGAGCTGGATGGGTACAAGTCAGCAGGCCCGGATGACCTCCATCCACAGCTGCTGAAAGAACTGGCCACTGTCATAGCTGAGCTGCTGGCACAGCTGTTCGAGCACTCATGGTGTTCCAGCCAGGTCCCTGAGGACTGTAGAAGGGCCAATGTGGTGCCCATTTTCAAGAAGGGGAAAGGGGATGAGCCGGGTAATTTTAGACCAGTCAGTCTTACCTCTATTCCTGGGAAAATGATAGAGAAAATAATCAAAGAACACATTTGTGCAAGCCCAGCAGGGGAAACGATGCTGAGGGGAAACCAGCATGGGTTTGTCACAGGTAGATCCTGCCTGACAAACCTTGTAGCCTTCTATGACCAGGTCACACACTGCCTGGATGCGGGAGCCGAGGCTGATGTCATCTTCCTGGACTTTAGGAAGGCCTTTGACACAGTTTTGTGCCCTATCCTCATTGGGAAGCTAGCTGACTGTGGAGTAGACACCTACACGGTCAGGTGGGTGGCCAACTGGCTTAGGGACTGCACCCAGAGAGTGGTGGTGGATGGGTCCTTCTCGGCCTGGAGGGAGGTTGGCAGTGGGGTCCTGCAGGGTTCGGTCTTTGGATCGATATTATTCAATTCGATTTGGACGAGAGTGTGGAGAGCACCCTCTCCAAGTTCGCTGATGATACCAAGTTATGGGGCAAAGTTAGTACACCGGAGGGCAGGGAGCAGATTCAGGCTGACCTGGACAGGTTGGATCAATGGGCAGAGAGAAATAGGATGCAACTTAATAAAGATAAATGCAAACTACTCCACCTGGGAAGGAGGAATCCCCAGCACACCTATAGGTTAGGGAGTGTCCTTCTCAGCAGCTCAGAGGCAGAGAGGGATCTGGGAGTCATAACTGACTCCAAGATGAACATGAGCCAGCAGTGTAACAAGGCCAACAAGGCCAATCACACCTTGTCGTGCATTAGCAGGTATACGACTAATAGAACAAAGGAGGTGATGCTCACCCTCTATGTGGCACTGGTCAGGCCACAGTTGGAGTACTGTGTCCAGTTTTGGGCGCAGCACTTCAAGAGGGATGCGGGGAATCTCGAGAGGGTCCAGAGGAGGGCCACTCACACGATTAGCGGCCTTCGTGATAGACCCTACGGGGGGGGGGGGAGGTTGAGAGAGCTGAATCTCTTCAACCTTCACAAGAGACGGCTGAGGGGAGATCTTGTGGCCACCTATAAATTTATTAGGGGAGGTCAACGGGGAATAGGGGAAGTGCTGTTTACTAAGGCGCCCCAGGGAGTGACTAGGAATAACGGGTGTAAACTAGTTGAGAGTGGATTTAGGTTAGATATTAGGAAGAAATTTTTCACAGTAAGAGTGGCCAGGATCTGGAATGGGCTTCTAAGAGACGTGGTGCTATCACCTAGCTTGGAAGTCTTCAAGAGGAGGCTAGACAGTCATCTGGATGGGGTCATTTGACCTCAGTCCTCTTTCCTGCCAGAGGCAGGGGGTCAGACACGATAATTCATTGTGGTCCATTCCGACTCTACAATCTATGAATCTATATATATTATGTACTAAGTTTATGGATATTTAATACGGAGATGTATTAAAAACAATTCTTCAATTGATTAAAAAGTGGCAGTTATTAACTTACACAAGCAGATTTTTTTTCTACATGCCAGAAAAAATTATCCTTGCTAAATAACAAGTATTTAGCTCCTCAGTTTACCTGGATCTGGTTCAAAGTAGCATCATTAGACAGTCGCATGGAAGTAGGTGGGCTATTCCCCATTCTGAGAAAAAAAAAAAAGACTAAGCATTTAAACGCTCTAAATAAAGCACTAATTTTTATGGTTCACAAGTTATATTAACAGGATACTAAAGATTGGTGTCAAATCAACATTTTCTAACATGGCCATCCCCACTGAAATCTGCATGCTAATTTCTGAAGTCTGGCTCAAGACTGTACTGTGTTTGGGACACAGAGGTCTAGTGCCAAGGATTATGTACAAGGACTGGACCTGTTTGGGACTTTTATAAAAGGTCAGTTATGGCCCTGGCTGCAATCAATGCATACTGCAATGTCAAAATAATGTGCCACATCTAATGGTAGTAACAGTCCAGGAAACACTAAAAGATACTGCAGGTGCCCCAGAATTTCAGAAGAGTGACAGCTTTCCCACCAGACCCCACACACCCAGCCATGCCTCATAATTTTGTTTCTGCAGACCAACACCTACATAGCCAAGGCCCAGCGGGGAAAACATGACAGAAGAGTACCTTAAAAAATGACACTTCCAAGCCTCCTTTGCCCTGCAAGTACATAAAGGCATAAAGTCATAGAGTAGGGCTGGAAGGGACCTCCGGAGGTCATCTACTCCACCCCACTGCTTGAGGCGGGATCATCCCTATCCAAACCTTCCCACATAAATCATAATCAAAACTACACAAGCCTACTGTAAGGCCCGACACAGCACGGACCTAACACCCGAACCTGCCCCAGATAAAGTGGGGGGATCAGGGCAGCCAACATATTGCTTCTACAAAAGGTGAATGCACGTTCAGGAGATCCCAGGAACAGGATCGTACTCCCAGTTAAGGAGAAAGATTAAAAAAATGCCCACGTCTATACCAGTCAGAGCATGGCCCCAAATACAGTGATTGGTCTGTTCCTGAGGGCAAGACCCTCTAACCATGAGCCTCTGGCTTTGGCCCCAGCAGGAGCTTTGGCATGCCCACAGGCACACCCCAGGAGCCCTTGGTGCACCCCAGGAGCCCGGGCACCCCATGGCCACACCCCAAGCAGATGGTAAGAGCAGCAAGAGTCATCTGTGGCCTTTTTCTTAGAAGCCTTACAAACGGGTCCGGACTCCCGCTGCCTGCTGCTTTGCAAGCCCATGACCATGAAGCGCTGGGGCTGGCGGGGCCCGTGGGAACAACTGGAATGAAGCCTTTTAACCCGGAGCAAGTGTCGGGCCGGGCCGGGCCGGGCCGTGCACTGATCCCGAGGACGCTCCGGACCCGGGCACCGCCGCAGGAGCCAGCCCATCCCCCCACGCCGCACTGACCTCAGCCGCGCGCAGGACCATGGCTCCGCCTGCGGAAGGGGCCGGAGCGCCCCTTCCCTTCCCTTCCCTTGGCGGTCCTCAACGCGGTCCGCCCTCGAGTTCAGGCCCCCCGAGCGCGGGGCTGCCCTCGGCGCTGCCTGCCCCGCCCCCCCCCCGTTGCTGCTTCGTGGGGTCGGCTCCGCTCGCACCAGCCTGCCGGCAAAGCAGGGAACGTGGCCTGTCAGGGGGTACACCAGCGCTCTCAGGGGTGCATGTGCACTCCTGTGCACCCCCTACTCATCACCACTGCTCCGGGCAGTTCCACTGGGCAGCTCCTCGGACTTCCTCAAGGGTCAGTGGGCACTGTCCCGTGTCCTCAGCTCAGTGCCCTCCCGCCTGCCGTGCACTCTTTTTAAACTTCTGCCCTTCCTTATTTTTAATTTTTGTTCTCCCAAGTGATCAGTGATGTGCACCACTCCCGCATGCAGCGGGGCTTATAGTCTACTTGGTGGACTTTGGCCCACATTTTGGAAGAGCATGTCAAAGGTCTGACCGGTGGGAGAACATAATACATGTGAGCTTAGCACAGGGGTAGGAAAAATATGGCCCACGGGCTGGATCCAGTCCACATGGGGACTTTGTCCCAAGTGCCATCCAGCCCGTTGTGTGTCCCACCACCCCCAGGTGCACAGTGAGGTTGGGGTGGCTTCACGGCTGGACTCCATTTCTAGGCAGTCCAGGCGGCAGGAGCTCCTTCCAGCTGCTGCCAGTCACAGCCACACGGAGACTGGTGGGGGCCCAGATGCACAGCCCCAATCTGGGCCCAGTTCGCACCTGCTCCAATCCTGCCCTGATCAGAGCTAACAGGCTCTGAACCAGCTGGGACTCACAGGCACAGCCCTGGCCTAGGGGCTACCCCATGCCTGCTCTGGACCCACCTGTGCATCTTGAGCAGCTGCAGTGGTGGCCAGGCAGAAGCTACTGCTGGGCATGGGGGAAGAGTGGCCACCTCCCCCTCACTGTTGCCAGGCCCTTGCTGCAGCCACCAGGAGCCTGTGCCTGGGCTGCCCTGCGGCTCCTCTCCTACTGTCACCTCCACCACTGGCACTGCCTCTGGGGCACCCAGCAAGGCAGCAGTAGCAGCACAGAGTTGCTTCAGGGCAGCCTGGGTGCAGGCTCCAGCCAGCTGCAATAAGCGCCCAACAGCAGTGAAGGGGAGGTGGCCTCTTTCCCCAAGCCCAGCAGCAGCTTCTGCCTGCCCCCTGTTGCTGCTGCTGCTGCTACTGCTCATCATGGGCAGGCTGGTTCAGAGTGGGCATAGGGTAAGCCAGGGATGGGGCTGTGCGTGTGAGCCCTGGCAGGTCCCGAGTTGGTCTGCTTTGGCTGGGGTGAGTCTAGAGCGGGTGTGGGGCAGACTGGGGTCGGGGTGTGCACTTAGCTGCTGCTGCTGGTGGCGGCGGTTAGGAGGAGCCACAGGGGGCATGGACTCTGGGTTTGGAGAGCTGTTGTGGGGAAGGGGTGCTAACTGGCTCGCAGCAGCTCCCCAAAACTGCCTACATGGCCCACAGTATCAAATAATCAGTTAGGAATGCAAGAGTGTTTTCAGAATTGGGTTGTCCAGTATTAGGTATGTAATTCTGATAGAAGGAGACTGTGCTATGGCAGTGAACTCCTCAGAGTGCTTTCCGCTGTCTTGCTTGGATTCTTCTAGCTGCTCTTCATCTCTGAGCTGATCTCATCCCAGCACTGGGGCATTCTGGTGGCAGGAGTAGCAAGATCAGACTGAGGGAGTCTGCAGAGCACACTGAATTATGTGCACAGGGGCCTGCTGCTCCATACCTTCAGCACTGGAAGATTTTTGCTGTTGAGGTGTTTCTAATAGGAAAACAAACCTAGATCACTTGAATATGTGCTGTTTTGTAATATGCACACGCTTTATCTATGCCTTTTGGATCTCTCTTCTAACTCAACAGATATTCATAGTTTTACAAACACTCTGAGCCTGTCAGTCTGGCTGTATATTAGGATCAAATTAGTTCAGCAGACTTCCATGACCTCTCTAAACTTAGTGGCCTGGCCTGTTAATCATCCTCAGCAAACTGGTCAGTGATCCTAGAATTCTTTAGCTGAAATATGATAACTTAATTATTGATATTATCTTGTTCTCAGTTTTCCAAAACAAATTAATAATATTTTCCAGTATGCTAGTATTTATTAAAAATGATAAAATACTGCACTTTCAGTGTGATATTTAGTGATTATAAACATTAGAAGTAAAATACATATTTATTATACATATGAACATAAAATGCTAGACTATACAACTATATAATATTCATAGAATAGAGTTAAAACAACATAATACAATATGCAGTATTTGGCAAGATACTTTCTTAATACAGATAATTTCTTCCGTGCTGAAAGTATGTACAGGTTCTTTTATCTAAATGCTGAGTTCAGAGAATTATGATATTTTAAAAGTATACATAAAGGTTCTAGTTTCATTTTTGGCTTGAAATTATTGTGTTTGTATTTTGTGTCCTAAAGACATCATCTTGCAAAACATATGATTTTATTGGCTGTTAGCCCAATTTATTAGCAACAAAACATTATCTACAGTCTAAGCAGAGAAATAAAAGTACTGGCGTCCATGCAGAAGAGATGAGAAATAAGAATAGAGGCATGACTGAAAAAGCTAGACACTTTCAGACTAAGACATTTAATATGAAATATGGTTTGATCCTGTTCCTTGTGATAAAATTGATAAGAATTAAATATCTACTGATATATCTACTGATACTACATGAAAATAGTTCTGTTCTAAAATCTGTCAACAGATCTTGACTTAGTAATAAGAAGTTGTCTAAGTTGATGGCTTTGTAACATCATTATATAAACAAATTGCAGGAATCTACTTTATAACCTCCTATTTCTATAGTTTTTATTTGCTGTTATTTTCAAAAACAAAAACAATGAATGGTAAGTTTTCTTTGAACCTTTGCTGTAGTGGATGATTTAGTGGCAAGCATTGCTTATTTAAAAAAAATCAGATTTAGGCAGCAGTTCTTAACCTATTCAAATTCACTTCTTGTTAGACTCAAGGCACACCTGAAAATTACCAGCCCTTAATTTTCACTGTTATTTATTTTTGCTATGGAAAAAGAGAAATTCTGTTGCAAAGAACTCAGAAAGATCACAGCAGGTCAAAATTTTAACACTATAGTTTCCTATTGGAAATCTTTTTTTTTCTTGTGACTCATGTCTGGGCTTCTGCATGAATTCACAAGTTTGTTGAGCCTGACAGACTGTGTCAAGAATGCTTCTGCTATCGCCTTGAATTTGCAACCTCTGGACTGTCAACTGTGTGCCTTAACAACTATGCCACCCCAGCCCCCTTTACACACTTAACAGTGCTAATATTGTGTGGCACCCTGCTACGCCTCTGAAAGGATCACATGGCACTCCTGAGTACCCTGGCACCCTGGTTGAGAATTACTGGACTAAGGTATCTTTAAAGTGACTTTCTTTTTTCAAGTCATACATTTGATTGTGTGCCTTGATAAAGTAATGTTTTGCATAAAGGTGAGAACTGAGCTGAAAATGTACATGTATCCCTCTTAATTCTTGATATGTGATACTGGCAAATATACATATGGAATGTAGAGGCAGTTGCTACAAAAAGGGCTCTTTTTGATAGGGTAAAGAAAAGAAGATCCCAACTACCGGGGGACAAAAGTTTCCATAGCAGGGTTTGCCGTTGTTCTTGTTTTCAAGAATAGATCAGTTAATTCTGTTGGCCATATCAGATTCCAATTTGGGCAGTTATATTTTGCCTACTTTAAATTGTCTTTAAATTATTCACCTGCTAAACAGTGTGTTGAATAAACAGTTACTGTGCTGTAGTTCTGAGGCTGCTGTGTTTTTAGTAGATGATATCATTCATTTCATTATTATGTTTTAGCGCACACATATTATGCTGGTTTTGATATAACATGTAATCTATTCTGTGTATATTTTTGGTTATTACACACGTTAATATTTCTTGCACATCAGCACAGCAAATGCTACTTTTACTTTTAAAACATAGAAACAATGACAGGTTCCCAGTCTACTTAGACTTGAAGAGAAAAATAAAACATAATTTGCAGTGATGAGAAAGACAAATAAACCCCTGCCAGAGGAAATCCACCATCATTTCAACTCTTTAATTTCAATAAGGTCAAAACATGGGAAGATATTAATTACATGAATTTTGGCTTATGAAATTCAATAAATATGCGATGGTGATGTTTGCTTGAAGTTTGGTTATTCTTGTTGAAATGGTATGTTTTGAATAGTAAAAATTAAGTTATGCCTTCTCTCACATTTTTGTGGCATTTGATTTTTAATATTTTATTGTATTTTTGTGATGTGTGCATTATGTCCAAGACTCAGAACAATTTCTCTGTGATTGCTACTGCAGAATGAATGCTTGGAAGAATGCACTCAGTCTGAAAGCATGTGTGCATGTCTCAAAGTGCTTCTATTACTATGCCATCTAAGTAGGCAGAATAATTCACAAACTGATAGTTTAGTCATTATGAACCATTAGAAAAAGACAATGCAAATTACTATTGCAATAAACAATGTAGCTGACAGAGTAGGTTGCACCAATCTAAATCGTAATCTAAACTCTGCCCTCTGTGTCAAAATAGAAATGCCGCTCATAATAGATTGTGCAATCCGGCATAACATGGATTGCTCTGTTTTTCATATGTATATACTTTGATCAACAGTTAATTATTTAACTGTATTAGAGATATGGCTAGCAGAATCAACACTAAATTATGTTTCCTATGGGATTTTGTCACCATGTAATATTTTCTTTATTTTACATGGATATATGTTTTATCTTCTACAGGAAGTTTCTCATCTGCCATGCACAGTGATTCCATTGAGTCTACACAGGAAAAACTAACTTTCTGGTAACACCTAGTCGTTTAAGAAGCGATCAGTGATTCAGTATGAATTTCTAATTTGAACAAAATAAAATCAGACACCCCGAAAAGGAGATGCCAAAACTTACTGCTCACTTATGAAGTTCTAATTTGATAGAGCCAGCTCTTAATAAAAACCGACACCTTCCCTAATGTGATTCTTTTCAGGATCTGATTTTATGCAGTTATCAGAATGCGTAAAGCGCCATCTGGTGACTCTCACGTCTATTACACCACTGTGATTCATGGAGCAGATAAACCCTTACAATTACTGCTTTGTGCTCCATCTTCTGGAGACATTTGAGCCATTACCCAGGAGGGCACGTCCAGATATGTAGGAATATGTGCTTTCCCAGGGACAAGTAGCAGTGGCACACTTTGTGCTGCTGCTGCTGCTTGTCCTTGGGGAACACTCATGCCATGTGTGCTTTGGCATGTGGGAAGTTACACCAGGTGGGGTAGAGGAGGCTGGGGCCCGCACAATTGTGGGCCCCAGCAGCCTTACCTGGGTGGGGTCATGGGGGCCTTAAGGAGCTGCAGCACTCCTGCAGCAGAGAGCATGGCCAGCAGCCAGAACATAGCTCCAGCCTGCCAGGCTCCTGTTTTGGGTGAAATGCTCTACTGCCACATGCACCACCGTGGTTTTTTTTGGTGTGGGTTTTTTGGACCACAGGATTTCCAGGGGTAGTACTGCAAAGCATCAGTTCAGGGAACACCTGCAGGTATGGAATGTAGTGCCGAAGATGGGTCTGTGGCGCCACATACCGCACCCCCGTGCCCGTCTAGACATGGTTCAACAGGCCAGTTCAGTTCAACCCATGCAGCCACATCAGAGAAGTGCTCACAACACTACTTATCCAGTGGCCTGCTTGGTCTCTGGAACAGAGCACCACTTACTCAGGTGTTTCTAAGGGCCCTGCTACATGCTCAGTTCAGGCTGGACAAATGCCAGTGATGGGAGGAGATGGAGGTTATACATTTTCAAGCACTTTCTAGCTGGCTGGCTCTTTTTATAGCTGAATACTCATTTTTATTGCACAATTCACCAGTTAATGGTGCAATTGTTACATTGCATGTGTGGCTGGTATCAACTGACTGTGTGAGTCATCTGCAAAATGCATGTAATGCACAGCAGGGGTCTTTACCACATGCCTGGCAGGAGCAGGCTGTCAAGGGAGGTTGCCCTGCATTGGGGCAGCTTGTTTAGTTTTACCCCAACCCTACAGCTGAGATGCCTGGCCCAGTGTGCCCCCTACCTAGCCACCCTGTTAGTCCCTGCAGTGCAGTGTTGCCAGGTCTTAAATATTATTGTATTGGAAGCTCAAAAGTATCGTATTTGATGCAAACTACTGTACACTGGAAAAATATGCAAATATATATGCAAATAACTATGCAAATCAACCTTATCAACTTTATACAGGCGACCCTTGCCATTCGCAGGGGATATGTTCCCTTATCCCCCGTGAATGGCAAAATCCACAAATAAGGCACTGTGCTCATGAATGCAGTGCCCCTGGCAGCTGGCAGGGGTGGGGGCACGGCTCCAGTGGCGACGGCAGGAGCCCAGTGGAAGCTAGTGCGGAGCTCCCAAGGAGTTCCTCCAAGTGTAAAGTGTATTTAAAATGTGGGTTTGGCATTCATGAGTATTTGAAACTGTGAATACTGAACCCACGAATAGAGAGGGTTTCCTGTACTGCTCATTATAACTCGCCAATGAGTGAGTGAGAATTGGGTCATGAAGTTGAAGCATTGCTTTATGTTGAGGCAAGCAGTCATAAGAAAGTGCTGAATGGCAATAGGTGCATGGGTGTGTGGTGCGAACATTGTAACTGGAGTAAAATAGGTTAACTGGTAAAGTGTGTTTTGGGCTGTCAAGTGAACCACAATGGTCATTTGATGAGTTGTTAGAGGTAACACACACACACACACACACACACACACACACACACACACAGGCAGCCCCTGCTTAGTGGTGTTAACTGGTTCCCAAAAAAACAAGTGTTAAGCAGAATGGCATTAAGCGAAACCAATTTTCCAATAAGAATTAATGTAAATAAATATAATTCGTTAATGCGGCTCCCCACTAGCACTATAAAAATCACTCAATTTGGACATCTAATTCAAACTTCTAGATGGACGAGATGAGCTCCTGAAGTCCCTTCCAACCCTAATTTTCTATGATCTAATTCAAACGTTCTAATCCAAAGCCAAATCCAATGGTATACAGACCTCATTCTTGCATTTGCCTGATTCAGTTTGCTTCAGGACATCCAATATAAGCTCCGGCATTAAGCTTTTGTGCTGCTTTTTCTCAGCACTTGCAGTTACAGAGTCGGTTGCACGTTTCTGATGCACGTTTCTGACTCACGATGATTGATTTCAAAGGTCAAAATTAATTGCTAAACGTAAGGCACACAAGTTTTTGATGAACCAAGATGGTGACACAAGCAAATTGGTGCTAAATTGCACAAGGCTGCGTTCCACCGCTGCACTGTGGCTGTAGCGCACATTCCCTGCCGCCAGCTGTACGATGCCCATAAGTGTTACAACAAAACAAAACTCGCTGAGCACTAAGTGGAATTGTGTATCAAGGTAAAATGAGCATTACAGCAAAACAGCGCTAACTGAAACAGCATTAAGTGGGGCTGCCTGTATATGTACATATGTGTGTGTGTGTGTTTTTCTATAGACAGATTTCCCTTCCTTTATGCTGTACACGTGTTCCTGCAAAATGGCACATAACTCGAATTTGCGTAAATGGAACCCACTTTACAATGTAACAAATAGGGATACGTTCCACGACCTCGACTGTACTGACCCCCAGACACATTTCTACCACTTTTATAAGACAATTTTGATACTCACCAACAGCAGACAGCACACACAAGCAGAGGGCACTACCATAATGGGGATGGATGGCAATTACAGAAACACGTGTCACAGACAACGATCCACACAGAAGACTATATTTTGGTGTCACTCCCACAATGCACTGCACAAAGCAGCTGACTGCCGGCTTCCACCACACAGATCGCACAAGAGTGAATTTACCTGCTTTTATAACAAATTTTTGGCATAAGAGTGAATTTGCACGTACAGAGCTCGCATAAATGAGGAAAACTTGTATTTATAGAAATTTATATTAAAGAAGGCAAACCAAAAGTGGGTTAAGACTCTCAGAGAGTGACTCGGGTTTTTCAGGTCACATCAATTAGGTACCTTCAAAATGATGGTGCATTTTGGACAGTTTTACTATTATTAACGGTGCACCGTGCAAGAGTTGAAATGATCCTACAAGTGCCATCACTGTGCATCCGGCAACAAAGCTCCAGTGGGCGAGGGACACCAGCCCTGCCCCGCTGGCCGTGGGGTGCAGGGCGGCCTCCCCGCAGCGGCCCGTAAGAGCCGCCGGAAGGAGCCGCGCGGCCTAGGGGGGAGGCGCGGCGCAGGGCGGGGAAGGGCAGGGTTCCCCCTAGCGGCGGGCGCGGGCGGCGGCGGGGCGCAGGCGTTCGGCGCGGGCAGCCCGGGCCCTGGCGGCGGCTGGCGGCGGGGTCCTGGCGCGGCTGGCGGCGGGGCCGGGCCGGGTGGAGCAGCGGCGGCAGCGGGGCCGGGCGCGGGGCGGAAGATGGCGGACGTGCTGAGCGTGCTGCGGCAGTACAACACGCAGAAGAAGGAGATCGTGGTGAAGGGCGACGAGGTGATCTTCGGCGAGTTCTCCTGGCCCAAGAACGTCAAGACCAACTATGTCATCTGGGGGTGAGTGCCCCCCCTCCCCTTCCCCCTAACTCCTCCCCCTCGCCTCCCAGGGCCGGGGGAGTCTGGACCATGTGCCCCGGGGGCGCCAGACCGGGCCGCGATCCCCCCTCCCTCCCCCGGGGGCTTCCGGCGCCTCCTGTTGCTCGGCGCTGCCGTCCCGCGCGGGGGGTACTGCCCCGGGTCCGGCTGGGGGTAGGAAGGGCCGTGCCCCGTGGTGCTGGAGGCTCTGGTCCTCGCCGGCCGCTGCCCCCAGGTTGGCTTTGGGTGATCGGGCAAACTTGGCCTCTTTGTTTGCTGCCGAGAGGTGCCTGCCCCGCTCCCAGTGTCGATCCGGCCCGCGGGTGGACGCCGACCCCAGCTCCCTGCCATTCTTCCTGCTCCCTGTTTCCAGGCGGTGGGGTCCGGCCCTGCCCGGGCTGGGAGCAGGGAAGTAAACAATGCCCGGAGCTGGCTGGAAACTGGAGCCCAGAGTGTAGCTGGGGGTGTACGCTTCCCCAGGGCTGCTTTGGACCTTCTGCAGGGTCATGGTAGCGGTTAAAAGCTCAAGGATGTTTTGTTTTGTTTTGGTTTTTTCTTCTTTCCCTGAAAAAGAGTCACTGCCCTCCATTACACACATGTACTTCTCAGTAGCCACTCATGGAAGCGCTCTTCAAATGCTAGTGAAAGGTAATGCCTTCCCTGTAGAGGGCTGTGAAACTTGGAGCTTCAGGTGAAAGGGGCAGATGACTTCCCCAAGACCCTCTGCAGGGCTGAGGGAAGAGTAGGGGAGCTGATGTTTCCCCTGGGGTCTGGGGCATTATTTAAAACCTTCTGAATTGGAGTGGGAACGTTGGATTTGTCCGTGTCGCATCTGATCATCGATTCGGTGTTCTAAACTGGAACATCCGGGAGGCAAAAAGTAACTGACGGCATGGGGCTAGTTCTAGGGCAGTGGTTCTCAATGTCTTTTTTTGTACCAGGACCTGTTTGTAAACATTGATGGCCAGTCCCGACCCAGTGCCCCTCACCCTCTTGAAGTGCTGCCTCCGGCCCCCAGTGTGGTGATGGTAGTGGTGGGGGTGGCGGGGCAGGCCCTTGCAGGCCAGACCTCTGCCAGCCTGCAAGGGAAAAACCACAGTTTCTCACGTTTTCCTCCTTTAAAAGAGAATCCATTTTTAAAGTTTCTTTGCAACCCCTTCGTATATTCTTGTAACCCCCTTTTGGGTTGGGATCTACGGGTTGAGTAACCCTGTTCTAGTGTGCTTCTGGTAATTTGGAGATAAATTTGTGGATTTCTTTTTGACCAGTGCAAGTAACCAGCTTATACACCATTAATTTGTTACTGTTCTTCAAGGGTTTCTCAAAGACATTAAAGAGTCTTTGAGCACATCCTGGTGCTGCGTGGAAAGGCCTTCTGCAATCTGCAGGCAGGAGAAGTGTGTGCAAAAATATGAAATGGTTTTGTGCTGTCAGCATGAGCAGTTGTGCAGACTATTCTGGTGTCTGTTGTTCTGAGCCTTCCCAAGCAGCAACAAGTAAGTTGCTGTTAGGTTTCGCTGCTGCTATTCAGAACCATGCGGGGAGCAGAGAATCTTGCCTGTCAGCCAAGCTCTGCTGCTGCATAGGCAAGTTTTTAAGCAGTGGTTGAGGCAGGCACAGAAGTGCCTTGGGTGTGAGGGAAGGGAGAAACAAGAAGATCTGGGTGGGTGAAAGGAGAGTGCTGTTTGGCAGCCAGAGTGTTTAGGAAGGAGAGCTGATCCAAAGAAGTTGCTGTGAGCGGGGCCCGAGAACAGCACAGTGAGAATCCTGCCATCATCTTTCTCCTAACGCTGTGTGCATGTTGGCTGTTTACTCAGCTTCCTTGGTGGCTGTTCTCTCTTTTCTTTTTAGCCTGATTACATGTGTTCAGTAACTCTTTCAAATGTTGATCTGCAGTGCATTCACATAGCTGCTCAATTTATGTGGTGGCTATGGGGACCAGGATTACCTGCTTTTAGAAAAATTGGTACTTGGATTCCAATTTTTTTAATACATTTGGATTCTGTCCAGTGGCTTCCACACAAGTAATTGGTTGTGTGTAATACATTGAGATGACACTATCTTTGGACCAGTGTTCAAACTTGGTGTCCTCAGCTCTTAATACATGAGTGGGTGTGTCAAATGAGTGTGATTTCAGTCCTACACTTAGTAAAATGTCATTACTTGATACTTTAGTTGTTAGTAGGCTTTTTTTGATTATGATCTGGATAATCGAAGTAGTAGCGAAGGTGGGATGATCCTCCAAATCTTTAGAAGTAGTCTCTCTAGAACTAAGTTTAGGTAAGTCAAAGGGCAGTAGGAGAAGTTGTTGCTTCTTGGATCTGTTTCCTGGATAGAGGGTTTCTGCTTCTAGGCTTGGTAGGTTCAGAGTGTTCTTTAAGCATTATGTTTACTTATAAGTCAACTGCATTGTTTATCTCAAGTGGATATAGTGCGTTTACCCCTCTCATTTATAGCTTGATCATTATGTTTTATTATTGACATATATAGGTTTTTTTTTTGTTTTTTTTTTGCTGGTGTACAGGTGTCAGTCTTTTGTTTGATGGTTGTTCTCCCTGACACCTCAGAACCGGAGACAGACTTCAGGTGGAGGCAGATTCCTCTCTTGCAGTCCATTTGCCCCTTCTGTTCAGTAAGCTGTAAGGTTAAAAGGATGAATAGTTGATTGCTGTTGCAGTAACTTGTCTAATATAATGGACATTTGTTTTGTGTGTGTCATCTGGTTCTAACAGGTTGCACACACTACTGCTTTTCTTTTGAGGGCACATGTGAAAGCTGATGCCTTTGGAAGAGAAAATACGTCACTGGTGGAATAATAAACTCTTGGCCCTCATAGAGTGAGGGTAAGTGGATGAAGTGGAAATATAGCCTGGTTTTAAAAACAAACCAATCCACCAAACAGGAACTTTGGCTCTATATTATGCAAATTCTCTTTTAAACTGTTAATCTGAAATTATATGGATGCTGAGGAGAAAATGTAAAATGAAAATCACTAGACCTGCAAAGGTCTACATTCAAGCTTCATATGTTCTAGAACAGTTGGCTACATTAGAAACACTAAAATAGGATGCTCATACCTTGTGATGCTTTTCATGTTCACAGTATAAACCGCAGCAAGTTTAGATCTCATCGTGCAAAGAAAGGGAGGAAAAATCCTTATCTTAGTCTTGGGAGATACTAGAGGTGCACCGATACATTGGGCTGATATAAAGAAAATTGGCTGTATCAGAAATTGGCTCAATGAAGCTGATAATTTGGCGGATAAATGCCCGTGCGTACGTGCAGCTGCAGCGCAGTATACAGGCAGTAAGGAGCACAGCCTGGTAGCTTGGAGAGCTGTGTGCAGCTGGTAAGTCTGTTGTGGTAGAAGGGAAGGGCAGATCAACGCCCCCCGTGGTGAGGGAGGGAATGGGGCTGGGGCAGGCGCTGGCAGGGTGGGGCGCGGGATGAAGCCATGGATTGTCCGAGGGGTGTGGGGGGGCTTGTGCCCCCAGATCTGTGCAGGGCAGTGTGGGTAGGCTGCAGTTGTGGACTGGAGATGGGGCTGCACTGGGCTGTTCTTGGCTGGGGCAGCCCCGGCTCAACCTCCACCTCCACTCACATGCTGGGAAGAGCCGGGCCTGTACTGGGAGGGCGGTGGCAGCGCTGGGAGGAGGGCCAAATCGGGGGCTGGGGGCTATGGCGAAATTTAGGGTGGCTGCAGCCCCCCTAGTCCCTTCCCAGCACCACCGCTGCCTGCCCCAAGCCCAACCCCCGCCAAGAAGGGCCCAGCTCATCCCCAGCCCACAGTTGCAGCCTGCCTTCCCTGCTCCACGCAGATCCAGATGCACACAGGTACCTCCCCCCCCCATGCCCTCCTGGTGTGTGAGCAGCGGTAGGAGCTGCCCCCCACCCCCACATGAACCCCAGATAAGCCACAGCTCTGTCCTGCACCCTGTCCAACTGGGCGGGGTCTGCCCCTCTCTCTCTCTGAATGTGGGGGGCATTGATTTGCCCCCTGCATACCACTTCTCTTCCCCCTCCCTTTCCATCACCACAGACTTACCTGGACACAGCTGTATCAGAAATTGGATCGATACTGGCCGATGTGCCTCCATAAAAATCGGCTATTAGTATTGACCCCCAAAATCTCTATTGGTCTTCCCTAGAGGATACTCATCTCTATGGCCTAAAATGTTTTATTGATTAGATTATTGAGCATCTAGGTCAGGGCAATTATTTTGAGCGGAGGGCCTCTTAACCAGTTTTGGCAGGCTGTCAAGGGCCACATGGGTAGCCCCTCCCCTTGACAGGTGCCCTGCCCCTGGTCACCAACTTGGGACCAATGTCCCAATGTCTTGGGACCAATGTCCCAGGGCCAGCACCGGTGGGGCCCAAAGTGGGGCACAGGCTGGCAGGGGTCCGTGGAACTGGGCTGGGCTGCACCATCAGAGAGGTGGGAGCTGGCCTGGCTCCGTAGAGCCCCTGCCAGTTGGGACCCCGTGCTCCTGCCACCCTGCTCTGGGCTCCACTGGCACTGGCCCCGGGACACTGGTGCGGGCCCTGTGCTGCCACTGGCTCCCCGCCTGCTCACACCCAGTGCCCCCCAGCCCCGTGGTACAGGCGGGCGGCAGCGCACAGCCCCGACCCCCTGCTCGCCAGCAGGGAAGAAGCTGGTGCTGTGTGGGGGGGAGAGTGGCCCCTTGCCTGCCCCATGGCCGGCGCCCTGTGTTGCAGGCACTTGCAGCCCACGTGGGGCTGTCCAGAGTGGGCACAGGCAGCCCCATGCGGGCTGCGGGTAGTGGGCAGCTGCAACACAGGGCACTGGGTGTGGGGCAGGGAAGGACTGCTTGTCTCCGTACTCCTTCCCTGCCCGTGGTCCCCCCTGCCCCCACTTATCTGAATTTCCTGTGCCGGGGCAGCCACACGCTCCCAGCCCAGAAATCCTGACTGGGGCTTCTGGCGGGGGGGGCAGGCACAGGGCCGGGTGGTCCCGCAGTTGTTGGAGCCCGCCAGGCTTCCCCTGGGTCTTACTGCCGTTGGTTCCTGTCTTTTTTGACGGGAACCAAGGCCAGAGAAATATTAATTTTCTACACTTTTTTAGAGGCTCCATGGGCCGGATAGAATGGCCTCACCGGCTGAATCCGGCCTGTGGGCCGTATTTTGCGCACCCCTTATCTAGGTGAATTTTAAGACCTAGAGTCAGTGTACACCTTAGAGGGGCTAATAATCATTTAAGAAAATATTGTGGAAAATTGTTGAAGGATTTATGCCACATTTCTACTAGAAAAAGTAGTGTCTCTTAAAAAGATTGGGCGGGGGATGTAGAAAAAAAAAAAAGGCGAAACAAATATGCATCTTTCCTGGACTCTTTTCAGTGTGTCGCTATTCTAACACTTGATCCCCCTCCATAGTTTGGATCCATGTGCTTACTCCCACTTATAATTTTTCCCTTCCTCTTCAGCAGCAGCTTATGGTCCATTAGCAACTTGTAGACATTGTATATTTTTTCTATTCTTTTGCTACAAACAACTGAGAAGGCAACAAGCTGCTGCTGTTGTGGTGTACCCAGCACTTGTCTGGAACAGCAATTTTTTAATTGTTATGCTTCCAAACCTTATACTTCCTCCTTAAACTTCTGACATGCATTCACCCTCCCCTGTTACGCTGTATTGTACTTCGTCATAAGCATCCTGTCATCCACAACTGAATATGGCTTTTCAACAGCATGTTCTCAGATAGACTAATGTTTAGGGGAATATTTATCAGTTTGTTACTGGAGTACATTTTTTATTGTTTAGTTACTTAAATAAACTAGAATAGCACTTCAGCATCTTACTGAATACATTTTTTTTTGTTTAGTTGCTTAAATAAACTAGAACAAATCAAGACTCTTGCTTAAAATAGACAAGTCTAATCATTTGGTGTATAAGCTGCATTTTGGAGAAATGGAGACTTGCTTCAAAATGAGCAAGTTTTTTTTTTTTTTTTTTTTTTGCCAAGTGGTAGCACTACTACACAAAAATATCTATTATTATGGATTACATTTAACTCAGGAATGGGTTGAATGAGGAAGAAGGTTTTTATTGTTATGACAGCTCAAACAATTTTCCAAACACCTTTTAGTCAAAGGTGACAGAGGTTAAAAATGACTTGGAGAGCTTCAGTAAGATGCTGAAGTGTAGCCTTAGTATGAAGAGCCTAGCTCCTTCCTAATGCTGGAATGTGGAAGATGCTAGAATTTTTCCTAGTAGGGGTACACCCAAAATGCTTGCTTGGTGGGCTCTAGTTTTTAATTATTGCACCCTTTTTTCCCCCCAGCACACCACAGTCACTGAAGAAGAGGCCTTTTTTCCTTTTTTTTTTCCTTTTTTATTCTTTTTCCATCCAGCAATTGCTGCTGCTGGATTGAAGAAATAGGGTCTGAGGAGCAGGGTTGTTCTCTTGCCTATGATTAACCTAGGACTAGGTGCATGCTGTTCTCAAAGAGTAACTTGAAAGTGATTGTTCTTAATTTCAGTGCTTAGCCACACTTCCAAATGTTAGATTGAAACTTGCCCATCTGGTTAATTTCACTGTAGCCTTGCTTAGAAAAGTAGCAGCAGCAGTCAGCAGTATTGAAGCCTATTGCTACATTGATTTATATTTGATTACGTTTTGGTAGGTGATCTTTAAGCCATGAAGATTAAATGAAAGTTAAAATTTTGCAGTTGCTGTCTTATTCTTCAGTTCTCTTTTGGATAAGCTTGTCAGGTTGAAGGTCCCCCTGCCCCCACACACATTCCTACCATCCTGGCTAATTGTGGGATATGATGAGAGCTGGTCAGATATTTTGAAACGAAAATGTTTATTCATTTTGCTTAATATATTCATTTGTAATGGCTTGAGAAAACTTTGTGGGGGTGGGGGTGGCACTCACCATAGTGCGGGAGAAGTAATCCAAGGTAAGTCCTCACAGAAGACCTAGGTTTTCTGAGGACTACTCAATGGCAGGATCCCTGACTTAGGCCCTCCTCTACATTTTACCTTTATTGTGCAATTAACTGAAACCAGCTACCTGTGCAAAGTAGCTGTCTCCTTGAAAATGTGTATTAACTTTATAGCTGGTTGCTATCAGCTTTAATTTGCAGGTGTAGCAAGGAATACGTTGGGTGATAGCAGTCTGCTGAACCTCCGGCATCCCAGGGTGTATTACTCTACCTCCAGTGTAAGCTTTTCTGAAAGAGCTCTCTCAACTGGTGAGCAGTAGCAGGGGAAGCTGTTAATCCTCCTTCCCTCCTCGTGATAGCCTGCCTATGCACTTGTAGCTGTGCACATGGCATGATGTCTTTCTTCATCATGTAAGGAAAGCAGTGTTGCGATTTGAATGATGCTTATAGGCACCCTTAGGGGCAGACCCACCAGGTAGATTTCTCTAGAGCTTCTTTGTTCTCTACTGTGAAACTGGCTACTTTAGCTGTAAGTGAAGCCACTGATTCTGAAATTCCAGAGAGCTGATCAGTTACATTTTAAAGTTCTTGTCAATTTCACATCTCCTAATAATTATGAAACTGGCAAGAATTCCAGTTTCCTCAATTTTCAGCTTGCAAGAAAATAAAAACAATCTTGTTTTTTTTTTTAATCTGAAACCAAATTTTAAATAAACTAGTTTTTTTGTGAATTGCCCCTCCCAAACTTTTTTTTCCCCAGTCACTTGGTTACATGGAACAAGTTGCTATTTAGATTTTTGTATAGAGAGAACTGTTAACTTGATCTTTTTATCTTGAAGCTGAGACTGGATTTCACGCAGTTGTGTTGTTTCTGAGATGTGATTGTTTGATTGCAGCTGTTGAGGAGTCAGGTTCATAAAACTGCACTGACTTCCATCTTGTAGCTTGCCATCCTGTCTCTTTATACAAAATATTATTAAAGAACCATATGTTAACTCTTGTATCACATATTTACTGTGCATGAGGTTTTGTGAAATCTCTGAGTTCTTCATTACATAGCTCTACTATGGCAGAGTCCATCTTGTAACAGCTGGAGAACACTTTAAATGATTTTCTCTCTGTATGTTAGAAATCAGTTTCCCTCCATCCTCAAGGGTCTGAATACATTTGGGCAGCTCCTTTGAAGGTTAGGAGAATAAACATGACCTAGAGCAGTTTTGTCCTCCATACTGTGTTTAAGTGTTGACATCACTTCTTTTGAAATTTCAACTCCTGGCAATTACACTTTTGTTTTTCAGTTCTTAATTCAGCTTGTGTAGAGGCCATACGTGGTTAATAATGGGTAAAATGTCTATTAAATTCATATTCATCAGAATGATGACAGTTTTCTAGAGTAACATTGATTTGAACATAGGCTTATATAATAACTCTTTGCTTGCTTTCTGAGCTGGAAAGCTGGATAAAATTTTTGAATGCATCTTGAAGAGGGGATGACTTCATTAGATTTAATGAGGTATGTTTTGGTGAGAGTGGAGTGTGTTTGTAAAATAAAACCTTTGTTTTCTTCTATTACAGGACAGGAAAAGAAGGCCAACCCAGGGAATACTATACTTTGGACTCTATCTTGTTCCTGCTTAATAATGTGCACCTTTCACATCCTGTTTATGTCCGGCGTGCTGCAGTAAGTAAACCACATGAAACTTAGTCTATTTTTTTTTAGTCTTAAATGTGTTTGAAGATTGCTTAGTAAGTGCGTTAGTATTTTCAAGAAGTTATGGTAGCACCTAAAAATTGTTATTAGAGTACTATAGTCTGATTGAACATACTTCAATACAGTAGGTTATTTCCTGATAATTATTCAGCTACCACCAAGATATGACAGTTATTTTAATTGCTGTAAAAAAGTGACTTGATAGTCGGCCTCTAGCATCTAGCATTATCCTTTCTGCTCATCACCTATGTAAAACTGTTACTTAGTTGTTGCAGCCTAGTGTTATATTAGATAAACAAGTATGTTCAATCATCCGCACTCCAAAAAGTTACTTTCCTCTTGCATATATAGGAACATATCCTGTGTCTTCCCCTCCAGTCCCCTGGAAGTAATTTTACTTTTCTGTTTGCTGTCCTTTTAACACAGGGGTTGGCATTAAACTCATTTAACTTAAGGACTTTTGGTTAGCTGTTGTAAACTGGGTCAGCACCCTCACCCTCTCCGGAAAAGATTTTGTTGTGTTGTCTTTACGCCCTTAAGTAGGAGCTATTTGGTATAATTAAATATCTGTAAGATGCTTTCCTTGTATTCAGGTTGGTAGGAAAGCTAAACAGTGAAATTTGACAAAACATGCTGTTGATTCGTTACTTTGTGCCTCATCTGAAGAGGCATCAGTAACTAAAGTACTCCCAAGCTGATTTGTAAAAGTTTAAATTATCTTATTTAAAACTATCAAAACAGTGTCTTTTCCTGATGCTTGTCCCTTAAGCAGATTTTATTTGGTATGCAGAACCAAATGAGCATATAAGAAGGTGACTTTTAAAGCATGGTCTAAGGGCAGGTTTAACAACTTACTGTATTTTTGCACATATACCCTGCCCATGGGTATAAGCTGCACCCACTTATAACCCGTGGAAAATTGTATTTTTGTAAATAAGTCCGTGTATACGCTGCACCCATGTATTCCCTGCGGCGGCGCATACACATGGAGGTGGTGCAGCCTGGCCCGCCCCGGCAGCAGTGACACAGCCCGGCCTGCCCAGACCCAGTGGGGAGGCAGTGCGGTGCAGCCCAGGGCGCCCTGGCCCCGGCCCCCTGCGGCGGCGCAGCCGGCCCCGGCCCGCCCGGGCCCAGCGGGGAGGCGGCGCAGCCCGCCCTGGCCCCCATGGAGAAAAAAAGTCCACCAATAGCCCGCACCCCTGTATAGCCCGCACCCATCCATTTTTTTTGTAAAATCGCGTATACCCTGTGGGATATATGCGCGAAAATACGGTAATTGTAATTCGCTCTTTGTGATATAATAGGAGAAATGCAAATATTTTTCACTCAAAATTTAAATGAATTGAGTTGTGTCCAGTGAAAATTTAGGGTCAAATATATACTCTTCACTTAACTCGGTGATTATTAACTGTAGTGTCCTGAGAACTTTTTATCAGTGCTGTAGGTCACCACACAATGTTAACACTGTTAGGTGTACAAACATGATTTGCAAGATGAACATGGGGATTTCAAAAGGAATCCATAGTATAAAAAGTGTGCTGACCTGTTGGACTTTTTCAGAGTTCTGTCCAATAGAAGACTTGCTCTGTTTTTTCTTCAGTTAAAAAAAGAGTGGGGTGGGAACCAACAGTTGGTATTTTCCTCGGGGTGTCTTGAGTCAAAAAAGGGTTCAGAACCACTGACTTAATCCCTTAATGTGCTTCCATTTAAAAGTTTTAATAACAGGTAGATTAGCATTTTTCCATAGGTCCCTTGATATACTGTATGCAAAGGGCTATAGAGTCATTCTTGCTCAGTTTGGCCAGATTCAAATATTTGACTGTGAATAACTCTAGACTCCTGGTCTGGGTAACCATCTGAGAGGTCTGATACCTGAGTTTTTGTCCCTGCTCCAATTAATGTTTTACACAAGTGAAGCAGCTTGCCTATAATGGGTTGAGAACTCCCCCCAACTTATACCTTAACTTGTTTAGGTTCAGACATTCTCCAGGCAGGTAGGATATGAGAGCCTAATCCGCCCAAACAGAGAAGCTATTGGTACCTCAGTCTGCCTTACCATAGCACGCATCTTTACCACTGACTGGGCTCTTAAGTAGCAGGGGGCACTATTAGCATATTTTTCTTTCTCAGTAGCTTTTTGGAAATATGTATATATAGTGCCCTATATCTAACCTCTTATTTAGATTTTTTTTCAATTAAAAATGCTCATAATGAAAATGAAGTATTTTTATTTCACATTAAGAAATATTTCCTCCCTCTTCTTCCCCACCCTCCCACTGTTTTCCCCAGGGTGGTGAAAACTTTTTTTTTTTGCTTGGGGGAGGGAGTAGTGGTGACACCTTTTGGGGTTAAGGAAAACTAAATTTTTCTACAATATTTTGGTAGGTAAAAAAAAAATCCTAGTTATACATGCAGATAAATGATCAATAATGTGTGTCCAGCAAAGTTTAATAATTACCTGGCACTTTATTTTATAGCATTCATAGAACGTTCCTGTAGCACTTACAACTCTGTGTGACATGGAACCACTGGTTTTCTTTGTTTTGAAAGTGTTTGGGTGGGCTGGGGAAGAGGTCTAATAACTTCTTGCTCTGGTTTAATATACAGCTTGCTGTTTCATTGTGCCAGAAACCATGCCAGGAGAGAAGTCTTGCTTCTTTACTTTTTATGGACTAACTTGCTCCCTGATGATTTTACACAGTCTATCCATTTCATATGCAAAATGCTTAAGTTGAAATATTTTTAACAAAATTGCCATTGATCCTTTTATTCTGATATAGGATCCCTGGGGCAAACAATGAGAGAAAAGACTTTGGATGTAGATTACAAATGTGTGGTTCTCTCTTGTCTCATATTGCCAGCAAGTGTCTCACAAATTGTTTGCATGTGATTCTAAAGTTACTAGTAAGTTGTCGTGTTCCCTCAGTCTTCAACAGGTCTTTGTTACCCATTTGTTACTAAACTGTAGAGTAGCTTTTTAATCTTCAGGTTTTGTTTTAAGAGGCTTCACATTTAGCTTCATACATATCCTGATATTTTTGCATTTGTACTAAGGTAGACTGCTCTGGCCAGTATTTGCTCACCAATAATTGCAATTTTTTTCTTTCCCAGACTGAAAACATTCCTGTGGTACGAAGACCTGACAGGAAAGATCTGCTTGCATACCTAAATGGCGAAACATGTGAGCAAAGTTCTTTCTTTAATATAACTATATAGTGCATTTCATGGTCTCATATTTTAAGGAGTGTGGGAGGGTGTTAAAGCTGATGATGGGACTGAATGTGTCCAGCCTGATCGAGTGATCTCCCAGTTTTTCTTCCACCTCTTTGTTCTAAAGCTTCACTCAACTCTGTCATTAGCAGGGATCCGGGTTTTCCATTTGCTGCAGGAAAATGCAGATTTTTCTCCTTTTAATGGAGAAAATCAAGGATGAAGAAAAATGCGGGAGACTGCAGGTTTCCCTATGTGGGCGGTCAGAAGTCCAGCCTGCAGAGGACTGTTTGGGGCTGGGGGGAGTGGGACACAGGTCAGGGGTTGCCATGTGCATGCATGAGGCAGTGGTGGAGAGCAGCTCCTGCAGCTCCTTTCAGGTAAGTCTATGAGGGAGGGAAGGGGGCACAGGTGGCATATTGGAGTGGCGGGAAGCACAGTTGATGTGGTGAGTGGGCAAGTGTCCTCCCAGATGGAGGCTGCAGTTGGCCTGGACCAGCTCTGGGCAGCAGATGCCTCTGGAGCCCAGTGGGTGGGACCAAAGTGGGAGGGAGTGCCACACCACCATGGCCACCAAAGTGAGGCATCCCCTGCCCACCTGGCAGCAGTGAGGGGCACAGTTCTGCACCACTTTTGCTGCCATGACTCACCATGGTGGCATGGCATGCCTTCCTGTGATGGGTCCTGCCAGCTGGTGCCTCCTACTTGGAGCTAGTCTGGCCTGGCTGCAGTCGCACACTCTGGGGGGGCTGTGGGTCAAGAGTGAGGGGCACCCGCAGGGTCAGGGGCAGGATGTCAGCATATCAAGGCTGCTCAACGCCACAAAGCAGCAAGGGGAGTATGACCACAGCTGGACCTGCATCCTGGTGAGCAAAGGGGGCAGGAAGAGCTCTGATTTGTTGCATGATAAAAAACAAAACAACCCCGCCCCCGCAACCCAAACAAAACAACTCCCCCCAAATCGAATATTAAAATATATAGATATTTAGAATTTATTTTCTTATAATGATTTAAGCACTGGTAGGCTTTCAGGTTGCTTTAAAATTGTAAATATATCAATAAAACACTGTGTTCAACTAATATGTATGCATATACATATACGTGTATGGTGGCATTCCATTTTAGTCATGGAAAAATGTGGATCTTATGGGCTTTAATTGGTGAATTTGCAATTTATAAATGGAGAAAGCCAGGATCCCTGATAACAGTTGGGCCATTAGACAAACCTTGACAGCTGAGCTTACAACTTCTGATGTTCATGGTGCTATGTTGGTTAGGAATGCACTGTGTATGTCGTCTTAAAAAAACAGAGTCCCAGAAGGGCCTAATCAGTAGCTCTCTATTTAGTATAATAGGTGTGTGGTATAAATGCTTCACTGTACTAGAATATAATGTATTGCATGCCAGTTTGACAGGGTTTTTTTCCCCCTTGCTGTTCCAGCATTGCTAAAACTGAGTTACACATAGACATAAAAGAGAAATACTTTAAAATATTTAGCATATCTGCAGGTAAAAGAAAGGAGTATATTGATTGTTTTTGGGTGCTGCATTTACTTTTTCTTGGAGTGTTTTGTGTTTTTTGTTTGGTTTTCTTTTTGTTGTACATTGAGTTTGAAGCTCTCTGTTTTGAAGTGTATTTGTGGCCTGTGGAGCAGGTACAGCCACAGTGCCTGTAGGTGTCACTGGCTTAGGAGTGAGTGGGGTCAGGGCTCAGAAAGGGCTGAAGGCCATGAAGGACTGTAGCTGGAGACTGATGGGACTGGAGAGTCCATGCGTCTCAACTGGTTTAGGAGCAGGGCCATGGCCTAAGGCAGGGGCAGGCAATTATTTTGGGCAGAGGGCTTCTTAATAAGTTCTGGCAAGCCCTTGAGGGCTGCATGACAGGTAGCCCAGGGCAGATAAATCTTAATTTTCTAAATTTTTTAGGGGCCCCATGAGCTGGATAGAGTGGCCTGGTGGGCTTCATCTGGCCCGCGGGCCATGTTTTGCGCACCCCTGGTCTGAGGAGAAGGCTTGGAGGGCCACAGCTGGAGACCAAGGGGGCCAGAGTACATATAGCCCAGAGGGGCCGGTGTAAGGACAAACAGCTAGAAGCCCAGAGCTCATAGAGGTGGTTATGATTTGATTCGTATATGTGACATCTGTAAGGCATGGGTACTGGGGAGGATGGAGCCCATGTAATTAGATCTTAAGGCAGTGAGCAATGATGCTGGCACTCATGAGGAGATCTGACTTGGGAATCCCTGGGGTAGCTTCCTTTTTTTGAAAATCATTTCATCAAGGCGTGGCAGCCAAGGAGAAGCGGAGAGTGTCCAAAGTGTGAGGTTGACAGGGCCTAAGGGGGGGAACCCAGGGGCATCATGGCCACCCCTGGAGGGGGGGGACCCTGTTACAAAAATACGTGTGTGTGTGTGTGTGTGTGTGTGTGTGTGTGTAATAGGGCCCCTCTTTCATTTAAAATGAAACTTCAATTTGATGTTTTACAAATTTAAATTAGCTAGCGGAGGTTTTATTCTGGGTTATGCCATTGTGTGTATCCTCTCTTAGTGAACTTCAAATGCTTATATAAAACTTTGTTTGAATCTTAGCTACGTCATCGAGCATAGACAGAAGTGCTCCACTTGAAATTGGCCTTCAGCGATCCACACAAGGTATGGTTTTAAATACTAAATAGCCTTGGTGTAAACTTTTATGAAAGTCTTTCAGTATCCTACATATTTAATTACCTGTTTTTCTTGTAGTTAAAAGAGCAGCTGATGAAATATTAGCAGAAGCAAAGAAACCAAGAATAGAGGTAATGAAAGTAATTTGTCTGTCTGTGGGATAGTTATATTTTCTGTATCTGTTGATATTAGTAATTCAAAAGCAGTCTTTCCTCTAGGTAACTTAACAACATCAATATAATTGGGAGTTTGTGGTCTGATGCTTAGTGAGAATTTCAGCCTTTGCTTTGGATTTCAATGTCAAAGTCTGTGGTTTGGCATTCTAATATGTATGTGAGAGGAAAAATAATGCTGTATGCACTCTTGATCGTGCACATCTGGTCTGCTTAGATTGGAAATCTGGTGCTGCAAGATTGGAATCCAAATAGTATTTATGGGAAACTAGGAGAGAGTAGAGTTGAACATAGTCCATTTCTAACGTCTACCCACTATAACTTTTTTTTCCCATTCATTATTTTGGAGTATTAAATTAAATGTCAGTCATCCATACATGGATCTTCCTTGTGCTTGGTTTACCTGCTGTTCTACTCTCTTGGAAACAATATATGGGATTTCAGTTCCCATGACTACGTTGGTCTGAGGCTCAAGTATACCATTAAATTAATTGCTAAAATAGAATATATTCCTTTCAACCAGTTAGTTGGTAGTTGCCATGGTTGTGATTCTATGACAAGAACTGACTTTTTTCCCCTCATATCCTTGTCATTACAATGTTTGCTATACATATGTCACTGTAGTAGAATCTCAACATTTACTTAAGAAACTAGTCCTTGCATATACGCACATTCCCTTCATTTGCAGAATTTCATAGTGGCATCATTTGTACAGTAAGGACAATAGAATCTGTAGAAAGTTTGCAAAGACTTTACTTCTCTGGTACAAAGGCGGATAGCAGCTGTGGGCTGGTTTACAAGTTCCCTCCTACAGTACTCTGAATAGTTGTGATTCTGCTATGCTTCACTGAGCTTGCAGATCTTATATGCACCTCTTCAGGTGAGGATCTGGAGAATTTACTAGAGGTTGTTGTGAATGGCCATGAAAGATATCTTGAGCAATCACAGTACAGAAGGGTGAGGCCATAGGGCTCATACACACAGTTTTTCACGCTGCAACACACTGGAGATCTGGCATGTCAGAGCAGACTTGATTAATAGAGTCTGCTTCGCATGCCAGCTGAAGCACACTGTGCTGCATCACTTGCAGTTGTATAAGCGGCAAAATGCACATCAGTGTGCAGAAAATGGCAGTGGTGCGCTTTTGAACTAATGTGTTTTATTTCAGAAGTGGACTGCTGCCATTTTTTGCTCGCTGATGCACATTTTGCCGCTTGCATAATTATATTCATCACAGCGCCAGGCACTTCTCAAAGCGTCTGGTGCTGCAGCATATGCAGATGTAAAAATGCCCAGAAACTCCAGTAGAACCTGTTCAATCAGCTATCCAGGTATTCGGTCTGTGTAGGCTTACCTACACAGTGGAATGTGGTTGGCTTTACCTAACTCAGTTATCACTAACTGCTTAAATGGATTCTTAAGGCAGTAGGCAGCTAGACGCATCTTTGAACAAATTTGAAATTGTTTTGATGGGGGCCTAGCTGACCTCAACTTGTTCTGTCCTGTCCCCATGACCAAGGTCTGTGACAAAATGGCATAAATCCACCTATACTGTCTCCTTTTACTACAGACCCCCAGCCAAGTTCAGTCAAAGGATTTAGCTTTGTTGTTGGTCAACTTAAAATTAACACTGCCACCTTTTTGAAAGGTGACCTGTAACTTTTTTTTTTTTTTTTTTTTCGGTTCGTTTTGTTTTGGTAACTGAACTACCCAGTACAGTTTTCAGGAGTGAATTTTCAGTAATCTCTTGATCAGCCCCAATATTAGAATACAAAAGGAATTATTTGGTCTCAGAAGGCTGAATTTAGCTGTTTCTGTAAATTTAAATCTTATTTGCTTTATTGCAGAGAAGAGAAATTCTACAGAAGTTGCTTTGTTAATAAATATTACTGTTGCTATTAGGATGAAGAGTGTGTGCGTCTTGACAAGGAGCGATTGGCAGCTCGGTTGGAGGGGCATAAAGAAGGTATTGTGCAGACAGAGCAGATTAGGTAAGAACATATTGCATTCATGGGGTAATTGTTAACTTAAGTGATTGTGGGTGTTTTTGTGTGAAGCAGAAGGTAATTAAGATACAAAAATCCCTTTTTTCCCCTAGTCTACTTTAGACTAAGGCTTTGAAAAGTTTGGAACTACATTTGGGGCAACCCTAGTTAGTGGACCAACACTTGTATAATTGTCTGTTTAATTACTACCAGAGGAGGTCAGAATTGCACATTTAAGTATGTTCTGTTTTTTTAAAATAAAAAACAGGCTAGAGAATGGGCTTAGTAAGGCTGTGGACTCAAACTAAGTAGTCGTCCCCAGACTTCTTGCATGAAAGTCGCTTAAGTCCTTTCTCAATACCCATCTCTGCAATGGGGATAACCCTTTCTATTCTGGTGGTATGTAAATAAGCTAACTTGTTTGAGAGGTACTTGGATATGGCAGAGTGTGCCATACTGAGCACCACCCAAAGTAGATTAAACAGTTTCTTTTAGGGGAAAAATGCAGTTTTCCTATCAAATATAACTGTCTTCCAAAGAGTAAACAGTGTGGTAAAGACCCTGACTGTCATAATGCCAGCTGTGATATACCACTGTCTGGGTGGCCTCAGAGCCTGAAGCCTTTCCCTACAGTTTGGCTGTTGTTCGGGAAACAGATTAGATTTTGCACCTAGAATAACTTTTATTTGTTGGTGACATTATCAGCCACATCAGCCAAAAAAAGCTGATTACCAATAATGTCAATTTTCCTTTTATTGGTGTCAATACGACATGGGCCGATGTATTGGTGCACCTCTAGTATAGGGTGTTTGCACCTAGTTTACAAAATAAAGTGCTGAATAAAGAGGAATAATCATTTCCCTCAATTTGCTGGTAATAGGCTAATGCAGCCTGATATGCTGTTAAGCCTTCTTCACAATGAGGGCTTCCCAGGCTCATATTCAGCTTGACTGCCCACTGAACCCCCACCCCCCTGTCTTTTTCTGCAGAGCTGCTGCTTTGCCAGTCAGTCCTCAGCCTGTCTTAAGCGCAGGACTTTTTTGCACTTGTCCTTATTGAACTTCATGAGATTTAATTTGAGCCAGTCTTTCAATGTGTCTAAGTCATTCTGAATTGTAGCCTTACACTCCAATGTATCTTCTACTTTCCCTACCCCAGAGGATCATCTGCAAACTTTCTGAGGGTGCACTCCATGCCATCTTCCAGATTGTTGATGAAGACATTGAACAAAACCAGCCCCAGGACCAGCCTCTGGGACACTCCACTTGATACTGGCTGCTAACTAAACACTGAACCATTGATTGCCACTCTTTGAGCCTGACAGTCCAGACATTTTTCTCCCCAACTTAGTGCATTCATCCAACCTGTCCTTCCTTAGTTTGCTTGCGAGAATGTTGTGGAAGACCGTATCAAAAGCCTTGCTAAAGTCAAGGTATACCACATCTGCTGGTCTCCCTGCATTCACAGAGCCAGTTATTTTGTCATAGAAAGCAATCAAGTTGGTCAGGCATGACTTGCCCTTGGTGAGTCCATGTTGCCTGTCCCTGATCATGTTCTCCAAGTGCCTAGAAACTGATTTTTTGAGGACCTGCTCCATGACTTTTTTGAAGGGCTAGGTTGAGGCTGACTGGTCTGTAGTTCACCAGACCTGCTTTCTTCCCGTTCTTGAAGATGGGCACTATATTTGTCCTTTTCCAGTCATCTGGTACTTCTCGTGATCACCACATGTTTTCAAAGATAATGTCCAGTGGCTCTGCAGTCACATCGGCCAACATCAGCAAGCTCAGGTGTTTCCCATCTGGCCTCATGGACTTGTACATTTCCAACTTTTCTAAATAGTCCCTAACCTGTTCTTTGACCACCCCCCAGCCTAAAACTACCTTATAACCTAGATCCCTTTGGTAGTCTCATTAATCAAACTCACTGCTCATATGCACTTGCTGTTTATAGTTGATTCCTCCAGCTTATCTAGTTGATGTCCCTTCTTTTCCCCCAGACTTTGGGGCACCGTTCCTAACTTGATGTTCTGAACCTGACGCTCCTCTCTGAATGTCATGTTTAAACGACATTCCTACCCAGCTCTGTTTTCCATTATTTTTCTCATCCTATTCAAGAAAACAGGAAAAACTTCATCCTTTGTCTGGGCAGACAAGGTTCTTTGGGTAAATCTGATATTATTAGAGCAACTAGTTGGTCCATTGGTCTAATAAAAGATATCAGATGTAGCAAAAGAACCTTGTCTACTTATAGAACAGCATGTCACATACAAATAATAAAAATTATTATAGCTTCCTATGAGATGCTGATGGGACTAATTAAGTAAAACATGAAGGTAATTAGCTCAGTTTTGGGAAAATTTCCATGCATGTGTAAGCAGTTCAGTGCTTCCCCTTTCCCTGGGGAAAAAGTACTCACCACTTAGTCATTGTGCAAGTTCTTTCTTAGCTATGTTAACTGTAATTGTAAAAAAGAAACATTGATTAATGTCTACATCCATGATATGCTTTTGGCTCACTCCTTTGTACCTATCCTGGTGGCAGATCCACTATATGCGCTCAAAGGCAAACTAATAATGAAAAGATTCCTAATTTCTATCTCTGGCACTATTTCCCTTTCTCCCTCTTTTTTCCTACCCCCCAAATTATATTATGCTACTGAAGTTCATGCTGTGCCTGAAGCTCTTATAGCCTCAGAGCAGTGAGAATTTGCAAATGCATTAATCTTGTACTTTTTTGACTAATTTTTATGAGTATGAAATCACCTGTCATTTTAGAAGGTCATCTTCAGTATTAAAAGATGTCTGTATAGTATGCCTGTTTGGATATTTAAATATGAGAAACCAAAAAAGTCTTAAATAGGTTAGTTTCAGAAATATTAATCACATGTTCATTGATTAAACTGCAAAATAAAATGCAGATTGGGTTACATACCCAAGTATATGCCTAACTTGGAGTTGATTTTATTATTCAATTCACCTTGAAAAGGGTAGTATACCCAGGTAGTATATTCTTATGTGTTTACTGGATAAGTGCAGCTTTTCATTCATAAAATTATTTTGACTTGATTTGATTTGAATTATTATTCCATTCATAAAATATATTTGCATAAAATTAATTTAGCACGAGACCAGCCCCAGTTTGTTATGCTTTGTTTACATTGTAAGAAGTAGATTGTCTACATATAGGTAAGGGCATGAAGTACTTAATGTATAACATTTCTGGTAGCTCCACTGTATACTTTGTAACATTCTGACTAATTGAACCTAATTGTACTTCCTTTTACTGTGTCAGAGAAGCCTTGAAAGTGAGAGGAGCAAATCTGTTTCACAACTGTTATCCCTCTACTTTTAAGGTTTCTAATAGCAATCTGGACAGGGATGATTAGAAGCTTTGAAGATAAAGGGCACTAGTCAGGTTTAGAGCTGCCAGTAGCATAGCATGTCATGAGAGTTGCCTACAACATTGTTGGTGCTGTGTTATTAGCAGCTGTAAAAGTGACTAGAGCCCCTTACTTTCAAAGCATCTAATCATCCCTGTCCAGATTATTAGAACCCTTGAAAATGGCAGGGGAAACAGTGATGAAGCTGATGACTCCCTTATTTTCAAGAGCAGCCCCAAAATTGACTATTAAAAAGCCCTCCACAAGCAGGGGAGCTAATCGGTCAACTGCTAATAGCCCCGGTAGTATGGTGGTATACTATCAGCAAACTGATTTCTAAGAGCATAGCCTTTTTCAGTCCTGAGGTTATGTACCTGAAATGGTAGAACTGGCAATTAGGCAGTGAAGTTTCACTTTATTCCTATTGAAATGGTAACACACACACATTGTGCCACCTTGGATCAAGAAAAACTATTTTAAATAAATCGCAGATTGATAATAACAGAGTTAATACCATCTGGCTATGTCTCATATCACTTAACTTGGTAATGTTGACCCACTTCTTAGTTAACAACCAGTAATGCTACTAAATTTCTAGTCGTGGCAGTAGCTAATGTTTTGAACGGTCAAAGAACTGCAACCATTTGTGGGCAGCAGCAGGAGTCTTATGCTACACAGTAAATTTAGGGAAGAGTTTAGTCCTAGAACTGTAAATTTTACAAGTTTGGGTCTGTTTTAATTTTCTGATTATTGTGATTAAAATACTTGTATTTTACATATGAAGTAGTTCTAACGTTAAGAAATTCAGTGCTGAGATCCAACCAAAAATCTACATCTAGATCTACCTCTAGTGACTGTATGATCTATGATGGCTTTTAAACTACTACTACTTTAAACTACTAAGAATTTAGGAAGTAATCATGTATTCTCGGAATACAAAATTTAAATAACTGATTTGTACTTGGACTTAGTGTTTTCTGATATTCTTCCTGGTTTAGATCTTTGTCTGAAGCCATGTCGGTGGAAAAAATTGCCGCTATCAAAGCAAAAATTATGGCGAAGAAAAGATCCACTATCAAGACAGATCTGGATGATGATATAACTGCCCTTAAGCAGAGAAGTTTCGTTGACGCAGAGGTAGACGTAACCAGAGATATTGTCAGCCGGGAGAGAGTGTGGAGAACAAGAACTACCATTTTGCAAAGCACAGGCAAGGTACTGTATTAATTATCAAACTGAGAGTTTGATGGGGGAAGGGGTAGAAGCTACGTATATACTCTTTGCATACCTTGTGTGTGGGGTGGGGAATACTGTTTCCAGTATTTTCACTAGTTACTGTCCACAGAAAGGACTTGCAAAAAGTGAAAAACTCTTTAAAAATATTTTAAAGAGTTACTTCAGTTAATTTTCAAACTAGTTTCTGTGTCTAATTGCCCTGCTCTATTTCCTGAGCTCTTTAGCCCTTACTCTTTAGCATTTTTTTTTTTGGTTTTTTCAAATGGCCTTTGGACTAAGCTGTCATATTCCCTCCCCCCTCTACAAAACAGAAACAACTTGACTGAATGTGTAAGGGTAACAACTTAGAACAGGCTTTAAATGGTAAGGTGTAGGCTGTTGACACAACCAGGAAAAGCTGATAAGAAAGCTTTTTTTCCTCTTAACCTCCATTACTTTGAGCCGTGTCACTTGCTTAATTCCAAACCTGAAGTAGTTCAAAGAAATAATAAAATGGAAAAAAAAATTAGTTATGGGGCTGCAGTCACGTTTTCTTCCTAGACACTGCCCTATTGTTAGAGCTAGGCATAATCTCTTGTGTGTAATCAAGAGCAAACAGTTTTTGCCTCCTTTTAAACAATCTAAGTGAGGAAGATCATTTTGATTTCCAATATTAACAGAGCAGTAACAAGGAGAAATGCAATGTTTTTTATTTCTTTGCATCATTTAAATACATAAACTGTGTTGGGGATCAGAACACAGGGGTCCCTCCTTTCAGGAGAGGGCCCTCACTGGGCTAGCAGATCATCGTCCTTTTTCCTTTCAGTGCAGTCTCCAACTTCCATAGGAGGAGGTGAAAAGTGTTTCCAGCTTGGCCTAGTTTCTAGTCTGGTGGTTAAGGTACTCTCTTGGGAGATGTGATTATTTTTTTTTATCCCATCTAGCCTGAGAGAGTCATTGAATTCAAGTCTCAGTCTTTCAGAGTTTATGCTCTAATTAACAAACTGTTACACAAAAGCTGGGAAATTAAAATCATTATGTCCTCACCTACTGATTGTTTTTGAATGAAAGTGGCTGTGGGTGCTGTGCTTTAAGGTTCAACACCAATGTTATTGGTATGGACTGGGCATGCTTTTGAGTATGTTTGTTTGGGTAGGTAGCCACAAGGTTATTTGATTTATATAAAATTCCTAACAATTTCAAGTATGAAAGACGGACAGACTCTGGGTATGGCAAGATATCAATGTCTCTGGTCATATTCAGTAGAATTGGAAGGGCCCAGTGGTTTGTCTACAATAAGGTGCGTGTTGGCACCTTAAGTTAACCAGAAATTAAACCAGAAATCCTCTTTTGCCAACACAGTTGCATTTTATATGTGGTTGGTGGCATATTATATTAGTTCTGATGGTAAAACTTCTGTAGTGTAGACCAAAACCTAAGCCATTGCTCTGGTAAAAACAAGCACCTAAAGAGTCTTAGTGCCTATGTGGTTAGGTGCAGTTTTTGTGGGGTGCTTACTTGAACATAGGCACCTAAATTGTACCAGTTACATTTTAGCGTCCTAAGATTGTATTTACATTGCCTCCATGCTGTTCATATTCTGCTGGCAAAGAATAAGCCTAACATAATTGATTCCACACCATGTTCTTCAAAACTTAAACTGAGAAAGTGAAGAGGTTGTGGGGGCATTCGTTTTCCTCCTCCCACCATTGCTGAAGCATGCAAGAGATGCTGATTTAGAGAATGGTGCTAAGGATTTTGATGCTTTGGGTTTCAGTTGCATGAAGTGGGAGCGGGTTAGCAGGGTTTATTTTGTTTTTTGGCAGCAGTTTTTTGAGTGTTGCATGGAGGCACTGGTAGATGTGCCCAGAATCTTTATATGGATTTGTTAGATAGTTGTTTTACCAGCAGCTTTAGCTGTAGGATACAGAAATGAGGAATTCATGAAGTTGGTTTCACCAGTTATTTTGGGAATGAAAATAACTTTATCTTGCCTTGGGGGCGGAGCAGGGAGGAAGAGCTAAATTTACTAGTGCTCTGAAAAGTGATTTCTGTAAAAGCATCCTTTATCCAGGCCTGAAGTTTGTGGATTAGATTATATTTAGTGTGCCCAAATCATTTTGGCAAGCAATTTGTCAATGCTGCATAGCTTCAGGTTTGACTAAGGGTATCCATGTAACAGCTGATTGTCTGGCCAACCTGAAATTCATCTAGCTTTATGAAAAAATCTAATTAGTGGTGTGGGGCATGGTAGGGAAGGTTGTTTTAAATAGGCAGCTGATGCAACTTCAATCATAAGTTCTGATTTTTACGGATTTTTTCTTTTCTTTGCATGAAAGAACAACACACAAGGGACTAGCTATAATATGCTGATTGCTGTCAGCATGTATAAACTAAAGAGGAAGAATTAGAGGTGGAAGCCACCATTTTTAAGTATAGTAAGACTAGTCAGTGTTGACAGGAAATGGTAAATAGTAAATAAAAAACAGGTTGTGTCAGAAAGTCGAAATTTTATATTCATTCCTTTTATCCAACATTAAATTGAGGCAGTGTAAATTTGAAGAATTAGAGAGGCTGAGGGAACTGGGTTTGTTTAGTTTGGAGAAGACCAGATGGAAGGGATTTGATGGCAGCCTTCAACTACCTGAAGGGTGGTTTCAAAGAGGATGGACCCAGAGTATTCTCAGTGGCGGTAGATGACAGAACAAGGAGCAATGGTTTCAAGTTGCAGCAAGGGAAGTTTAGGTTGGATACTAGGAAGAACTTTTTCCCTAGCAGGGTGATGAAGCACTGAAACAGGCTACCCAGAGGGGTAGTGCAATCTCCATCCTTGGAGGATTTTAAGGCCTGATTTGACAAAGCCCTGGCTGGGATAATCTAGTTAAGCATGGTCCTGCTTTGAACAGAGTTGGACTAGATGATGTCCTGAGGTCCCTTCCAACCCTACTTTATCTATGATTCTAAGATGATTTTTGTTAATGAAGCCAAGTAATCTTCGGGCTGGATCCAGTCACTTTGGAGACCAGATCTGGCCCATAAGTCCATTGGTTGAGCTCCACTGGTTTTAAATGGGGGGTGATCCTGCCTTAAGCAGAGGACTGGACTAGATGAACTTGTGAGGCTCCTTTCAGCCCCACTCTTCTATGACTGTCATCTTGCTAGCAGGGGTGTAGATCACTTATCTCAGTGATAACAAAACACTTTCCTTTACAAAGAAACTTTATAACGTATGCCCTTTAGAGACACTACAGTTGACCAGCTTAGGTAGTATGAGGTATTGTCACTGTAGTAATGTTATCAATAACCAAATCTGTTCTGAAGGTTAGATTTGCCTTGTCAGCCACTTGTGTGATTTAAATCAATTTGGGATGAAAGATTGGCTTGTTCTGATATTTCAGAGTGAGAGTGGTAGTTAGAAAAATAAAATTTATGAATATTTGTATGTATTTATATTTAAAAATATATTTCATACCCCCCCCCCCAATGTATGCCTGTGTATAAATTTCTTATTTTAACTTCCAATCTTGGGAGCAAATACTAATGGGATAAGAACTTGCAGTGGCAACAATCTAAAAATGATTTGCATCTCAAGCTGGATATGCACTTCAAAAAATGTTTGGACAGTTAAATAAACAATAGTATAAATTGTTTTGATCAATGAGTCTTGCCTTCTTGCCTCAAGTGTGTATGCCAGAAAAAAAGGGAAATTTTGCTTTTAAACAAGTATCTCACTGTTTTGGGAATACAATAGAGCTCAACATGATAAAACTCTCATATGTTTAAAATTTAATTATGCCTTAACTGATTGATTCATTTCCCTTTTGATTTGCTTTTATTTCCCTACATGTAAAGTGGTCCATATGAGCTGAGTATTTGGAATCTGCTGATAGTAGGTCTTAGTGGTCATTTTATATTAAAAAAATAAAATAAAATTATCCTTCCATCTTTACTGTGAAAGGGTTAATGCCACTTAAGTTCTTTCTGTATAACAAATTAAACTATTCCATGCTGAAGTTGCAAGGAAAAGCTGCACAGTTCAAAGGAATATTGGCAGGGAGTCTTTCCAGCTCAGTGATTTTTGATGTACTCAGCTTAAAAACCTTTCTCACAGCATGCCCAGAAACATTTCTCAGATATTAAGCAGTGTGATAACGTGGTAGGTTGGCTTGAACATTTAGTAGTGTGAGGAAAAATCTCAGAGCTGATATCTTACAAATGCACTACTATCATTGTGCTTGCGTATTTATGCATTCTCTGTAGTGAGCCTATGTTCTCCTGAGAGCAGGATGTTCTGAGGACTTCCTCTTCTCTTCCATATCTTTTTGTTCTTTTTTCTGAGCCATTTCTAAAGCACACTACAAATTTCTCGCTAAAACTAATTAACCAAAACTTCTGGTTTTATTGCAGCAGAATTTTTTCGAATGTTTAAAAAAAAAAGGGGGGGGAGTTTCAAAGTTACCTTTTTGGGTTGCATTTATTTCTCTTCCTCCCCCCAGATAAAGAATCCCAATCCATGGGAAGGCTGAAAGGGTGACCCAAGCTTCTCTAACAAGCGTGAATGTTTTCCATGAAAACCGTGTGTTGCCCACGTCAAGAATTCTAGCAACTTGATTTTTTTTTTTTTGTAGATCTGTTTGACCTCTCTCTTACCATCCCCACATCTTTTTTACTAGGTTTTTGGGGGGGCTTTTTAGATGGATATGGCACCATATGGCCATGTTGAAGGTCTTGAATGACATGGACACTTAAGAGCCTTTTGTGCCTGAGTAAATTTTCATTCTTGGGGAGAGGAATGTCAAGAAGAACATTGGCAGACAAGGTTCTTTGGGTGAATTTGATATCTTTTATTAGACCAACCCAAATAGTTGGAGAATATTTATTAAGCAAGCTTTAGGGTTCAAAAACCCTTCATCAGGCTAAGGAAGTTTCAGCAGTCGGTGTGTGCTCTTCCTGGATGGAATGAAAAGTAAACAAGCCAGGGGCTGGGCTGGGCTGGGGTGTCAGTTGCCAGGCAGATTATAATGCATCAAAAATCCAATGTCTGTGTTTAGTCCATGATCTCTAGTATCCAGCAGGTTGATGAAACGGAGCTCATAGGCTTGTCTCTGGGAAGTGTTGTGTAAGTTTCCCTTGAGGATCAGGGCTGAGAGATTGGAGAGAGAGTGGCTCTCCTGTGAGAAATGTGCCCCCACCGGTAATTGAGTGTTTCTGTCTTTGATGGATTTCCGGTGTGCGTTCATTCTGGTGCGCAGTTGTTGTTTGGTCTCTCCTACATATTTTCCATCAGGGCATTTGGTGCATTGGATGAGGTATATTACATTTCTGGAGGTGCAGCTGTAAGATCCTGGGATGCTGATGGCTCTGTTGTGGGGTATAGTAATAGTGGGGGTGGTGATGTGTTGGCAGGTTTTGCATTTCTTGTCATGGCACGGTCTGGATCCTTTTGGTGTGTTCTGGGCTTGAGGAAGTTTGCTTCTGGTGATGAGGCTGGTAAGGTTTGGTGCTTGTTTGAAGGCTAGGATGGGTGGCTCTGGGAAGATCTTTTTAAGAATAGGGTCTCTGTCTAGTATGGGTTGCAATTGTTTGAGGATTTTCCATACAGGTTCAAGGGAGGGGTGATACGTCATAACCAGCGGTATGCGATTTGTGGGGGGTTTTCTTCTGTACTGCAGCAGTTCTTCACGTGGTGTCCGGGTGGCTCTTTCAAATGTGCGATCTACCTCTCTGGACGAGTATCCTTGCTGGGTGAAAGCCTTTTTAAGATTGGTGAGGTGGCAATCCCGGGTGTTCTCTTCAGTACAAATGCGGTGGTATCTGAAGGCTTGACTGTATATCACAGCTTTTTTGGTGTGTTCAGGGTGATTGCTGGTTCTGTGCAGATATGTATGTTGGTCTGTGGGTTTCTTGTATACTGTGGTCTGTATTTTACCCTTCTGGACACTGATCATTGTATCTAAAAAGGAGATGTTGGTGCTGGAGTATTCTAAAGAAAGTCGGATGGAGGGATGGTGACTGCTGAATTTCTGATGGAACTCGATCAGAGATTACAGGTTCTCAGTCCAAATGATGAAGATGTCATCGATGTATCTTAAGTATAGCAAGGGTTTGATGGTGAAGTTCTTGAGGAAGTCTTCTTCCAGGTGGCTCATAAAAGGTTGGCATACTGTGGGGCCATTTTAGTGCACATAGCTGTTCCCATCATCTGGAGGAAGTGTTGATTATTAAAAGTTAAATTGTTGTGTGTGAGGATGAAGTATATAAGGTCAGTAATATCTTTGAGTCTGTATTCTGGGTTGTAATCTTGTTCCTGTAGATATGTAAGGCAGGCTTGGATGCCATCCTGGTGTGGGATGTTGGTATATAGGCTGGTAACGTCCATGGTGGCTAGGAGTGTGTTCCTGGGAAGGTGGTCTATGTTTTTAAGTTTCCGTAGAAAGTCTGTAGTGTCTTGTACAAAACTTGCTCTGTGGTTGACAAGCGGTTTTAGGATTGATTCAACGAAACCTGATATTTCCTCAGTTAGGGTCCCATGGTTGGATATGATAGGTCTGCCAGGGTTCCCTTGTTTGTCCACTTGAGCAATCGTTTGTTGTACAAATTTGTGTTCTGATCTGCCTTGCCTATCAGCATTAAACTTCTCTTGTTACATATGGAGAAATCTGTAGTGGTAACAGGGACAGGGCACTAGAGCAGAACCATAAAAATTAGAGGTGGAAAATGTGCATCTGAGTTTAAAATTTTTGTCCAAAGATCTTTGTACTATACCAGCTGTGTGGTTGGGATAGGCATAGGATAGGCAGGCTTTCAGTTAGCTGAGGAAGGGTAGTGTAGCAAAATGAAAGCTTGTCTATTCCTATTGCAACCATGCACTTGGTCCAGTAAAAAGATATCGCTCATGAGAATTCCTGTCTCTTGCAAATTTCCTGGAGCAGTGTAGCAACAACATTATTTTAGCACTCCCAAAGGAAAGTTTATGTACAATATTAAAGATTATAAGAGCATTTAAAACTACTTGCTTGCATAGCTGCTAATACTAGTCACAGAAAACTTACTTTATAACACTACAGTTTGTTATACGATCATGGTTATCTATAAAGTCTCCAAAATGATCTGCTTTTTGAGGTTTAGGCTCATAGAGGTTTATGAATGAAGAAAGCCTGCAAGATTTTTCTATCAGAGCACTTACTTATTTGTGCTCTTTTTTTTCTTTTTAACCAAGACTTGAACTACAGACACTGAAATTTCCGTTACTTCTCTGGGCAGACTGCCAAATAATCTGATATTTAGGAAAAGAAAACTTTTATTTGAATGTGCATTAATTTGCTATATGCTACATTATGTATTAAACAATCAACTATGCTAAAATAATCCAAATATGTTTCTTTAGCTCTGTACTTACTAGAGTTAAATGCACATCTCTTTCAGATTTATTAAACAAAATCAGGCCTCCATGAGCATCTTTACAGTACATCCAGTACTTCACAGAGAGTTGTTTCCACACCTGAGTTAATGTTCACCTGAGTCAATGTTTTTAATTAGAATTAAGTCCGCAGGGCTGTGAAATAAGAGGTACATTACCAGGAACAGTTAGCAAACAGCAGAATTGCAGAAGAAAGGATAGTTTGATTAGTGAAACATCAAGACGGTTTGAAAAAGGGGAGAGGGTTGTTAATATTTGTGGAATGAAGAGTTTAGAAAAAATCAGGTAGAATCATGAGCTATGAAGTCAAGTGACTGCTTTGCTGCTGCCTGAATAGAAATGCTGCTGCCACTGCCAGTTAAACTTTGGGTGGACCAGCAATTGGAGGAGGGTACAAATGCATCACTGCACTGCTTCTGGACCTGCTCCTGTGTAGAAGCATTTTCTCAACCTTTACTTGAAAGCATGACAGTTTTTGAATGCTTAACATGGGGATTTCTAGCCATCAGGAAAAAGCTTCCTCTTTATTCAGATAATACTTGTAGTATCCTAGTATTTTCCCAGTTATCTACAATTTTCCATGGAACATAATATACCTGTTACATCATGTAGATGAAATTTTTTTTATCATCAAGAGCCACATTTTATACAACCCCTGCGTTTTCCATGCCAGGGCAGTAATCCATGACTTGTGTATATTAAATTCCTTTAATCTTGCACTGATCAGTATTGTTTCCCCAAATGTGTGTGCGTGTCAATTGTGTTGGTTTGGGGTTTTTTTGTTTTTGTTTTTTTTAAAACAGTGTTAAAGAATACTGCTGGTAAAAGCTAGTTTAGTACTTAAACTCTTGTTCCATGTGCTTTGTTAGTGACTTCTAGAAGTCCAGTGGTGTGACTTGCTTTCAAACATTCTCAACAAACATGTACTGTTTGAATGGCATGATTGATGGGAGATTAGTAGATGCCCATTTCATAGCAGCATTTTCTTCTTTATCTACCCTGGTACTTTGTGTTAAGAATATTGGCAAGAAAACAAGGTAGAGTAAGTACTTGATCCATCCACTTTTCTACTGCCTGCAATTTAACTTTGCTGTTGGGTTATTTCTTGCTTTTAATGTTTCTTGAAGTTCTTTTCCAATTTCAGCAGCACCCAAAATGCAGCGGCAATCTTTCTGTAGTTTGTCCAAGGCTTTGGAAATAGGATTTTAGTGTACAGACAGTCCTCGACTAGCAGCATTTCGAGTTACGTTTTGCACTTACAACGTTTATAAATTGACACCTTGTTTCAACTTTACGATGTGAGTTTCAACTTTACAACGCTTGATCTGATGTGATGCCACACCAGCAAACAAGTTCACTGCGTCACTTGTCTCCCTAGAGATTATCTGTCCAAAGTTCCTTGGACACTCTTTAAGAAAGCAGACAAGACTCCAGAAAAACCTGCAGCCAAGACTCCTGAGAAGACTCCAGCCAAGAACCCTTCAAAAAGTCCAACCAACCAAGAGTCTTTAAAAAAGTCCAGCAAAGTCACCTCAAAGAAGTCCTTCCAAATGAATATGATTGCTATTTTCAATATAAATACACTACTGTAGCTATATTACTCATCTATAATGATTGAGTACAAAATTCTGGGGTATTTTTAATTGAAATAGGGTATTGGTCCTTGGTTCAGAAACCAAACCCCCCATTTATAACATTGTTTCTTATGAGAAAATTGTTTCTGAGTTGCAACGTTTCAACTTAAGGCATAGTTTTCAGGAAGCAATTGTGTTGCAAATTCGAGGACTGCCTGTATTCAGCTTTAGTGTATTCAGGATATCTCCTACATTTCTCTTTAATACATAATTGGTTACTCTGGCTGTGATACTTCTATCATAGTTGTCTCATTTTTTTTTTTCTTCACAGACAGTCATTGGAATAGGCTAGTAAATAAGTAGCTCAAAGCAGTCAATCACTGAATTCCATTGTACATCTTGGGAGAATTCAACTTGGATCCCCCAGCTTTTTTCAGTGAAGCTGAAGCAAGTTGGTTATTATCTTTGACAGGGCTATGCATATGACACTCTAATTTTGCTAACAGCTAGTTATAGCTTTTACTGCTGCTACTTTTTAAATATAATGTGGTGTGGGCATCTGGGCGCTTCCCAATGTATCAGTCATTTCTGAGAGAGAAACAGTCCCACCTTTTGTTGTCACACAAGCACATATTACTGAATTGTTGTGTACATTACTCCATCCATCAAGATTCAAATGAACATTTTTCCCTTCAGTGTGTGTGTGTTTTTACACACTGTTTAATTTCCTTCTCATATACTTTCTTCCAGCAATATCTGTTCTTCTGGGTGGAGTGTAACCTGGTTGTAATGATTGAACCATGTCAGTGAAATATTCTGAACAGAATGAAAGGGAGAATTTTTATTGCCTAGATGAACTAAGCAATCTTTTAATCTGTTGTCTTGCTGCACTTTGGTCCTGGTTATGAACTCATCCGTAGTTTTACTTCATAATGAAGAAAGTTTCTCTTTGAATATAGGTAATTCACTGTCTGAAGTATGTTTTGTTAAAGTACTGCTGGTGGTACCGGTAGATTTATTCTGGAGTTGCAGACATTGTAGGTGACAGATGTTCATAATTACTTGTCTAAACTGGACCATGAAACACAATGGTTAAAAAGTCACTGGCACCGAGTATTACTCGGTGCATTACATTTAAAAAGAGGGAGGGATTGTAAATGAAAGATCCCTCCTACAGCAGACAGCTGTGTGTGGGGGTTTTTTGTTGCTGTTGTTTTGTTTTTTTTAAACCAGTGCTTAAATGATAGTCTTTTCCAAACCCAGTTCTATAGGGAAAATATTTAATAAATCGTAAAGGTTATCTTCCATTTAAGTATTTTTCTTTTATCAATATAAACCAGCTTGAAAGAGATTTAAATGTCCATTTTAAAATTACCTTTTAAAACTTCGTTCTGCACAGGATGTCTTTACCTAAGGCTTGTATATTTGCTTACTGTAAGTAATAAAACTCATTTCAGAAATGCATAGGTAATAATAAAAATATGTAATTCATAAATACTCCCACAAACTAGCACATCCACTAGATTTCTGAACACATTTTTTTTTGCAAATGAGAATTAATCCACCCAAAATAACTAACACTGTTGGCATGAATGTATCATTTACTAGTACTGCAGTATATGGCATACAATCCAGAAGAATGATTCAAAAATTGCAAGTTTTACTAATCAGTTTGATCCAGATAGCTCAGACATGTCCACGTTATCCTTTCCAAGTTCATTGCCTTTTGAAAAGCAGTTTTCATAATGTTGCTTCTTTCATGCTGCCACACCTTGCATCTTTGCACTGTTTATATTTGGCATGTGTTCCTCTTTCTCATTGTCGCAGGAATTTCTTGAAAATATTCCCAAATAGGGACATCTTTGCGACCTGCAGTCATGGTAGTGTTTTGAAATCAGGGGTTGAAATTGGGACTAGTCTATGTTCAACAGAGTGTTGTTCCTTCTTCCTACACTACCTTAAGCCCAGCACTGGTCCTTTGTTGTGCATACTGCTCCTTACTTTGTTCCCTCTCTTTCTTCCCCACAAAAAATGAAGAACAAACTAGGACCCTTCTCCCTGAGACATAACCTACTACACCTTTGTCCTCCTTTCTTTCCTCACACCCCCCCAAAAAAAAACCAACCCAACAAAAACCAAACCCCAACTAAAACAAAACTAAAAACCCCCAACCCAAATCCTGTACAGTAACAATCCATGATTCTGCCTTGTGTGCTGCAGTATTTAGTTTAGACACATGGATGGGGTGCTTGAAATTAATGTTTACGTCCTATGTACATATGTAAAGGGACCAAGAAAAGCCATTTAACTGAAGTACACAGAACCATTAAGAACCACGGTTTGGCAGGGGGTAGTTTTTCCACGAGCTGCAGAATAAACCTCCATTATGGGTACAGAATCATAAGTACACATGATATGAGAGATGAGCTAATTGGAGCTCAGGTAGAGAGAATAAAACAGGAGTTTGCCACCATCCAGGCGGGATGAGTGCATAATCCTAATTACAGAGTACACATGATGTTATGTGCTGGAGTCAAGATCAGGTTCCAGCACCTGTCATGACTTTGCTGATCCTTTGCATCCAGTAATATAGACCCTGCAAGGGATGCAGCAGTGAGGAGCCTTGCCTGCTTGTCCACAGCATCGCCCTCAAGATGTAGGCTGTGGGGCCAGATGGGGTGGGCCTTGGAATTCACTGTAACCCTGCGGAGCTGAGGTGGTACCTCCCCATACCAGATTGGGTCTGGCCAGGAGGAACCCCTGAAACCTGCTCGTGGCCCCCCAGCAGGTTGCAGATTCCTGGCTGAGAACTGCCACTCTATTTAGTCTTTTGTTTGTATACTACTTCCCAGTTTAGTATTTGCAAGCTTTCTTTTTTTCCATTTTTTAAGAACTTAAAACTAGGGCATGGTACTTTCCTTCTAACTTCTATGTGGTTAACTTTTTTTGATGCAATTGATCAGGATGTCAAGACTAAATGCCTTTAACTGATTTCTGAAATTAATTTCCTAAAGCTTCTCCCTTCATCCCACCCCTTCAAATATTCCCAGTATTTAAATTGGGGATTACATTTTCCAACCTTCCCAAAGCAGTATCTTAAGAACTAAAGTTAGTATATTTTGTACTTTTGCACTAGAATCCTTCTTTTAAAGGCTTTCTGCAACTGGGTAGACCTTATAGTTGCTATTGCTCTTTGACTACTTCATAGATCCTGTGCAAGATCTTTGAAATATTAAGGGAAAAAAATTGGGTCTTTGACTGTAAAAGCACTTTATGAGCTCTAGGTGGCAGAATTGTTCTGTGTTCCCACAATTTGCAGTAGCAACAGTTGTAAATATATATACTTTATTCCGTAAGTAAGGCAGTCAGAAAGGTCGTGTATGCCCAATTCATTCAGAAGGAAGTATCCTTTTTGACTTATTCACATTTTAATAAGCTCATGGTTTAAAAAATATTGCCTAGTTATGGATGTTACACTGATGATAGTGTGTCTGTAAACAGTAGATTTTACTTCAATTTGTAATAGAAACTAATGTAGGTATTTTGAATGCCCCCCCGGTCTTTGTTTTTTTGGTTTTTTTTTTAAGAAAAAGGGTGGGGGAGAGGGGAGGAAACATCAAAACAATTTCCCCCCTCTTATTTAAGAATACATTCTATTTCCTGTATTTATATCAAACTACCTACTTGCTCCTCTTTCCAATTCATTGGAACAAGAATAAGATTAGTCACATTCTTACAACATTATTGTATAAGAATAATGTTTTCCACTGACATTAAAAATCCTGATGGCTGTATCTGTTTTCCATGAGGTCTATTTATAGGAAAAAGTAGAAATGACAAAGGGACATTTTAGGCATCTTTAGTCATTGCTTTTCTTTGGAGAATTGTAATGTGTATGACTGTTTCCAACTCTTGAATTAGTCTTTTCTGTTTCACACTAAAGTTTTTAAATCTTTCTTGTAACACTATTTTAATATAAAAATACTTGCAGAACAAAGTATAATAATGCAGAGCAAATGAGGTGTGAAATCTGCTCTGCTAAACATAATCTACACCTCTTTAATGGGAATATCTGTATATTTTCTGAACACTGCTTAGTGTGCTATATCACTGCTTAAATTTTTAATTGGAACTTTTGGAAAAATACAGCTTTTTGTGCATGGCGGCATCAGGCTTTTATATTTAGACCTTTCCAGCAGTTCTTAGCCTCACATCATTTTGCTTTTCCTTTTAAACCCTGATGTGATTTTTAAAGTGTATTAATTACTACATTGCCACAAAACAAACCTTATTCATACTACTTTAGTCAGTCCTTGACAGAATTTCTGCCCTAAAAGCCAAACTAAAAATTGTTAAAAGCTAATGCTTGCATTAGAATGATGAATATATAAAGTATGAGATGCATACCAGGGATGTAGTAGCTCAGTGTACAGATTGAATCCACCTGTAATATACGTTTGATTTCTTATTTACCACCAGAGACTGAGTCCACAATGAGCTCTGTGTGGACATCTTATACCTTTCAGGAGTGGCAACTGAATCAGCACTAGTTTAAAAAAAATTGGTTTTCTTGCATCCTCTAATAGAAATTGCAACAAAAAAGGCAATTGTACAATTAAGAGAGCAGTTTGGAGGACTACATCTGGTTTTTTTTTTATATTTCAGGATGCATGATTTGACTCGACTCCTGGGGTTTTTTTGTCCTTTGGAAAAGGATACATGGACTGAATTTAGGGTTTTTTTGGTTTTTTTTTAATGCAAGTCGTTTGATAATGCTACACATTTTGCTGACCCTTGGCATAATTGCAATACAAGAAGCAACAGTTCAGGTCTTTCTATCCCATCTTACCCATATCCTCCAATACATCTGTATGTCTGTCTTCATTCATAGTCTATCCCTTCAAATAAGTGTTCGGAGGTAAGGTAGTATTTTTATCTACATACATATGCATATATTCCTTGACTTATAAGAACAGCGTATCATAAATGAGCTTTGGCAAAGATTTTTGAACTAGTCTCTACCCTTTATGATGTATTACGTCTTTCATGTAGTACCATTTTAACATACAAATATATTAGTGGAAGAAAATATACAGCACAGTGCAAATGAGATGTGAAAACTATTTTGCAATACCTAATCCACATTTTTAATGGCATAGAGTATTGTAGCATAGTTCACCTTTAAACCACTAAGTAAATGCTGTAAGTCAGCTTTCTTTTTCAGGAGTTTGTCTGTATGCGTTTTGTTTCCAAAGACCGTGCACCCCAGACACTTGCAACTGGAATCTTTTGCTGTTGGGGCCCGGCCTGAATCCTTGAGTGTGCCTTACTATTCCTACAAGGTCACATAAAAAGTAACGTGAGGCTGACCAATGCTTAGTTTCTTCTTCTGCCAATATATTCAAGATGCAACTAAAACCCATATTCTTGTCCTGTTACGCATCAGTAAGCCACGACTTTGTCTATAGTTATCCCTTTAGCGTAGTTAAGTCCTCAGGGATTTTAATAGGCTTGCACTTAAGTGAAACTTATATAGGCCCTCTTGTTTTTTGGTTTTTTTGGTGTCTAATCCAGTTTCCGATACTCAGCTCATCTATTTAAAAATCTTGCGTTTCATGTGGAACGGACACGTTCCTTAATAATGAATGTTCATATTTGTCTTGATGGTAATGTTGCTGAGAAACATTCTATTTACAATTTGTTCCATAACTGAACTTGGAGAGAGAGAGACTCTTTCTTAAAGCTTTTTCTGCTTCATAGTTAAGTGAGACCTATTTCAGATTTGAGTTCTGAGGACTCTCCTGGATTTGAACACTCTTCTTCCCAAGTATCCTGGGAAGCTCTGTTTTTACATTAAATTCCCAGACTACTACTGCTTCATGACTACTCAGCTGCTCTTGCTCTTTATTGAGTAAAATAGGAGAGCCTGCTGTGCCATCTCTTTTTTAAAATATTTTTGTTAAAGATCATATATCTATCTGGTCATTATCTTAAGGACTTGACTAAAGAGAAAAAGTAACAATAATACAATCCACACTTAATAATACAATTCAGATTTGTGTCCTTTTGTCACTTGTTAAACCTTGATGATAATTGTGGTAAACTTGTCTCCCAAGTTATTTAGTTGTCTTTGTCATACATATATAACCTATATCATCCCAAAGATTATACAAATGAGTTTCAGGATATATCAGTTGACATTTAACTGGATTAGGTTTGTTAATTTACCTTCATTCAGATCCTAGTTCACTCTCCAAGACAGCAGACATTGCAGGTGCTATTTTGCCAGGATTATTCCCATTCAGTGCAGAATCTTTAGAATTAATGTTGTTCTACTATCTGTAGCAGTTACTAAGCAGACTCCAAGTATCTGCCCCCTTTATATCAGGTAACCATTTGCAAGTTGTCAACTGGTATATGGATTGATAAATATACAAAGGTAAAAACTGTTGCTTATTTGCAGCTGCTATTCCTTGAGATGTTTTATACGTAACTTGTCTGGGATGATTTATAGTTAAAGGTCTTGAGGTCCCTTCCAGTTCAGCTTTTTCTTTTCCTATGATTCTTTATACATTCTATGGCTTTGCCTTTTTCTTCTGTCAACAGAATCTGTTGCCTGGAGTATTTATGGTGAGAGGAACTGGGTGGTGGGTGGCTTTTATGCTCCCATATGTCCTTGGTAGAGGGAATGGTTCCAACTGAACCTGCTGGTCATAAGATTCCAATGTGTTTTTTAATATATATATGGGCAAGAATGCAATATATTTGTGCAATATGCCTTTAAGAATAAAAGTTACTGTCAAGATAGGTAAATGTGTAATAGCATTGTTTGTTTCTGTAGTGAGTTATGTCCATGTAAGCTACATAGTACAAGTGTGTTGAGTGAATGGACACAAATTTATTGGTTGCAGTCTCTGCGCGCCATTGCCTGTTGTATAAAGTGGGTATAACTTCCTGCTTGAGGTTTGTACTTGGCAGTTTATTTCAGGTATATTTATGTCAACGTATCTGTATGGTTATACAATTGTTCCCAGAAAAGTACACCAGTAGTAAAGCAAGTTCCAAACCTAGCTGGTCATATCATACTGGTTGTTGCCAGCTATTAAGTTAAATTGAAAAGACGGTTGAAATCACTTTCTAGGGGTTCCATATAATGTTGTTGGGATGAAAAGACTTCCACAGTTATGAAGAATAAGGGGGAGAGCCTGTTTTTTAAATAAATAAAAAGTAACAGTTTAAGCGTCTTTAACAAAATGTTTAAGCCTATTAACTTTTATGCTTTCTTTGGTTTCTTTAAATAGATAGCTCTTAACTTTTTCTAGTGGTTCTGTTCTGCATGAAGATCTATATTTGCATTATAAGTGTAGAGATAACTATTCACTATAGCTAAATGTAGATTTTTAGCGATATTAATATTTTTTTTGGTAAGGCATAGCATAATACTTCTGTCTGAAAGCAGTTGTAACAGCGGATTAGTGGAGCCAGGGGAAGATGTCAGAAGTCTTATGGAATAGGCACTAGGAAACTTAAATCCTCCAAGCCTAAATTTTAACTTTTCTTAAACTGCATGGAATACCCTTTCTTTCTACAATACATAATGCAAAACGTGTATTAGATTTAGCTCTCCATTTATTGTACTTTGAAGTGGGTAGTACCCTTCTAGTTGCAGGATTTAAACATTTAGTTTAATATTTGGTGTTTCTTGTTTGTTTGCTTGCTTGTTTGCTTGTTTTTCCAAATCTGGCGATTCAGGGAGGAAAAACAAATCCTCTCTAAATGAAAAGCTGATGTTTCCCCCATGTATGTGATCAGGGGAAAAAAATCTTACTGAAATCCTATTTGAATTAAGGATCTTGGTAGCAAGAGCCCAGTTGTAGAAACAAATTACAAGTTATTCTCCTTGCAGATAACTACGTTACATCTGAGTCTATCTTGCATCCTGGTAAATTGTGATTTTGCTTTAAATGTCCTAGCTTAAAATCACAAATTTAATCCTGTTTCTAAAGCTATTTCACTAGACCTCTTCTCTTTAGAGGAATTGTATGGCCCTGTATGCCCCATTAATTCTCAAATAATCTGTTGCTATTCTAATGCCAATAGTAGCAACAATGTGGAATGCTAGTTTAAATAGTAGCAAGCTATTTTTTATCTTCTCTTGACCTGCTCTGTGCAAGAACAAGGAACGCAGTGATGAAGGTTTGTTTATGCCAGGGTTGCCCAAGTAGTGGTCTGCAGGCTGTATCTGACCCGTGATGGGTTAGTTTGTAACCTGTGGGCATCCCCCATTTTTCCTGCTGTAGTGGTGGCATCTGGAGTAGGGCAGCATGGCAGGAGGGGGACCAATAAACTTGCTGCCTGCTTGGTGGCATGTGCAACAGTGGCTCGGGGGGGAGGGACTTGTCCTCTTGGTATGGGGGTGCTGCAGGGCCTGGGCCTATGTTGCTCATCACAGATCCTGGTTTTCTCTGATTTAAAAAAAAAAAAAATCCCCAATTTTTTATTTAAAAGAAGTAACCCAAAATCCACACTTTTCCGTGATTAAAATGAGACCTCGCTAACACATGTATGTGTACACATACATACACAGTGGTGTTTCATTTTAATTACGGAAAAATGTGGATTTTTAGGTTACTTTTTTAAAAATTGAAAATTGGGGATTTTAAGTTGGAGGAAACCACGATCCCTGTTGCTCATGCAGCAGTGGCAAGGTGGGGGGGACTTAGCCCTGTGGCACAGTGAAAGGGCTTGCCTACTCTCATGGCAGCAGCAAGGTGGGGTGGGAACTTGCCCACGTGACTGTGCAAATGGGTGTTTTACTTTGCTCATACAGCCATAGGACTGTGCATGTAGCCCCACAGTATGCAACTTGCGCATTATGCAGCATAAGCCCCTGACCCTTGTGGTGAGTGGGCCCACCTCCTCCCCCAGCTGCTGAGCTTTAACAGCCCTGGCTTATACTAGTGCTACCACTATTGCAACAGTTGCTGGAGTCGGCAATAGTAATAACGTAACATTAGTGGTTGGAAAGAAAAAAGGGTTCTGTACAAGTTTATTCTAGAACCACAGGTGGACTGACTACTTGGCTCGCAGTTCTTTACAGATGACATGATTTAAAAGAAAATAATTCATTGGGTTTGTCTGACTTTACTTATTTTCCTTGTTCTTCATTTTCAGCTGCTATTCAGTTGTTTTGCTTTTCTTCATCCTTACTCCTTGCCTTTTTGTCACTTGAGGGGTTTTAAAAGAGCAAATGGAAAATTCTGATTAATTCTGTACTTGGAAAAGACTTTTCCAGTAAAGCATGATGAATAAGTCACAAGTGAAGATGATGTGCTTTGAGACAACTAAAATAGCTTCCACACATCCAATAGTAGGAACTAGGCAAAGAGAAATAATAAATGATGGAATTGTTTTAACCCCGCTATCAGAACTTTCATGTATTGTCAGTAGATCTTTAAAGCACTCTTCATATTTCCCCCAAATTATTATAAAGCTGTGAGGCAGATCTGTTTTGTGCCCTCCCCCGCCCCCCAAAAAAACAACAAAAAAAACCCAATCAGTAATCTAAAGATGCAGAATTTAGTACTTAACTTAAGCCAAATTTAAGGAGATAGGGGGAGGTTTTGATATTAGAGTGTAAAAATAAACAGCGAAAGCTTAGAGTTACTGTCATCCTTCAGGGCTTTGGGAAAGCCTTAGCTATCTATGTAGGTCAATTAGTTACTACAGTGGCATTTTTCATTAATTTTTTTTTTCTGTCACCACATTATAATCTTGCATTCCAGAATGAGCATTGTATGCATTGAGATCCTAGCTGAATCTTTAAGGTTTTGTTTCTGCTAAACACAGACTAATAATACTTTGGGTCCTGGGAACCAATATTTTGATGCTGTTGGAGGAAACCTCTACAGCTCACTTGGGCATTTTATTAATAACTCAGCTTGGGTGGAAAAATCCAGTTTGGTCTTTGAAAAATAGAATTCTAGTCCAGCTTTATGAAATTTTAAATCTATTTTACCTGAGAAACTGGTGATGTTCCTTTTTTAAAAGAAGTAGTAAATTAAAAAAAAAACCTTAACCTTTTAAAAGCGGTGTTGTCTGATGCATTGGGCCTATGAAAAGACTTTAGTTTGCCTCTACATGGCAGAAGAAATAGCTCAGGAGAACACATTCCTCATTTTGTATTTCTTAGGAGGAGTCAAGTGAATGAACAGTTCTCCCAAAATACAGAGTTTAGTAAAAGACAACTGTCCTCTATGATTCATGGCTAAATCTCCCAGCTTTGAAAGTGAGGAAACCCACCTTTCAAAGCAGAACTTCAGGTGTAGTTATATTAAATGACTTTTGTTTGACTAGAACCTATTCTGTCTTATACATTCTCTTTTAAACTTTTAAATATATTTTACATTCATTTTTAAACTTGTACATCTCTCTTTTAAACCTGTGATGCTATATCTTGTAGTTCCTTAATTACCTTTTTTTTCCCTCTAAGATTTCCTGGGACAAAAGGACTTGAAATGTGTGTTTTGTTCAAGGAATTTTTATCCCTGTAGCAGGCTTCTGTTTATTAGCTCTGACAACTGTCTGCCTAGAATCGGCTAAATTTAATATAGAACAAAATGCTCCAACGCAGAACCTGTTCTCGAACCGCTTGTTTTGTGTGATTATTATATAAAATAAACTCGGAAGCCTTTTGTTTCTATTGCTCTATCTTGCTTGGATTTTTCAGTTATTTCATTTAAAAAAAATCTGTGAAATTGATCTAAAACATCCTTTCATAGTAACACGCAGTGTACGTGCGTGCAAGAAATTCCATCCTAAGCTTAACAGCCCATTCAGTTAGCATGGTAAAGGCACCACAGTAGTAACATACAAAGGAATGATTTGGCTAGCATCGTGACGACTTTTGAGTCTCCAGTCTGAATGACCAGATATCTATTTATAATGGTGGCCATGTATCCAGATTCTCACTCTAAAGCAGTGATACTCAGCCAGGGTACCACAGCACCCTGGGATGCCTTGAGATCCTTTCAAGGGTGCCATGGGGTACCATACAATGTTAGCATTGATAAGTGTGAAAATACAGGATAAACCCAGACATTTCAAACAAACCCACAGGGTGCGTCCCAATGAGCGGGAACATACGTTCCCTGGGAGCAACTAGCTGCTGCACATACTTGTGCTGCTGCCCTTGGGGCTTCCAGGGACTCCAGCAGTGGCTATCCAGGTTCATGGAGCCTGGCTAGATTTTGCCACATCTGCTGTCCTGCTTTTTTCCGGTACAGGCATGTTTTGTTTTGTGTTTGTTTTTTTGACCATCAGATCTGGTGGCCAACCCCCCTTCCCCACCTCCAACCACGCTGCAAATTAGCAGCATGGCAAATGCCTGCATGTGCAGTTTGCAGCGCTGCACACAGGTCTGCAGTACTGCAAACCACATATGAACACTCGGGGAGGGGGGGGGGAAGCATCCATAGTGTTCAAAACATTTTGACCTATTGTGTTCTTTGCAACAGAACAAAATGCTCTATTTTTTTTTCTGTAGTCAAAAAAGAGTGAAAACTAAGAGGTAGCATTTTCAGAGGGGTGCCCCAAATCATAAAAAGGTTGAGAACCACTGCTTTAAGGCCTTAGTGAGATGCTTTGAACATTTACTTTACCTTCTCACAAGGACATTTTTAAATAGTTCTTGTGTGGGTTTTTTTTTCTTTTTTGTCTATAAACTATTATGATACTTGCATATGAACAAAGCTAAATGTATAATTAATCAACTGTACTGATTTCACAAACATCAGCAAGAGAAGTGACATTATACTGCATAGGAAAAACTGTGGACAGCTATATTTATGAACAGTTTTATGAACAGTTTTTCATGATTCTGTTTTTTGACCAAGCAAAACCATCCTTTATTAAGGGTATATATAAAATTCCTTTTATTAATGCAATCATTATGGAGAGTTCTCAGTAATGAAAGATGTCTATTATATACAGTTGTCATTAGCCTCATTTCAAGTACGTCTTAAGCATTGGTAAAGTGTGCAGTGTGTGTCTTATCAAGTTTATATTTTGATTTTTTTCCATCTGTATTTCTTTTCTAAACTTGGAATATGATCCTGGCAAAACTAGCTACAGGATGAAACCTAAAACTGTCCCCATGGTGTATAGGAGGTTGTGAATCTATAACATTTAATTTAGAATTATTGAAATTGCATCTTTGACTAACCAGCTAGGTTCAAAGCAATGTGAATGTAATGAAAATTGTGTCTTTCTGCCTTGAAAACCACTATTTACTATCTATTTCAAAGACTTCTTAGAGCTTATCACAACAGTAACAAGGTGACTACTCACAATTAAGTATTAAAAGTAATTAACTAGGTCTATTTTAAGAATGATCTGAATTGGCTACACTTGAAGCTCCTACCTATATAAATACTCTTAAATTAGAATATAGTTTTTCTCTGTTTACTTATTATATAGCACATGGCTTGACTTAAACTGCCTTCTGGCTATATTTCTAGGACTCCACATGGTTGTCAGTGGATTTCATAAATATCTAACTTTATTTTCCAGAACTTTGCCAAGAACATTTTTGCAATTCTTCAGTCAGTAAAAGCCAGAGAAGAAGGTCGTGCACCTGAACAGAGACCTGCGCCAAATACAGCACCAACAGTAAGACCAAGTCTTTATCTGAAAAGTGGTGTTTGTACATCCTTAGATAACATTGAATTATGAAAATAATGGCAGGAATTGTTCTGGAACTATTTTTGTTTGGTTCTCAAAACTTTTTTTTAATACAAAACTTCTTAACTTTCCTTTGCTGTAAAATTTTAGAGATTTGAGCAGCTGACTTCTTTAGTTCAGTTTGTTCAATATGTACTTGCTACTTACAGATGAAAATTTTAGTACAAACTACTGTATGTACTAAATATTTGGTAGTATTTTGCATCTACTTAGAAGTGTATTAGATGAGGCTATTGCTATTTCAAATGCAGTGCTTTGCTAACTGTATTTTTGACAGTTATGATAGCAAACGTTTAAGAGTCTGGAACATGACTCACAAGTAAGAGCAGTTTTGAACCAGCTCCCTTATGCCTATGTTAAATCAAGAAGACATTTACATTTTTATTGTTCATGTCTGTCTAGGCATTATAACAGAAATTGTTTTGAATCGTGATGTTTACCATTGAGCTTTATTAAAACTAATAAATATATTCTTGAACTTCAGTGGCAGTATGCTATAAAAATCTGTTAATCTTACTTGGATTTATTTTTGATACCTCTGAATTGCATGCATACTAACCAGAGTTCTAGACCGAAATGGCAAGATTTAATGTTTGCCCCTCGTTGTATTTCATAAATTGTGCATGAGGCTATTCAGATATACCATTTGGAATAATTGTAATTGTGTGGCTGACTCGACCAGGAAAAAATGTATGAATTGATATTTAGTGTACCATTTGGTTTGCAGCTTTTTGCAGGTGCATTTTAATTATTCCCTTTTTCCTCCCAATTTGTTCCTGGTGTGTAGGTTTAGTAGCTCTTTAGTTTAATCTAGTTTGCAATGAATCTTCTATGCATCTGGCTGAAGAAAGAGCTATATATTGTAAGATTACAGTTCACTCCTAAACTTCATGCTGTTTACAAACTGGATTGATTTGGATTTTAACTAACTTTGCTTGCTACTGCTTTGTGTGTCTTGCTTCAGAAAGTTGTCAGGCTTCTGAAGAGCATCTTTTTGCATGTTTATCGAAATCTAACTCTCTCTAATTTTGTAATAAATGTTTTAATGAAGTGTATTAAGTAAAGTTTGGCAGACAAGTTTCCTTGGGTGAATTTGATATCTTTTATTAGACCAAAAGTTTCAAATTTGTATAGAAACTTCTTAGTATTTGCACAAAACTAAAAATCAATTTACACACACCTTTTCCCAAGTGCAGAAATGAAAATGCATTAATTGACAAATACCTTTTAAGTGTAGCATTCTTTATTTAATTTTGTTTTAGGATCCCACTTTACGGAATAAGCAGCCTATTCCAGCTGCCTACAACAGATATGATCAGGAAAGATTCAAAGGAAAGGAAGGTAAGTTGGTTGTGTAATGTATTCTTTTTAACTGTCAGTAATTTCACTTCGCAGTTTTCGAGTACTTCTGTTGCATTGGGTGGGGGGTGGGCAGCTATTATACTATGAGAAGCTGTATTAAGTGATCTTCTGTCTCAACATTTAAGCCAGTGATTCTCAACTAAGGTGCTGCGGTATGAATGTCACCGCAGGCAGGTGGAACTGCCCAGTGTGTCTCGTCTGAAGATAGTTTGGGAGTGGCTATAGCTGGAGTACATGCTCTTGTTGCAGCCCTTTCCAGTCAGATCACGCACGCTTCTCTCACTAGCACAGGTGCATCAGGCAGGTGGAACTGTCCTCAAGGGTGCAACAGTCTTGCCCAGAGCATGAAACTTAGTATTTATGTCATTGCTTTTGCCTGCTTTAAATTCATCAGATAATTCTAATACAGGCAGGAGCTGGTGGCAACACCCTAGTTGGGGACCACTGAGGTAGGCAGAGTGGTAGCACCTCTGGTTCAGAAACAAATTCCAGAAAAAACGGGTGCACTGACTCTCAAAAGGTTTCAGGGCTACTTCCTTAAGCAAAGCAAATGCTGCCACCCCCCCCCCCCCCCCAAAAAAAAAAAAAGAAACAACAAAAAAACCAAGAAAACAAACGAACAAAAAAACCAACCAAGCCAGCACATTGCACTCATTTGTTTAATTTCAAGGCAGGAAGGCCAATCCTTTATGTATCATGCAAGTGGTTTTGACATGCAGCATAATTTGCTTTATATTAAAAAAGACATGATTAACTTGAGTTAAAAAAAAATCCTTGTTGAGTTCCTTTAAGTTGAGCATTCTGTAAGGGTGCAAAATCCTTTAAACAGGGGAGGAGCGGAAATTGAGTGTTTCTATTAACTGGAAGAGCACTTCATGCAATCTCACCCTTTTTGCAGCCCCTCCCTTTTTCTGCGTGTTCTTGCCACTTGTCCACAAGCTCTTGGATAGCCTCAACAAAGCAGTGGAGCTATAAGCATGTTGATATGAAATATACAAAGTTAAACTCTTCTTCAGCTACAATAATTGTAGAAATTACATACACTGGAAGATTAAGTTTTCCAGTATGTTGGTATCCCTTTAAATTTTGAAGAAACGGTCTATCTGGATTCCACAGAAAATTGGGGCAAGAATATTACTGTGTAAGATTACTCACAGATTACTTTACTTGTTCTTATTCTATGTTAAAAAAATAATTTTTTAGAACTAAATTGAACTGGATTTATCTTCCAGACTTTTTGCTTTTCTTTGCTTTAATAATGAAAACATAGGCATGAATTAATGCCATGTTCCCATTGTTTTGAACATCATGAGAAACTTGCAAAGGCTAAAGCAAATTTAGTAACTTGCAGTGCAGTGACTCTCTTTCAGTTGGAGAAGCTGTGAAATGAGGCTTTTTCTCCAGGTGTAAAAACATACTTGCTGCCAAAAGCCAGTTTAACTTCAGAATTCAACATATCTTTCACTTAAAGATTTGATGTTATGAACTTGCTATATAGCTTTGGTAGCTATAGCTTTGATAGTTGGTATTTCAGCTATAGTTGTGGCAGTTGGAATAATGTCTGTGCTCCATCCTGTACAATGGCTAGAGCTTATGACTAGCTAGCAGTTTTGTTTTGAAATGACTTCCTAATTTTTTTCTTTACAAAGATATTGGGAAGAAGGGAGTGATGATATTTGATGTTTGCAATTCATCTTTTATTAGAGAGAAGTGAAAAATGAGGTGTAGCAATAAGGGATTTTTATACTAACAGAATTGATTCGATTTAGTTTTTTCAATCTTTCTTACTTTGGGGGTCTGATCTTTACATGCCCACAAAGAAGGTATATATAGTTTTGTTTTTGTATAGTTTTGCTTTTTCAAATAAGTTTCTGCATGTGATTACATTCTACAAACACTTTCTTTTTGTGTGCTTGCAAACATCAGATTGAATCTCATTTTGCTATCTAGTCTATATCCTGCTGGCTTTTGTGTGCTTTCATTTCAGTCTCATGGTTCCTGTTTACTTTTTTCATCAAGGAGATGACAAATAGAAAACTCAAGCAGGTTATTCACAAGCTCTAGAGTTATGAAAACTGTAAATAACTCAGGATAGTATCATATTTAGTTTGGAGGATTGGAAGAATGTGTGCACAACCCATCCTCCTGCCAGGGTCTTAGTGCTGAACTGCTTCTTAGAAGCAACAGGAAAGACAATTTCCTGTTAATTTTAGTTTAGTTATTCAAAACTTTAATCTTCAGGAGTAAAGTAATCTTGCTTGTTAATTTTGACATGCCTGGTAGTGTGTGTTGGAAATACCTGTGCTAAGTATCTTTGCATTGTGATACTCCTGTATTGTGATACTCAAAGTATCATAGTTCTTATCCTAATTTAAATATGTTAGTGAGGTTGAATGATGTTTCATAGTTGGTAGGGACCTGAGCATATCATCAAGTCCAACCCCCTGCCGTGGGCAGGAAAGAGTGCTGGGGTCAAATAACCCCGGCAAGATGTCTATCTAGCCTCCTTCTGAAGACCCCCAGGGTAGGAGTGAGCACCGCTTCCCTTGGAAGTTGGTTCTAATTCCTAGCTCTCCTGACTGTGAAGTAGTGCCTTCTGATATCTAGCCAAGAATCTACTCTCTGTCAACTTATGGCCGTTATTCCTTGTTACTCCTGGTAGTGCTCAGGGGAACAGGGACTCTCCCATTGCCTGCTGGTTTCCCTTGGCCAGTTTATAGATGGCCACCAGATCCCCTCTCAGCCTTCTCTTGTGAAGGCTGAACAGGTTCAGGTCGCATAGCCTCTCCTCGTAGGGCCTGCCCTGCTGCCCCCCTGATCGTGCAAGTGGCCTTCCTTTGGACCCTCTCGATGTTGTCCACACCCCTCCTGAAGTGCGATGCCCAGAACTGGACGCAGTACTCCAACTGTGGCCTGACCAATGTCATATAGAGGGGGAGGATCACCTCCTTGGACCTGCTCGTGATGAATCTGTGGATGCGTGACAAGGTGTGCGGTTAGCTTTCCTGACTGCGTCCCCACATTGACGGCCCATGTTCATCTTGCAGTCAATAGTGAGTCCAAGATCCTTTTCTGCCACTGTGCTGATGAGAAGGGAATTCTTCAGCCTGTAGGTATGCTGCTGGTTCTTCCTCCCTAGGTGCAGTACCCTGCACTTGTCAGTATTGAATCCCATCTTATTCTCATCCGCCCACCCTTGTAAACTGTCCAGATCCAATTGCAGCCTGTCCCTCCCTTCTAGTGTGCCCACTTCTCCCCACATCTTAGTGTCATCTGCGAATTTGAACAAAGTGTTTTTCACCCCCTCGTCCAAGTTGCTGATGAAGATGTTGAACAATGCAGGCCTGAGGACCAAGCACTGGGGGATCGCACTTCCCCCATCCCTCCAGGTCAAAATGACCCGTGCAGCCCTTCAGCCAATTGGCGACCCATATGACTATGTAGCCATTGACACCACAGTCTCCTAATTTTTTTACGAGAATGGGGTGAGAGAGAGTGTCGAAGGCCTTCCTAAAGTCTAGAAAGACTACGTGCACCGCAACACCTGCGTCCAGTGATTTTGTGACCTGGTCATAGAAGGCCACCAGGTAGGTCTGATAGGACCTGCCTTTAATGAACCCATGTTGGTTGCCCCTAAGCATACACTCCCCTGCTTGCGCCTCGCAGATGTGCACCTGGATAATTTTCTCAAACAGCTTCCCCAGGACCGAGGTAAGACTAACAGGCCTATAATTTCCTGGGTCCTCCTTCCTCCCGTTTTTGAAAAGTTACCTTTCACAACTAGAACCTCATCCATTCATTTAACATTTTCCATTTTAATGTCCTTTACATCTGGATGATAAATTGAACTATTTAATTGAATAACTTGTGCTTTGCACACCTCTTATGTAGATGAACATGTTTATCAGGCTACCAGGTATGTAGGTAGATAGGCATCTGTCTGTTTTGCAAGACTGGATTTATGCTAAATGAGGCATCAGCTCATTGAATATCTGCAGGTGTGGCTGTAGAGTCTAGTTCTTGAATGACTGTCTGCTTTGGATCTCAAAAAAAGCTTCAGATTTTGCTCCATCAGAGTTGATTGTTCCCCATATTCTGTCATGGAAAGTAGATTATGCTGGTGAATTTTGATGGACAACCATTCTTTTTTTTCCAGTAATTTTGAAGAACCTTTTTCTGCTGATAAAGGCGAAGGCCTTGGTCAGGTCAATGAAGGTGATTTATAAAGGGGTCTTCTGTGTTCCCTACATTTTTTTTCTTAGATTTTTTGGAGTGAGATCATAACTATGGTGGACTTACTAGCTCTGAAGCTTTGCTGTGACACTGTAAACAGGCAGCAAGGATGTTCCATCTACTGAGCACTACCCAAATGATGATCTTTTTGACAATGCTTAATAGCAAAATGCTACCATTTGTTGTTAGTCACTGCAGTCTACTTCTTTTCTTGTTCAGAGAGCCAAAATGCTAGTTTGGTCAATCTTTGTGGCACTGTTGCTACTGTCCAGCAGTGAATAAGAGGCTCATATAGATGGGGAAGAAGCACAGGTTTTCTGCGCTTGATGACTTTGAGTTTGGGCTTAAACCTGATGATTCACAATGAAAATGTTAGCATTGTTAGTTGTGATAGGCTTTAAATTCTGACACTTCATGAAGAGGCTTAGTACTTGAGGCAAAAATTTCTCTTCATTTCTAACCTGGATATCTCCTCCCCCTCCCCCCCCCCCCAAAAAAAAACCAAAACAAAACAAAACAAAAAAACCCCACAAACAAAAACAAAACAAAAAAACAACCTATGCAACTCAACATAGGTTACTGATAGGTGCCTGATTGGAAGTAGTGGAGCCAGGTTCATGTGGCTCCAGGGGTTGGTTAATGGTGAGTTTGTGGCAAAGCAGGGTAGTATGTTAGGTGCTACTCTTGCCCACAGAGTAGGCCCTTATCCACAGAGTGGTCAAGGTCCTTATCCCTATGACATTTCCAGCAAAAGGCTCTTGTTTTCTGAAAAAAAATTCCATACAAAATTTTATATCTTGTCTGTTCACAGGCTGCTTTGGCAAAAATGTTAGGTAAGGAGGTTTAATGTTGTTCATAAAATAAGATGTAAAACACTACATAAGCGAATGGATAACTTGTATCTAACCAGCAAAGCTGATGAATCCAATGAATGAACTTCACAGTAGCACGTTTTGTTGCGGCCTTCATGGAATACCATTCTGTCTAGAGAGAGACCTTGTGGTTAGAAGAACTGGGGTTCACTCTAGGACCCTTAGGCAGCCTCCCTTTTGATCAGATAAGTACATTAAGGCATGGCAGGTAAGTGAGAAGGGGCAAGCACCCTAGAGCTTGAACAGGGCAAGGGTTGTGTGGCACTAGGGGGTGCTAAGGCCACTCCTGGAATGTGAACTCTGTTGCACCCTGCTCCTTGCACTCCCTGGGTTGACCTGGAGGAGTGGGGGTAGTGGAGCAGCCTGATTTGCACCCCGTCCTGCCCTCCCCCCCCCCCCCCCCACGGCTCTGTGTCTGTTGAGCTGGAAGCCAGCAGGGCTGGGAGCTGGGCTTGGGGGAAGCCCCTGCATACCAGATTCCTGGTCCCTCCAGCTTTTAAATTTTCACTCCCATCACTCAGCTGAGAGGCAGGAAGTCGAGTGGAAGCTGAAGGGGCTGGGAGCCAGGCTTGGCAAGCTGTCCCCAAGCTTGGCTCCTGGCTTCTCTGGCTTTAAAATCGCTGCCCCTGCTCTTCAGCTGAGTGACGGGGGGACACCAGAGGAAGCCAGTGCAGCTGACAGTTGGGCTTGCATGACTTCCAGCCTTGCTGGCTTTTCATTCGCAGCCTCTGAGGGGGGATTGCAAGGGGAAGCAAGCAGGAGACAAGAGTGCTCCCTTCGCTCAGCTCCCTGTACCTGGAGCTCAGCAGAGGCAGCAATGTGGTAAAGGACCTGCTGCTTTCTCAAACTGGGAACTCTGGTGTAGGGAGCAGCTAGGATTGTTCCTCACCTTCCTTTCTGTAATTGAGATAGGAGGGACTAGCTGCACACCTGTACCTTCTCCAGATCAGTGATCCTGAACGTACGCTGCTCAGTTTTGTTGCTTTTTTCCATGGGTGTTTTTTTTGACCCCTGGATATCTAGGGGTCAGAAAACCTCATGTGGTGGCGGGGTGGGGGTAGGGAGAATGGAGCAGCATATGCATGGACAGCGTGTACCCTTGCAGCGCAGAGAACACCAGACTGCAAATGTGTTTGCGGCACCACGTACAGCGACCGCGCTCATCTGGATGTGCCCTGTGGGAGCAAATAATGGACACTATTACCAGACTTGAAACATGATAAAAGAAACATATTAAACGAAGGTTTGAATTTGTTGTACACTGCTCGCTCATGTAGCAATATGGCTGGTAGCCAACAATTTTTTTTGAGTTGCCATGAGTCTTTGGTTCTCCACTAGAGAATGGCAGATTATATGGCAGAAGGTGCAGGATGATCAAATCTAGTAACTTGCATGTTAGTCCTCTGAAATGCTTTTTTCATTTCTCCAGCTAGGACAGTAAGTTACTGAATCTCCCAAACAACTGTGGCAGTTAGGAATGCACAAATTTCTCTTGTGTTGCTTGCTAAAAGTATCAAATATGGCAAATCTGAAATGTCAGTGTAGTATTTGGTTTTAAATCTGTTTTAATAACAGTAATCTGAGCTTCTTGGAAAAACTTATGTTTTATTTAGCTAAAACTAGCTACTGCTTGGTTTTTTTTCCCTCTCCATATAATAGAAAATGTATGGAGAAGAAAATCATGGTAAGATACTTTTTGGGGGGAAAATTGTGATCGTGATAGTTGTTATATCCTAATGGCTGAAAGCTGTCTGCCTCACAAGTACATTTTGTATTCAAAGATGCACCCACAAACTACAGTTTAGTGAAGGGAGTAAATCACAGATACACGCAACAATGATTACACCCTGTATATAAGTTAATAAAGAAATAGCATTACTAAAATTCATCATATCTTTTTATGTCTGGTATGACATGCAGACAAATTTGGCATGACATTTAATACACAAAGCCTCTCTTTTTTGCCTCATGGTATCTCACATCTAAGCAAAGGAGAATACCTTTTTTATTTTTATTAGCTCCAGGAGAAAATGGAAGTGCAGTGTTGTCAAGAGTGGCAGCTTACCAAATAAAGCTAAGATTAGTACCAACTCTTGGTGAAAAATGGAAAGTAAATTTGGTTTTTGACTGTTGTAGCTGGGCATGCTGGGAGCGATGCTTTGTCCATAGTACTAAAGAGAACCTTGAGTTGGGGCTGGAAACTCCTGAAGTAGAAACCCTAAAGAAATCTTGGGTTGAACTTTATGTAGTGATTTTTTTTTTTTTATTTATTAAGACAGATTGGAGATAGGAGGCAAGGTTTGGCTGTACAGTTATTATAGGGAGGGCACTTTTGTGTAGGGCTAGATTTTCTCTCTGTACAAAGGTGGAGTACTAAACATGCTAAGAATATAATACAGAGATTTGCAGAGTGGTAGATGGAGAGAGATCCCTAATGGGGGGCTAGAAAGCTAAATAATTGTCCGGGGTGTACTTGGTAGCTGCGTTGGTCTGAGACAAAAAGACATACAAAAAACTAGAACTCTTGGTTCCAAAATGATACCTTTTATTAGACCAAATAATTGTCCAGTTACTTTGTGACTTCTAAAGTCCATGGACTATAACTGGGTCTGTTCTCTATGATTCTTGCAAGGAAGACTCCTAAACCTGAAAAAAAATTAAATTGGGAGAGAAGAATTGCTTATATTGAATTCATTAGTTCAGCATTTATTTTTAAACCCTCCTGTTGCACAATATCGGTAGCAAATTAAAACTCTGGATTATATACCTCTTTTTTCTTATTTCCATTTTAATCTTTTTTATTTTCTTTATCCTAATATTATAGGAATAATGCTTTTAATGCCATTAAACAATGTTGTTAGTTACTGATTTAGGGAAGTTCAAAATAGATTACTAATTGTTCATTTATATATTTATTTTTTTAAGTGCTGAATTTAACAGCTTGAAGGAATTAAGTTTCCCCCCTCACCCAGAAGGTGCTCAGATGTTCATGCTGTGAAAGCAAGCCTAACGTGTCAAATTGAGCACCCAAAATTAGTAGTCAGTTTTGAAAATGTTTTGTTTTAACATGTTAGTGCTGGGTGAATTTCTGCGGTCTCTCATGCAGGGAGTTATGTATTAGATCGTGGTAAGCAAAATGTAGCCCGGGGGCCAGATGCAGCCTGCCAGGCCATTCTATCTGGCCCGCTGGGCCCCTAAAAAATTTAGAAAATTAATATTGATCTTCCCCGGCTGCCTGTCATGTGGCCCTCAATGGCTTACCACAACTCAGTAAGCGGTCCTCCACCTGAAATAATTGCCCGTCCCTGTATTAGATCATCATGATGGTCTTGTTTGGCCTTCAAATCCTAGCCCTAAAAACTCATGTTGTCAGACTTGAATATTAGAAGAACAGAATTTATGGTTATTCCCATCTTGATAGAGATTTTATGATAATCTCCCCAGAGCAATTAAAGTGTGTGGGTGTTTAAGTTGAAACAGGCAACAAAAGCAGCCACTCCAGTCTGTCCTCATTGGAGCCTTCTTGCTCTTTTATCAGAAGATCTTGCAACACTAGAAGGGTTTCCCAGTATTATGTTAAAAGTATCAATAGGGATACTATCATCAATAGGGATGAGCAGATTTTTGCAGATTAATAATTTGTGTTTCCAGTATTATTCAGGGAAATTTAAGATCTAGTTATGGCAGTTTTACCTAGGAATTTCTTAACTTATGTCTCCTTGTTTCTGTTTTTGTATATGTCAGTCGGTTGGTTTAATATGGGAGTCAGATTGCTAGTATCCTTGTTAACATAAGCAATTTAAAGCTTGTAGTTGTAAGATAACAGGTTAAAACAGTTTAACACTGTAAGATTTGTTAAGTAGACTGCTGGGGTGCAGCCAAGTTTCTTTGTCTTAAAATGGTTTGTTGTTTGTATGGTGATATCAGTTTGCTTGCCTATCTGGCTTTTGTTATGATCTCTGTGCCAAATAGGACAGGCTTTATTATTGAAATATTTTAGAAAAAGTAACTGTAGTAATACATCTGAGGCTCTTTTGGATGTTAAATGCTATTTCTTAAGAAGAACAAATCTATCATACCCAGTGTTAGCTTAGCTACAGTCCTGTAGTACAGTAGGTACTTGGATTTCTATTGCCCCCCCCCCCCCCCCCCCAATGCATTTTACTCCAGCTATGTGTAGAAGAAAAAAAATAAATCTTTCTATGTACCTTTTAAATTTCAACTGTTGTGCCAGTTTAGGATATTTTTACAAGATGCTCATGTAACAATGTATTTTAGACATTTTATCTAAATTATGCTACACTGACCTTTTGATCTGCTTTGTCTGAGAAGCAGCTCCCAAATTTCCACTTTTTTTTTTTTTTTTTTTAAAATGATCTCTGTACATGTGAATAGTGCAGGACTAGTAACCTTGAAGATTTGTATGCATTTATTCTGTCTAATGTTTAAACATAGTTGATAACAAAGCATTCGTCTTCCTTGCCTCTCTGGAAGTGAGAAGTTGAGCGTTGTATCTTTGAGACATGGCTACTACCAAGGTGTCTAAATTCTAAAAAGCAGTGAGACTATCAGAGTTGATACTATTTTTAATGCCTGCTTCTATAGACAGGGGAGATTTGGCCTTAGTCATCTGATGGCATCTTTTCTTGCCTTACACATGTTTCCTCTTATCTAAATGTTTTCCCATGAAAACTTTTAATTATGTAGCTTGTTTTTTTAGTGATTATTTCTAAATCAAGATACCAGTCTAAACAAAGTCCTATAGTAATAAAAATGAATGTAGTGAATAGTAGAGAATTAATATGCAAGTTGCTGCCATATTTTGATTGGCAGAAATACAGAGCCTATAATCTCTTCTTTTCCAGTTTGGTGTGGGTGTGCTGTGTGACAGTTCACATCTGTTTTGGCATTGAATAATTATTAAATTAATATTTTTCTCATGGTGCTTCATTTAGTGAACTCGGATCAGCTCTAAAGGGATCTTTAAGCCAAACTGAATATTAATTGCCAATTGTATGGTGATCATTGAAGTATTGCATATGTGCATGGTAATAGGATACAGGCTTTATAAACAAATAATTACATTATTATATTAAATTTATTAGGTATCACCTTAATTTAATGTGGCTTAGAAACTTCTGTATGAAGCTTCCCCCTACACACATTTTTAATGATTATATTAATAGAGGAATACTAACTTTTTGAATGAACTTTGTCATCAGTTACTTCATTACCATAGTCACTCTTAAGATTGCCACGTCATTTCCAGGGAGCTCACAGAATTTATTCACTTACCGTGAACATGCACATACGCTACTTAGTGTTTTATTCAAATAAATGCCTGTCTATTTTAAGGCACTTTCTGGCTTATGGTGATCTTAGTAAAAGATTTAAAAAGTTACTTTCATAAGCCTTCTATTATGTAGAAGCTTGTTCATGAGACTATATTAGTAGTAATGCATTTGCGTACATTATTGGATCTGCTACATTTAGAGCATTTAAAAAGGACTACTTTAAAGATGAACATGCTATAATGAACATTCTTTTGTTGTTTTATTATAACATCCCAATCTGAGTCTTCAGTAAGCTTCTTTTTGAGTATTTCTGTACTCATTGAATTGTAAACCTAATACATATCAAATGATAGTTTAACAATTGGGATAGTTTAACAATGGGATTCAATACTGACAAGTGCAGGATGCTGCACTTGGGCAGTAAGAACCAGCAGCATACTATAGGTTGAGGAACTCTCTTCTTGAAACCACAGTGGCAGAAAAAGATCTTGGAGTCATTACCGATTCCAAGATGAACATGGGCTGCCAATGCAAGGACACGGTCAGTAGGGCTAACCGCACCTTGTCATGCATCCACAGATACATCACAAGCAGGGCCAAGGAGGTGATCCTCCCCCTCTATGTGACACTGGTCAGGCTGCAGTTGGAGTACTACGTCCAGTTCTGGGCGCTGCACTTCAGGAGGGATGTGGACAGCATTGGGAGAGTCCAAAGGAGGGCCACTCGCATGATCAGGGGACAACAGGGCAGACCCTACGAGGAGAGGCTATGCGACCTGAACCTGTTCAGCCTTCACAAGAGAAGGCTGAGAGGGGACCTGGTGGCCATCTGTAAACTTACTAGCGGGGACCAGCGGGGAATGGGAGAGACCTTGTTCCTCCGAGTGCCTCTCGGAGTAACAAGGAATAACGACCATAAGTTGTTAGAAAGTAGGTTTAAACTAGACATTAGAAGGCACTACTTCACAGTCAGGGTGGCTAGGATCTGGAATGAACTTCCGAGGGAAGTAGTGCTGGCTCCTACCTTGGGGGGGTCTTTAAGAGGAGGCTTGACGATTACCTAGCTGGGGTCATTTGAGCCCAATTTTCTCTCCTGCCTAGGGCAGGGGGTCAGACTAGAAGATCTGCAAGGTCCTGTCCTACCCTACATATATGAATTTATGAATTTTAAGTACCAAAATACTGCCCTTGCAAGTTGTACAGGAATCTGTACGTATTTAAAGAATAGCTTGTTTTGGTTTTTTTTTGAGCTGGGTTCTAAGTTGAGATTTGCTTCTAATGTTTCTGTTCACAACTGTGACTTCAGAATTGAAACTGCCTTTTACAGTGACTTTAATGAATTCTGGGAAATTAGAGTTGCTATTCTATTCAGTCTTAGGGTTGAGAATATTTAAAGGTGCATGTTTAGAGCTGTACTAGCAGCATGTTGCTGTGAACTGTTGCTAAGAGCTGGAACTCAAACTAGTTACAGGCTAGGGACAGAAATTGCACATAAACCAGTATAAGTGATTGGAAACCAGTTCAAATCTTTAACGCAACTGAAGTTCATTGCACGTAAACTCTTTTTGGAGGCTAAGTACAGACAATCAAAAAGCTTGAGCCTGAATCGATTCAACCTAGGCCGCTTCCTCTAAGCTGTGTAGATTGAACCAACAACCAACTGAACTGGCAGGTAAGTATGCAGGGGATGCCAGAGCACATCTCCCAGCCTGCTGGCAATTGCCAGCCCAGCCAAGTGTCCCCAAACCCTTTCTGTCCCCCCACGGAGGATTAAGAATCCCCCTGTTCTTGTGCTGGCCCACCTTGTGGGAGCCTGCACCTCAGGAGGTTTTCCCCACCCCAGGGAGTCCGGGGGAGCTAAGGGGAATTGTCCTCCCTCCTTCCTACAGCAGCTGGGCAGGGGGAGAGGGAGGAGTCCTCCATGCGGGGTGCCTGCCTGTGCAGCCCAGCATGGGGGCACTGGGGAGCCCCTGCTTTGAGGGGCTCTCCCCCGCCCCAGCCCTGGGTACCCCAGGGAGCTGAGGAGTTTGTTTCCCTGCCCCTATGAGCTGACGGACACAGGCATGAAGCAGGATAAGGAGCACAGCGGTGAGGCAGTCCTTGCTGCACTGAAGCAGGCAGCATAGCCCAGGGCTGCAAAGCATCCTGGGATGCTTGGGGGACTGTGGGTTAACTTAGAATCACAGAATCATAGAAAATTAGGGTTGGAAGGGACCTCAGGAGGTCATCTAGTCCAACCTCCCCTGCTGAAGGCAGGACCATCCCCAAGTAGATCATTTCAGCCAAAGCTTTGTCTAGCCGTGTCTTAAAAACCTCCAAGGATGGAGATTCCACCACCTCTTTGGGTAATCTGTTTCAGTGTTTTACTAACCTCCTAGTAAGAAAATTCTTCATAATATCTAACCTAAATTTCCCTTGCTACAACTTGAGACCATTGCTCTTTGTTTTGAACCAGGAAGGGAGGGGATCTGGGACAGAAGTTCTATAAACCGGTTTGACCTAGATCAGGTAAGTCTGATACTACATCCAACAGGTTTATCTTCAACTAGTTTTGGTCATTTTGAAAGTGATTTATGTACACTGAACTTCTGTTCTGTTACAGGTTTAAACCAGTTTCTCATCACTTTAAACCGGTTTATGTGCCTAACCAAAATGGCCAAAACGAGTTGAAGCTGAGCCTGGATGGATGTAGTATCAGACTAAATTAATTTAGGTTAAAATGGTTATGGAACTTCTGTTCCAGATCCCCTCCAGATTCAATCAAACTCAGTTCCTTGGCATCCCAGGATGCTTTGCACCTCTCTTGCAAACCCTGCCTTGCAGAATGGGTGGGCTAGCCTTGGCCCAAGCTGTCTGCTCCAGCTGAGCAGGGGGCATGCTCTAGGGCCCCCCCGCTTCTGACCTGGGCGACTGCAGGCGTGTGGCTGCATTTCTGGAATCAAAAAGAGAATGTCTGTTTACTTCCTTGATGGTTCAATCTATGCAGTTTATACTAACCTGCCAAAATTGAATTGATTCAGCCTCGGACATTTTGACTGTCTGTACTTAAGCTGGCATAGTTAAACAGCAAGGAATTGTTGTTGTACTGGTCACAGGAAAGTAATGTGCCCAAGTAGGCCTCTACCTAAGTGAATTAGTTTTCATAGTTACTAACCAAGTTTTTAAACAGTATTAAATGTAAGGGAGGAAATCATGGTTTATCTGAAGGAAAACGTAACTAACTTCCAAGAACATCATGCATTTAAGTGTTGCTTTAAGCAACGTTCAGGCCTGTTGCAATGACTAACTGTTTAAAATGTATATTTCAATGGTTCAGTATAAGCTGAATTATTTATTTTTATTTTCATTCTTAATTATATTCAGTACAGACAGGACCTAAAATACTGTGTGCAAGGCCTATTTTTTGCCACAGGTGACTGATAGGAAATTCCCAGGCTGCTAGTCTAAAATTAAGCATTGTACCAATGCTTACTTATGGAATGACTTAATGAGACTTTTTTCATTTACAGAGACAGAAGGATTCAAAATTGACACTATGGGCACCTACCATGGAATGACTTTGAAGTCTGTAACTGTAAGTTTAAATAATTTCTGAAACTTTTTATGCTGAAATTATATTTGTAATTTCTTTTCCCCCCTTTTTTTGGCATAACATCCCAAAAAAGGCTGTCTTATTTAAAAGTCAGTGCCTGTAAAAGTTGAAAACACATTTGGTTTCAGGAGATTGCCTCAGTTGTTTTTTCTATAAGTTGTTTAGAGGTTTTTTTTTAAATATGCTAAATATACTCTGAATTAAAGATAAATAGGCTTGGCAGAATTCAATTTCTATTTTTTAAAATAATTTCAACGGATAACATCTGTGTATTTTTAAGTATGCATTTTGACTTTTATTGGTTTAAATTTTCAGGGTTGTGCAAAATTAAGGATGTGGGGGGCAGACAATTTATTAAAGACAGTATGCTGTTTAAAAGCTGCCCATAGCTCCCACATCCACTTTGTCACTTCCTGTTCCTTTGTTCCTAGGCCCCTAGGGTTTCTGCAAGTTGCAGTCCAAGCTACAGTCAGCATGGTTCTGTAGGACTGCTTTGCCCTGTGGTCACACACTCCATCAGCCATCACTTTTCTTACATCCCCTTTTATATACATTTTGATTATTAACAATAGAAATATATTTTATCACTGAGAATGTGAGATGAATTCATTTATCAACTTTTACCAATATAAAAATGGAATCCTGCCAAGCCTAAAATAAAGTCCTTGCCCTAAGTTAAGTCTATCAATTGTATTGATAGAGCTGTGTTGGCAAATCTCCTAATGGAGAAGCAGCTTATCCTGTTCAGACTTTTTTTACTAGTAAAATACTTCTGCTAGTTCTGTGAATGAAATAATCCTTTTTAGGAGTATAGTTTATCAGTTATAGCTACCTGCTTTCAGGCTTTTACTGGTGTAGGTATGCCTACTAGAGTTGCAACAATATTTTGCACTCCTAAATGATAGAACTATGTGGAGCATTAGAGCCTTATAACATGGCTATCCTGTCTGCTTTGATTGGGTTTAGGCTTGGTCTGCATTACATTGTGTGTAGTATGGCAGAACACTTTTGTTCTACCAGCCTACCAGTATCAGTTCTGTGAGCAACCAAAGGCTTTGGATCATAGGGGACCTGACAAAGTGTACGTAGATGTGCCCCTGCTTTCTTCTAGTAGTCATGGCCTTCTTATCTGAACATCCCAAGGTGCACTGTGTGCTCAGCCAGCATAGCTGTTTTTGTGAAGGGAGGCAGGTACTCTTGGTGGTTGTCTTCCAAGAAAACTTCTGCCTGGCTTGAGACTTGTAGTGTAGAAAGGCCCTTAGTTGGTGACAAATTCATCAGTGATCTCTAAAGTAGTTGTTGAGAATTTCTTCATTCAGCCTGGTGTGATTGGCCAGTTTATTTCAAATGACTTTAGGGTTCTTTTGTGTGGATTTTCCTATATGCAGATGAGAATGCAGAGACCCTCAAACAATTTATCCCATGTTTTCTTTAATTTGTCTGCTTTTATGGGAGTGAGTAAAGTCTCTCAACCATGGTTTTGAGTTGCCTGGAAGTTGGGCAGATGCTACAGAACTAATGTTGAGGCCTCGTTAAGACTTTTGCCATCTGTATACCTAAATAAGCCCAATGAATAGTACTAAACATTCTCTTAAACTTGTGTACCTGCTTCTGGTTTGCCCTCCTATAGTACGAACATAAAATGAGGCCTAGAATGTAAACGTTTCAACCAGTCAGTGGTAACTTGTTTTTAGTTTGTCAGCTAAGAAAAAAATGTTGCTTAATGTTTTTCATTTTCATCTTTCAATCATAACATACTGTCACCCAGATAATTTTTATGTCATCTTAATTTTAAACCATGAATATGTTGGTGCCACACTTCTGCATTTCTAGATGAGTTCAGAATCCCATTGATATGAAAAAGGTGAAATGACTGCTTGCATCAGAGGCTTGTTTTTAGTGGTACTAGTTAATGCTCTTTCCAGGGCTAATGGCATTTTTGGGCTCAATTTGTATATTTTTATTACATAATATCATTTTCAAATGATTGTTGCGACTTGTCAACTAGGTTGTCTGCAAATTGTTCTGTGGAAAAACATTGAGTTTCTTTGAACAAGAACATGTTTCATTTTCTTGCAGTTAGCTAAAATGTGCTCAATTAAAATTTAGTATGACAGAATCCTGGATAAAAAAAAAAAAATTAGAAAAAAAATTATTTTAATTGCCCCTCCTTCTAAAGTCAAGGTAGAAATGCAGCTTTAATTTATGTGGACTGAAATCTTATATGCGTTCCTAAGTTCCTCTTATTTCCAGGTTTAATTTAAACTGAGCTGCCTCTGTTCTACATATTCTTCCACAGAGGCGGCGTAGAAAGGGCTTCAGATAACTTCATTTTGGGGGGGGGGAGGACAGAAGGACAGGAAGTTCACAACTTAGTCTTTCCATAATATGTTCTGTTTCCAATTGAAACAGTTGCATGCTTTAAAAAGTGCTGTAGCATTGCACATACGATTTTACATTGTGTCATGAGAAGCAATAAAATTCCATCTGCCATTTTTGGCACTGCTCCATCCAGGAAAAATTGAGCATTGGTTTCAGAGCTTTATTTTCTACAAAGAATGTCAGACCTCTTGTTTAAAAAATGCTCAGCCTATTTGAAAGCTGTGGTAGAAAATTTTGGAATGAAAGACCAGATATGTGAATGTACAACTTGTATGGGATAGTCATGTTACTATAGAGGCATCTAACCAAATTGAAATTAATTGAAATGACTCAAGTATTTTATAAGATGTATAAAGCTGCTTTATAAGATATACTAAGCAGCCTCAAACCCCTATCTGTAGTAGTAAGGCTCTAGTACCTGTTTTCTGGCTTTGTATTCATTCTGTGTTTTCATTCTTTTTGTTTCCTTGTTCCTCTTCTGTCCTCCTCTCTCTCACTCTTTTTTTTGGTCTCTGACTTTTATTGGAGGAAATTTAAAACATCAGGCTGCCTGTAGACATGATGGTTTGTGTTCTAATTAAGACGTGTCACAGCAGACGCAATTAATTGAGTCTGCTCCATGTTCTAATTAAAACCCTCCAGCATGGCCTCACCCTCACAACTGCTCTAATGAAAACGGCTTCTTCCCACTCCTGAGCACATGTATAAGCACCCTTAGAGAGTTAGTCAAGTAAAACATATCTGCACTGCACACTTTAAAAGAAATTAATACGGTAGTTTGTCCCATGGAGTTAAACTGAAAAATTCTAAATTATGCACTTGGTCACTCTTCACTACTGGGTAAAATGCTGCAATCCGATGACAATCATAGGAATATGAAAAATAGAACCACATTTTTATAATCTGTTTAATTAATCCTGTGTAGTATGTCAAAATGAGACTTCGCCAGTGTCTTGTAAAATGGTGTTAATGCTTTCCTATCTCTAATGCAATTACTACTGCAGGATAAAGGAATCAGGTCACTTACTTTTCTATCATATCTTGCATTTTTCTCTTCTGGTTTCACATGCTTCATGATCCTCAGTTTGGAAGAGATTACTCATTACCCCAGTTTGTTTGACATTATCGACAATGCAGTCAACCCTTAATTTATTGAGAGTAAGTTGTTGACTTTTGCCCCCTTCCCATAGCTTTGCTTCTCTATCCATCATCTGTGTCCAGTATGTGAAACCATGAATGGTTTCAATTTTTTTTAAAGTAATTCTCCAGCTTCTTTATTCTGTGGACTACAGCTATGTGATACCAGCTTTCTCTTTTTAGTCCCCACTGTCATTAGTTCGAAACAAATTTTTTATCTTGCAGACAGCTGAAGAATTTCTGTACTGTTGTTGTTAGCAGGCCACAGCATGAAACCCACCTATCTGGAAGTCACTCAGTCTTTTGCCTGAAATGCAACTAAAAGATAGCCTTTTCTGTGTAATTGGTAACTAGTTTACATCTCTTCTCTTCTTCAAGGTTTTACAGCTGTTACTGTCTCTGAAAGTTTCTTCGCATCTCCTTCCTATCCTCATCTTCTTACTTCCACTGCTTTTGTTTCGATTTATGAGAAACTTACAAGTCTGTCATGTGCAAGTATATTGAAACTGGAGAAATTGCTTTGATTATGACTTTTTTTCTCTCTCTGAAGTTTGAGTTCTGGATACTGTTCTATGAGAAAACAGAGCTGCTGCATTTTTTATTTCCTGTCTTCTCATCAATGATGAAGCAAACTCTCTTAACATTCAGAATTTGTGACAGAACAGATGGTGAATGGTGGGATTTTTGAAGTAATGTCAGGTAAAATACCTTGTGCTGCTGGCAGTTCTTCCTTGCAGCAGGCCTTTTGCTTAATTGGCATACATAGTTTCTTCAAAAAGAAATGACTTGTTTAATGAATTTTTACTGCTAAGTAATAAAGTTCATTATTTCTGATGGTGGAGTTGCTTACAGTAGCAGACTTTCCTCAGTTCTGATCCTCCCTGAACTATCACATATCTGAGTTTTCCTAGTTTATTGTGGTTATAGAGTTAGTAATTTGGTGACAATAGCTTTATCCTATTTTGTTACCTAGCTGTTTGTACTGCAGATTGGACAACCTGCTGCTTAGACACGTACAAGTCTACTTACAGATTCACTTAAAACTAGAGCTGCACGTAGAGCAGCAAAATTAAATTCTTTTAACTAAACAGGGACGATCACTCGGGTAAATAAAATAAGAGCTATATCATTGGGGAGCACAGTCATATTAATAATCATATGACATATATTAATAGTATGTTTACCGTGTAGAGCTCTGTTTAATGTGTTTTTCAGTTGAAATGCTGAAGAGTTCCTGTGTATTCAACCTTACTCTTAAGGTTTTCAAAAGTACCCATATAAAATGGACATTGTCAAAATGTTTTCTTTTGCTTTTTGCTTGGTCGTGTTAAAGGAAGGATGCTCAGCTGAAAGTGAAGCCAGTGCCCTCTAGTGGAAATAAATTTGTTTGACCTTTCCATTGTATTTACATAATGAAATTGAATTCTGTAGTAATACCACTGCTGTAACCACAAAACATGAAACGCTTAGTTCTTGCCACAGCGTGTTGTGGTTGTAAAGGTCAGAACAAACAAGCTGTCTGCAGACTTGCAATGGAATATTGGAGTAATGAGAAGTTGCTTGTGACTTGCATGTAAAATAAAATTGGCTTTTATAGATTAGTTAGTGAGGGTATATACTTTTTTCCTTGGTGAAGGAATGCTGCTTTAACCATGTGTATATGTAAATAACATTCTCGTTCCCCATAATAGTTACTTTTTTTTCTTTAAGACTCCATGACCTTAGTTTTCACCCATGCCTAGCTTCTACTTAACTAGTACCCCACCTCCTCACCACCCCCATGTTTTCATAGTTTCATAGTTGGTAGGGTTGGAAGGGACCCGAGCAGATCATCAAGTCCGACCCCCTGCCACGGACAGGAAAGGATGCTGGGGTCAAATGACCCCGGTTAGGTGGTTGTCTAGCCTCCTTTTGAAGATCCCCAGGGTAGGAGTGAGCACTAGTTCCCTTGGAAGTTGGTTCCAGCTCCTAGCCGCCCTAACTGTGAAGTAGTGCCTCCTCATGTCTAACCTGAATCTACTCTCCGTCAACTTATGGCTGTTGTTCCTTGTTACTCCCAGTAGTGCTTGGAGAAACAGGGACTCTCCCATAGCTTGCTGGTTCCCCTTGTTAAGTTTATAGGCAACCACCAGAGCCCCTCTCTGCCTTCTTTTGTGGAGGCTGAACAGGTTCAGGTCCTGTAGCCTCTCCTCATAGGGCTTAACCTGCTGCCCCCTGATCATGTGAGTGGCCCTCCTCTGGACCCTCTCAGTGCTGTCCACATCTCTCCTGAAGTGCGGTGCCCAGAACTGGATGCAGTACTCCAACTGCAGCCTGACCAATGTTGCATAAAGGGGGAGGATGACCTCCTTGGACTTGCTTGAGATGCATCTGTGGATGCATGACAAGGTGCGGTTAGCCTTCCTGACCACGTCCCCACATTGGCGACCCATGTTCATCTTGGAATCAATAGTAACTCCAAGATCCTTTTCTACCATTGTGCTGATGAGAAGGGAGTTCCCCAGCTTGTAGGTATGCTGCTGGTTCTTCCTCCCCAGGTGCAACACCTGGCACTTGTCCGTATTGAAACCTATCCTACTCTCATCCGCCCACCTCTGTAACCTGCCCAGATCCAGTTGTAGCCTATCCCTCTCTTCTCGCATGCTCACTTCTTCCCACATCTTAGTGTCATCTGTGAACTTGAACAAGGTGCTTTTCACCCTCTCGTCCAAGTCCCCAATGAAGATATTGAACAGTGTGGCCCCGAGGACCAAGCCCTGGGGAACCCCACTGCCCACATCCCTCCAGGTCAAAAATGACCCATCCACCACCACTCTCTGGGTACGGCCTTCCAGACAATTTGCAACCCATCTGACTGCATAGGCATTGACACCAGTCACCTAATTTTTTAATGAGGGTGGGGTGAGAGACGGTGTTGAAGGCCTTCCTAAAGTCCAGAAAGACTACGTCCACCGTGACACCTGCATCCAAGGCTTTTGTGACCTGGTCGTAGAAGGCAACCAGGTTGGTCTGATAGGACCCGCCTCTAATGAACCCATGTTGATTGCCCCTAAGCACAACCTCCCCTGCTGGGCCCTTGCAGATGTGCTCCTGGATAATTTTGTCAAAGAGCTTCCCCAGGACCAAGGTAAGACTAACAGGCCTATAGTTTCCTGGGTCCTTTTTCCTCCCTTTTTTGAAAATGGGGTCCACATTGGCCCTTTTCCAGTCCTCTGGCACCCTGCCAGAGCACCATGAGTGCTCGTAAAGCTGTGCCAGGGGTCCCACAATGACCTCTGCCAATTCCCTCAGCAGTCTGGGGTGGAGATCGTCAGGACCTGCTGATTTGAACATGTCTAGTCTCACCAGAAGTTCCCTGACAAGGTCCTCACTGACCTTGGGCCCAGCTGTGCCTTCCCTGGGTCCATTCCTTTCACAGGTATATTGGCATGCCATAAAATCGTGTACCCATTACAAGATATTCCAAGGCTGGTGCAAAATACTCATCCTTTTCTAGCATAATGTGCCCACTAATTGGAGTGGCAAGTGTCCACACTGGATCTCTGCAGTAATATATTAAGTTGCAGCACAAGGTTTCTCTAAAGATGTTTAGATCTACATACTGGTTTTTCTAATAGATTTAGTAGGTTCTTCTCTTTGCCTTTCTCAATCCTAAATTCTAGGAAACTGTTTTTAACCATTCTGGTTTCTTTTAGAAATTGCAGCCCTCAAAAGCTCAGAGGCTCCCTTCATTTTTTTTTCTCCTGTTGCTGGTGTTGGAAGTTGTTACTGGTAGTCATGTGCAGCTAGAACAACTGTTATCGGTTCCTTCCTCTAGCAAAGGTCTGTTCACAGGCTGGTAACCACTGCTGAGAGACTTATATTTGTCTACATGGTGACATAACAAACCCAACTTAGGCAGACCATCTGGTTGTACAGAAACCAGCTAGGTTTTAGTCGGATTGGTGTATAATAATCAGATGGATATAATTCTACATGCCCTACATTTCTAAGAAGGCACGTTTTTAAAGCTTCTAAATTCTTTGCTGAAATGATATTCCCAGTGTCCAGTTTGCTAGATTAAAATATTTGGTGTAAATTATTTCCAGACTTGTTTATGTGTTAATAGTTCTTAACAAGTGGTAATAATTTGTTTGGTTTTATGTTAATGACTTGAGTTACTGCAAAGAGCGATTTTTGGTGTTTAGCTGATAATATCGTTTGTTGAAGTAAGTGACATTTTTGTACAAGCTACATACTTTATTAAGGCAGATGGGTGCCTTTAATCCTCATTTTACGTAGGTCTTTATTTTTGGAAGAATATGTGTGTGGATGAGTACCACTAAATTCAAAGACATTTTTGTATCAGTTGAATAAAAGTAGATTTAAAGAACGGAGATTTAAGTAAATTAAGATTCAAGTAAGTACTGCAACAACTTGTTAATGTGTCCCCCTCAGTTTTTTGTGCATTTAGCATGTTGAATTTAGATTCTATAAAGTTGATGGAAGTGTTGATTTCAGATTTAATAAGTAAAGTGTTGGGATGTCCTGTCAAGAGAAAATGTTTTTAGGTTCTGTGAGACGGATAGAGTGGAAGTAGGGTAATGTAGAGTCCAAAACTCCAGCGCACGCTGGTTTATGTGGACAACTATGGATAAATGATGTGCTTCTGCATAAGTAAATCAATTAGATGCTAGTCTATTCATTTACAGAATTGCTCTGAGAATGAAGAGAATAAAATGTAACTTAATAATAGAGCCAATTCTAAATTGATGTCTAAGTTGAGTTATCTCTACCAGTGGGATTTAGAAATATTGTGCTATAGAAATGAAAGTATTTGTAATTTAATTTCCACTGGATTTGTGGTTTGAAAAATCCACAAATTAAACTGGAAGTGTAGGACTTCCAGGCTCATTCCCCAGAAGAGACCACCCAGCATGATGTGGCTGCTCATGCTGTTCCTGCCTGTCAAAAAGGCAAGCTGCTGCACTCTCCAGCAGTGCAAAAACAGTTAGTTGTGTCAATGTGTTCAACCTCTCTTCTGCAAAACAAACAGTTCTTTAAAAAGTATAATAACATGATACATTTTGTAAAAGAGAATGGATTTCTATAACTTGCATCTCTAGGATAACTCATGTCTTTTTTCGTTGTTCTTTGTTTTAAAACTGTTTATGCCCTCTACAAATTCTTCAACATATCAGGGAATTGACTTTAATTCAGGCATTTGCTGCTTGAGGGTACTTTACTCAGTTTTAAGGACGGTAGGGGAGAGACCATGAAACTTCTCGTGTACTAATCTTACATTTTTGTAGAGGTACAAGCAAGTATATTACAGCACACTCTTCAGTTCTGAAGTGTTCTGTATTTCCCACTTCTAAAAGAGTAGCCATTTAGAGAACAACTAGCACATGGCTTACACAGGATTCTTATTTTGTAAAATTAAAAGGGAGACACTGAAGGAGTGAGCCATTAAACAATAGGTGCTTTTCTGTCAGCTGCAATTTGTGTGCAATCTATCCATAACAAAACTGGTTTTTATTCTGTATACAATACAGTCTCTCTCTCTGTCTCTCTGTCTCTCTGTCTCTCTGTCTCTCTCTCTGGGTTGAGCAGCATTCTATGAATTCTCTTGAGTGTACATCATGATAACTTGTTCTGAAACTATGGCATTTTTCTTTCTGGGATAACTGAAGTTTAGCCATGGAAATGGAGGAGGGGTGGGGGGGATTGCAAAGAGCGAGTTAATTAAATCATCGACATAGTAGAAGGATACTTAGCGCTGTATAGTCAGTTAGATCATTCCCAAAGCAGCTTTTGGATTGGTTTCATTAAATATAACCTCATGAAAATATTTTTCATTGTTTAAACATCTTTGCATATCACTACGTGCGATGGTAATTAACTTCAGAGAAGAATGGAGGAGGGAAAAAAAGACTGAGTTCTCTCAGTACAGTTATTCAATTGGAAACTAACACTTAATTCCCAGCTCAGGTCAGAATAGCCTTGTCCTAGTCTTAGAAAGATGACTTCTAAATTTAGTCTGAATAGGTCAGTTCGATATAGAGTAGGACGGTGTAGAATAAGACAACACATGTATTGGTAGGGGGGGTCTGGTTGGGGGGCATGGGTCCCCCGCAGGATCCACAGCTTATCCCCTCAGCGGCTGTTGGCACTCAGGGCCCACTGCTGGTAAAGCCCTCCGCAGCGCGGCACTGGCCGCCTTAGACCCAGTGCCGCCTGTGCCACTTGTCACAAGGTTGGCCTGGCTCGGTGTGGCGCCGTGCACCTTCAGTCAGCCCCGGGTCACTTGGGCTGTCACCTGGGGCCTGGGATTGCGCGTTGCGCCAGGCTGGGTCCTGCCTCCACAGACCACATGCACCGTTGGACTGGTTCCATGGAGGCAGGACCCAGCTCAGCACGATGCACGGTCCCTGCCAGTGTTGCCGGCATCTGGGTGACACCCCAATGGCATGGCCCTGTGCCAAGCAGCACAAGTGGCGCACCATGCCACAGGGGTCTTTGCCAGCAGTGGGCCCTGAGTGCTGATGGCTGCTGCTGTAGTATGGACTGTGGGCCCTGTAGAGGGGGAAGTGGGTCTTGTGGGGGGGGGGACACTCAGGAGGGGTGAGCAGCCTCCCCCCACACCCCTTCCCAGCCCCCTCCTGCAAACCCCACATCTCCCCATCACACACCCAGCTGCCAGACAGGATGAGACCTGATGGCAAGAGCTGTGACTGCTGGGGCAGCTGTCCCCACATACTAGTTAGTGATGAAGGGGTCAGGGGAAGCTCTAATTGTTCTATGATAAGAAAACCAAAAGCAAACATCAAAACATTTAGATATTCAGATTTTATTTTATTATGATGATAGAGACACTGGTAGGTTTCCAGATTGCTTTAGAATTGTAAATATATCAATAAAATATTGCCCAGTTGATTGCTCCCATTCACTCTCTCTCTCGCTCATGTGTGTGTGTGTGTGTGTGTGTGTGTGTGTGTGTGTGTGTGTGTGTGTGTGTGTGTGTGTATAGTGGTCTTTTGTATTAATTGTGGAAGAACATGGATTTGGGGGGATTTTAAAGAGTGAATTTGGGATTGTTTTATCAGATCATTTGCAGTTTATAAGTAGGGAATATTAGGATTCCTGCTAGTGAGGCAAGTGGCAGGACCTAGGCAGAGGAGCCTGCTCAGAGCTGGCACCTGGGACCCAGCTGGAGGTGGCTAACTTCCTGGCCACTTGGCAGCAGGTCATAGCTAGGCATTAGCCCCACTGCCAGACTGCTGCAGTTGGGTAGAGGGTGCAGGGAACTCTTGGTTAGGACTGCTGCAGTGGTCCAGGTGGCACAAGGGTCTAGTGACCCCAGATACCAATTGGCCGGGTCCCAGAACGTAAGAGCAAGCAGCCCTGAGTTGCTTGCCAGGGCAGCTTTTTATATTGCTGGGGACAGCACAGGTGCTGGCCCCAGGCTTTAGCTCCTCCTGGCTGCAGATCTGGGAGGAGCTGGGCAGGGTCATTTTGCCCAAGTGGCACAACTTGCCCCACACCAAAGCGCATGTCCAGGCATGTGTGCTGAGGCAAAAATCCCTGACACAAATTTGTACCGCTCTTACTTGAGCTGCTGCAAGCACACATGCCTGCATGTGTGGATGCGCCCTTGGTGTTTGTTTAAGAGACTGTAGGTCTTAGCTTGGAAAAGGCATGATTTATGGAGCTTCTTGGAGGGTTTCTGAACTTTTGGTGGTGTGAAAGAACTGTCAGGCATTTTATCTAACATTAGAGAAGATCTTGTGCAACGTTAATTAACTTCCTGGACTCCACAAGAGAAGGCTGAGAGGGGATCTATAAACTGGCCAAGGGGGACCAGCAGGCTATGGGAGAGTCCCTGTTCCCCCGAGCATTACTTGGTGTAACAAGGAATAATGGCCATAAGTTGACAGAGAGTAGATTCAGGCTAGATATCAGGAGGCGCTACTTCACAGTCAGAATGACTAGGATCTGGAACCAACTTCCAAGGGAAGTGGTGCTCACTCCTACCCTGGGGGTCTTCAAAAGGAGGCTAGATAGACACCTTGCCAGGGTCGTTTGACCCCAGCATTCTTTCCTGCCCATGGCAGGGGGTCGGACTTGATGATCTGCTCAGGTCCCTTCCGACCCTACCTACTATGAAACTATGAATGCATGTTATAGAAAAACGAGTTGCCTACTTAAATGTTTTGTTTTCTCTCTGTAATAACTGTTGAATATTTTCGGAGTAAAATGTGTTGTATAACATATGCCTTTTATATTTTTCCCCCTTTGGTGGTGGTTTAATCTGTTGTTTTTTAAATAAATGTACATATGCATGCACAACAGTTAATCTGATTGTTGTGTATAGGACATCTGCTGAGAGGGGAAAACAGCAGTGTACAAGCAGTCCTGCAGATTCCTGGAGTGTGATGGGGATAACTTTTTGATACAAATAGCAGAGAAGCCAACTAAGGGGGAAAGGAAACTCTTCTTGACTTACTGCTAACAAACAGGAAGGGATTGATTGAGAATGTAATGGTGGAAGGTGGTTAAGGTAACTTGGGTGATGGTGACCATTAAATGAGGAGGAAGGTAGGAGGGCAGCAGAATAGGGACACTGGGCTTCAGAAAAGCAGACTTCAATAAACTTGGGGAACGGGTGGGCAAGTCTGAGGGGAAAGGAGACTGGGCAAGCTGGCTTTAAGAAGGCCTTCTTAGGGATACAGATGAAAGTATTCCCAGGAAGACTAAAGTGGATCTGGAGATCAGCCTGGCTAGACAGTAGTCTCTTCAAGGAGTTGAACCTCGCAAAGGAATCCTATAAAAAGTGAAAATTTGGCCATAGTACTGGGGGAGAGATTAAAAGCATTGCATGGGCATGCAGGGAGAAAATTAGGAAGGCCAAGGCAGTTTGAAATGCAGCTGCAAGGGACAAAAAAGGCAATAAAAAGGAATTCTACAAGTATTTGAAAAGCAAAAGAAGACCAGAAAAACCATAGGTACCTTACAGAATGCAGAAGGCAGAGAAGGGTAAAATATTTAATGCCCCAATAGGGGCAGCTACCAGATGAGAAGCACAGATGGCAGCGAAGGTGGGGAAGGAATAAAAAATTCCTAGGTTAGGGAATTACGTAAATAAGATAGATGATTTCATGTTGACAAGGCCAGATGAGATGCATCCTAGGGGTATTGAAGGAATTGGCTGGGGTGATTTTAGAGCCATTGGCTATCACCCTTAAGATCTTGTGAAGGTCAGGTGAGGTCCTGAATGATTGAAATAGGGCAAATATAGTGCCCGTTAATAAGAAAGGGAATGGAAGGAGTAGTATCTGGAGAAATACAGACTATTCAGCCTGACCTCAATACCTAGGAAGATCATGGAGCAGGTCCTCAAGGAATTGGTTGCGAAGCATGGACAAGGTGATCAGGAGAAGCAAGCATGGATTCATGGAGAGCATGTCAAGCCTGACCATCTTGTTTTCCTTCTGTGATGAGACGACAAGCTCTGTGGATGAGGGGAGAGCAGTGGATGACTTCAGCATGGCTTTTGACACGGTCTCCCACAACATTCTCATTAACAAGCTAAGGGAATACAGACTAGATGAAAGTACTAGATGGATTCATAACTGGTTTAATTGTGATACTCTGAGTGGTCATCAATGGCTCAGTTTAGTTGGGAGTATGTATCGAGTGGCATTCTCCACGGGTCTGTCCTGCATTTGGTGATGTTCAACATCTACATCAATGATTTGAAAGATGGGGCTGAGTGTGCAGTTAACAAATTTTTGTATGACACCATGTTGGGTGGAATTGCAGATACTCCTGAGAGCGGGAGTAGATAATGAGCTAGGTAGACTGGATAACTGGTCTACCATCAATGAGGTGAAATTGCACTTGTTGAAAATTGTGCACTTGAGACAGAATAACCACATGCACTAATACAGACTGGAGAATGACTGGCTAGGCTGCAGTGCTGCAGAGAAGGACCTGGGGGTTACAGCAGGCCATGAGCTGAGTATGACCCAACACTGTACTCTTGCTGCAAAAAAAACGCCAGCAGCATATGAGGTTGTATTGACAGGAGTGTCATTTGCAAATCAAAGAAAGTGATTCTTTTCAGCACTGGTGAAGCCTTCTTTGGAGTACTGTGTCCAGCTTTGGGACCCATACTTCAAGAAGGAAGTAGGTGATTGAAAAGAGCCTAGTGCAAAGCAAAAATAATTATTAGGGGCCTTGGAGGTAAGATTTAAGAAGAAAGTCTGAAAGAACTAGGGTTATTTAGTCTGGAGAAGAGATGGAGGAGGGGGGGGATCTGATAAGATTCAAATACCTGAGGGGCAGTTACAGAGATGGAGGTGGCCTCAAGCTTCAGCCAGGGAAATTTAGGTGGGAGATTGAGGGACGGGAACTTTCTGACTGTGGAAGTGGTTAAGTATTGGGATGGGCTGCCTAGAGACATTGTGAAATCTCCGTCCTTAGAAGTTTTCAGGAAGAGATCAGATACCCATTTGGCTGGGATGGTTTAAGTCAGGGATGATCCTGCATTGAGTAGAGGCCTGACTAGATGATTTTGAGGCCCATTGCAGCCCTACTTTCTTGTGATCCTATGTATTGTATTTGTACTACATACTAGAGTACAGCCAGTACATGTGCAAGGTTCATAACCTAGGCTGAATTTTTTGGGTGGCCTTTTCTCCTTCATTCCAACCAAATGAAGTACAGTAAAAGCTCTGTTATCCAGCATCCCACGGGAATGGGGGATGCTGTATAACAAAATATGCTGGTTAACTGAGCGACTCGGGCCGCCGCTCCTCCAACTGGGGCATCCCTCTGCCCCTCCTGCAGCATCCCCGCCCCTCTTGCAGGCCCTGTGGGACAGGGAGGCGGGCCCCGCACAGCTTATTATGCTCCCAGGTTGCAGGGGCTCGGCAGCTCATGCTGCTTTACCCTTGGCCGTGGGGGCTCGGAGAAACCGGAAGTGCCCACCATGGGCACTTCCTGTTTCACTTTATCTTACAAGCCAGCATGCTGGTTAATTGAACATGCCGGTTTGTAAGATGTCAGTTACTGGAACTTTTACTGTAGTATTGTACCAGGCCTACTATAATTAGTGAGCTCATATTTGGGGTCTTTCTGCTCTTTCCGACTACTTGCTTACTATTGAAATCCATTGTAAAATAGCACAAACTATCTAGCTAAAATATATTGTGAAACTGGGCTTGTATATGAATAAAAATGTGCCTTGAGTATTTGTAGGGAACATTTTTTTAATAAAAAATAAGTATATATTTTTTAAACAGCTGACGAACTTGAGCAAAATAGGGAAATCATTTCATTAAGCAGTTACGTTAAACGTGAACTGTAATAAAATAGTAATAGAAATAGCTGAGAAACTCAACCTCTCTTGCAAAATAACAGATCAAGAATTTATTGCTGTGATCAAGCAAAGATTTCTAGTATACAGTTATTTGTGATGCTCTTCTAAACATATACAAAAGCAAATATATCAGATGAGATTTCATCACCCACTTTTACTGTGGTATTACAGCAGCGTGTAATATATTCTCTGAAATTTCAGCTTTACCATTAAGCCAACTCATATTTACACCATATTAAAATATGCTCTCTGTATGCAGATATCTTGGTACTCCTACATCATATGCCAAATGTCTAAACATTCACACTTTTGTTTTATAAATATACTGCTAAGTTTTGTGAGAAAACAGAACTACAGATTCCCCTGTGCTTGGCTGACAATCCTATTCTGTTCTCTACTAAAGCTGTTCATAGCACACCCTTCCGTTTTCTCCCTTCACTAATTTAAACGCTCTTTATTGTTGTTGTTTTTTAAATATTGTTTATATTTTAAAAGATACTGGAATTGCAACAGGAAAAACCAATGTCATAAAATCATTTTACCTTTTACCAGTTACTTTGAATGTCAGTGTGCTGTGCTGATTCCTATTCAGGAAAGAAGCAAGTCGAATTCCATTCCTAAGGGCCTAAGGAACCCCATAGGGTGGGTGTATGCCCTCTTTCGGGGAAGTTGGAATAGGGAACCAGTTCTAAAGAGGACTGGAACAAACTTATGTTCCCAGTGTATACCCCACTCCTTCAAAGATCTGCTTTATTTTTAGACGAATGGTATTTGGACCAGTTTTTAAAGTGTGTGCTTTCCATTTTCTAACGATCTCACATCTCAAAGAGTATAGCACTGAAGCTTATTCCTTGGGAATTTCATTTTAAATAGCAAACATACCATATCTGGATGCTGTTCAGATTTGAGAAACTTGTAACGGTATGTATGGGATATGATTGTCAGTATTTTTTTTCCTTCCCTTCCCCCTCCTTCCTCATGCCTTCTCCCTCTCTTCTTTCTATTTCCTTATTAACTATTTACCCACTTCACTAACTGCTTGTTAGTGAATTTGTTTCATATTAATGTAAATTTGGGCTGTTGTAGATCATGGTTTGGTTCATTTATTATTTCAGCAGTGTGCACACGCTCTTGTGCTTTTGCTATCTTCTAGGTATCAGTTTCTAGTTCTCATACCCAGCTTTGGTTTGAGGGGTTTTTTTTATCGTCTCTTGATGAGCGTTTCTTTCAGTACCATTCTCATGCATGAAGCTAATGCCCTGGATGGTTGCTGTGCAACAATCTGGAGTTGTAGAATCACCCATCTTTCAATGACAGACACGCATTGTTGTTTGAATCTTTTATACAGAAGGTATAAATATTACAGTAGTTATTTGCAGCAGACTTTCATGACAGTTGAACAGAATCCACAGTGTTCCTAACTGACAAGCCATTGAAAGAAGGAACACATTTCTTGCGGTCACTTCTGTGACAAGATGGCATTTTGGCACTTGTGAATTCTGATTCTTGACAAATTAACAAGATAAATAGGCAGAGCAGTTCCTTGCATCCCATATATCTTTAAAGTTACCTTTAAAGTTGCTGAGTCTGAGCAGCATCCAAATATGGTCTCAGTTCTTTACAGGGAAATTCCTAGGGTATAAGCTTCAATGCTAGTACTCTTTGAGATGTGTGATCCAGCTGCCTTAGTCGCCAAGACAGTGCTGACTCCCAGCTTCTCCTTGGTAGCTTAAGCATGCCCTCTTCAGTACTCCATCCATATGGATGTTCTGGCTTACAGCTTAATGTTTTGGAGATTGTGACAGTTAAAGCAAAAAACCCACACACTTCGCAAAGGCACTTCTAAACCCTACGCACTTGAATCTCAAGAGATAAAGCTCTGTACAAAATAATATGCAAATAACACTTTATTTCCCCATAACTAACTTCTTTAAAGACTGCGGGACCTTAGTTTTCACCCATGCTTAGCTTCTACTTAACTAGTTACCCACCTCCTCACCACCCCCTTGCTTTCAGAGGTGTACTGGCATGGTGTAAAAACCTGTTTCCATTACAAGATATTCCAAGGCTGGTGCAAAATACTCATCCTTTTCTAGCATAACGTGCCCACTAATTGGAGTGGTAAGTGTCTATACTGGATCTCTTCAGTAATATATTAACAATTGCAGCATGTGGCTTTTCTAAAGACACTTACATCTGCACATTGGATTCTATAACAGATTTCATGGGTTCTTCTCATTGCATTTCCCAGTCCTAAATTCTAGGAAACTCTGTTTTTAGTCATTCCGGTTTCATTTAGAAATTGTGGCCCTCAAAGCTCAGAGACTCCCTTCATTTTTTTTTTTTTTTTTTTTTTTTTAACTGTTGTTGGTATTAGAATTTGTTACTGGTTGTCAGATACAGCTTGACCAGGAGTGGGCAAAATGGCAGATCTAGCTGGTGGCTGGATTCCATTTCCCAGCAGCCCCTGCCAGCGTGGCTGGGGCTATCTTCCATGGGGACCTCAGCAGCAACTATGCTGTGGTAGTGGGAGGCCAGAGTTTCTTTGGAGACCAGCTCCAGCAGCCCGGGCAAGGCATGTGGCAGGGTGCAGAGCTGCTCTGGAGCCCGGCTAGGATTTTGTGGTGGTGACAGTGTGGTCCAGCTCCAGGGCAGTGCCATGACCTACAGCTTGCATGCCCTGGACAGGGACATGCAGGCAGCGGATCGTGGCTGTGCACCAGCTCCTTGCAGCAGTGACAGTGTGGTCTGGAGCTGGAGCAGAGCTGCAGTCTGCTGCCTGCACGCCCCATCCGGGGGATGCAGGCTGCAAATTGCAGCTCTGCCTTGGCTCTGGACCACACTGTCACTGCCACAGGATCCCAGCTGGGCTCTGGAACAGCTTCCTGTGCTGCCACATGCCCTGCCAGCAGGGGCATTTTTGGGGGCTATAGCTATCCCGGAAATCCCCATAGCTCCCCATAGTCACCCCTCCCAGCAGTGCTGCTGCCCACCTTGCACAGGTGGTAGCAGGTGAGCCTGTCCCACTCCTGCCTGTAGCACAGCCCCACCTCAGCCACCTGTCAGACCCCACACCAGGAAAAGACTGGTGCTGCTGCTGCCTGCCAGCGTTGCTGGGGTGGTCTCCACGGAAGCCCTGGCCCTGCGCTAGGCTGCTGCTGGGGTCTCCGTGGAAACTGGTCCAGCCACACGGGCAGGGGCTGCTGGGAAATGGAGTCCAGCCTGTGGGCCAGACTTTGCCCATCCCCCAGCTAGCACAACTGTTAACAGTTCCTTCCTATAACGAAGATCTGATAAAGGTTGGTAACCACTTCTGACAGACGTATATTTGTCTACATGGTGACACTCAAAGGAAGTGATTCTTCTTCAGCACTGGTGATGCCTTACCTGGAGTACTGTGTCCAGCTTTGGGGCCCATACTTCAAGAAGAAAGTAGACTATTGGAAAGAGTCTGGTGCAGAGCAGGAAAAAAATGACTAGGGGCCTTGGAAGCTAACTTTCAGAGGAAAATGATGTGCCTGCACTCAAGACCCTTCTTCAGTTTTCTTTTCTGTGCGGAGTGCTGACTTGTCTTTCATGGAATCTAGAACCCCTGTCTTCTTGCCCAGACTTATGTTCTTGTGTTTTCTGGACACTAATAATGGGATTTTTCTAAAGTAGATTTTTAACATCTTGTCTATTTTTGTTTTTTCCCCTGGATTTATTCTCATCTCTGATTTCTCTGTGCCCTACTGCCATCACTCTGTCCATTTTAAACATTGAGTCATTGTCAAGTTCATGTCTGGGTTCCCCCTCTTCCCCCCCACTCCTGGCAAGGTCAAGGTTATTCTCTTGTTGATGGCCCATGATGACTTTCCCAATCAAACATATGTTGAGGAGCTGAAGCATTTTCCCTTATTAGATTGCATCCTCATCTTGTATTATGGCAGTAAACACTTAGTCATTAAGGCCACGTCTGCCTAAGGAAACTCAGGGCCACTAAAGCAAATGTGTGTAAGCTGAAGCAGGTTAATCTGCCCATGTATTATCTTGGGTGTAAAGTAGCTTTAGTTTAATCTTTATTTTACAGTAAATTAAGGTGGCTTTAAATTTGATATGAATACTTTCATTCAGGTGTAATGTTTTCATTTATGCACTTTGATTCACCTTTATATTTCTAAAAGTTCTAATGTAGAACTGCCCTTAGCATTTGATCACGCAGGGAGTTCATACAGTTATACCTGAATTTATAAGTTAACCTAACAGTTTTGGGAATTTGTCCCAAGTTAGGTGCCTTTCTTGTTTGCTTCCTGCTTTCTTAGTGAGAGTGTAATGATCCCTTGTTGCTCTCAAAGTTCTGTTGAAATGGCATATTATTGGCTGTTTTGGCTATCAGAAAATTGCCCAACATAGGGGGTAAGCTATTAATCCTTAGCCCATCACAACTAGTGTCAGTGAATAAACAGAGTAGCTCTTGTCAGTTTCAAAGCTGCAGTTAGAGGCAAGGTGTTCTGAGTAATAAGGTAAGGACCTTTAATGAGGTGTACAGACAGCTGAGAGCAGGCTTTGCCCTACAAAATACCAGGCACAATTAAACAGTCTTATTTTAATAATTAATATGAATTGCCATATTAATGGTGGGTGGAGAAGGCAAGCCTGGAAACTTATACCTGGGAGTAGCCGAGCTAGGTGAAGTGCCCAAGCATGGAGGCCTGACTAAAGCCATGGCCCAAGGGATCTGATGATGGAAATAATAACACCTGTAAGACCTGGGTGTGGTGTAAGGGGCAGTTAAGAGCCATATTATTAGCCCTTAAAGTGAAGTAGAGACATGAGATTGATAAGAGAGACATAGGCAGACAAGGTTCCTTGGGTAAATTTGATATCTTTTATTAGACCAACCCAAATAAGAGAGACATGAGATTGGTAAGAGGTCACGGACTGCAGAACAAAGGTTACACACTGTTACATCCCTCATCCTTTTTTGGCCTTGGTGGTAGGACAGGAATATACATCTGTCTAATTTTTCTGATATATTCCTTCCTAAACGTACTGAAATTTGCCTGGATTGCTGTTGTTCCTACACAATGGGAACAGACAGGAAAAGCGATACCAGGGATTGTGGGTGTGCAGTGAGGATAAAACTGAGAGTCAGTTCGCAGAATTAAGTGAAACCCTAGGTTGTATTGCTGGACCTTCAGGAATGGGAATCTTTTTTTGAGCCTTTGCAAACAAAAGTCCCTTCCTTCCCGAGTCTTTGCTCCTACCATCCTGTCCGTCTTTCTGCTGTGCTCCTCCTCCCCCCAGCTTCTCCACAATGTGTTAAGGGTAGGCAGTTAAAGGCCAATGTCAGATTGTTGGTATGGTTATACCAGGGGTGGGCAAAATCCGTCCCACAGGCCAGATCTGGCCCACCGGTTAATTGTATCTGGCTTGCAGCTGCCCCTGCAGTGCTCTGCATGGGGCTAAGCCCTGTCTGCTCCCGCTGTGCTCCCATGTGCTGGGGTGGGAGCCACCTGTTTGCAGCTTCCCCCTGCTTGGCTGGGCATGTGATGCCCTGTGCTACCTGCTGCCTGGAGCAGAGCAGTAGGGGGCAGGAGAAGGAGGAGCTGCTGGAGGCAGGGGGAGCTGAGCAGTTCTCTGGTGGCTGCAACACCAGCCATGCTGGGAAGTTGTGCACACTGGGCAGGGCTCAGTCCCATGAAGGCAGCTTATGGCCAGATGGGGGTGGGGGACAGACTGCAACTGCAAGGCATCACCCAGCTGAGCTCTGCTGCATGTGACCCTTGCCCCCCCCCCCCAAACAAACCAAAAACAAACAAAAAACCAAAAACCGCAGCCTGCTTCTGGGACCTAGCACATGGGCAGCTGCTCCCCACACATACAACCGCCCCCCACACCACACGCATACCTCATAAAAGAGTAAGACTTTATTTTGAGTTTTATGCAGTTGCCTGTATATACGCACGCCTCGAAAAACACAAATCAGGACTTTTAAAAAAATAAATGAAAATGTTATATTAGGTGTTTGATTTTTAGTATATGGTTTGTTTTTTATCTCTACTTTTGTTAAAATGATACCTTTTGAAAGACTTTGTGTGGTCCTTGACAGCTCACCAAAACTCATCAAGTGGTCCACCAGCCAAAATTATTGCCCACCCCTGGGTTATACAGTACAAGCCCCTTCAGCCTTGGCTAGGTAACCTGGTAATTTGAATATACACAGACCATTTAATAAAATGGTGGTCTTCTATTTAAAATTTGTCCTTCATTAGTTTCCATATCCTTTCAGTGCAGTACTGAATCTTGTGGTGTGTTTTGCTGTACCAAGTGATAGGCTCTCCCTAGAAAACTTGCTGCTGCGGTCTGCTCTTTCAAGTCTTGGTTAGTCTTAATATTTCTATCTTCTTAGGTAGACATTGGGGATTATTTTTTCCCAGGTGTACTAGTTAGCATTTTACTAGTCTGCATCTCTTATTTCCTGCCTCTAATTTCAACCAGCTTCCCATTATTTCTCCTGTTGTAACACTGTAGTACATGATCATTTAATGTGGCAGTTATTTAAAAAAATGCATCTTGACCACTAAAGAGTTAAATTAAAATTGTGCTGCAGAATCTGCTGCAGAGCATACTAGATATTTTTTAGCACCTAGGTTTATTCTTTGGTAATGTTTGTTTACAATATTTTAAATGACTTGTCAAGCCAAATGACGGTGCTTCTGTCCATGCCCGCTTGAAAAAAATTAAGTGCTTTGAGAATCACTGCAGAAAGTGCTTGCACTAAAGTTGCATTAATAAATCTCAGCCCTTTTTAGTCTGCTCATTTTGGATTTCCGTTAGAGTAATTAAGTAGCAGTTGAGCATTTTGTTATTTTATAAACGTTTCTACAATTTTGAAAGCTGTGTATTTCTTGCTTTTATTGCATTCTTCCTACCTGTGACTTTTGGAGTAAGTGAAAAAACAATATTTAAATCACAATTTAAATGATGTATGTCTGCTCATTAAACTAGAATTTCCAAGAAGCACATAACTCATTAATATAGTGGAAGCCAGGTAAAACAAACTCACCTAACTTAGTGAATCTGATTTTACCTTATGTCAAGCGCACAGTACATCAAATAAGATTGATTTTTCTCTGATTTACAACTAGATGTCCATTTCCAGAGCTGAGGAGCAACTGCTGACAGTGATCTCCCATGCTTTTTTATCAAGCAGATTTGGAGTATTGATGGTACTTGCAGTAGGTTGGTCTCAGCTGACTTCAAATCTTGATGCGTCTTCACCCCCTGTTAGACAGGGCAACCTTAGTTCATAGGTGACTGGTTTAATCCAGTGGACTTCTGGGTAAGGACTGAGACACTGTGTTCCAATTTGTGAAGGGTCTTTCTGTGTGCATGTCCTTGGTGGATAATCATACTTTCTGACCTATGGGGTAGGTTGGGCCTGGCTGATGCCAGTGGTCATTAAATCATTTATAGGTTTTGTCGGCTTAGGTTACTTGTTTCTTTAAATCTTTCTCTGTATGATGGATGTGTGAAGATGTATGATGGATCCCATTCAGAAGCTGCAGGGATGAGAGACATTGAGGGCAGCCCAATGTAGATTTCAACCACTTATAAAAACCATAACTTGGAAAATGTGGACTCCGGCCAGTAGAAATGCAGTCAGTGTTGCAAGTGAACTTTGCCAAGTAAAGCAAAGAGGACCTATTATCCTGGTGGTAACTGCTGTAGCACTGGAGGCACTGTTCCAGAATTTGATTGACTCTCTGACCAGCCATTGGATTGGGGGTGATATATGATTGACAGGTGGAATTGTACTCCAAGTCCTTGTCCCAGAACCAGGAGGAGAACTGAAATCCCCTGTCTGATATTACCTGTTCAAGGAGCCCATGGATGTGTACTATGTGGGTTACTCAGAGTGGTGCTGTCTTGTTGGTGGCAACCCTGTGCAGGGAATCATAAAATAGTCTACTACAGTCAGCACGGAGGTAAACCCATTAAATTCTGGCAACTGTACTATAAAGTCCATGGGGATGACAGCTCAAGGTTGGGGGCAGGGGAAGGAGAGCTTCTAGGGGTTGGAGTAATGTACAGGGTTTCTGGTGGGGACATCTGATGCAGGTGCATCGGGGGAAGGATGGTTCCTTAGGTAGCTGGAATCCAGACTGAGTACGGCAGGGATTAGCAGCCTATGGCCAACAGGCCCGATCTGGCCTTCTGAGCCATGGCTTTGTTGGCAAGGGGTTCTTTGTGTTGTACTGTGCTGCAGTCTGTCACCTGGAACCCTGGCAGAGGGGGAGCTCTGCTCTTGTGCCACAGTCAGGTGCCCTGGGCTCCATTGGAAAGGGGGCAGGGAGGTAGGGGTCGCACAATACCTCAACTGAGCTGCAGCTCTGTCCTAATGCCTATTTGCCTTCAAACCAAGCTGGGTTATTCCAGCCCTCTGGTTGGAAAATGTCGCCAACCCTTTGTAAATTAAGACCAGCATCTTGAATGGTGCCTGGAAAGCTATTTTGAATACAAACTGAAAAAGCCATATGTTTCTTGAGAAATCAACTTAGCAAAATTGAATGTGCCTTAAAGAATGCAACTGAAATGAAGTATTGACCCATAGCTTTCATTAAACTTATACTCAAGGTTAACTTGAGTCCTTCTCTGAATTGGCATGTTAGCTACTGGCATGGCTGATCAGTGCAACCCTTTAAGCTTTGGAGGGTGCCGTCTACCTTGGTATAAAATGGGGGCAAGGTGTACATAAGTTCAGTTTATACTATACTAATGTAAATACAGCTACATGGCTGACTACAAAATCCTGCTATAAACAGCACCTAAGATTTTGCAGTAATCCACAATTAAGTTTCGTCGTTTTTTGTTGGATGGACTTAAAAAATGTCTAGACTTGCCACAATTCAAAAAAGCAGTTTATAGTTGTAATACTATTTAACTCGTAAGTTGGTTAAAAATGATTTGAAGTGACATTCTCTAGGATTCATTCTGTACTCAGAGTAAAACAGAATGCTACACTATTTGTGCTCTTAAGTGCAAAACTTAAGATCTCCTTAATTGCAAACAACTGCATTTCCTTAGTTTAAAAAAAAATGCAAGTCTCTTTCCAAAGAAAGGGCAATAAATGAGTTACAGGGTCATGGCTCCCCAGTGGCACTAATTCTTGCAAGTCTGCAAAGATGTCACGTGCTTTTTGTCATAAAGTCAAGCAAGAAAAGCATGATATAGGATAGCAAATGTTTTAATGGAAAATGTCACACTAAATGGGACATCTGATTTCTTTCCTTTACAAATTTGTATAGTTGTATATAAATGCAGCTGTTTGACTTTTATGAGACAAACTTTTATATGTATTAACACTACTTTAAACAAAAACAAAAAAAAATTAGCTTTGTCTGGAAGATGTGAATTTACACATTATGTAATTGCCAAGTGTATTTAAGTGGGGGGTTTTGTGTGTGTTGATGAACAGAGAGGGATTGAAAAGGAAATTATTACCTTATTTCACATTAGGTTCTACCCAACCTTCCACTGCCCTTCTACTCTGCTGCTGAGAAATACAGACAATAAATCACTTGTAGTCATTTGGCTAATACTAGTAGAAAGTATACTTTAAGAGGAAATGAGAGCATGGCGGTAGACCCATCTGCTATTTTTTTAATAGAAAACTGACAATAGGTTTGTTTTCAACTCCCTTAAAATCAGCAAGTTTTGTTTAGGTTTTCATTTAGGTTGATTTTTTTTTTTTTTTTTTTTTTTTTTTTTTTTTTTTTTTTAGCTAGTAACTTTCACAAAAGTTGAATATAGTAGGTTTGTTTGCAGCATCAATCTTAACAATTAAATCTTGAGTAGAAAGAAAATCTTATTGAATGTGAAGAGTAGATTGTATCTCTTAAAAGAAGAAAGGTGATTCAGCACTTATTGAAAAGTCTAAATGTTAAAAATAGATGGTAATTTTTATGGCTTTTAAATGTGAAAAAAGACATGACAGTGTTTACTTCGGAGACTGAGAGCTCCATTATTGAGTTCTCTCTTAGAGTCATCGTCTGGCTCATTAATTGTCAGTTTTTTTTATAATGTCTTTGGATGTCAGCATAGAAAAGGATTACCTTTTTGAATTGATGTCTGACAGACTTGTAAAATACAAGTTGTGGAGATAGCAAACTAATAAACGGCAAAATAGGCATAGGCTTATAATCAGTCCTTGAATTAAAAAACAAAATTGAAAAAAAATTCTAGCAATGTTTCAGGATTATCAGGAATAACTTCTTAGTCATATGTCTTATTTAGAAGCAAAATTTATTTTTTAATTTATATGTAATTCACTTAGAGAATAAAATGTGCAATTTGCTTTTTTGAGCACCAGCTTCATTAGTTGTCCTCTCACATGTGCAGATGATATTTACTCTTAGTTTTGAGTCTCCATTAAGTAATGTTAAGAGCATGTCTGAACTATAATCTTGTTCCTTTAAATTAATGAAACATAAGAATGTTACATTCTGCCTTTAAAAAAAAATCAATAAAACACAATACTTTAAATTCATCAAAGATGATACAGTTGGAAATTGGCTTTTCCAGTGATTCTCAGGGCTAGATAATTGAGTTGAATTTTTGTGTTTACAGAAATCAATACTTAGGTGGACTTTAGAGGGATGCTTATAAAAAGACTGGCATTTCTGTTAAGTGAAACTATTAACTTTATCCATAATATAAGAACAACTTGCAGATGGTTCTTTTTACAATAATTTTGTCTTGCTTTACTATCCTGTACTGCCTGCATACTATAGCAACAATGGCTGTTAATTCTAGGGTAGATTTTATATAGGAAAATTCTTACCTATTGTGGAAGGAGGTGACAGGTTGTATACAGATCCTAAAAGGAGGTTGGAATCTCTCATTCTCAAAAAAATAAAAAAGGATTTTTTTACAATTCACTTTTCATTAAATACAGCATAGAGGCAGTATTTAATTAGCTGATTGAATAGATCATTGTATTGAATCAAGACAGTATGATACATTTTTTTTGTTGACAGGGAATCTCATATTTTATTTGCAAATCCTTTTTTATGATCTGCTTTTGTTGTTTAAAACCTGAACCACACGAAACATTTGGCATTTTCTCAAAAAAACCCTGGGGGATTTAATCTTTATCAAGCATGGCATTTTGTTCATTTTTAACTGTACAACATTTTGATAAGTGTTAATGGAAGAGGGGGTGTTGAGAGGAGGGGGAAGCAGATCTTACCTCTTTGAGATCGCTTTATTGTCCAAACTAGATGTATTTCCTTGAAATCTTCTAATTTTTTTTTTTACTGTCGCATACTGTGTTAAGCTATTTCCTTGATTGCTGAAAATTAGTTATTGAGAATGTATATCAGACTTGAGTAAGCCTATTATTTTTTTCAATTATAGTATTTTATTGACTATTGGCCCTTTGTGGATCTTTTAGCAGTTAACTTCCTTACTAAGTAAAAATAGAAACTGAATTAGTGCAACAATTACTAAATATTTTGAAAACCCATTTTTTGGTGGGGGAAGCTGAAAAGATTGGTTGGTTGGTTTGTTTGTACCAGGGGTAGCCAACCTACAGCATGGTGTTAGAAGTGGCATGAGCAGCTTGTGTGTGGCACTAGGCAGATTGAAGAAAGGATAGGGCAGGGAGCAGAAACCAGACCAAGAGATAAGGTGGGGGAAACAGGACTGGGAATGGGAAGCAGAGCAGCAGATCGGGTAGGAGAAAGGGATCAGGGTGGCATTTGGAGGGTGCAGGGCTAATTTGTGGCATGCCTGCCTAAAAGGTTAGTTCCTGCTAGTTTATACCATTGTTTTCACATGCGCATATCAGTACTTGAACACACTTGGATGTCCCCAGTGAGGCAGAACAGCCTATGATGCTTTTTTGATGAAAATGGAAGAAGATATAGATATACAGTTAGTGGAAAACACAGGTTTATTCTGCTCTTTCTAACCAGGCATGTTTGGAAAGTATACAGAGAAATTCTGGTTGCTGTTTCAGGGGTACAGCCGTGTTGATCTAAGGACATAGGCAGACAAGGTTCTTTGGGTAAATCTGATATCTTTTATTAGACCAACTCATATAGTTGGTCAAAAATTCTTCTTTGCAAGCTTTTGGGTATAAATACTTTTCATCAGGCTGAGGAAGCATCTACAGTTGCTGTTTCAACATATAGCTTCATTTTCTTGAAGCATACCTTTTGAGAGAGAAATTTGAAAGACTTTAGCTTTCCTGACTCTTAACTACTTTTTACCAGCTACACTCAAGTGTTTCGGATGAAAAATTTGAGACTACATAAAAGAATTACCACAGATGTTTATAATACTTTGACCCATGAGCAAGATCATTGTGAGTTTGGATGAAACGGTTAATGTACTGTGATCAGAGTTACGCAGCAGTTAGCTCATAAAGGAAAATACATCATTACCATCATTCAGTTAGTGTCAGATTTAAATACTTAGGAGAGCTCTTGTAACTGTTGCCATGGTAATGCCAGGAAGGAAACATGGTAGTTTTCATCAATATCCATGTTCAGCTGAACCATTTTATAGTATAGTTCCTTCCCTTTACAGATAAATTACTATCTCTAGGTTAGTTCCCTTTTTTTGAGATGTGCAGTGATGAATGAGGACAGTAATTAACACGTTCCTTGTAAATTAAATGGTATTTAACACTTAAATACAAGGTCTAGTTTTTCCTTTTGCATATTCATTGACAGTCTTCTTTGTAAAAGATTTGTCTGTGGAGTTATTGACCTACTATTAATGCTTTCAAGGCTCTTTCCCTAGTATTACTTCTGTTCATGCTATAGTTAAAACATGTCTTGCAGTCATTGCAATTGCAAAATTAGTTTTAACTTCAACATAGAAAAGGGGAAAGTTCATTTCTACCTTTTACTTATTTTTTCAGACTAGGGAATTATGTGGGCCTCTGTAAATTTAATATTTTTTCCTAGTTTGACCTCATACTTTCCCTCTAACATTGGACTTGTCCAGATGTTTTTAACTTATTTTGAACCAGGTGTCTTATTTATGGTGCCTGGCAGTTACATCTTTCTATAACCTGGCATCTAGATACTCTTTTAACTGACCTGAGCCAAGTTCCTAGCTTTTATTTGTCACACTTTTTGACTTGACTTCAGAATCAAAAGTGAAGAATAATGAAGGCATTCTATCTTCTCTGACCTACTTTATTATTGAACAGCACTGTACAGCTAACTTTGTGAATAACTTTTTGTCTGATGAGTTACTTAGTATTGACAAGAAGTTGAGACAGGATGCTGAGCTACATGAACCAAAGACCTGAAATAGTACAGCAAATGCTATGTTTTCAAAATATAGCTTGTACACCTCAGTCTCTAGAGCAGTTGATTCTGTGAGATCGTTTGAAGCGTGATACGAGGTATGGGGAGATAATCAGACAAGCACAGGCTCAGGCTTGTCCCTTCCTAGCCAGTCCCCCACCCTGCCATTGCCTGGCCCCTCTACAAGGAAGTGAGTGCTGTAATACATAAATTTAGCTTTGAAATTGGGTTCCATTCAATTCTCAAGCCATGTATATATTCCTCAAGTTCAAAAAAGGTTGAGAACCACTTCTCTAGAGTCATCCAGGGCAATAGTACATACTGTCCAGTCATAAACTTTTTCTCTGTCCAAACCATAACTTGCAAGGATGAAGACCTGTATATATTCATTAAAATAAGTTACTATAATGTCTGGTGGTCATATTCTGTGCTGTTCTTTTAAAAGCATAAATTAATTTGTATGTAAGATATAGTAGAGATGATGTAGATCAAGGATGTCAAACCCACCTTGGCCCAGATCCAGACAGTGGGAGCTCCTCCTGGGCAAGGGCCAGTTGCAGTGCGTCTATGGGTAGGTGGTGACAGGTCCAGAGGCCTGCCACCGGTGGTCATGCCTAATGGGGTCCAGGGACTCTGCATTCTTTGATAGGACATGCCACCCCCTACGTCCAAGAGCTGACTGGACTTCTGTGGGCCCAGACCATATGTTTGACACCCCTGATGTAAACTAAGAAAATCAGTATGTTCAGAGTTTGGCAAAGGTACTGGTGTTCAAACTCCTTTGAAGGTTATGGATTCTTCTAAGAACAAATATTTATCAGTAACAAGAACAAAACTCATTTATATTACCTTCTCTTCCCCCAGCCCAATGGTGTTTGCATAGTCATTGCTTAACTATAGCCATAAATCTTAATTTCATTTCTGGTTTGTGTGATAGTTTCATGCCGAAGCAAGTGCTTTAGTGTACTTCAGGATGGGGTAATTTGAGCTAATTGCTATTTAAAATAGTAACTTTTGCTACGATTTTTTGGCATAAGTGCCTGAAATAGTTAAGATCACACAATATGCTGGCTGGCTTGGTGAGTATATACTTTAAAACATAACTGACTTGTAAAATATACCATTGTTCACTTCCTCATTTATACTTACTACATTTTGAAGAAAGAGTGGGGGGGAAGGTTTTTTTTTAATTCCTAACCCAGCAAGCTTACTCTTAGTGCTGAAAGTCGGGCCGTCTGTTCTCTTTGTACACCACCACCATGGAATGTAATTAATACTTTAAACCTAGTTAAGAGTTCCTTGCTATTGTATCAAACTTTTTTATGTTTAAGGATCTCAAAGCATCTAAAACTCAATTGAATTTCTCCTCTCAACTTCCATCAAGACTGGGAAGTATTTTTATTCTTACTTTGTAACTGGAAACTGACACAGAGCAACTCTGAGACTTACCCAAAATCACACAGGACATCTATGGAAGCAGCATCAAAGTCCCCAGGCTCCCTAACCCATGCTGTAACTATAAAACTGTTTTCCCATAAACAGATCTATTGATGTGTGAGCTGGAAGGGAACAATTTACAGATTTAACAGAAGATGTACAGGGAGAAATTCTGTTGTCCATAGATGTCATTTTTAATATTTTTTTCTTTATACAGCTTAATATGTGTTCTTTTATTTGCTTTCATTGGAAGTTTCAACCATTAGAAAAAAAAGCAAAATTTCTTTTCTGATTATCCTTGCTTGCTATTTAGGACTGCCTGTTTCATTCCTGAAGTTTCCTAATGCTGTTCCTTTTATCTCATAGTTTTAAGTTCATCTATATGAACTTGTCCACTTTTTCCAAACTTTAAAAAACAGATATATCAATAAGTAATTTCACGTAAAATTGAAATAATATTTTGCATTAAATGCAAACTTTATCATGTCTAGATTGCATATGGGCGATGTTCCTCCTGTAATAAATCCCTGCCATAAGTATTCAAACTTCAGTTCCTGAAAAGTTATTTTCTGTCTTGCCTCTTAGAAAGCTGACATAAGAGTTTTTTGAATCCTTTTAATCTAATAAGCATCTTTTGAAAGCAAAACATATTTTTCCCCCCTTCCAAAACACGCTCCTGCAAAACTTTACTGTTGTGCCATAAATAATTAGTACTGCACTATTATAAATGCCTGAAAATTAACATTTTTCAGGTTCATTTTTACTAGGTTTAGGAGACACAATCTTTACTGTGAATAATAACATAAGATAGAAGGGGAACTTTTTATTTATTTTCAGCGGACAGGTCATTTTTATTATTTTAACCTGCAATAGTTTTTAGTATACTGTTTCCCACCTTGTTCCTTCCAACTAGACAAAAGACTTCAGTAGACTGCAACTATCTTGCCAATAATTCAAATATTTATTTGTATTTATAATGTGCCTTCAAGCTAGAAGCAGGCACTAATACAAATTTTTAAAAATTATGATGGTCATTCAGTATGGCTTACAAAATTAAGGAGCTCTTACACAGTGCACCAGATTGTTGGCATTTTAACTGGCAAAGATTTTTTTAGACTAAACTGATAGGTATTGCAACCTGTCTTAAACTCTGCCAGACTGAAAGCAGGAGCATGTTCCAAATATGAGTCCTCTAGAGGATGCCTTTCTGCCAAACCTTAGAGTTCAAGTGCCAAGCCACTTAAGGTTTAGCTATTAACCCCTTGGATTGTACCCAGTAGCCAGTAGAATTTCAGTAGTGAGATGTCACTGGCTGCCTTGTCTAACAAGAAAAGAAGAGCGTTCTGCATTAACTGATTAGCTGATTTTTTTTGAGCGATCCAAATTATTATCCAAATTATAATGGCCCAGCCTGCAATTGCTGAAGATGGGTATAAGTGATGACCTCCTTTGAAAGGAAAATGAATATCCTTTTGGCCAGCTGCTTATAGGGAAAAGGCCTCTAAGCTAAAGATCAAGGAACAGTACTGAATGAGTTATGAAACAGTGATTACATATCACTCTCAACCAAGTTGGAACATAACCCTCTAATGATGTGGAACAGTTGGCTCCCTGCAGTCTCTCTTCCCAATAGCCAGTAGCATTATATCCATCTTGTTACGTTAATCTTAAACCAGGTAGCTTTCATCCAGGATAGTCTCTGTCCTAACAAGAAACTGTTAGGTCTGAATTTTAAGAAAACCAGAAATAGGTATTTTCAGTGCACTGGTAAAAGAGCCCTAACATCTTTAACACTTGAGAATGTATCATATAAAGGGCAATGGATATCGCTAGAACATAATGTAAAATTTATTTCCTTACCTTAGCCTTCTTTTAATTCTTCTATTCACACAATATACTCATTCTACTTCACAAATAAACATAAAGCAGTCAAGCATTTTTCCCCTCCGACATCTGGAAATAAGAGATTGTGGTTCTCGCTCTCGCTCTCTCTTTTTAAGTATTGTGAAGGTGAACAAATACTGTGGCTGTTGCACCATATAAGTATCTAGAGTAATACACAAGGATGATAAGGTAGAACATAAGAGGAACACCCGAAAGGTAAATAATAGGCAAATTGCTCCTCTACCACAAGAGCTCATAATGTTCCCTGAGAGTTTTAAGTAAACCCAAACAATCCATTCATACCTAGTGGTTCCTGGATATAAAATTGCTCTGTGGTCAACTATATCAAAGGCTGCTAAGATTAAATGTTATTAGCATAGACTTGTAAAGGAGAAATTGATCCAAAAAACACTGTATATGGTGCACCTAATTTGACAATCAGAAAATACAAAAAGTAGGGCAAGCCAATAAGTCTTGGGCAGTAGGGCAAGCCAATATGTCTTGAGCAGTTTCAATGTTAGATAATCTTTACCTTTCGTAAAAACAGGTTTGAGTGGCTTTCAGGTAGTGAGCATAAATAGTATCCATTTTAACTAAAATAAAAATAATAAAATATCTACTTAAAATAATTTTAATTAAATATTAAATACAAGCTCATTAAATATATTTACCCTGTAATAGTACTAATTGGGGACCCAGAATGGGTTTCTGCCAAAACTAAAGAGGTGTGGAAATCCTACAATAACAAACGGTGACCTGGGATGATACAACCTTGTTATTAAACACTTTTCTTATACTGTACATTAGGAGAAATATCTGTAAATACATTGAAATTACTTTTGTTACTTTTTTGTTTTCAGTGGTACAAAATAGTGTTTTTTCATAAAATCGGGCAACCAATTTTGTATTTCCAACCATTTTGTTGTCCAGAAATGTCAAATTATCACTTGGGGTATGTTTAAAATAGGCTTTTAGGTTTATTTTGCCATAATGTAACCATGATCATCCAATTAGTCCTATTCGTTTTGCACAATATTGATACACTTTTGGCTTTTCTTTTACAAATGAGACCTATCCAAAGGTTTGGAAAGTTTGTTTTGATATAGTACTTTTAACTGTGTAGATGTCACTGTTCAAGCAAGGAGTGCATCAACAGATTTCTTTTCATATGCGCCAAATGTTGGTACCATCCTTAGAATGCAACTTAAAGTTCGAAGTAACCTTCAGTGATGGCTCACTTTTAAAATATGACCTTAACTCATTTTACATTGCAAGCTCTGATGTACAATAGTATCTTTCTAAACTGTGAGGTTTTTTAAGACCAAAAAACATATTTTGCAAAGTAGAAATCTGGCTATAGTAAAGTACATGGTTGGTTCCTTAAAATTCATTGATTATGTCATAAAATTGTAATGTTACATTAATAAACTCCTAGTGTATATGAAACCATATTTTAATATGGTTCTAAATAGAAAAGAATCTTTTCCTTTTTGTGCACATGTAAAAAATAAAAATCCTTAGCTTGTCATTAGTGGGTTTATTTACAGCAGTTCTAGAAAAAAGAAAATCTTTAATGAAAGGAAAGACTTGGACTATAAGAATGAAGATGTTTCTTTAAAGAAAAAGTTGATGTGGGAAATATGCTCAATTATATTTTATTGGCACATAAAATAGCAATTGTACCACCAAAGTGTGCATGCTTATTATTGCACATTAACACAAAAAATCTTTGTATACCATCTTTTTCAAATTAGTTTGGAAAACCTTTTGGTTCTGGTGTTGTAATAGTACTGTTTTCAAGAATATTTTTTTCTTTAAATTAAAAAAATAATTTTCAAAACCCCATTATGTGATGGGGCTTAACTAAATACTGTCCCATTTAAGATCATCCATTTTTACTGTTCATGCTGTCAGCAATATTTACAAATTGCACATGGAATACTTTTTTATAGAAGAAGTATTGTCCTTTTTAGTGCAGTTTACGATGGCGATACCTGCCAGCTTTTTCTTTCGCTGCATTGGCACAGGCATTGTGCTTATTTTGTTGTAAGTGGTTCCAGTATTTGATCAGTTCACTAGGCTGGAACTGATGGGAGGTAATTAGGTGGCTATATTTACAGCTGGAGTAAGAAACTCGCCAGTGATTGAAGACAAACTCATTTGGTGGGGGCATAGGGTCAATTCGCAGCTTGGCAAGACAGATCCCAACGTATACATCCTCCAGATGCAAACGTCTGATGCTTAAAGAGACCTTAAATATCTTTTCTGCCAAATCTCCAGAAAAAACATAACCAGTTCCAGAGCAAAATACTGGGTAACGCTCACTTGGATATAGATCAGGTGGCATATACCACTTGCTATCCTTGTTCCTGTTAGGTGCATACCCTCTCATTAGATAACCAGTAAAATATTTGTGCCTTGGAGGCAGTTCTGGCTTCAGAAGCTTATGTATTAAATATTCAGTGTTGACAAACATGTCACTGTCAGTTTTCATAACGTAGGGAACATTTGCGCAGTAGGTAGCAACCCAGTTCATTCCCATAAGAGTTTTAATGGTTAAATTATAATAAGTGTCTAAATATTCTTGTTGAACAATATCATGGTATTGTCTGCTTTCCTCTAGGATGGCACGTTGGAGGTATCCATTTAGCTTAATACTTAGACCCAGAAGAAAAATGCGAACAATTTGGATACCTGGTGCCAGGCTTTCATTACCCCAGGTTTGCCGAATAGCTTGTCTAGCTTCCACTTGGCCTGGCTCTGCTGCTATGAGTAGTATTAGAAAAGGACTTTTCTCCTGGCATTTTTCAGGTTCATTTATGATATACTTAAAATGATATGAAGTTGGGTGCCCAGTACCTTTCTCATTGTAAATGCTTCCATTGGCACTGAGTGTGTTCTCTAAGCCAGTTACTCCTTGTGGTGACAGATCCGTGTTGTTGGAATTAGTGACTGTTTGAGGCCTAAAAGTCTGAGGAACTGCATCCTTCCAAATGTTCCTTAGAGAGCTGTGGTTCGTTTCACTTTTTGTAGACCTAAATCCTCGTATGGTATAAGCCACAGGGTTTTCTTTGAATCCAGCCCTACCTGGAAGCCAGTCGTGATGATTAAAAAACAGGAACATAGCAAAAAGAAATACAAGAGAGAGCAGACCAATAAGGTGGGTTCGAAACAGAGACCTTTTGGTATTCCAGGTCATTTTTGCCAAGCAGCAATGTCGTCTTCTCCACTGAAGCATGTTGTAAGTATCCAGTAATAGGATATGAGATAATGGTTGAAGAAAATGTTTTGCTGTTTGAATCCACTGCTATTCTTTGGTATTCATCTTCTGCTATTCACTTAGACTATTTTTTTACAAATGGCTCACTCTGGAAGGATGAAAAAAACAAACAGTTTTTTATAAATTATTTTAAGTCTGTATAGTCTTAATATCAAAAGTTATAATTATAAATAAAATAAACAATATGTTTATATCCAAATTTATAAACAGTTATCTATAGTATAATTATAATCTGAACAGAACATTAAATCCTGCATTAGAAGCAAAACTTCAGGTTAAAATTTACTTGATGAATTAGCTGCTTCAAACATTCACTACTTTTTAATTATAAATGATTCGCTTTATAGGAGTAGCACATTCTTGATGTTAATGATTTGTCTTTTCTTCCCACTGGGCAGCAGAGGCTGACGTGCTCATCTTGGATCAAAAAATGTGGTTTACTTAAATCAGTTTTATGCATAGTGAATGTAAAACTGTTCAACAGTTTTTGAGAGGCCAAGTGAAAAGGCCTTGATACCAGATGGAAGGTTTATTGGCATTAATTAAAATTGATTTGATATGCAGCGAGTAGTACTGCTCACAGTCAGAGGCCCTTTTTGTAAAATTGTCATGTATGGGTAGTGGGACAGACGGCACAAGGTTGATTATAGCCGAGTTCTGTTAGTTACAGTACACTGCTTGGCATGTTTCCATTGGCCCCTACTGTGTTCAGAAAGTCAATGAGAAGATGCACCTGTCAAAATTAATTTTCAGGGTCCAGTAACCTCACTATAGATTCCTTGGCCAGTAACAAATGATTTCATTTTCAGTCACCTTTTGCTCACCTTTAACCTTTCCTTCAACAATGAGGAAACACATTAAAGAGAACCCTTTTTTTTTTTTCTTATCTAGCCATTATGTGGTTAATACCAAAATCAAGCCTGTAATTTTCTGTTGAGAGAGAAATTTCAGTTGTGTGCATGTAAATATGAAGAAAAACGTTACACAGAAATCTGGAACTAATTTTTATAGTAAACTCTGGAATAAGTATTTTTTTAAAAGCATTCATAGTTTCTAAACTGACTAGTTTGTGAATGTTGTGGTTATAATATTCTGATTTAGGCAGTGTTATAGTAGCAGCTGGAACTATACAAAATTTACCAAACTGGCTAAACAAGCTTTTTGCTACATGACTTCCCCCTAAATTTTTTTTTAAATTCAGGAGCAGAGTCAATATGGCATCTTCATGATGCTGCATATTAAAAGCTGATCACATCTCATAAATGAGCCTTTCATCGCACAGTACAAATTCGTTTGTGATTTTCAATTTGCTCTAATTTATTTCTAGACCCTAGGGTTTTACACAGGGAAAAAAGCCAATTTTCAGGACTCCCATGGAAAATGCTTTTTTTAATATAAATTTGTAATTTATTTAATTACTTTATCTTTTTTTAAAGCCAATATTTGGATTAATTCTTTATTTTAAAAAATAAAGGTAGAGACATACTGGAAGGGTAATTACAAGTTCTGAACTGTGAAAATGTAACTTGGCACATTGATAGTGAATTATTAATCTATATCGTATAATTTAAAGACTTTTGAACTTTTATCATGCACATATGTATGTTACATACATATTTGTGCCCACTATTGTTGAAGTAATAAGGCTGTTAAAAAAACAAAACAATGACAGCTCTGTGTACATTTGTACACCCACAAGTTAGTATAAATCAGCTTTAAATTCAAGTTGAAATAATATATATTTATGTAGAAGAAAACTCATTCAGATACTTGGGAATGCAATACTGAATCAAAACTTGTTTATCTAACTAACCTCCACTAGGAGGAGCAAGTAAGCGTGGATTTTAACCATGATTTGTAACAATACATATGTATCTGAAAAGGCCATGCAGTTCCATAAATTGGAATAAATATATATTTACTCAGTAATACACTCATGTACTAACATATTAAAAAAATAAAACAGAAATGCTAAACTTAAACTCACTACCTTTAATTAGATCAGAATTATTAAATTTAGTGGCTACTGTTTACCTGACAGTGAGCTGTTTCTAATTCATAGAGAAGTTCTATAAAACAATATTTTATAATGCATATCATACAGACCTATAATTCAGATGTTAAAACTGTAAGTTCTAACATATCTAATTTGAGTATTAACTTGCAATTGTGTGGTGCCAGTGTAGCTATTGTATATGTGTATGGAAAGGAAATAAGTCCTGAAGTTTGTAGTTTGGTGCTGATCTGCAAATCCAAAAGCTTTTTGGCTTCTCTGCAATATGCAGGCAGGCTTGGAGTGAGAAAATCAATAGTTTGAGTTAAATTTTACACACAAGCAACTGTAATAGACACCCTGCAAGTGTAAGTGTCCATCTGAACTCTGTGGAATGAATGAGTATATATATCTGAGTAGAAACAGATTCTAAAATCTTGGTTTCAGGTTGTTGCATTTTCTTAGTGGTGTTTTATAATACAATAAAAGTCAATTTTGGTGGCTAATTTCAGTGTTACAATATAATGCATTTTAAAATCATAAAACATTTGCCAAGTATAACTTTTGAAAAAGGGTTTTTTTTTAGTCTCCCCTCTCCCTACCCCCAGTGCAACTTTTTCATAACAACTGTTGATTTTAATTGGGCAGGGGGGTGGAATCCCTAGCCTCATGCTTATATCTATTGGAAGAGTAAATTATAATGTAATGTTCTCATTGTTCCATTTGGAAAAAAGAACTTGCATTTGAAAAAGCATTGCATCTCTTAAGTTATAGTTAGTAATTGTCCTTACACAAAAAAAAAAAAAAAATTGTAAACAAAATCATAACATGTTAACATTTGGTTTGGTTTAAATGATTTTGTGATAAACTGACAATATCCATTTAAAAAGTAGTATGAAAGGCTTTTGGGCTTTGGGGGGGTGAAGAGATTGTTGTTTCCGACCATTTGTTCAGTAGAATATTACCAAATGCTTCTTCGTTGCATCGTATTATATTCCATTTCATAAAGCTTATGAGCACACACATTGTGCCTAGTGGTAGATGGAGTTAAGCCTACCAAGATAAGTCACCTTGTCATTTGAATGTGTGCTATGGTATGCAGCTATGTATTTTAAGCTTATTACTTGCGTCACGGATTGTAAATTAAATTTCTGTATTATAAGGAAACAAATATTTTTTTTAAATGTAGAATGCCTCCATAATTATTAGTTCTAGACCTTGCTCTGTTTGTGTTTCAGCTTCTCTGTATTTTCTGTTGTATTCTAATTACAGCTTCACAGATTTGAAGAATTAGGTTTAACATTGAATACCCTGGCTTTTCATATTTTTATTTTATTTGTGGGCATAGCTTTTTTAATAAGGGAGAGAAGTTCAGAAGGTGGCCTCAGAGTTGGTATACCGCTGATAAATGCGAGCAGGATTTAGGTTCTGCAGGGCCTCATCTGAGTTGACAATCTTAACCACTGTAATCCTTTTCACAAAACTAAAAGAATTTAAACTGTTGTTTCATGTTCACTTGTTTAAAAAGTCAAATGACCTAAAGCATGAAATTAACTAAATTAAATGTTTGCTCCTTAGCATCTGCTGAGATTAGACTTTTTTATTTTTCATAGAATGGAAATTTCAGAAAAGTTTTTTCACATTTAAATATTTGGGTTTTATTAATGCATCTTACTCTGTGCCAGTTACATGTTTGAATTTCATCTTCTGTTATATTAGACACATAAGCTTTTTCCAGAGTTGCACTACTTTTATTGCATGTTAGCAAAGCCTGGAGCTAAGTAAGCACAGTTATATTTAACACACTAATGATTTATTATGGTTTATTGGTAGATTTTGCAGATAAGCACTTTGACTCTGAAGGTATATTAGATTGCTATAGATTCAGGTTTTAAATTTTTATTGCAAATAATAACTAGAGCTTTCTGGCTTTGTTTCCTGAATAAAGCACTTTAAATAAGGTTTCCATCTTAAACAGTAGATGAAAATGAATGAAGATTTTTTTTGTGGGCATCTTTTCAGTCAAAGTTAAACAATCAATATGTTATATATTAAGCAGACAACTTTTAATGATGGTGTGTTGTAATTTACATGCTCACCATCTTGAATAATATTGTATTAAGGTTTCCTTTAAGGATGTTGGTGGAACCTACTGTTACTTTTAAATTGTGGTTGTTAATTGTATTGCTGGTCACTTTAAATCATTTACATTCCTTTCCTTGCTTTTTCTTAGTTCTAAATTGGGCATGGCTGATGATGTTTAATCTGATGACATTTTGCTTGTGTTTAAAAGCACCATGGGGGGGGGGGGGAAACAAATCTAAAAGGATTGAAGGTACTATTTAACTAACGTAATTTGACTGCATGGTCTGTTTTGATGGTTCAGTGCTCTCAGCATGTGTCACATCATAGCCATTTTACCAGTGCTTTTAAGATTTACTTCAGATACAGATTAAATATGACCTAGTTTGAGAGGATTGCCAACTGATTTATTTTTTAACTAAATGTTTAAGTTTAATTTCTCAGTTACATACAATAGTTGCAGACAGCTGCATTGTCCCTTTAATCAGTCTGCACTACCTACCCCAACCTTGGATGAACAGTCTGTAATATTTAAATATTTTTCTTTTTAATAAAGGTAATGACATTGTTCTTTATTGTGAAAAATATATGCTGGAATTCTCTTTCACTGTCATGGGAATGTTATCTCTGGCTTCCATAGGTTAGCAATGCTCGTTATCTGTGGGCAGCAAAGGTAACAGGCAATTGAATGATTATCACACGCGAGGTTTTGACATACCTTCCTTGGTCAGGCCATTTATGGTGAGAGGATTATACCCACTGAAAATAGTTTTGGCACGCCATCACTTCAGCAAAAAAGATGCTATCGAACATGCGCACATCCCCCAGCAGTCTGCTTCCTGCGATTGCTTTTCACAATATCCAATCTGTCCATCTGTCTGTCTGTTGCTGTGTTAGCTCCTTTGCTCAGGAGCGTCCTCGTCTTGGGTTTTTTTTGTTCATCTTCCAAACAAAAGACCGGTAGTTCCTGTTTCTGTTCCAGCCAGGATTGTCTGCCTCCGACAATCGTTGCACTGAAGCTTTTACATCTGGTATTTCCCTTGTCGGACAATGCAGTGCTGTATTCTCTCCTGAGTATCCATATTTCTGGTGATAATGCTAGCAGCGAGTGCTAGCATGTAGTGGTTCAGTTGCATTCACTAATGGGATTTGCCTCCTTCCCTTCCTTCATTGTTGCTAGGTAGTAACAGAAACCGTTTTGAGCAGTTTTAACTGAGGGTTTTGGTCTATAAAATCCACTCCATAGTTCCTCAGCTGCTGCACAGGCAGGCAGCAGTTTAAATGTGGGCTTTGACAGATGCTGTCTTCTGACAGAGCAGAATTTAACGTCATTGCTTGGCTGAATCCCACGTGATTGTTTGCATTCATTTTGACTAAATCCTAAGGCAGCCAGGAATCTTAGAGGTTTTTTGCTTCTATTTGATAAATGATGCATATACAGTACCAGTGTAGTATTGGGTGAATCGTATGAACATAGCATGATGATTAAATGAATAATTGGATTTATGTTTTTAATTGTTTTCCTTTTTGAGTACCATAACTTTAAAATTCCATAAGTGTATTTTAATGTTAAATGTTCCCTTTTTTCTTTATTCCAGACCCCATTCTGTGGTGCCTAAGAATTTTTAAATCTTAACTTCATTTAACCCTTTCACTCCTGTATGAGTATTTATCCTGCACCAAATGAGATGTATTTCTTAACATATTGTATTAATAAAATAACAATAGAATGCTGCTTGTACTTTACTCCATTCCACTCATGTAGAAACTCTTGATCTTAGGTTAGTCGGAGAAGCTGGCCACAGTCCATGTATTAACACCAGGGCATTAAGCCACCTCGCTGCTATTAGTGGATTTCTTCCTCTGTAGAGGTCACAGCTTAGCCATATAGTATTAAGGGAGTAGAATCTTCTTTAAAGGCCATTACACTTATGAATTACTTTCTCCTTTCTTTTTAATTATCTATAGTACAAGTTTCATCTTGCTGTTTTTAGTATAATTTGCTTGTTTTCTTTTCTCTTTTTTCATCAACTTGGTTGTCCTAAGGTGAAATAACTTGGCATGTTCTGTGATGCATGCAGTATACAAGCAAAATCTATTAAGTAGTTCAACATAGAAATGGTATAATTGTAGTGAAAAATGAATATTTGGGTATTTAATCATGTTTGAAAAGGATCAACTGATCACTTTGCCAGCTGCTGTAATGGGACTAGCTTTGACCAAAACAGAATTTTTTTCATTGGACTGCCCAGCTGTATACATCATTCTAGTTTCTGTAGTTTACTGGTGCAAGTACCTCCTGTAATAAAAGCTGAGTAGTAATTCAGGATTCCCCATGTAAAGTCAGTGCCATCTACTATTTTACACATGCATATTGAAAACTTACTGAAGACATGTAATCAGATATATCCTTCTGATTAAATTTCCTATGCATAAAAGTCTACTCTAATTGGGACAGTATTTTCTATCTAAATATTTCCATTCTTAATCAGAGTTTGTGTAAGGTCTACTCTTTCAACATGCTCTTTGTATAAATGAAATAGCTCTAGTATAAGAAATTGGGGTGGGGGTGAGTGTTACAGACAATATTGTGTTCTTTCACCAAGAATAAATATTTACAGAGCTTGTATATTTGCCTTTTGACTGTTCATTGAAGGATCCTACTGCACTAGGACACGCACTATTCTTGCTGTCTTCCAAAATGGTGGGTCAGTGGTATCCATTTTATATAGTACATGCACATGTGTAGATTAAGCTGAATACTGTTTGTTGAATTCTGAAGCAGAGGTTAGAAAATTAATCAAGATATTCCCATTGTAAGTTTATATGGAATAACATAGATTGAGCAGTTGTTTTCTGAATTTGTAGATGTCTTTAAACCTCATGCTTGCAAAAAGTAGACTTGTCCACAGCAATCCATATACTCTATATACAGTGGTTCTCAACAAGGGTGCCAAATCACCTTGGGGTATCTTGAGATTCTTTCAAGGGTGCAGCAGGGTGCCATGCAACGTTAGCACTCTTTGATGCGCAAACATGATTCATAAGATAAACCCAGAGATTTGAAATAAGAATCCATAATATTAAAAAAAAAATTCCTCTGACTTGTGATCCTTCTGAGTTCTTTACAGCAGAGAGATTGCTCTATTTTTTTTTTTAACGTAGTCAAGAAATGAATGAAACTAAGTGTTGACATTTTGTTAGGTGAGTGTTGAGTCTAGCAAGGGGTGGCTTGTTTTAAGGAGGTTGCTGAATATTTTTTATTTATTTTCTGCTTTGTTGCACCCAAAAATAATACATCATGATAGATTAAATACACTAATACATTCAAGTGCTGTTATAATACCTAGTTCCTTGTATTGATCTATGAACACTTTATTTTTAAGTATAAACATCAACCCCTGAGGGCCAGATTTCCACATAGCTTTTAATTTTGTGCAGATCCTAATGCATTTTTAGTCCTAATGCATGTTAACTTATGAAAATAAGGAATCTCAAATAACATATCTGTATGTAAAATTCATCAACATGTCAGGAGAGTAAAAAGATCCAAGGAACAAAATTAACATTTGCTTCTTTAAATCTTGACTGGGCAAATATTTACTTTTTAAAGATTTTTGTGTTTCAAAAGGGAAGAATGTTCCCTTTGAAAAGGAAGTATTTTAACTTTGTGACACTCCCATCCCTTCTTTCTTTGTGAAGCTATTGTAGAAATGTAAAGAATACTGACTTTTTTCATTCAAGTACTTTGGGCTCTTCATTACTACTGTAGGTACTCTGAATTTTTCAGCATTTGCTTTAACATAGTAGTCCCTTAGTATTTGGCCAACTCAACAACCAGGGAATAATTGGAATGCTACTATTCCTTTATCTTGGATTAAAATGAGCCTTTTGGGCTATACATCTTCATGTCCCCAAAAGCTGCTCAGCTGCTCATTTGCAAAACTCAATCCAAGAGTTACAAGAGATTGTTTTTTAAAATATCGTTATCACTTTTATTTGGAGATTTCATTGTTTTCTGTTTGTAGTACTTGCAGCTAGTTTAAATAATGTAATGCTCTGCCAAAGAGCAATAATGTAATCCTCTGCCAAAGAGCACGTGCCCCCTCTGTATTTGTAAGGGACAGTAATTAAGGCACCAGAGCCAAGGAGAGTTTGACAGTAAGTGAGTTGAGAAGAGAGCATATGCATTTTAATATGTGAAAAACATCCAGAGCTTAGAAGATGCTCTAACTTGAGCAGACATTTGCATGTAACAAACATGTATTCTTTCTTGCAAAATTTGCAATTCTGACAAATATTTCCAAGCATGTCTTTTTTTGACATTTGGTTCTGCAGTTATCTGTGGTACTTTGCTTAATTTGACTAGTACTACAGTAAACTTAACATTTTAGGTGAGATGTTAGAGGTGCATTCTGGTTGGCATTCATAAGCATTTAGGGAATTTATATGTAAAATAGACTGTCTCTGCATCATTGTAGGTGCATGTCTTGGCTAGAAGGATCATTTTTGGCTAACATACTTGAGTGACCCATATAAAGGTCTAACTTCCAGGATATCACTTCCTGAATTATAAGCGTCTAGATGGAGTATGCTACTTCCTATGTTCATGTGTATTTGGAATTATGCATATGAGAATATTCACGTGGTTGTATTTCTGTTTGAAGCAAAGGGAATATTTCTCTTTGCACCTAGAGAAATATTCCAGTATACAAGTTTGAATTGTATGTTAGGGTTGCAGAGTTGTTTTGTGGTTCATGTATGTATGCTAGTCAGAACACATTTGGTTTCTCTAGTGCCACAAACATTTTCTTTAACTGAGTGAAAAATGGCAATCTAGAAATGACCACAAGTGTCAGTGTTGCCTTCCTTATTTTCTTTCAGATATTTTCACTGTTGCTGCGTTATTTCATATATACTACAATTGCTGATAAATTCTTTCTGAAAGATTAGAATTGCCCCCTCCACATTTAACCACAGCTGAGCCACAGGCACTTCAATGCCTGTATTGACATCAAAGTTTCCTAAAGGGCTAACAAACACAGCAATAATGCTATCTGAATTAAAATTCCAGTGTTGAGCAAACATCACTGGGGCCTCTTGACATTTGAACAGTGTATATTTTTGTGTTCTTCGTCCATTATCACACATAGGTTCTTTCTTGCTCTGTCAAGCTAGTTCCCTAATCTTATGAAATTTGTTGGGAAGGGGGAGCCAATGCCTTTTTTGTTTAAGGTCAGGAGATATGCTGTTTGTTTCATATTTGGCATTTTCTAAATTAACTCAGCATCATGAAACCTGCCCCTTAAAATAAATAAATAAAATAAAAGTCTAAGGCTCAATTGACAATTTTAGAGTAACTTCATTGTTTATGCTAACATCGGGTAGGTCAGCTTATGTAATAGTACTGCACCTTGCATGTGAAAAATTTGATTTTTGGAAGCATGGCACCACTCTCTCTCTCCTTCAAAAGCCAGAAGAATCGAAACAGCACAGGCCTACGTTGTTTGTCCTATGTTGTTTGTGCTGCGTGTAAATACAATATATAGAATTCCTCTTGTGTCATCTCCCAGTCACCTTTTTTTCTTAAAATATTTTCTTTTCTTTCTCTTTATCCATTTTATACTTTTTCCTGTCCTCTATAACTTCACTCTTCTCCTTTCAAGGCTTGCTTCTAACTCTTGCTAATGTAAATTTTCAGTGAATAGAAGTTCATTTACACTGTAATATTTTGACTTTTGTAGCTGTCCCCTGCTGCACTGATACTTGTAGTGCTTCCTGCCTGTCATTGTTGCTTGTGCATTCAAAAAGGAGCTGGTACTTTATGAAGCTTTAATTGAGCTTAGCAGGGAAAAGAAGGCCAGCTTGCAGCATTTAAAAAAAACCTAAACTTATAACCCCTCCTTTCTACCCTGTTCTACTCCTTTCTATACCTGCTTGCATAAAGTTATGGGGACAAGAAACCTGGTAAATAAAATGGATTGCAAGGTTGAAGTATTCTGGTGCCTGTTAATCATGGCTGGTGGTATATATGGTAACACAATTTTAGAGGAACACACTTACTGTGAAATTGTATATACTGTGTAAGTGCTATAAATTGCAATAGGATTTTTTTTTCAAGCATACTTCTTTTAAAATAAAGCATTACAAGCATTATCTAAAAGATTAAAGATACTGATTTTTATTGCTTGGTGGTATTGTACTGCTAGTGGCACACATTCAGAAGTCATAGATCAAGTCCTTCCCCTTCCTTGTGAAATGTTAAAAAGAAATACATCTATTTTGAGTGTTTTTTATTTGCTTTCTAGGTGTTTTGCCTTAAGATGCACAGTTTTCAAACTGTCATAACTGAGTTGCTAAAAATTTAAAATAGGTTTAAACTGAGACTGCTTACAGATGTGGGGACACCCCCCCCCTTTGCTTTCAGCTCGGTGTGCCCCCGCACCGAGCGCAGCACATGCCCAGAAGAGGCATTGCATCCGTTTAATCTGGCTCACCCACTGTTTGTATAGCTTGCATGTTTCAGTGGGGCTTTTTGGCACTTTTATCTAATAGCTGATTGAATCGGTTATTAAATAAAACTGCCAAAAAGCCCCGCTGAAGCATACAATCTGTACAGACGCTGGGGAGCTGGGTCAAACTCATGTGATTCCTTTTGTGGTAAAGTGCTGGGGGGGGGGGGGGAGTGTTTCCACATCTGTCAGTGCCCTGAGTGTCTTGCAGGAAAAATACTAAGCATCATGAAACTTTCAATAAAATTGCAAAACTTGGCAGCATTATATTCAAAATTTTAAAATGTAGTATACTGCAGCATAGCTAGAAGGAATTTGTGCTTTATTTACTGTATTGTTAGCCTCCATTTTTAAATGAAAGCATTGAAGAATCTGAGTAGGAGGGCAGATCAAGAGCAATTAAGCTGCCAGTTGTGAGTTAGATGCATGTTTCTGAAGGTGTTTGGAGAAATACCAAGTAGTGAGGCTCATGAAATCCCTGATGTTTCTAGGGAATGAACATATTCTTTGTTTCCCATACAAGGGAAAAGAAAGCTCCCTCTACCATATCCTCAACAGGGTGATGTATTTGATCTTTTACGCCTCTAAGTTTGCTTGCTTACTGCTGAATCTCAGCAGAGTTCAGGCACTTGTAGGCTTACCCTGGCCAGTGTTCTTTCCTGGAGGCAGAATTCTGAAGTCTCGATGCTGCAGGTCCCGAGACCAATGCTGATCCACTTCATATCCCCAAGTAGTTTAAGGACATCTTTTCCTAGAAAAGGTTTTCCGTTTAATGTCCTTTGTAATGTATAACAGTTAAAGCAGTTTAATAGGAGACTTCACAAAGTTCCTTAAGCATGCATACTTTGTGTTGGAATGATGTAGCTGTACTTGTCCAAGAAACATGCAAGGGGCAAAGATTTTTCATAGATTTCGTAGACATTTGGGGCTGGAAGGGACCTCACGAGATCATTGAGTCCAGTCCCCCTGCCACAGGCAGAAAGTCTGCTGGGGTCAAATCAGAGATGTAGGTTTTCTGGAATTTTTTCCAATGTCCTAAATAGAGCATGATCTGATTTAGCATGTTTATTTGACTTCTATTTAGTAAACAAAACTAAAAAAGTGCCCCCATGTTAATTCTATGTCCCAATAGCCACAAGTATTTGAACTGAAATATTTGATTAGGAAAAAATTAAATACAGCACACTTAATGTGGTTTACATGTTCTATTCAAATAAATTCAAAGCTTTTATGTGGAAAGAAATTATTTTTATTGGAAGACTTGTAAAAAAAATTTCACTGTCACTATCTGTAGAATCGCTTGCACTACTTATTAGTTCCATTTCAGAATCAGACTGAAGTAAATCTGATTCACAACTACTTGAACTAGATTCTCTTTCACTAAAGGATGGTTTTACCAGTGAGTCTATGGGCGAGGGCAGCTTATCATCATGCTGCATCTTCTTCACTAATTGTGCTTCTGACGGATTCTCCAGAAGCAGGAGATTTTGAGAAACAGAAACAAGCTTAACGATGTGTTCATTTGGTTTTGATTTAACCTGCACAGCCAATTAGGTGAATTCATAACTTGATTTTTGGTTTGGATTATTGTGTAGGTGTATTTACCCTCCTGTTTACAAATCAATATACAAGTACATACATGTACTCTCTAACTCTTCCTAGGGATAATCGCCTAAAAAACATTAATTACAACTTTGAAACTGCCAAGCTTGCCTAATTTTGTATTGGCATCCATTTGTTGTTACTAATGAATTTTATGGAACAATGAATTTTTAGAAATGGAAAATTTGCCACTGGAAAATTTCCCACCCACATTCCTGGGTCAAATGATCCCAGCAAGATGAACATCCAAACACCTTTTAAATGGGTCCAGAGTAGGTGCTTGCACCACCTCTGGGGGGAGTCTGTTCCAGACCCTGGACTCTTGGACTGAAAAGAAGGTTTTTTTTGTGTCCAATGTAAATCGGTCTTCCAGGAGTTTGTGGGTGACAACTTTTATTGACCTATGAGGTCAATATTGGCATTCAGTCCTTTGTTCCTAGTGTTCAACCAACTTACGGATTTCCGTTCCCAGGCTCGCCTTTTGAAGCTGTTTTGTAAATTTCCCTCGTGCACAAGGATAGTCAGGTCAGAGTTAGTGTTGGCTGTTCTGCGAACAGTATTCTCCTACATATTTGTGTCACTGTTCTTAAACTTTTCCCTATGATCATTCATTCATTCTGGTTCATAGATTTATTCTAGTTTTACATGCATAGTTTCCATGAGGGTAGTTGGTGCAGTGGATGAGATTTATATCACATTTTGGGATAGGCAGTTGTAGAATCCATAAGTTCCGATTGCTTTGTTATGGGGGGTGTGGGATTGATTGCTATAGTAGTGGAGATACATTAACAGATTTTATGTCAACTGTTAAGGAAAAGGTGCATCCCATTTGATTCTCTGTTGTACACTTTTCAATGCCTCTGCCTTTTCTTGAGACCTGAAAAAAAAAAAAAAAGCACTGCATTTGAAAGTTTTTCAAAATCTGCCCTAACCATGTGGTAAACGATCACTCACACAAATTCTTGCTTTAAACATGCATGCATTTTTATTCCTAGAAAAGCATAGGAGATTTCAGATTTGTAGGAAAAGCATCAAAGCATCCATGCAAAAAAAAGTCTTTTGAGTATCCTTTTGAAAAATTTTTTGGATTTTTGTCAAGTTTTCTCAGGGTTTCAGTTTCCTCTTCGACAGCTGTTTTGGTCCATGAGCTCTGCCACTGCAACAAGCTGTGCTTAGCTTGTTCAATCTACAATATTCATTCTGCTCCCAGAGACATTATTCCATGTTAACAACTTCCTTGACAACTTTATTCCATTCAGCAACTTCCTTGACAACTTTATTCCATATCAAGACAGGATATATACAACACATGCTCCTACTTAATAAATAGCCAATTAAGTACTTCTAAGGGTTAGATATGCATAGTTCATACACTTCAACAGCATCTTAATTAGGAGAATTGGGAAATGCTAAGCCTTCTTGCTGGTTGCATTTGTGGTACTAAATATAGTAAGGGGTGGGGAGAATGGAAATGTAATGACTGGTGAGACTATTCTAGTATCAAATCCTAGTGTATTGAACACAAGCAATACCAATATTAAAGCAAGGCTTTAAATACAACTCTCAACTTTTAAGCAAGCCCTGAGAGTCAACAAAGATGTTCTTATGTGAGCCTTCTAATGGAGTGAGTTCAGCTGGCCAGGTTGTCAGTCATAGCACTAGGGTTTGAGTAGCCGTTTCTTTTCCTGTGTATCACTTTCCCCAAACTTAAATTTTCCCCCGTAGGCTTTTATATACTATTTTACAGGGCTCTTCTATAGGTCCTATATGCAGTTATGTCATAAAAATTCACAGATCATCTTTTAAAGTGGTCATTTGTCTATCAGGCCCCTCTCTGCATCCTGCTGTCTTGGACTGCAAAGCCACATCCTCTTAAATTTTTTGGCTGTCATGGGTTATAAAAAGGTCACCCTAAACCAGGTGTAGGTAATTATTTTTGCTGTAGAGCCAGTTAATGAGTTTTGGGGACCTGTCGAGGGCCACATCCTCCTATCCACTCCATCCACTCTCTATTTTCTCCTGTCCAGAACCTGGCTGAAGTTGTAGTTCTCCTGGAAGCCTGATGCTCAGTAGTGTCGCTGCTGATGCTGATGCCTGCCTGGCATGGAAGCAGCTCCTGCCTGGGTCCACAGCTGAGCACTGGGGCTCTTGACAAACTACAGCTTTGGCTAGGTTCTATACACACTAGGTTGGAGCTCCGAGTGTGAGCTTCCCCACCACACAGGGAAGGTGGTAGGTCAGCTGTGGATGCTACCACAGAGTTCTGCATCTGGGCTCCTGACCTGCCCATGCCATCCATAGCTGACAATGCTGCGTGCCCACTGTGACAGAAGCCCTGTTTGGGTCCACAGCTGATGCCTGATGCTGTTGGGCAGGAGCAATCCCACCTGCTCGCTTGGCACCACGCAGCAGCCAGAGCCACCAACTACCTGCAGCCCAGATCCAGAGATACAATGGAATACCCCTGCCACAGCCACCTTGGCACTCTATGAGCTTGCTATGCCCCTGATCATAAGAAAATTTTCTTAGTCTCTAATATTAACTGACTATGGAGAAGAGATGAAGTAATAGTAAGAACGCTTTCATATGCATCCTATGGACTGATATCTAATAGATCCTTGAATTTTCTAAACTGCTTTTGGGGCTATGACAGACTCAATGCAAAACAATAATATTAGGACCTGAAAAATGGAAGGCTCAGGTTTCCCAAAAAATCCCACGTTCTATTGAGCTTCTGTAGTTTGCATGGTATATATTAGTACAGATCATCTAAGTACAGTACTAATTTAAATTCAACTTGAATTCTACTTGAATGCTTATATTTTGCAACTACCATAAAGGCCAAAATTAAAGGAAAAAAGGGTTATGCAACTCATCACCCAGTGGCCTCACCAACTAGAGATTTGAGGTGTGGGGTTTTTTTGTTTGTTTTTTTAAAGGCTTACTTTGATTGTTCTAAGTTTTTCTGTCTCTGATAACTGTTGAAATCATACTGAGTGGAACCAAGAGAACCTGGATTAATTCAAGGGAAACAAAATAAAGTGATTGTAATTTTTCAATTAAATTGAAAATTAAGTTGAGTTGACAGTTTTCTATAAGTATAAACAAATGACTCCACTCATGCAAATGCATCACAAGTTTTGGGACCGAAAGACTGTGCAAGGGAGCTTATATGAAAAACTTATTCTGCTTTCACCAAATTACAAATTATACTGTATATAAAAAATGGCAGTCTGATATGGGAAGACAGCTGCCCCTAAAGGAAAGGATTCAAAACGTCTGAATTCTGAATTTGATGCTTGTAAACATCAAAGAAGCACCATTTGAGATCCTAATGGCAACTCACGTAGCTCCCTCTTCAGATAATGTCACTAATGAGCATTTGGGATGGAGATCTGGTTTATTTCTTTGTTGGCTTTATGTATTATTCCCTTAGGGGAAGGGCTTTTATAGTACAGATTAAAAACCTAAAGATTCCTCCTCTCTGCACCGCTCCCCAATTCTTTTATTGTCAGTTATGGTAAGCAAACATTAATGATTTACTGATATTTATTATTCAGCAAATAAAATATCTTCATTAACATTTTCTTTAAATTTACTTGGCACAGTAAAAATGTACCTTTTATTCAGAGAATAGCAAAACAGGCTTTAGATGCCTCTTGTTCCAGAGCCAAGAACCAGATTATTTGCTGCCTTTTTCCTCTTGCACATATACATCTATATTCCAGATTCCAGAATATGAAATTTTGGAATAAAAAGTTGTATAAGGCTGTATGCACATATTCAAATAATCTGGGAGAAAGTGTGGAGAACTTTCACTGCCAACACTGGATCCTGTGGGAGGCAGGGCTGTGCACACACATCAGGATGTTCTGCAGGCTCCCTTAGTCTGTCTGGCAACAGATGACAGCAGTACATATGGCAGCCTTGATTGGCTAACCCCAACTGTCCACAGCCAGCCTGTACAAACATCAGAAGAAATTTTTCTGGAAGTGATTTAACTATGGTTGTTCCCAGATTATTTTTCTCCTGGAGTGGCTGTGTTTATTCTCTCTGGAGAGTAAAAATCTTGAAAAGGAGCAGCAAATCTCCCAGGAGAAACTAAATGTCTGTACAAAGCCTAAAAGTCCAACACCCCACCCACTTTATATTTGTCATTTCATGGGAGCAGAGAAATGAGAGGAAAGATATACCTTTTTTAATATTTGCTGTTGCTAGTTCTAGTTATGCATCAGATTAATTTGCTGCTCTTTACTAAGAAATATGTTCAAGTGTGCTGATATTTCTGATTCTGCTGTATTTTTGGTAAGCTAAGCTAAAGCATTTTATGGATGAAATTGGACAGGTCTCTGGTACATTTTTTTCAGTTTTATGAGAACCTTGTCAGTCACTGTATAGAAAGTTGAAAGATTTAATAAACCTTATTGGTGCTTCTCGGTAAGATCCATCTTGGTATTGGAAGTCTTACAATTTGATGTCAAAATACTATTGTAGTGTACAAAGGGGCTGAGCAGTACAGGTGGGTATGGTCCAGGAAGGGACAAGTTGAGCCTGCACTGCCTGCTTAGTTTATATGCTTATCTCAGGGGTGTGCAAAATGCAACCTGCCAGGCCATTCTGTCCGGCCCATGGGGCCCCTAAAAGTTAATATTTGTCTGCCCCGGTTGCCTGTCATGCAGCCCTCAATGGCTTGCCAAAACTCAGTAAGCAGCCCTCTGCCCGAAATAATTGCCCATCCCTGGCTTATCTCCTTACATCTCGCTTACCTTTTCAGACCTCGAGACAGCCTTTAAAGGATCTTGTGGCACCTCATGGTGTCCTGGCACCCTTGTTGAGAATCAATGTAGCATTGCCTGACTCAAGCGGTTACATTTCACCTTTTTGTAATTACCATCTAGCTGCCTAAAGTTATCAGCTGAAGAAATATCATATATTAGGTATTTTTAAAACTTTCTCTTACTTCATCTTTTAAAAGAGCTGATACTTAACAAAAGTAACTGTTTGAGAGCACTATCAGAACAGGTTTCATTTACTAAATATAAAAGTTGGCTGCTTAAGAAGCCTATCTTAATTTTCTTTTAAATATATCATAAAACCTAATGGAATGTTAAGGAAACTGATATGTTAAAATTCAATTTTAGGTAGAAATCTTAATTACAAAATTTTATTTTACCCCCAAATATCACAGGCTCTTCAATAACACCTATTGCCTTTTCAGCTGCTTATTCCTTGTTGGGTGTTACTGCTTAAAATATATAGTGTATTTACTCAAATACAAGATGAGCTCCCCTTCTTCTCCCCCCCCCCCCACTAGCATGGGGAATAAGCCCCTCATCTTACATTCATAGAGAAGGAAATATCACCAAATACATTGTCTATTCTGAAACTGCTGTCAAAAGCAGCATGTGCTCAGCAATGGAAACCAACTATCAAGTTGATTAAATGCAGCCAGCACAGAGCATGACTATAAGACGCATCGCCCACATAAATTCCAGTCAGCATATCTGCCCAACCACAAAAATAGGTTAGTGCAACCCATCTGAATACGATGTATGCTAGTGCCCATTCAGCGCAGTTGACCTCACTGCTGACTCTTGTTCAGGGTCCAAGGAGGTGATCCTCTACCTCTATATAACATTGGTCAGGCCGGATTTGGAGTACTGCATCCAGTTCTGGGCACCGCACTTCAGGAGGGATGTGGACAACATTGAGAGGGTCCAGAGGAGGGCAACTCATATGATCAAGGGGCAGCAGGGCAGGCCTTACGAGGAGAGACTATGCGACCTGAACCTGTTCAGCCTCCACAAGAGAAGGCTGAGAGGGGATTTGGTGGCCAACGATAAACTGGCCAAGGGAGACCAGCAGGCAATGGGAGAGTCCCTGGTCCCCCGAGCACTATTGGGAATAGCAAGGAATAACAGCCATAAGTTGACTGAGAGTAGATTCTGGCTAGATATCAGGAGGTACTACTTCACAATCAGGGTGGCTAGGATCTGGAACCAACTTCCAAGGGAAGTGGTGTTCACTCCTACCCTGGGGGTCTTCAAAAGGAGGCTAGATAGACACCTTGCCAGGGTCATTTGACCCCAGCATTCTTTCCTGCCAGTGGCTGGGGGTCAGACTTGATGATCGGCTCAGGTCCCTTCTGACCCTACCAACTATGAAGCTATGGTGAGCCCCAACATTGCATATCCAGAATCCCCCTGTCAGCTCCTCTGTCAGCTTGGCACATATGATTTGTAGCCTGCACTCCACAAGGTGAAGCTAGACCAGGTTCCCCTGTACCTCATCTGCATGTAATTTTTTGGAGCATGCCAGGACTTGTGACAAGAACAGCTGGTTACAGATATAACTGAGGGCTAATTAACATCCTTGTGGATCCTTTGTGGGAGGTATCTGGATTACACGCACATACTGAGCAGTGCTGAACTGTGGGGTCACTGGCTTGAAATGCTGTTGCTTCTGGTGGGGCCCAGCCCAGCGAATTAGGTAGTATAGTTCAAAGCCATAGATTCATGATTATATCATCACTTCTCAGCCTTTTGGTTAAGATTAAGAGAGACTGGGGGTATCTGAATTCCAACGCCTCTGGGTCTGGGGCTTGAACATAGGATGCCTGCCTAGATTTGGGGAGTATCCAAAGCCCCAGACCATGGGTCTGGGAGGGAGGATTGTAGAGCGACACAGTTGACAATTGAACTCTGCTCATTCGAATTTTGGGACCTGACTATTGAGCTTTGGCCAATTGAATCTGGAATTGATTTGGCTCTTGAAATGAAAAAAAAGTTTGTGCTACATTAGTAGGTGCCAAATTGCCGTTCAAAAGTGTGTTTATGGAGTACCTGTGCTAAAACTTGTAGCAGCTTCAGAAAAAAAAAAGTTACATGCATCAATCCTGGATAAACTAAATGTATGGGTTCTGTGCACAAATTACAAAGCCAGGTTTAATTTCCAGGTCATTGTTTTTAAATTTGTTCCTCACTTCCATGTGCTTAGGGAGAGCAGGATCTGACACTATGGATAGGGGGCAGGGGCTGCCAGGGGAAGAAGTTGTGGAGATGCATAGAGGAAAGGGCTACTTGACCACCCAGATATGTTTTCCTTGTTCTAGCAGTGGGAGGGTGACAAATTCAAGGGAAAACTCCAATAATTACATTCTGTAATTGGATAATTTATGCTTGTGGCAGGCAAGCTCAGTGTAAAAACTGTTAGATGGAAAGACATAGTCAAGAAATGTAAACATTATGTTTGTAGTTGTTATGATCATAGTCACTCTTTCTCTCTTTAGTGTGCTCTGTATGGCCAGTTTCCTTGGCCAGGCCAAGATGGGGACTCTGAAAAGCCGCAGAAATGTTCTGTTCACGTGCCCAAAGATCATTTGAGATTGGCTCTTTTTAACTTCTAAAGCTTCTTTATACAAGTATTAAAAACAAATGGTGAAAATGCAAAGGTGTTTAGCCATTCCAGGGGCTGAGTATGAACCACTTGTCAGTGACAACAACAACAAAGGAAAAAAACCCATGTAACTGGAAATTGGAGTTCCCCCTGTTTCTGTGGCTTTTCAGGGTTGCCATCTTGGTCTGGCCCAGCAGGAAATTGGCCATGCAGAGCATGCTAGATAAACAGAGAGAGAAACTGTTTCTGTTTACTTGTGCAGAGTTGCTTAAGGAATAGATGCTGTCATCAGTGTCCAACATGACCTGTGGTAAAATGGTCCTAAATATTTTGGCTGTCTCCTGATTACTAATGAAAGCTTTCTAGTGACAAGGAGTTTAGGAAAAGTTAAAATAAGGATTTGTCAAATGTGAAAGATAATTTAGTCAGTGTAGTATTGCAATAAAATCTAGAAAATTGTGGGATGGAGTACTACAATAGAAGTTAACCTGCAAAGAAATCTCAGGGTCACAGAACTATGACAGTCAGAAGATTTCAAATAAGACAGTATTTTATTGCTAAAAATCTCACATTCTCTTTCTGAGTGCATGATTTGATTTCATCACTGTGCTAGGTAGGACCTGGCATATAATACAATCCAGAATAAAGTATCTGTCTTGGTATTGATAGTCTGAAACCTGATAGAACAAAAGTGTTATTGCAGTCACCTACAAGTCCATTTCAACACCTGATCCTGGGAACATCTGTATGTTAAGATGTTTGCTGAACATATACATTTGTGCCAGACTGTGTAGTCAGCTACATATGAGAACACTGAAATTCATGGGAAGCCTTTCTGGCTCTTTCTCTGCTTGCCTACAAATCTATAAGGCAGGGGCGTTAAACGTATGGCCTGGTGGCTGGATCTAACCTGTAGAACCATTGCATCCAGCCCACCTGTAGTCTGGTGGGCTACCTAAAGTCAGTTTGACACCCCTGGTATAAGATAGAGGAAGTCAGAAAGTTCTTTTTTGTTTTTTTTTTATGGGGTTGGAAAAATTATTTCCCCAAATTTAATTAATTCTGATAGTATTGCTATATTTTCTGTAGGCTTTGAAAGTTTCTGTGAGATATGAAAATCTGGTTCTGAGGTAACTTCCTTGTGGGTTTTCTGTGTAAGTAATTATTTAGATGTTTATCATTTTAAATCTATCTGAATTTTACTCGTTTTTATTTTTACTAGTATAGGAATTAATGTGCTAGTACAGTGGTACCCAAGCCACGACTCGGGAGAAACATGGTCACTTTCGTCTTCTGGGATTATGAATCATGTGTTTTACTACCTGTCTCATCTATATGTATACTGGCCCACACATTTAATTGAACATTTTGAGTATAATATGCTATCTTAAATTCCTGTATAGACGAAGAAGAAAAATGTTTGTATTTATGTTTTTCTAACCAGCTATGGTAGCGAAACATTAATCAACTACTTAAAATGAATGGGCAGTCATTGTGCTTGTTAGACAATAAGATGAAGGATTTTAGTTTGACGCGATCAACATTCCATGATTACAAAAAAATGAGTAGTGAATCTGATTCTTCATCTTGACAGGCTTTGATTTTGTTCTCTTGTATTTTACTTGATTGAAACTAAACAAAACCCTTTTTCCATTCTGTGGTTTGTATTTCAGCTAGAAGGGTAGTGGAAAATACTCACATAGCAATCAAATATCAGGCCTGTTCATGATGATTTTCAAAATAAAAACTTTTCTGTAGTTAGTGAACTTGTGTCAGATGAACAAGAACTATGGAGTATTTTTAGATTTTGTTGAGAACAGTTGGCCTTTGTCCTATATATGGATGAGTTTTTCTTTTTTTAATGAAAGACTTGCTCATCAAATGACTACTCTCTCATTTTGTTATGGATTAGATTTCTGTGCCTCGTTGTGGAAACTTGCAATAAGTGTAGATCAGTTACTCTGAATAGATCCTTAATTTGTTGGGAAGGAGTTACTGACATGTGATGTGTAGTGAAAGAAGGGGGTGGGAATAAAATCTCATCTCACAGCAATTTAGGCAAACTTAGTTTCATTTCAGACAGACAACTTTGTCAAGTTTGGTATTTCCTACATAAGTAACAGGTTCTATGTGACCAATTATTCATATGCAGTTTTAACCTTGAAAAAACATTACAATACAGTTAAATTTCAGCTAGCATGTGGAGATTTCAGCATCAAACTTTCCTGATGGGACTATGTGCATAAGACTGAAACTAGGTATAAGAAAATTTAACAGGAAAAATAACTTTGCTCTTCTGTGACTGCTGCTATTATGACAAAGAGGTACTTCTTTGTAGCAACAGTGTCTTATGTCATATTCTAACTGCATCCACTCATGCGCATCAGTAGTAGTAAATGAACTGTTTTCCTTCCTGCTGTTTTGATATAAACTGTCAAAAGACCAACGAAACTTGTTGAATAAGAAATGGGAATGGCACTTGGTTTCATAGCATTGACAGTAGCCTATGTGATTGTAATGTCTTGGGTTTTGCCCCTTAGGTAGAATAGTTACAAATACGTTACAGTTTCAACTTCTAGAGGCAGATCATAATGACATGTTTTTTGAGGGAGAGGAGGAGAGGCTGGCAGGCAGTGGGGAGAGGGATGGAGGATGCTGATCTATCCTTGAATGTGGTAGAGTAGGGCATAGTTATTTTTCCCATGTCCCCATAAGAGCTTGAAGTTTTAAGAAAGGGCTATAGTTCTGTGCATAGGCCCAGAAATTTCCTGGAAGAAAATACTTTGAAATAGCTCTTATCTTTCAATTTAGGCCAGAATCAGAAACTAAGTTATTCCTTTGCCTCTCTCGTTTTTAATATGTAAATTTAAGCCATCTCCTGAATCCAAGAATACTGATGTTCTTATGGGAAGTTTTCAAATGGGTCCCAGACTGCTGCTTGTCTTTTAAACCGCTTCCTGGTGTTATGTCTGTGTATCAGACAATGAGGATTTATTTCCTCACCGCAATGCATGGGCCTTTTACCAGGTAAGGAAACTGCAGACAATCAGGCTTAGCATAAAAGCTAAATTTATTATCCTTTTACAACTAATACAAATATAAAGCACTATGAATACCTTCTACTGCAGTATAATCAAATCAACAAATATGTGCTCACTACCTTAAAAAATAACAAACATGATATCAGTGCTTGATCAGTCTGTGAGGTCTTGTCTGGGGGGGTTCTTAGCTCCTACAGCCAAACTCCTATGCAAGGTAGACTCTCTTGGTCCGAGGATCAGAGATAACTGAATCAAAGCTACATCCCAATTTTATTCTCGTCTTACTTGCATAATTTCATTTCTTACCTTCACATATTCATTTTCCTATGGCTGTTCACTTACGTCGTACATTTCTGTAGCAACAGCTAGCTGTCTATGGTTTGCTCTGCTTTAGCGGGTCCATATCTGCCAAAGACCATATATTGATTTTTCTGTTCTTGATCAGTTTCTTAGTATGCTTAATTAATCCCAATTTAGCAAAAACTGCATTTCACATAACCCCCATTGCTGGGAAAGAGACAAGCTACTTCTGTCAAGAGGCCTGTATTTATGTCAAATGCCTTTATTCTAGGCCAGTGGTTCCCAACCTTTTTTTTCTGCAACCCACTCCTGGGAACACAGTGCGGCGGCAGCCTGGGGGTGGAGATGTTCCCGGTATGAGGCGCAGCTCATCTTTTGTGTGTGGCGCCGCTGGCATTGCCCCTGCGACCCTTGTTTGGGTCACGACCCAGGGTTGGGAACCACTGTTCTAGGCCCACACTGGTAATGCGAGAGCTTCAGTGATACTGGCTTCCCACCCTGTTTCTAAACTCTTAAGTATTAATTTTACATGTAAGCTATTGGGATAGTTTTCACATAAATGTTGGTAGGACGTATGGCCCCATACAATGCACTATTGAAGCACAGCTTACTCCATGGAAGAGTTTTTAGGAAGTCGTGATCTCTGGTGTCACAGTTCTTTAAGTGATTTCAACAAACTACATTTGGCAGCTATATTCTACTTTTGTGTCAAATGCAAATAGTGCCATGATCTACTCATCTGAGAACTATGGACATCTCGAAAGAATAACAATTTGTAACTGAACATGTGGAAGAAAGTTGTTGTTTGTGATAATGAACTTATGCTGTCCCTAAACATTACTCTGGCTTGGTGCTCTCAATTACCTAGACATTGTGTGGTCTTGAAATCTTCCTGGACTCCGTAGGCATATTCAGATGTGGAGACACGTGTGGTTTGTGGCACTGTAAACCTCTCTGTGGTGCCACAAACTGCACATGGCGAACATTAAAACATGACCTGCACAGCAAATTTGCAGAGCGGGGCCAAAATTTGCTACCAAGATTTCCCGGTAGCAAACCTCTTCTCCCCCCCTCACAAAGCAGCATAATGCATGCACAGCAAACATGCAGTGCCACACATGGAGCCCGGACCATCCAGAGCAATATTCTCACTGCCGGCCAGGCTGCTGTGCTGCCCTACCTTTGTTCGTGCTGCTACAGGCCACCAGGTTAGACTGTTAAAGCCAGCCACTGGTGCTGGCCCCAGGTGCCAGCTCTCTCTGGCTTAGGAGCTGGGCAAGGGCAGTTTGCATGTTGCAGGACAATTTGATCCTCAATGAAGAGCATATGCAGGGCCGTGTGCTTCAGGTTTTATGCTGCTGCTGCAAGTGTACACCCTTGCATGTATGGACACGGCCCTCAATGGTTCTAGTCTGTGACTGTTAAAAAACATCCCTTTTCATCTGTTGGGGAGCATAGCACATACCTTTGGATTTATTCATAGTGATCCACACACTTGTAGATTCTATGTTTGCTTTCTTGCATGTAATTATACCAATAACTAAGACTTTTAGCATTGTGAAAATGTATACTACTAAGAATTCAGTTTCTGTTTTATCTGCATGTGCAGGAAGTTGGTATGTTTTACTCAGTGTTGACTTATGCAGGAATACAAAGCCAAAACTTGAAGATTTGGTCCTGATAATCAAAACCTTGCAAGAAAATTATTTGGGAAATTCTCTCTTTTCTCTGCTGCCATGGCCTTCCAAGATATATTCTACCATGACAAAACTGTAAATTCCCACAATAAAACTAATGTGAGCTGTGATTGTTCAAACCTGTAAATTACAGATAGTGTAAGTTTATAGTTTAATTTTCCCAATGAATGAGATGGGTGAGATCATAGCTGGATGAGAAATTAATTTTAAAAAAGTATGGGTAAAATTATAAAGAAAATGGAGTATAAAAAAATTAGTATTTTACATTCCCATTTGTGTTACAGAAGTTTGCATGGCATACTGAAGTCCTGAACACACACTTTGAGTCACTAAGGAAAAAATTGTCCTGTTTTCCTGGCATTTTAATATTGGAGCATATAGTTAATCGGGTTCGTTCTTTAACTGAAAATCTTAGCACATACTAAACTTCCATCTGCCCCAGTTTAGGCACCTGCAGTGCTTGTAAAAATTCTCTCATCACACACAGAGATGTTACTGCTTTACTGTTTTACAAGTATTTTTTTTCAAAAAACAGATTTTCTTGCAAAAAATGTTGGCGTGCCTATTTTTTCTTCACTACTACACTGCATATTGGTGTAATGTTAGTATGAATGGGGCCTTGGAGTTTCTCCTTGCAGGGCTATTATTTTTTTTAACATACCATCACTATTCTCTTTTGTGGGAGTTTTTAATATGTTGCAAAGATGTGCTCAGATTACAAAATTAATATATTTCTGTACATATGGTGAATGTTTCCAGCTGTGTTATTTTATTAACAAACCATCTGAACCCCATACATAACGATCCAGGAGTCCAGCAAGTAACACTAACTTAGGTAAAAGATACTCTGCCATACAAAATACTCTTCATATCTTTCTTCCCAGATACTAATTTCAAAACAGTTACATCAATGACATTTTACTTCACAGATCAAAAAGGGGGGAGGGGGAGAGCATGGAGTAGGAAGAAGAAAACCTCTAAAGATTTTAAACCAATAAGATTCCTCATTCCTAATTTTGCAGGAGAGAATAAACAATTGTGTGTTTACATTATAGCAAACAACCAGTTAATAGGAAAGCTGTTTAGATATTACTCTTACCTTTTATGTATCAAACTGCACTCCTGTATATACATTTCTGATTTATTGTTGCAACCAATTTTGGAACCACAAATGCAAGAATTTATATCTATAAGCTAGGGAACTCCTTTCTCGAAAGCACAGTGGTAGAAAGAGATCTTGGAGTCATTATCGATTCCAAAATGAATTGGGCCGCCAATGTGAGGACGTGGTCAGTAAAGCCATCCTCACCTTGTCATGCATTCACAGGTGCATCACAAGCAGGGCCAAGGAGGTGATCCTCCCCCTCTGTTACACTGGTCAGGTCACAGTTGGAGTACTGCATTCAGTTCTGGGTGCTACACTTTAGGAGAGATGTGGCCAGCATCGAGAGGGTCCAAAGGAAGGCCACTTGCATGATCAGGGGGCAGCAGGGCAGAACCTATGAGGAGAGGCTACAGGACCTGAACCTGTTCAGCCTCCACAAGAGAAGGCTGAGAGGGGACCTGATGGCTGTCTGTAAACTTACCAGGGGGGACCAGTGGGGAATGGGAGAGACCCTGTTCCCCCGAGCACCTCCCGGAGTAACAAGGAATAATGGCCATAAGTTGTTTGAGAGTAGGTTCAGGCTGGACATTAGAAGACACTATTTCACAGTCAGGGTGGCTAGGATCTGGAACCAACTTCCAAGGGAAGTGATGCTGGCTCCTACCTTGAGTGTCTTTAAGGGGGGGCTTGACAGTTACCTAGCTGGGATCATATGAGCCCAGTATTCTCTCCTGTCCGGGGCAGGGGGTCAGACTTGAAGATCTACTTAGGTCCCTTCCAACCCTACATCTGTAAATCTATGTAACACATGAGGTTTAAAAATTATTTGTTGCTACTCAGGAATTTGCAATACATTGTTTATGCTCATTCGAGGTCTATTGGGAATTTTACAGAATGAATTGGATTAGTACAGGGAATGAGTACTACTGAGATTGGGCAGCACACGCAAGTTTATTTACAGAGTAGAGCAGCCTATTGCAGTACACCCACTTACAGATAATGACAAAACATGCCTTTGGATCTCCAGTTATTTGACTTGATGTTTGGCTTATATTAGGTAATACTTGAAACTTCTTCGGATTTATTAAACTGAAGAAAAGAAGAATTTTTATTAAAAAAGAGAAGTTTGAGAGATGACTTCTCACATCTTCCATGTGTTAATGGGGCAAGTCCAATAGCTTCCTTGATCAAGTATGTTGAAGTAGAGAATTACGGACAGACTGAATTACGGAGGCCTGGTGGAGAAAAAAAAGTTATTGTCTAATCTCAGGACTCAATTGCTGTTTACGCTTGATAAAAGCATCTTTTTTCCACAGCAGAAGGTATATATTTATATTAACTCCTTACATTGACTGTCACCAGTCTTTCTCAAGCCTGAGATTAGTTAGTCTGAGCTATGATCTTTAGATTAAAAGCAACCCATTCGGAAAGGGAGTCTCTTCCTACTAATTATTCTAACCTGCTTTTGATGGTGTCTTTCTACTAATTATTCTAACTTGCTTTTGCTAGTAGGTGAGAAGAAAAAAATATGCTTCTAATATATCTATATAGCTATATGTATTAGAAGCTTTTGTGTGTGTGTGTATGTATCAGTAACACTGGTTCAAGAATGATTTAAAATGCGACATACGATCATGTATTTAATGCTAACTTTTTGAGTTTTTTGAGTCTCAAGTTTGTGAAACCAATACCATTCTTCCTTGCATACTGTGCGCTTCCTTCCCCTGAAAATGAGCCCTCCAAAATTGGGATGTGTGTCATAGTTTCGTAGTTGGTAGGGTCACAAGGGACCTGAGCTGATCATCAAGTCCAACCCCCTGTCATGGCAGGAAAGAGTACTGGGGTCAAACGACCCCAGCATGGTGTTTGACCCTCTTAAAGACACCCAGGGTAGGAGCCAGCACCACTTCTCTTGGAAGTTGGTTCCAGATCCTAGCCGCCCTGACAATGAAGTAGTGCCTCCTGATATCTAGCCTGAATCTACCCTCTGCCAGCTTGTGACCGTTATTTCTAGTCACTCCTGGTAGTGCTCGGGGGAACAGGGACTCTCCCATTGCCTGCTGGTCCACTCTGACTAGTTTGTAAATGGCCACTAGACCCCCCCCTCCCCCCCCCCCCCCCAGCCTTCTCTTGTGGAGGCTGAACAGGTTCAGGTCCCTTAGACTCTCCTTGTAGGGCCTTCCCTGTTGAGGGAAGAAATTTTGATTTCTGTGCCAGAATGGAAGCCACTAGAATGGCTATCACGCTGTGATCCTCTGGTTGCATGCTGAACCCTGCGGAGGGGTAGAGTTTTCCTTCCTCTGAATTCCTCATCCTCTTGCTGCAGCTGCACCCTCGTACTTAGCTGTCAGTTTGGCAGTGGCAGTGAGAGGTTTAGCCACTGGCTGTGCAGCTTCAATGACAGGGTAAGTGCTGCAGGGGAATAGAGACTGTCCCTCCTACATGTGGTTGGGAGCATTCAGCCATAGGGGCTAGGGTCAGCAATTGCACGTAAACCAGTTTGTGATCAGAAACTGGTTTAAACCTGCAACAGAACAGAAGTTCATTGCACATAAACCAGTTTCAAAATGGTCAAAATGAAGATAAATGTGGTTGAATGTAGTATCAGACTTAATTGATTTGGCTCAAACCAGTTTATGAAACTTATGTCCCAGACTCCTTCCTGGCTTAAGTTAACTCACAGTCCCCCAGCATGCTTTTCAGCCTTTGACTGGGCTGTGCTGTTTGCTCCAGAGAGCAGGGCTGGCCCTACCCCTCTGCTCCCTAGCTGGAGCAGTGAGGGCTGGCTCACTGGCCTCACGAGCTGTCTCACTACCCATTTCTCTTTCCCCCTCCCCCTGGCAAACCACAGCTGAGGTATGGGACCAGGGAGGTGGGGTTAAACTCACCTTCCCCTGAGCGCAGAGCTGCCCTGCCCTGCTAAAACTTAATGCTGGCTACAACTCTGTGGACTACGAAGCCCAGAGGCACCTGGAAGCGGGAAGGGGAAGTGATGAGTAACTGTGAGAGTCCTGCTCTTTTGATTGTGGACTGCAAATCCCAGACACCTTGGGGGCAGTAGGAAGAGTGAACGAACACACAGCCCAGGCTGCATTTATAGCTTTTCAGTTTCTAGTTTTTCAGACAGAAAACTATTCTTTTTCAAGCTTTTATCAATTCAGTGCCACTATCTTTCCCCCCTGCACCCTCCGGCCCAGGCAGAGTACGTGCTGGGGCCTGGCCATGCCTCCTCTGCTCCAGCAGGGCTTTCTCTTTTCCCTCCCCTTTGGCAGTGGCTGGCAGACATGTTCTAGTACACCCTCCCCCTACCCCCCAGGCCTCCAGTCCCCAATTTGGGCTTCTGGCTTGAGCCACTACAGGCATGCGTCTGCATTTCCTGAATCAAAAATGAATGTGTGTTCATTTGCTTATCGGTTCAATCTTTGCAGCTTAGACCAACCTGCAAAGACTGAATTGGTTCAGCCTCAGGCTTTTTGACTGTCTGTACTTAGCCATGGAGACCATGCTGTGGCAAGGAAACCACTAGAAAAAGTCTTTTCCCCTTCATTTTGCCATCCCAAAACAAAGAGCATGTCTTTAAGGGCATGTGGTATGCAAGTAAATATAGCAGTTTTCACTTGGGGTCTTGTTCTTCTTTCTGAAAATATGCACAAGGACTTTTGTTCTTTCATTATAGTTGTGGTTTCCTTTTAGACTCTGGTACTTGCATTGTTCCTACAGCTTTGCTTGTGACCTGGGCTATTTAAATGCATATTCAGTGTGTTTGGAAGAGCTGAGTAGTATTGTCTCACTAAACTGGGTTGTGTTAACTCTGTACTTTTTAGATTACTAGCCAGTTTAGGCAGACAAGAAATTGCAGTGATTTTTCTCCCCCCTTCACCCCCCACGTTCCTTCATTCCAGTGAAACTTACCTTTTTGCTTGATTTGCTGTTGAAATGGTTCTTTTTATTGACAATGTGCTATATGCAACTTCTCAGGCTCCCAAAAGTAGTTAAAGTACTGAAACTTCGAATTCTAGCTAATTTTGTAACCAAATTTGGTAGTGAACAACAAAATGTATAAGCAAACAATTTTGGATAAAATATTTCAGAACAAAGCAAAGTTAGTTTTGTTCTAAACAACTCTACCTAATTTACCCCATCGTACTACACCTTTAACAACAAAAATTACTTTAAAAAAAATGCCCATTCAGAATAGGTTATACTTTGTTGTGGAATTTGTTATATGTAGTAATGATATGGTTCTCTGAAAATTGTATCCCCTCCAAAGTTGAATTTTATTTTCCCCCTACCTAACCTTTCAAGATGGGAATCTCTTTGGCTTGAAGGTGCAATGAAAAATTGGGAAGCTTTCATTTGTATCGTCTCAAGTAAGAGAGCTGTTTTAATATGAAGAGTTTCTTTGTTCTTTTTTAAATGTTTAATTGCATTCTCTCTATAGTACATATTCCAAGTTTTTATAATTAATTTTATTTACCTTCTGTGTTAATAGTAAATATTCACTTAAAGAAAATAATCATTATTCACTACTAATAATCATTTGATTAGTCTACCTGAAGTTTCTGAATTGATTACTTTTTAAATTTCTTTAAAAAAAATATTTAGTTAACTTTCTTGTATTGATGTCTAAAAATGGAAGTTATACTCTGGCTGAGCAGAGTTTTGTTACTGTAGGCAAATAGTATCAAACTCATCCTCTGGGTGAAAGCAAACTGCATTCTTCTTTGTTTTCCAGGCACTGTGTTGATTAAAAACAGTCTTTATAATGGCTTCAATCCAGCTTGTTTTTTCTAGTGGTGATGGTTTTGCAAAGAGCAGTAGTAGAGGTGGCCCGTGTAATATTACACTAACTAAGGATGTAGACGTTACGATTGCATTTAGGTACTTGGATAAAGAAGTAGGTAGCCTGGTACAAAAACCTGAATGGACTAAAATAAAATAGTAAATCCCATTAAGTATTGTTGTTTTTCGAAGGGGAGAATGGAACGGAGAGGTGAGTTATAGTAACTGAGTGTCAGTAGCCAGGGAGGGACTGCTGACTTGTTCTCCTTCCTTGTTGATCCTTTGTTTTTCAACTTATGTCTGACAGAAGCTTAAGTAGCAGAAACTGCTGTAAGCATTTTTTTTGTTTCATAATATATATGCTCTGATTTCTAAAAAACTCTTTTTTTTAGAAAAGAGTTTGGGTTTTATGTGAGAAAATACTGTACTTTTTAGAGTTTAATTTTAGCTCTTTGTTTGACAGCTTGAACATGCAGTTATTCAATTAGTGTATGCAGAAATGTGCAAATAAATTGTATCATCTGCATATCTAAAGTATGTTAAATCTGGCATCTGGTACAATCTTTTGAGTTTAACAGAAAACACCATAGTGAGATGAATAGGAGTAATTCATATTTCTGACTTGTCAGGCTTCCAGAAGACTAAAGACCAACTGTACGTTGGTTCCTATTTGGAAGGGTTTTTTTTCATAACTCAAAGGGCCAGAAATAAACTGTCCTGTTTCCCTCCTCCACCCCCCCCAATAAAAAAAGAAAAACAACAAACATCCTTTCATTTTGCAGAATGTAAGTTATTGTGTGAAATGGATAAATACTTTAAGCAAATGTAATTATAACCTACCTTCAGGCCACATGTTTGGCATCTGTGTTAAAATATTATATTCTTTCCATATATACTTTTAGACCACATGAAGATTTATTTAATTTGAATTCCTAACTTTCTCCTAAAAAACTTAAACTCGCTCTTCATTTTTTATTTTTTCCCCAATACTTAAAACTTGCCTTCTCATGATTTGGATGCTAAAAGATCTCCGTATCATGGTATCATACCATGTTTTCCCTTAAGTTGAATAGATTAACAGAAAGCTGTTTTCCAGTGTGAATATTTATAGAGTTTAACAGCTTCCTTTCTTCTAGCTTTGCTAACATCCACTGCCTAGGATTAAAATGTTGACACTTTCAATAACCCCAGTTTTATAAGTAGAGTGAAGTTAATAAAATAATCAGACCTCTCTAATTGATACAAAAATAAAAGGTTGCTTTATATTGTAGGTCCATACTGGGCGTAGACTTCCTGTAAATGCTTTCTGCTGACTCAGCTGCTACCTTCTTTGCCTGTGGTTATGCTATATTTTATTAGTGGTACTGTGTTTAGCAATCAGTTATTTTGTCTAAATACAAGCATATGTTTTCTTTAAAATGCTGTAATAGCCAAAATATTGAAAAGAATAGCATAGGAATTGAACCTCTTCAATTAAGTCCACAAGATGGCATCAAATTTCAATTCTATTTCTTGCTGTTCAAACTTTTTTTTTAAAGGTCACTTCAGTCACTTTGTGAATCTTTATGTAGAAAACATTTGAGTGCTGGATATGCAATTTGCTTTTTAGAGAGAAATTATTACAAAATAATAAAATAATTCCATGTCTTACATTTTCATAATGTGTAGTAATGATTATGCTGGAACAATACAGACTTTAATAATGAGTTGACTCAAAATATTTTTGACTGTGAATATTAATAAGTATTCAGATTTTAGAAATAATATTGAGTATAGTACAGTCTGACTAATGACAAAGAGGCTCAGAGAGATTTGTGAGAAATATGTAATAAAATTAAAGCCCTCAGGAGGCATATTTTTAATAGATATCTATGATTACAGCAGTGCAGGCTTCTGTAGAAGGAATCACCTCTGAAAAATGTATATTGGGCACTAATCTGAAAAGGTAATGAAGTCATACTGGGTACATCTACACATCAAGTTAATGTGACGCAATAAACTGTGGAGCAGTTTATGCTGGAGTTAACTGCTCCTAGGTGTAGTGTCTACATATGTGCCCAGGACAGAAGCAGTTTGCATTGGAGTGGAGCAGGCCCCTGGGCTGGCTGGGCTGACTAGACACAATTTATGCCTCCGGTCAGTGTCCACGTGTGTTTCAGCTCAGTAAAATACTCCGCTGTAAGATAGTACTGTACTGTACTGTACTTGGCAGTACTGTCCTACGGCAGAGTTAGTTTATTGCACCTTAATACCGGCACACGTATAGACTGTGACATTTTACGTCTAGATCTAATTAGTTACCTCCACAGTAAAGTGTGCATATAGATGCACTCACTGATATGCAGTGGTAAAACAGTATTTAGCTTTGGTGTCAGTTTTCCTGCTTTTGTTCCATGTTAATTTGTACTCCCAGATGATTAAGGCCCTGATGTTAAGTGTGAGAATTACAAGTTAACTAAAAGCAACTTTTTATAGGAGATTAGCAAAACTAAACTAGGTAACTTGTCTTTGATTAAAATACTGTGTAAGTAATCTTTTAAAGGAAGATTTGTATTTTTTTAAATTACATGGTTTTGTGACTAAATTAGTTTCAGTTTATAAATATTCATAATGAACTCCTGAACAGTCTAGAACAGTTTATGCATAAGAATTAGGTATGTCATCATTGAGCAAAAAGTTTTCAAACTGAACATTTAATGTGAGAGAATGCCCTTTTAATAGCTGAAGGATGTTCATGCCTGTTTTCCTGATGTTTTACTGTATCAATTAATTTTTCCTCAGTTAGCTGTTATTAGGAAAAAGTGCAATATTAAAGAACTTGCCTGTAGTGATATTTACTGTTTACTCTGAATTAATGTGAATGAATTTTAGTATCTGTGCTACTTGAGAAAAACACCGTGGGAACAAGCCCAGCACCACAGCTTGTTCCTGCAGCAGAGCCAAGCACCCACAGTACTGGACTTCTTTCAGCTGGATCCAGCACTGGGAGGGGAAGGTGGGTTTTATGGGCCCATTTGGGCCTGTGGGGCTGGGCCTGCACTATTCATTTGGCCCATGGACTGCTCCTGCACCGTGGGGCAGGTAAGTTTGAGACCTGTGGGTTAGACTATATATACATCTTACGTTGTACACATTTTAGTAAACACATACATATATACACACACCCCAAAATAATTTATACAGAAGAGGAAAGCTTACTTGTTGTATTTCATTATGTCAAGACCACAAAACTGAGATGCAGGTCCTTGTTATTGCCAATTTGTATACTACCCATCAGAAAACAGATGCCGTAAGGAAGCATGCTGTTCAAAACAATTCATCCAAAAGGTTGCACATTATGCAGACTGAACAATAAAAAAAATGAATTAGCTGTATCCTTTGGATGCATAGCATGTGGCTTTAACACTATATTAGTGATTTATCCTTGGTTTGACTTGAATGAGATTTTCAGGAACTGGCCTTGTAGTCTGTGGTTAGTTTGTTCTAGGATGTAAGGGCTGCGTACTGTGATTTGATCTTGGGTTTGGGGGTTGTGTGTCTTGTGCATCACCACTGACTTTTCCAACTGATTAAGGAATGATGGTGTTAAATGGTTCCCTCCTGTCTGACCTAGTTATTATATAGGTATTGCAGGCTTTGTGAAGATTTGCTCAAAGGTTTGCTGGCATGATGCCATAGAAAGGAACTCTGTGGTCAGTGATACTGAATTTCCTCTGTAACTTATGGTAATCCTAAAAGACTGATTTGTTGAATGCATAAGTAGCTATCCTTTTGCTTGTTTAAAAATATCTAAAGGCATTAAGAACAGGCTTATAAGTCTTTCTGTTATAAAGAATGAAGTCAAGGTTTGCAGCTTCAGTATGAGAGTGTCTTTTCAGGTTTTAGTCATTTTTCATTTAACTTTATAGGAATAGCTGTATGAATGAGGCACTTCTCTCAGAAGTGATCCCCAATTTCACTTCAACAATCACAATAAAAAAACATTTCAGATGCTGGGAATATCTCAGCCAGAGGAAGTTGGGCAAGTAAAGCTCATTGAAGTTCAATGGAAATTGGGTGTCTTCATCTTGTATGTTTCTGTTGTCATTAAATAGACCTTTTTCTTAAAATAGACTAAGCAGTGCATAGTGCCATAGCTGGCAATGTTGGCATTTGTAATGCTTCAAACTTAATTCCCAGTTGGGTTGAATGGGAGTGAGAGTAGTTTATAATTTAGTTAATTTGTGTTTGTAGTATTCAAGTTTTCAGCACATTCAAGAGACCAAGAATATGGTACCTGATGCCTTACCTACCCCTGTAGGAGAAAATATAATGCTTCCTATCAAAGCCACTGACATTAAGTTAAATGTGATACTCACATACAGGAATTTGGTTGAAGAGATTCAGACTCGATTTGTTTTGCATGTTTGTACTCTGTTAAACCCACTTTTTACTATTTTCTTCCCAACTGTCCAAGTGCGTCTATTGCCACTTCATTGCAGGAGAGTTTTCTAAGCATTACGTTCTTATGCATAAATAAAGGAATTTGTCAGGTCCACTTTCTCGTATTTTAAGAATATTGGAATTCATATTTCAGTGCATGATAAGAAGAAATGAGGCAGCAATTTCAAAAAGACCAATAAATTGACTATATTCTCTACAGTTTGAACCAGTACAGGTTTACATTCAAAACTTCTGCTGTAAAGTCTCAGGGTGACAAGCTCTTGGGATATGTGAAAGCTATTTACATGTGAATTACTGCAACTCTTTATTGTTCAGTATTTTGCTACGATCTCTTTTTTTTTTTTTCTTGTGCCTTCAGGACACTTGTAAAGTCAGATTCCCTCCCCTCCCCCCCCCCAAGTAAATGTAAAGATTAGAACAGTAATCTTGATGTTTTCTTCAAAATGCACAATTAAAAATTCTATGGCAACAGTCTTTTCACGCAGACATTGACACCTTTCTATAGGGATGGATGTGAGAAATCTTATTCCCACTTTCTCAGGGGAAAGAAAGGGTTGTTGAGTTTCAAATTACAGCTGCTTCTTAGTTGTGAGGTCTCTCTCAGATAGCCATCCTTTATTTCTGCCAGCTTGGCCTACTGTTTCCCTTTAGAGTGTAGTGCTTTGATTTTTATCAATTTCTTTCCAATTCAGTAGTTACTATGAAAGGACAATGGCAAAAATACCTTTTCTACAAAGATGCAGAATGTCTTGAAATAATGCTTCTCAGTCAACGTAGCAGTCTGCTTAGAAGATGGTATTTTAACCAACAGAAGTAGTTCTATAAAATTCAAGATTAACCCTTTTATTTGTAAGAGGAGGTTAAATCCTTGCATCCAAGTCAACAGTAGTGTGCTTGCTCAAAGTTGAAAAGCTGATGACCACATAAAGCAGTAATTGCTACCTCTACATATCTAATAAGGCATTTTCTATTGAAGTTCAACTTTTTTATTAAATGGTAAATCATAAGCTTTTGGCTTTGGACCAATGCCATGAATAGTTTATACTAGGGTTGCACCTATATATCAGTTGGCTGTTGGATCAACACTGATAAAAGGAGAAGTGACGTTATCGTCTATTGGCTTTTTAGTCACTGTGGCAGATAATTATGGCCGCATGCCTAGAGCACCCTAGCAAATGTAGTCTGGTCTTCATGCCCTACCACCAGCCCGAGCCCATGGCAGACTACAGTTCCCAGCAAGCAGTGGGAGGGAGCAGTCACAGGGCATCACGCTCAGCAGCAAAGGGACCATTACCAGCTCCTGCCACTTCCATGTGTTACTCAAATTGCCAATTGCGCCAATCACAAGTGAGACTTTATAAAGGGGGATAAGGCAAGGTGCTGCATTTATTGATTACATGAGTTAGGCATAGAGGTTTGGGCACACCATTCATACAAACACACACAAATCATTACACACAGGCATACACATACACAAAACAACCATTTCATCCACACATACACCAGATATAGTTACCAGCAATAGTTGCTCAATATCAGCCTAGGGTGGCCAACCCGGGCTTATTGAGTAGATGATGATTTGAAGATAGCAGATTTGAAGATAACAGCTGGGATGGGGTGAACAGATGCATATGTGCTCCGATGAAACAGCAGTAGAGAAAGAGACTCACCCAACTTGGCATTTTCAAAGTGTTCTTTTATAGGGTTTGGCATCCTTTGTTTCAGTGCTTTGGGGTTTTTCCATACCCAACTTCTGTTTTTGCGGTTGTTCTTTTGTCTTCAGCTTATCTTAGCCTTGGAGTGTTCTTGTTGCCCGTCTAGCAGAATTTCTTCTTCTGTTATCTCCTTTGTGCCCTTGAGCTTCAAAGGGATTCTTCAGCCATTTGTTAGTTAGTTACTGGCTGGTAACTTATATTTGGTGCCTTGTTGCTTACATAAACAGTTAAATCTTCTTCTCCCATCTCTATGCCATTCTCTCACCATTCACCCTTTTACACACACTCATACATAAAGGCTATGCAGAGTTCATTCACTTATGTCAAGCAAAAGGATACAAAATGGAGTTTTCAAGTTACTTACAGGACAAGACTAACATGGTTACATTTTACTATTATTACACTCTGTGTTAATGTCAGCTACATTAGTTCAGTTCATGCTACACATGGACACGCTACGTGTGCAGCTGGGGCATGACCACCGGGGTTGCCACAGAGATGCTGGGCTGCTTTCAGGCAGAGTAAGGTGCTGTGCCAAGGGACTTCCCTCTTCTCCGGGCACCAGGTGCCTATGCAGAATTGGCTTCTCCCTGGTGGCCAAGAAAATCTTTATTGGTGTACCTCTAGTTAATACTAGATTGCCAAAGTACTGCTCAAAATTGTATTTATGAAACACCCGTGCTAAACCTTGCAGCAGTTTAAAAAAAAAAAAGTAGCATGCATCAATTTTCGATGAACCAATTGTATAGGTGTACTATATGCTAATTGCTACAACAGTGTTTAATTTCAAGGTGGTTGTTTTCAAAATTGCTTCTCACCTCCACATGCTCAGGGAGAACAGGGTCTGACAGTAATTGAAGGGGGAAGGAGCTGCCAGGGGAAAAAGTTAGGGGGAAGCAGAGAGCAACCTGGAGTCCCCATCCCCCGCCTCATTTTATTTTCTCTGATGTAACGGTGGGAGGGAGACAAACTCAAGGTAGACTGCCAATAATTGGTTTCTATACCTGGAAAATTATGACAAATTTATAAATTTTACGTATATAGATTGTATTTATTTGGGGGTCATCTTATAATCGAGTAAATACAGTCTTATTTTCAAAATATTATGGCGTAAAGCAGTAAGTGAAAGAGTCTGAATGTTCAGACCATTGTTTCTTTGTGTTTTTAGCTTAGTTAGCATGTTGTGATGCCCAGACTTTCTTTGAGAATAAATATATCTGGATAAAGACAAGCTAATGATACTGTTTTCTTTCTCTTCTATAGGAGGGTGCTTCTGCCCGAAAGACTCAAACCCCAGCAGCACAGCCTGTGCCAAGACCAGGTAAGTTGTTTTTCTTCCTTCATATGCATTTTTCTTCTTGGGATGAAAGCTTTCTGTGCTAGACTGATGCTGCAGCTAAAAGCCTAACTGGGGGGGGGGGCTGCTGAAAATATCTCTAACGATTGTATGCTAATTAACTTCATATTATGCATAGATTAGGAATGGTACTGGTCCCGGGTCTGCAGTGTGCTGGGTTCACCCTGAACTAGTGCCATATTAGCATGTTAAATTGATGGACTAGTGACAATTTCACAGTCCAATTTGTGACCTACCTGTAAATGCCATAAACTGTTGAAATTCTTTTAAATCCACCTTTGCTACCCCATACAGCATGTAATCATTGTTTTAGCAGCTCAAAAAATATTGGAGCTCAAAACTCAAGGTATTTTTCCATTTCACATTTGATACGGATCAAGCAGACAATTTCTCATGAACCATGAAAGCAAAAAGACCTGAGATATACTTTAAGCAACTCCACAAATTTGAAATGATATATATAATTAATTTTTCGTTCTAGAATTTTTTGTTGTTATTGGCAGCTGAAGTTGTTGAAATCAAGCTGTCCTAAAATAAATGGTAAATAGAATTGAAATAAAAAAATATCCCTCAGCATGTGCTAAAATATGAATAGTATTCTTAGACCAGTAATTGGGCATGGGGTGGATGCTATTCTAGGCTGATGTTTTTGTCTGTTGCTAATTAATTTTCAGAAACAATTTTTGTTGCTTACAGCATCAAAAAATGTACTTGGGGCTATCCAAACATTAATAACCCTAGTATTATGGTTGGTTTTAGATGCCTTGCCTCATATCAGAGTGCTGTTGTGCTAAGCACTGTTCAAATATACAGTCTGAATCAGGCCTTGCCTTAAAGGACATTCAAAATGGTGGAGAATTAAAAAAGAAGTAGTGCCCACATTTTATAAGAGATATGAAGAAAGGCACAAAGGCCTCTGCAGAAGAAATTCAAGACTGAGGCAGAATTCTTCGAATTTGATGTCTCAAGTTCTGGTCCAGTCCCTTCATTATAAAATAGCTTCATGCTTAAAATCTCAGAGCAAGTCTCATGAAAGTCTTGGTGCCTGCCTTAAGGAGCTTATAACCTGATGTTTAAAGAAAGTTGGAAGACACCAGTAATGAATACGAGAGTTACAGAAATTTGCAGTAGTTTAGATGGATCATGCCCGCAGCTTGCCGTGTATATACATCTGCATTTTCACAGTATCATAGTACTTAGGGGCGGAAGGGACCTAAACAGATCATCAGGTCCAATCCCCCGCCCCGGAAAGGAACGGGTGCTGGGATCATAACACCCCAGCCAAATATCTCTCCAGTTTCCTCTTGAAGACCCCCAAGGTAGGAGAGAGCCACACCTTACTTGGGAGCCCATTCCAGAGCCTGGCAGCCCTAACTGTAAAGTAATGCCCTCCTTTGAATATTTTGACTGTGTTGATTGATTATTCACATGCTAAGACATCAGTTTGTTTTGCAAAAATTAATTAGTATTGGAGTAAGAGTGGAGAAAGTGAGTGAGAGAGGATGGAACTAGGAAAAAACTAGGGAGACTGGAGAACTTTTTTGGAGAAGGAAGATACAATGGAAATGTTTTTGGCTTAGAATGAAGACCAGTTATTAGCTTAGAATAAAGACCAGCGTGTGGGGAAGACGGGAGGAAAAACAATACTAGGTCAAGTAACTTTACCCCACAAATCTTAATGAAATAGTCTTATGACAAAGGTTCCTGCATATTAGAATAGGCCATTAATAATCCCAAACCAAACTGCATAATCTTTTCCATAATATTCCAGTTTTCTTCACTTTGCTGAAATCATGGCTGCTTAGTTTTAATCTTATAACCAAATTATGTGACCTCCCAGAATGAGTTTACATACCTCAGTTGTTACTCATTTTGTTCATCCATCTTATGTTTAGGGTGAGTTAGGCTTTTACAACTGGCAAATCTTAATGGTTAGAAAAATGTTTGTAAAATGAGGTCAATTGCAGATACTGTGAAGAAGTCTGCAAAAGACTATGTTGTTTTGAGAAGTGTTAAATAGGAAATTTTTGTATCACTTTTTAAAATAAATTTATGATACCGTTTAAGTTTTCATGCTTGGTAAACAGAGTTGTTGTTAAAGCAGAATATAAAACTACTGCTCTGTGTGGCCCTGGGTAGAGTGCCAGATAATGTGGGTACCCAAATTGTTTGTTTCTTGGTATCCCTGAGCATGAGTAGTGCTAAAAGATTTGCTCCTGTAATATGAGTTTTCCCTTAAGTCTATATTGAATATTTTAAACATATTTAGATGGTGGTGTTGGGAAAGTCTTCTGTTTTGTTATCTTGTTAGTTGCTTCTGGGCTAGAAAGGTCACACTTTGTCATATATGTCTTACTAGGGCTGTTGAGATTAAAAAATGTGCTTGGAATTGACAGACAGGGATATGAAAAGGGTGAAAATGGCAAGAGCAGAAATCCAACTGGAAAAAGTACAGTCTTGAACAGGGCCATACAGTTAGATATGATTGTGTACATGTCAACTGATGGACCAGTATTTTTGTACATTAGAAAGGTTGGTGTTGCCTCTTAGGTAGCCTTGCAAGATGAAAACAGAATTAAAAAGAGTTATCAAGGGTCTCTTAAAATGCTGGACTGTAGAGCAAGACAGTATTTTTCAGGCTGGTATCACTAGTTCTTTCCATGCATTTGACAGTGTCTGGTAAAATAATTAATTTAAAGATACAATTACTGTCTTTTGTCACTAATAAAATGTTTGGTGAGTATCTATACCACTGTAGCCAGTTGCTGAAAAATGTGGTCATAAATATGAACAATTGTGTTATGAAATTGGAAGTTAGTTAAGAAAATCTGTCGTGCGTAGTCATGTAACAATATCAGATGCATTGCTCTTTCTTTCCCTCATTCTGTCACTAATTTCCTGAATTGGGTAAAACCCATGTGATGAAATTTGTCCATACGAACAAGTGCCTTAAATCTGGAAAGCAGAAAAATGCTCTATGTGAATGTCCTAATCCATGGCTGTCCAATTGATGACCAAGGGGCTATATACGACCCTCAAGGGGTTAACCAGTGGCTCTAGGAGGTATAGTGGACTCTTCCCCTCTTGCTGTCCTGTTCCTGACACTAGAGTCTGAGCAGCCTCTCCCTCCAGCTTTTTCTGCCTGCTCCCGCTCCTGGAGGTGAGGCAGAGGAAGAAAGCCTGCAGGCAGGGCAGGAGGAGTGGGGAGGTTTGGGGGGGGTCAAGGGCAGGACCCAGGTACCCACATGGTAAAGCATGTAGCCTGCAACCCATGGGGCATGTAGCTGGGAGGCCTGCAGCCCCCAGCCATTCAGAAATTGGACAGCCCTGTCCTAATCAATAGCAGGCCAACTTCTACCGCAGTCATGCCTAGGCGTAGCTAGGAACAAATGTAACTTTCAGGGCTAAGGACAGACGCTCAAAAAGCCTAAGCCTGAATTGATTCAGTCTTTGCAGGTTAGTCTAACCAGCATAGATTGAACTGGCAAGCAAGTGAATAGACATTTATTTTTGATTCCAGAAATGGAGCCACATGCCTGTAGTGGCTCAGGCCACAATCCAGGGAGTGCTAGAGCAAGCCCTTCCTTCCCTTCTGGAGTGGCTGGAAGGCTGGAGGGAAGCTGTGCTGGGAGGTGTATGATTGGGGAGGAGTGTAAACTTCCTCCCTGGCCCGCAGAGATCCTAGCCAGGGTGTGCCTGCAGGGGAAGTGGGGAAGCAGCACTTGCCATGCTTTTTTAGGTGTGCGAGTGGAGGGAACATAAATTCATAGATGTTAGGGTTGGAAGGGACCTCAGTAGATCATCGAGTCTGACCCTCTGCATAGGCTAGGCAGGAAAGAGTGCTGGGTTCAGATGACCTCAGCCAGATGCCTATCAAACCTCCTCTTGAAGACCCCCAGGGTAGGGATGAGCACCACCTCCCTTGGGAGCCCATTCCAGATTCTGGCCACTCTAACATGGCTAGACCCCGGCCCCCAGGTGGCACTGGAAGGTCAAGCTGCAAGAGCGGGGGCATGGCCAGACCCTGACCCCGGGCCTGAGGCGAAAAAGGGGAGGGAGGGAGGGAGGGAGGGAATCACAGAAAGGGGCACTGGCAGGGACCTCTAGAGGTCCTCTAGTGTCTACTCCAGCCCCTGCTTGAGCTCTGGCCAGACCCTCTGGTACAACCACTAGAAGCTAAAAAGCAAAGGATTTGCCTGCCGGGGGGCTCTGTACTGCTGGGGAAAAAGCCAACAGGTACAGAGACCCCCTGGCAGACGTTCGCAGTTGTGGGTGCTGTGAGCAAACTTGGTACGAGAGGGTCTGGCCAGGGCTCAGGCAGAGGCTGGACTAGACACTAGAGAAGGGGTCAAAAACATTTTTGGACAGAGTGCCAAAACACGCAACCTTGGCTTGTAAGATGTTGGTATTCCAAGGTCGGACACTGCGGGGTGTTGTGAGGGGCCTGATCCTTGTTGTGGCAGCACAGCTTCAGCCCCTACCCCACCATCTGCCCCGAGCTGTGTGCGCCAAGCAAAATGCCTTCGCATGCCACACTCAGGCACCCATGCCGGGCGGGTTGCTTACTCCTGCACTAGAGGACATCTGGAGGTACCTGCCAGCTCCACTTCTCTGCGATTCCCTCCTTCCTCCCCCACTTTGCCTCAGGCCTGGGGCTGGGGTCTGGCCATGCCCCAACTCACTGTTCAAGCAGCAAGCGGGGTGGAAAGCCAAGCAGACCCTGGCTGGAGTCCTGCACTAGTGGGAGACAGGAGGAAGTGGGGATTAAACCCCACTTTCCCCTCAAAATACTGGCATCTGGCCATGCCCCCTGCTTCCCCCTTCTCCTGCTGCTGGAGCAGCAAGGGGGCACTCCGGAGCAGGGTTTCCCACCCCTACCCTCACCCCTTTCTCAGCCAGCTGGAGCAATTACAGTGCTCAAGCTAGGGAGGAGAGGGGTGGGGCCAACCCTGCTCCACTGGAGCAGATGGCACAGCACAGCCCAGGGCTACAAAGCATCCTGGGATAATGGGGGACTGTGAGTTAGCTTAAACCAGGAAGGAGTCTGGGACAGAAGTTCTGTAAACCCTGACCTGAATCTGTTAAGTCTGATACTACATTCAGCCAAGTTTATCTTAAACGAGTTTCAGCCATTTTGAAGTGGTTGAAAAGGGAAAGGAGTGGTGCTGATTGGGAGCATGAGTCATTCTATGTCATAACTGCACCTGTTGTAGAAGTTACATTTCTGTAAACTTAACTTTCAATAAAACAGTCCTTGGTGCACTCGTTAAACCTGCTGCATTTTAATATTGATGTAGTTCTTATATTTTTCTATAGCCATAGCCCACTTACTTTGTAGATTTGGATAAGATAATTGCCTAGGGTGAAGTCAGTCATCTGGAAAGCCTGAAACCAAAGCTGTTTATTGCAAAAGGAAATCCCCATGCCCCATTTCAGAGGAAAAAGTAGAAATCCTTCCAGTGGATGGGGCTACAATTTGTTATATAACTTTCTTGATTCTACATAGCTGGCTTTTTATTCTCAGTACTATTATGCCACAGTGTTGTTACTGTAGCCGGCATTTCGGGACCTTACACAATCCAAAGTTTGCTGGGGATACCAAACAGACTTGAGGGAGGTCTGACATTCAGATCTGATAATTGTGAGCTCTCCACACATTAAAGGTCAGTAGAATCCCCGTGCTGCTATCTATAACCCTGGCTGTTAATGAAAAGGATTAGGGTCTCCAAGGAGTGCTCCTTTATGAAGAAATCCTCAGCTTTCTCATACTAACGTCTGAAAAATATTTGCAGCTTTATGCCATGGAAATCCCTAGTACTGTGCATTGTTACACATAATTGATCCATTGACTGTAATATGACTGCTCGTGTGATTAGCTGCTCACTGCAATGAAAAAGGAAGTTGCAGGCTTATCTTATGACAGCATCTATGTCTATCTATCAGTGATTCTGTGCCATCTTCTGTTTTACAGTTTCCCAAGCGAGACCACCTCCAAATCAGAAAAAAGGTAAGTTAACGTTAGCATATAAGTGCCTTTTTGTAAAGGTAAACATCATGTAACGTACATTTTTGATAGTAAAGAACAAAGATGAGAGAATTTACTGTTAGATTTTGATATTCTTCCACAATTTTGAGCTCTTAGACAAGTGACTATTTTTAATTGCAGTTTGTTTCAAAAAATGGCAAATATAATTTTATTATCTCTACAGGATCTCGAACTCCCATAATCATTATTCCAGCAGCTACCACCTCTTTAATAACTATGCTTAATGCAAAAGATCTCCTGCAGGATTTAAAGTAAGTAGCTGACTAAAATATGCTTCATAAAAGATTGTCTTCAGATGTAAAGCCAGAGTAGTAATTATTCAAGAAGCAGTACCTATTGTTTCATGACAATTGAATTTTAATCTTGCAAACCAAATTCTGTAGGCCTCCTGCATGGTAGGCAAACGTATTATTAGTATGAATGTTGTTTCCCTAGGGTTGTGACCTCTGAACCAATAATTGTCTTGGTTAGAAAGAAGTGCTGTACTAAAGAAGGTTGTGGCTTTTCTTAATGTAAGTTCTGCATGCGTGAACAGTCTTTCTCTGCCTACACTGTAGCATCATTTTGAAAGAGATGAAGTATAGTCCCATTGCTACCAAAATGGAGCCTTCCTTTACTTCGCTTCTGTTTCCAATAGTACGTTTGCTTATTAACCGAATCATTGGTAAGCAGGAAATTAGCTGCAATTCTGCTACGAATATTGAATATTTAAAACATGTTAATAAAACCAATGAAGCAACAATTTTAAATATTTTTTAGGAAAATAATCACTCTATAGAAATACTGTTGAATTGTTCAGTCCTCTTACTCCTGTCTGCTATAAACCACTGTGATACAGGGTAAGGATTGTTGCTGCTTAAAGAAGCATTCCCAGTTGGCGGCATAAAATTAAATGCATTATCACCCAATAAAAAACTAAGGAAACAGTTGACATTTGGGTTGTAGCGCACAGTTTCATGCTATGTTTATTCACATACCACACACCTTTCCCTCAAAAAAAAATAAAAAAAATTAACCATCCAAAATTTGGGGTGTGCATTTTAGGCAAGAAAAGTAATTTCTGTAGCTGAATGGTGGCAGGGGGCTGCTGATTTGACAGCAGGCGGCTGTGCTCAGCACCAGCTCACCCAGGGCTGAATCCCCTGGTCACATGGAATAATGGTGGAGTCCCACTGTACGTGTCACTCCCTCTCCCCCCTCTACAGGCTTAACCTTCTCAAAGCCACTGCTGAATTGGCAGTGGCTGTTGGCTAAACAGCACCAGAAAGAAGGGTTGGAGCATTGGCACTGACAATACTCCATGTGGCCAGAGGTTCAGCCCCAGGTGAGCCAATTCTCTGGTAGGTAAGACTGGAAAAATCTCCCCCGATCCAAAATAAGGTGTATGTCCTACCTGGGGGTACGTTTTATGCAACCCTAGTAGGTACTTCCCTCACTATGAAAAAGTATCAGTTTTCACTTAGAAAGTACTCCTTTAAATACTCTTGGTAGAGACTGCTCAAAAAAATAAAAAAGGACAGTTCTCTGATACTGGTAGCTTGTGGACCACACACCCCATGAAGAGTTAATTTGCGGGCCCTGGGCTCCTACCTGGCTGTTGCTCCCCCCCCACCTCCTCCATTCTTTTGCTATAGCAGCAGCTGGAAGCTCTGGGGGCATTTTTACACGCATTTCCAATCCATTACCAGACGCTTTTAATTAGAGAGACGAGGCAATTAAAAACGCCTGTGTGTCATGTGCATTAGTGGGGCAGCATGTCTCCACACTGAGAAAATGGTAGCGGGGTGCTTTGAACTAAAGCACATTGAATGTGTTTTTATTTCAAAGCGCACTGCTGCCATTTTCTCAGTGTGGAGACATGCTGCGCTGCTGATGTACGTGACATGCGAGGCTGCCAGAGCACGTCAATTTATGTGCTCCAGTAGATTCAATTAATCGAGTCTGCTCCAACACGCTGAATTTCCAGTGCATTGAAGCAGGCTTTCTGCATGTGTGCAAGTGCCCTGGGCTTCCTCTCCCTCTCCTGGACTACCACTTCCTGCCCCTAGAGCCCACGTGGCACAGCAGGAAGATACCCACACAGTACGCAACCCAAAATGCCCATGACTTATGCTTGTGCATCCCATGTAGTGTTTAGCTGCTGCCTACAGGGTGTGCAGCCCATGGCTGCTTAAATGTTGGATAGCCCTACTCTAATAGACCTTCACAGAATGTATTTCACCCACTGTAAATTGAGTTTTCATTATGGCGATAAATGCATCTTGTACTTGAGTTGTCCTAGGACACTTTGTAACTGCATGGTGGTCTTTTGAAATAATCTCAGCTCATTGAAGATAAAACCATGCTGAAATATTTGGTATCAGAGGTGCAGTAGGTGAACAATGGACTTTTAGTACCTCTTTCAAGCAGCTAACTAAAAAAAAAAAAAAAGACCATTTTAAATTGAGATCTAGTATATAAAAACATTACTGTACTGGTGTAAATACACTAAGAAACATCTTTTTTCTTTTATAGAAGCAGTTTGTCACTAGAGCCCCTGCTCTGGATCTAGTTTTATTAGTATATAAGAAATGTTATAGTGTATTCCTTTCCCCATACAGAATTAGTTCCACTGATGTAAATAAAGCTTCATCCCTGCTGAGAGTTTTACTTTTAAGTTGACTAGTACAGTTAAAATACTTTTTTTGGTATGTGTCCAAACCCTAAGAGAAAGCTGACCATTCCCTCGAAGAGAAAAGTAAAAGTGAAGATTAGAAAAGCCTAGGGAGGAGGCAGGTTTCAGCATGTATGGAAAAGGGACAGAAGAATATTTGAAAGAGGGAATTTCAATAAACTGGGAGTAGCAAGGGAGAATTCAGGAAAGCAAACGAATCACTTAACCATTCAGTTAAATTGCTACTTGGTCAGCACTTCCAGGTTGAAGGTAATTACCTTTCTCCTGGCAGCAAAGGGTGTAAATATATTTAAAGAAAAAATAAATGTTAAATAATTGAGGTTTATATGGTATCACTGTAGTACATAAGTTTTGTTGACTAACAAAAGACCAAACTCATTTGCCTTGATTACTGAGTACATTTCAGATGTACTCCACATGAAAGTTGGTAATGTGCAACTCAGGTTTAAATTAGACAGCCCAAAATGTACTCTTCAAAATTCCTGTTTTCATATGTAATAAATATGCATGCACCTTAACAGTTTGAAAAAAAAAAAAAAGATAATTTACTTCAGACTGAGTGTAAAGAGCCATAAAATTTGCAGTACTGTATTGGGTTGAGTGAAACATCTGCAAGTTTCATATTGTTCTATAGTGGAAAGCTATACATAACACGGATCTCATTCCTTTCCATAATGAGTTTTGTTTATAAATGTCAGAGGAAGTTGCATGCATATTGTTTGTACATATTTTCCAGACATCACTGGAGAGTGCTTTTTCTTTCCCCTTGCAGCTTCCTCTCTGTTTCTTTAGACAGCACACCTCCAAGACTCAAGGTGTTAATAGAAAAACAAAACTCAGGTTCTATGAATACCTTTAATTCCATCCTGTCAGACTTTGAGAAATAGCATTTTAAAAGAGCAAGGTTGGCTAAAGTTGGAGCACTTAAAGCTGCTTTTATTTAATCTGAGAGTATAATTTTCATTCATGTAACTATTTCCCTTGTCTCTTTCTAATCTTAGTGTGCTTTTAATGTTTTCTGTTAAATTGTTTTAAAAATCTAGGGCAGTGAAACCGTTTTGGATGCATTTGTTTTAAGTATTAATGATCATATGTTGCTTAGAAACTGAAAAGCATTGTGTGTGCGCCAAGATGTTTGTTTATTTTTTAATTTACTACCCATAAGTACTGTCCACTGTAGCTCTTCAACCCAGACTTCCTGGAGAACTTTTAAAGTTAACAGATGTTTACAGGTTATACTTTGCCTGTCAAATGAATTTACAAGTGTATTAGTGAGTAGCAAATTAAAGCAGATTTTGTAACAATGACACACTTAAACTATAGAAAAAAATTCATTTGAATCATATAGTTTAACATCCTAGTCTGAAATACACTCTTTGCTACAAGTGTAGCACATAACAAGGAAAGAGAGAGGAGGGAATAACACACCTGCAAGATTAGGACGCTTGACTATGGTTTAAATGGAAAATGAAGAAGTAGACTGAGGTGGAAAGCTTAGAAATGTCTAACATGCAGATTTCCGTAGATTCATAATTGGCCTCATTCAATCACAGAATTCCAGAGACTGTGAAACACCTTAATCTGCAAATATTAGTAGTGCAATAAAGAAATGGTGTGGAAAGTCCTGATGTAAGCAAGAACTCTGATTTTTATTTCTAATTACACTTCTATCTTCACTTATTCATGCAAATGGCCAGAAGACATTGAAGCTTATTAGATTCTTACAGATTAGCTATTAACTGAACATATTTGATAATGCATTGCAAAATCTAATTTTTCACTTTGTCAAGCATAGTTTAATTTTCATACTTCATAGCCTAGTAAATGTACTATAGTGCATTTTATATGAATAAGTCTTAGAAATGAGATCCAGCTGTAGGGGTCCTCTGCTGAGTATTTGCAAAATGAGGAGATACTGCCTCATTTTTGGAAGGATAAATCTTATGCCCATTAATGAGATAAGAATCTTGAAGTGGTATTGATTTCAGTCATTTATGTGGTAGGATCTGTATGCAACTTGCTGCTTATTTAGTTGACTGCTTGTGTCAAGTTTTGGAATGATGGATTCTGAATAGCTATGGAAAAAATGATTTTTTTTTTTGCCCCCCCTTGAAACAACTTAGAAGTTGTTAAACAGTTACACTTCTTTTACCTTGGATGACCAATCATAAGTGTCAAGTGCAGGCTATTGCAAATTGAGGGTGATTAACTAATTGTAGGTTTGTTAAAAGTCCCTAGAAGAAGCACAGGGCATTTTGCAGTGCCCAAATTTGTTTTAGAAGTACAAAAAAATATTTGGTCAGAGCTTTCAAATTTGGTTCATAGCCAAGTTTTTTATTCTTGGAATACGTTTGGGTTTCCTTTGTACTTGAATCATCTTACGTTAAAACATGCAATATAGAAAAAATTTAAGATTGATCTTAAGTAGGTACAATATAGATTAGTTTTGCATGTATGATCAGCATACTGCTTTATTCATTCACCCAAATTTTCTGGGTTTTGGGGGTTTTTAATACTTTCCAAAAAAAAGGTTATCCCAGATCTTTAGCATTCTGTTTGCAGGTAAAGCATCTACAGTTTTACTCTTCGTAAACTGTAGAAAGTCACAGAATTGGTTAGTGTCATGGACGACTTTAATGAATGGTTTGATACTTTTACCATTCTAGTTTTTACATATGTAAAGTGTCCCAAAAGTGATAAATCATTCCGTCATTGACTGTATAGAACACAATCCAGATCTCTCAGAAGCTATGAACTTTAATTTCCCCGTCTCTTGCCTTTAATTTAATTTCATCATCTCTTGCCTTTTCCTGATCTTACTCTATTTCAATTCTTTACTGCATTTATCAGTGTACCAAATTTTGCCGTAATCATATTGAAGTACTTATTTCATAATAAAGTAGCAAATATGGAACCAGTTGTCAAAACTTGAAGTATATCAGGCCATCCATTATGTCATAGATTTCATAGACATTAGGGCTGGAAGGGACCTCATGAGATCATTGAGTCCAGCCCCCTGCCCAAAGGGCAGGAAGTCAGCTGGGGTCAAATGATTCCAGCAAGATAATCATCCAAACCCTTCTTGAACATGTCCAGGTAGGTGCTTGCACCACTTCTGGGGATAGTCTATTCCAGACTCTGGAGACTCAGACAGTAAAGAAGTTTTTCCTTATGTCCAGTCTAAAACACTCTTCCAGCAGTTTGTGACCACTGGACCTTGTCTTCCCTTGGGGTGCCCTGGTGAACAGACATTCCCCCAGATCCTGATGCACACCCCTCATATACTTATAGGCTGCCACCAAGCCCCCCCTGAGCCTACGCTTTTCCAAGCTGAAGAGTCCCATGCCTCAGCCGTTCCTCATAAGGCCTGCTCTCCCAACCTCTGATCATGCGTGTGGCTCTCCCTCTAGACTATTTCAAGCTTTTCCACACCCTTTTTAAAGTGTGGAGCCCAGAACTGGATGCAGTACTCCAGCTGCAGCCTCACTAAGGCTGAATAAAACGGGAGGATGATATCTTGGGTGTTGCTTGAGATGCATCGGTAGATGTAAGCCAGGGTTTTATTTGCTTTGCCAGCTGTGGCATCGCATTAGTGGCTCATATTCATCTTGTGGTCAGTCATGACCCCCCAAGTCTCTTTCAGTGATAGTGCTAGTGAGTGTAGCACTGCCAACCTTATAGGTATGATGTGGGTTCTTTCTCCCATGGTGGAGCACCTTGCCTTTCTCTACGTTAAAAGTCATCAGGTTTTGATCTGCCCACTTTGCGAGCCTGTCCAAGTCGGCCTGAATCCCCAGCCTATCCTCAGTTGTGACTGTGCTTCCCCATAATTTGGTGTCATTTGCAAACTTAGCTAGTCTGCTTCTGACACCTGAGTCCAGGTTGTTTATGAATATATTAAAGAGTACTAGTCCAAATGCTGAACCCTGAGGGATGCCACTGGTCACCATGCACCATGTTGACTTGGTTCCATCAACTATCACTCTTTGGGACCGACCACAGAGCCTATTCTCCAGCCATCAGGCCAGAAGGTTGTTGAGGCCGCAGGTCCCCAGTTGTCATGAGGACATCATGGGAGACCAAGTCGAAGGCTTTTTTGAAATCCAAGTAAATGATGTCATCCTCTTCTCCCCATCCGGGTGAAGTGTCACCTGGTCATAGAAGGAGATGAGGTTGGTCAGGTATGACCTACCTGTAAGCTGTGTTGGTTGTCTCAGAATGAGGCTGCCTGTTGGCCTATTGTGAGTCTAAAATACTGTAATTGCAATTTAGAATTCTTTTGTTTTCATGCAAAAGACCCATCTTGTACACTGAAATGCCCAGTTTGCAGCAAGCTTCAAAATAAGAGTGTAGCTGCAAGAACATTTTTCTGCCATACCCTGTGTACCTTGTATTTTGGAAATCATGTCCATTTGGAATGAATGTCTAGTCCTTACATGGTACGTAAGGGTGGGAACAGTTCCCCATATTCCCTTATGTATTCTCAATCTCCCTTTACCTTCCTCGAATAATGTTGGGAAGAGAGAGAACCATGATAATTCTTTGTTTTTCCAGCCTCATTACCTCCTATGCATGAGCTCTAGGAGGCGTTAAATCAGCCTAAAACAGTGCAGTGCGTCTTGGAGTTTAAAGTGGTTCTTCTCCATTCCGTCTCCTAAGCACAGGGCTATAGTTATGCTACACTGAACCCTTTGCATTTTAAATGGACGACGTACACTGAACTATCTTTATCCTTTAAAAGTCTGGTGCTTTTATGTTGCAGGTAACACCTTATAAGATTACAACACTAGAAGCATCTTACTTCAAAATAATCATTCGTTATGGTACAACCAACAAATGCTACAAAAGCATTAAGTTGCCTCCGCTGTTACTAGCAAGACATTATAATCAGAATTACTGGGGGAAGGGGGGGTTGTTTTTGTTTTTTGTGACCCAGTATTCCGTATTCTAATTAAATTTCTAATGACATGCAGTGGCTGACAGAGTATCTCTTTCCATTGCTTAGTCATTTCAAAGCATATATTGAAGGAATGCGGAGAAGTCTTAATATACTTTACAGTAGTTAAGGGATATACAGTCCTATTTCAATATATTACAAATTTCTTCTTACTCTTTTGCCTTATCAAATGGTTTCCAAGATGCGTTACACTTGGATGTTTCTTTAAGTGGTGGGTAATTTTGCAGTAGACGAAGACAGTATAAACTGTGCTACATGAATCAGAGTTTTATAATATTTGTAATATGGATTGATTTTTTTAGGTCCTAATTCTTACTTATTTCCATTTTATTGTTTCTCTGCACTGAAGGGCAGTTAAAAGGCACGTTTCAGAAATTGAAGTTTTCTTTTTGCTTTTTTAAAATGTATTAATGAAACTTTTTAAAGAGGCTATAGGGTGTTTTGTTTTTGTTGTTTCTGTTGGAAGCTTCAGGAAAATCAAGAACATCCTAATTTTGCTGTAAGATTTATTGAAGGTCTTTCTCTACTGTTAGGTTTTGCATTTTAATTAAACTGATGCTATTGAATCTAAAACAAACTTTTTTTCCAAAATGTTAATTGTTGAACATGGACAGGTGCTAACTCAACCTAGAATCTTCATTCAAGCTGCCTAAAACTCCTTTTTTCCATTTTTTAGCTTTTATTTTTTATTCTCTTGACTCTTCTGTCTAGTCATTTACACTGTCTTCTAGACAAAACACAGTTTCTCCCTCCCAGCCCCCAATAGCATATATACAGATGGACAGATGGAAAAATAACCCGAACATCCTGTTAAAATCAAAAAACAAAACAAAAAACCTGCAGCCCCTTTTTTGCTACTAATTTATTTCTGATACTATTTCCTAATTATGTACAAATTATTATATTTTCAGCTTAAATTCCAGAGCTCATGATTTATCTCACTGTTAAGAGTAATGCCATTGATTTTTTTTTTAAGTAATTAAAATGTCATAGAAAATACATATTTTACTGAAAAATATGGGAACAAGACTCCATTGTTACCCACAGTAATTCTTGTACTGAAGAGAGAAATGAGCCAGCTTCTGTTTCTGGGCCTGCATTTGGCATTGGACCAGTTGCTTTTACCAGTGAGATTTCCCTGTCTATGAAACGGAGATAATGATATTTCTTGATATTTTTTTTTCCTTCCCCAAAGTCCATTGGGATCCAGTGGTGAAAAGCATCTATATAAGAGCTAGGTATTGCTACAATCCAAGGTGCTAGTTCTGCAAACTGTTCCACACATTTTATTTAACAGTAGGATATATGAGAGAGACTCCTGGAACTTCATGGCATATTTATGCCTGTACTAGGGCAATAGAGTTTAGATCATCTCTTACCATGGTAGGTATTCAAAAGTGACCACAATTGCCCCATGATGGGGATCCACAGTGTATATCAAATCAGTCTATGGTTTGTCTGAATGCAGTGTTTAAATAATTAATATAATTGATGGCATTTTCAGGCTGATGGTCCAGCTATTAAGAAATTGGAAGTTGATATTCATTTTGTGCATAGAAAACTGGGATAGAGATTGGTGTTTCTACTCTTGGCAAGTAAACAACCCTTTCTCCCCCAACTCTTAAAGACTGAATGCTCTTGTGAGAGGAGGATGTAGTACCAGCTTATTGCTGATACTTGGCCTTTTGGTGGCAGCTTCCCACCAGGAGGAAATAAGGAAGGAATGACAACCTCCATTAGATAGCTTCAGGGTGTGTTAGGTTAATGTATTTGTTTGTAGCCTGATTTGACCACACACCTTGCATCTTGTCTGTCTTGCTGCGTATGATTAACTTTTGCCATAGACGCATGGATGCAGTTTTTCAGTGCAGAAGTTCGATATACTGATTCTTGTACCTGTTAGCTTTTTGTCATGGCACAAAATGCTTTAATTTTTATTTGAACATAAGCATTTTTACTAATTCATAGATTTAGGTTTTAAGATGACACCTTATTTTAGCAAGTCCTTTTCACCGGTAATAATAGGAGGTTTCTGAGGCAAACCTTGATGAGAATAGTTTGAACCATTAAAACTCCTTGTTTCGGGCTTCTCCGATTTTAATGCAAGGAATTTATGGCTTGACTTACCTTTTTTGTTAATATCGAACAACAGGGGCTATCCATTAAGTATCCTCTATTTCCTAAGGTTTGTACCATCGGATGAAAAGAAGAAACAAGGCTGTCAACGAGAAAATGAAACTTTAATACAGAGAAGGAAGGACCAGATACAGCCTGGTGGAACTACAGTCAGTGTTACTGTACCTTATCGAGTGGTAGATCAGCCTCTGAAACTGATGCCACAAGACTGGTAAAACAGGGTTTCTCTTTTTAAAGTCCTTTTTTACACTTTTATTTGTCTTTTTCCAGCATGGGAACACAGCATGTAAAATGATATAATAAAATATTGTTAATTCAATTAATGCATGAAATATATACATAAATGGTTAGAGAATGATTCCTCCACAGTTTTTTTTCCCTTTTGGTATACAGAATGTTTGATCAAACTTATTACATAAAAAACAACCCTAGCTTTTTTTTTTCTTTTTTAATGATATATGCAATATTCTAGTCTTATCCCAAACTTTTATTTGTATGAAACCACTAAAGGGTATGAACATAACACTTCACCTTTTCAGAATCACACCTGTTGTCATTTAAATCGTTTAAATATTGTCACCTTTAAAAGAAGTATTCCCATCTGTAGTAATTCTTTCTGAAGGAGATTCAATTTTAAAAAGAAATTTTTGATCCTTCGGAAATAATTTGATTGGTATGCACACTTTTAAATTAAAGTAGAAGATTCAAGATTCCGGGCTCTTACTGGTCCAGACAGAATCCTGGGAAGTGGGAGAGACAGTCATGGGGTTCTTCATGTATTTGGGGTGCATTTTAAACTAGTAGGCCCCTTCCTAAGGGAGTTTCTTAATGTACTAAGCTTATAAAAAAAAAAAAAAGAAGTGTTTTAGTACTTTATTTTAACCATATAGACTGCATCTAGATGAGCATGGTCATGCAGTGCGTGGCGCTGCAGACACGTCTGTGGGGGACCACTTACCGCATGTTCGGGTGTTCTCTGCGCTGGGGGGGGTTGACAAAAAACAACAACAATAACAAAAAAAACTGCAGAAAAGCACAGCAGCGCATGTGGGGCCAGCGTGCACTGCTCAGAGCCAGAGCCTGAATGACTGGAGCCACACTACGGCTGCTGGCCAGGCTCCGAGTGGCAGGATTGCTACTGCTGCAGCCTCGGGACACCCCCAGGGCCCCAGGTAAGGCTGCTGGCCCTAGCCCAGTGCTGGCTCCAGCCTCCTCTACCCCATCCAGGGTAACTTGCTGTGCACCAGAGCGTGTGTGCCAAGGGCGTTCCCCATTGACAACTTTGGCAGCATAAGGTGCACTGCTGCTAGTTGTTCCCGGGAAACCACATCTCCATACTCATCTGGATGTAGCCATAAGGGCGATTTACCACCTTCTCCTCTTAATTTAAGAATATTTTATATATATTGTAAAGTCTTGTAGCCTCTTGTAGTATTCAGAGCTGGATGCTAATAGTACATAATGTATACGAGAGGCTACTTTTATATGTACCACTTTACATAGTTTCTAAACATTATTTTTCATGCTTGCTTTACAACAAGTAAGTGAGACTTTGTGGAGAATTATTTTTGCTGTGGATGTAATCTTTGCACCAGCTAATACAAAGATTGTTTTTCAGTGATTTAACTATAGTTATTTAGCATTTTGAAGAAAACTGATTAATTTTTTTCTCAAAAAAAAAAATCTTATACGAATGTAAATTTAGAAATTAGATAATGGGGATTTTTTGTGAATGCTTAGAGGCCTGGCCCCATGGCATTAGGCACTGTTCAGACATAGCAAAAGGGCCAGCCCCAGAGGCACTGTGGGTTTTGAACAGTTTATTTTCCTAGTGTAAGAGTTCTCTTGTGCTTAACAACAAGTAGATTTGCTTAGACTACATGTAGTGGTTACATAGACTTATAAAGCACTTTAAAAGGGAAGGTAGAAGTGTTGCAGTTTTCATATTTTTTTTAAATAAAACTTTAAAGTATTCATTATGAATCCTTTTATATTGTTACATCTCATTTAGTTTACAGTACAATTCAAAGAGGATCATCTTTAAAATGCTCAAGTGTGTGTTTTTGTTTTGATTTAAAAAAACCCACAAAACCTTTTAGTCTCCCAAAATTTTAAGCAGGAGTTGACTTCTGACCAATGAAAATTGAAATTAAGTTGCATTCGGCAAAAGGCAGAAATTGAAGTCTAGAAAGATCATATATAAGTCTTTTCAGCACCAACACAACCAGATATTCTTAAGTGGTGACAGGAAAAAGCAAATGCACAGGAAGTACATACAGCAGCCATTAATGTGCAATAATTATAATATTAATGTAATTTCTTTTTATAAGGTACAGTGTGAGGTAGTATTGACAGCAGCCAATTTCACATGAATAATTGAGAACTTTTTTCCCTTCAGGTTTTTACTATGATTAGAACTTCAGGTCTTCATTGTGTGCATCTGTTCCCATATTTTTAGGGATCGTGTGGTGGCAGTGTTTGTGCAGGGTCCTGCTTGGCAGTTCAAAGGCTGGCCTTGGCTGTTGCCTGATGGATCACCTGTTGATATCTTCGCAAAAAGTAAGCTTTCACTTAAGCTTAATGCTCTTATATGTTTTTATAACGCATTCAGGCTTGGCATTACATTACAAGATTATTCAAGTTAGATGTGGACAGGTGCTGATGTCCTTGCACTCGGCTATGATTCCCACTCCCTACTCTCCTGGAAATGGCATACCAATCTGGCTAAGTCTCTCCAGGAAAGAAATTGTTCAGTGAGACAAGAAGACTGTTGCTATAGAACAGTTTGTTTGTATTTTGCTTTGAGAAGATGTATTAATAGTGCAGGCAGCCAGTTGCCCTTACTCCTAGAAGCAGTGGTAACAAGTAGACTTACTGAATGTGAATCTCCTGTCTTCCCTAAGGTGATTGGCCTTCATCAGCTTCTCATGTTTTCCATAACAATAGTTTATCCTGCCAACAAAAGCTAGCCACAGCCTAGCAGATCCCTTCTGCTAAGCAGAATCTGACAGCTCCCAGAAATTTTACTGCTTCTCAGAATTGTTACAGTACTTACTAGGTGTTTCTGAAACATCAGTCACGCAGACTTTCATTCTCCCCTTCTTTTATAAACAAAGAAAAATCTACGTTATTTTCTACTTGCAACACATTTCTTTTTCTCCAAAATAAAAACGACTCCATCTCCACAGGTTGAGTCAGTAGGTATTTGCTTTTTTGTTGTTGTTGATGGTGTGTACCCTGGGCTAGGCCCTGGCACAACCAGGAATGTCTGGTATGACTTGGTGTTTGTTTTCCTACATTGTGAAACATAGACCAGTGGTAGCTTGTGCAGCATTATTCAAAGGATCTGTGGTCCTTCACTGGCTTGTGCTCTGTACTCCCATTTCACATGCCACTAAGTGTTTCTACATGTGTGCTTTAATGCGCATTAGCTTAGTGTTAAAGCATCACGCAGGGTGCCTGTACACGAGTGCAGAGGCTGCTCCGATGCACACGATTAATAGAGTTTGCTGGAGCATGGTAATTACTGCGTTCCAGCAGCCTTCTGCATCTTCTGTATCAGTGTCCCCATGCTTCAAAATAACGGTGGGGATGCTTGAACTGAAGCTCGTTAAACAAGCTTTAGTTCCAGCACCCTGGCACCATTTTGGAGCTCAGGGATGCTGATACAAGACACTGGTGCTTGGGAACCACTCTTATTAAAGTGCGACCTCCCCACCCCCCTCAGAGCACGTATAAAAGTGCCCAAAAATGCACTTTTGCTAATGTGCATTAAATGAGATAATGCGCCTTTTACTAGTACTTCACAGTAGAGGTATTAAATTTAATGTGCATTAGCAAAAGCACATAAATGAACATGTAGATACGCCCACTGTGTATTAGCTACAGTCTTCAGGCTGAAAATACACCAAGCTTTTGTCCCCTTTTATCCTGGATAACTAGTTCATGTGCACATGCCCAGAGTTGAAATTTTTCAGCTTCTGTAGGCCCCTCCCAGTAATAGACAGTATATTCTGTTTAAGTACATAGCTTTGGAAGTGAAGAAAAGGCACTTACGTAGAACGTTAGAATGCGGTGCTGCTGGCTCTGGTATTAGCTCTAAAAATGATTGATTAGCTTCCCTAATTTTAAGGCTTCTAATAGTTAGTTTCAGATCTGGTATTAGAAATCCTGAAAATGAGTTTTGGGGCTGTGAACTCTGACAGCACACTAAGCAGTGCTCTTTAAGGACATAGTGCTGTCAGTGCTGTGATTTAGCAGCCCCAAAACTGAATATTAAAAGGCCTAGAAAATGAGGGGAGATGTCCATGAAATTGACTAGCTCCTGTCATTTTCAAGGCTTCTAATACCAGGCCTTTGACAGCTGCTTCCCCTTCATTCTTTCTGTTAGGGAGTACAATTTGATATAAAGTAGATAAATACAGTGACAGCATGCAGTTAGCAGGAGTACATTTAATTTACAAAGCACACAGGCAGGCTGAAATATGCTATGCACATAAGCGATTTTCACGTTTAACCAATATACAGATAATTGGAGCTTTTAACAATGTAAGCAGTAAGCAACAAAATGGGACTGGTGTTTTAGGCAGTGAAGTGAAATATGCATTTACTTGGCATGCAAATTAATGGGTCTGTTCTTTGATTTCTTTTAAAGTGTGGATGGGAGGTGAAGAAACGTGCCAGGGGTGGGCTTGAAGATTAAGATATGAGGATATGGGTATATTTAGGAATAAAAGGATCTAGTTAGAATAAGAGAGGTGGCATGTAAAAAGATTTAAAAGAAAGAACAACAGAATATGGAAAAAGTCATGTAAAAGCAAAAGAAAGTTTACAACAGACTGAAAACAGCAAAAGAAATGGATATCTCCAAAACAGATACAGAAAATGGAGTGAAGGAGAACCAAAAACCTCTGAACTCATCAATTATAAAATATATTTTATATATACTTCATACTTACATTTTTTAAAGAAATTTAGAGTAGCAGTTATTAGTGTTGCTATATGGTGTATGTATATATAGCAGAAAAAGAATTGAGTTCCATAGAAATGGCTTGTTTGCCACAGATAAGCTGGTCTAGGAAAATTTAAGTCCTTGTTTAAAGACTTGAATTTAAAAGCACAAACTAGTATGGATGCTTAAGAGAGAATATTGGATATATTATCTGTCTGGGGACATGCATATGTTCAAATTGGAAATGGCACTATGACTAGTCTTATCCACACGCATATGTATTTCTGGAAAGTAAAATTTTTTTTGTCCTTTCAAATGCTTCAGATTTCATAAAATGCCAGATATTTTAAAAATATTATTCTGGCACAGTCTAAGTTGTTTTTCTGTAAGACCATTGCATTGCATTGTCTCTGGGGTGGGGGGGTAGGATATATATTTTCCTACAAAAGTGTACTTTGTGTTTCAGCTTCAAGTCCATTTCCATTTGTATGGTAACTACAAATACCATTCATCACTTTATCCATACACAGGGTCTTTAACTTCATAAACAGACATCTGGGTTTTGAGTTTGCCAAGGAAAAATGCTGATTTTTTTTCCTTTGATAGAGAAAAATGTCGGAAAACATGGGGTTCCCCTTGCAGGCTGACAGTTCCAGCCTGCAAGAAGCTGCTTGGGGTTAGGGGGAGGAGGACTCAGGGGACGCTGTGCATGCGTGCATGCACATGCATGTGGCCAGCAATACAGCCTGGCAGTGATGGAGACCGGCTCCTCCAGCTGCCTGCAGGTAAGTCTATGATGGGGGCCATAGGTAAGGGAGTGGGGCAGGGCTGGTGGGGGAGGTGCAGATTGAGGTGGCAGTAGCCATGGTGAGGGAGTGGGGTAGGGTTGGTGGCTGGGGCTAGGGATGCTGCCTAGCCAGGGTAGTGCCTGTGGCTAGGGCAGAAAGCATGCCTGCAGGGCCAGGCTGGGAGAGTGGGACAAAACCCTGGTGGCCTGAAGGTGGGGCTGGCTATCTAATGCTGTGTGCACTTCTGAGGAGGGGTCAGGTGCCAGAGGCAACATGTCAGGGAGTTATGGGGTACATGTGCCCCTCCAGATTTGTGTATGAGGCAGAGGAGGATGCAGGCTGCCTGCTCTGGAGCTCAGTGCTGTCATCACCACCACTGGGACCCCCATGCCAGCCATGACAACAAGGTGAGGAACCCCCTGCCTGCCTGGCAGCATTGGGGGACCACAAGTGTGGGGCACCACTGCTGGCCTCTTGTTGTCAGGTAGGCAGACAGTGCCTCACCTTGGCAGGGCAGCTGGGATGGGGGTCCCAGCAGCAGTGGCAGCAGCACTGAGTCTCACCTCCCTGCTGTGCTCTCCCACACCAGGTCCCACCTGCTGGGCTGCTGAGTCCCCCAGAGGAAAGGCAGCAGGGCAGGGAGCCCTGAGCTCCACAGCAGGCAGCCTACATCTGCCCCCTCCCTCCATGGGCTCCACTCTGCTCCCACCACTGTAGCCACCGCCTCAGCTGTGGCTCTGGTGCTGTTGGATGGCTGAGACTGGCACCCACAGAACAGAGAGCAGGCAGGATGCAGACGCTGGGTCCCTTAACCCTGGCGGTTGGGGACCCACTCTGGCAGAGCTGTGGGGGCAGGGGGCTGTGGGTCAGCAATGAGGCCCCAGCTGGGATGGGGTGGGAGAGGACTGTGGATCAAGGGTGAAAGGCACCAGAAGGGCCAGGTGGCTGCAGACCAGGATTAAGGGGCACTGGCAGGGATGGGGGACTGTGGGTCAGGAGTGAGGGGCAGTGGCAGGGCACTGGCTTATCAGGGCTGCTTAGCACCACAAGGCAGCAAGGGGGAAGGGATGGGGGAGACGGCCAGAGTTGGACCTGCATCCTGGTGACCAAAGGGGGAAGGGGAGCTCTGATTTTTCCATGATGAAAAAAAACCCCAAATCAAATGCCAAGATATAGACGTTTAGAATTTATTTTATTGTAACAATTGAGGCACTGGTTGGTAGGCTTCCAAATAGCTTAAAAGTTGTACATATGTCAATATAACATTGTGTTCAACTAATACATATATATCTATGTCTGTCTATATATGTCTCAGAGAATATGGGATTTTTAAAAAGAGAAAACCAAGATCCCTGTTCATAAATTCAACTTTCTGATTTTATATCAGTCCATTGTCTCATTTAGAGACTATCAACCTTTACAAAAACTAAAAACCATGGCAGGCAACCTGGTCTATTTCTACAGTGATTGATTAACAAAGATTTAAAGCCACATATTGTAAATTGAAATTTTGGAAATAAGCTGATTGCCGTAAAGTCCACAAATAGATATCTAAATTCATCTAGTAAATGCTGGAGTAGATGGTATGAAATCACATCAAACTGGTTTTACTTTCTTCATTTTATGCTTGTTAGAATCCTGTAAAGTCTTTTGCAAATGGATCTTAGAAAATGACGTTCTTTATCCCTTGTTGTCTTTTTTCAATCTGTAGCATTTCCTTTCTTTTGAAATTATTTTGACTCTATTTTTGGATTGAGTACATAATCTTCATATGAAGAATAACAGTTTCCTTACCCTTACACTCTAGTTATATCCATAAGTGGACATTTCAAATGAAAAGTTTTAGTATTTTGCCATTTTAACCAACATGAATATTTTATTTGAATGCCATTTTAAAGGTCTTCCTGCTATAGCATATTTAATGTACTTTTATTGAACCTGAAGGTCAGTTCTAGTGGGTTGACTTTTGTTCAATAATATTTAGCCTCAACTCAAAGGTTCTGTTTGACATTCATAGATTTCTTTGTAAATGCATAGCCTTGGCATACAATTATCTAGCCTTCCTGTGCATATTTTAAAAGGCTTGGCATCATTTGATTTGCTTAGAGATATTCATTCTTAGTTTTCATTCAAGAGGCTTGAAATACACTTGGTAATTTGGCGAGTGGTGTGATTTTTTTTAGTTAGTATTGCAACTTCTAAATATGTTACATACCTAAGAAATATGATTTTTTGTGTGAGGAATAGCTTCATTAATATGTATTTTGTATATTCTAATGTTCTTAGTATATATTTTTTAAGGAAGCCGTTAATTCTTGGCTAGGAGAATAGTGAAAACTATCAGAGTCATTTGGGCTGTGTACACGCATTCAAATAAGCTGGGATAATTCTCTCAGGTTTTTTTCTCCGGATAGTAAAAATTTACCCAGAGCTGCATATATAGACATTTAAATGCTAAGGCTCTGAAGTGTGGAGAGTTTACAGTGCTGACACTGTGCAGCTGGGAGTGGGGGGGTCTCTATGCAAACACATCTGTGTTCTGCAGGCTCCCTTAGTCTGCAAGGCAGTGTGTAAGGTAGGGCTGACTGGCTAAGCCAGACTCTCTGTAGTCAGCCTGTGTTTTCCTGTAGCATACTGTGGCAATTGTGAAGGGGATGTCCTCTGCTCCCTGCTAAAGCACCAGACTCCAATGAGTGACAGTCTCCCAAAGGAGTAGAGGGGAAGATGGAGGGCTATGTTCTCTTCTGAGGGAAGACGGCCTATACAAACATTTACTCTCCCAGGAAAAACTATCCTGGGAGTGATTTTAATCTTAGTTGTTTCCAGGTTATTTTTTACCTGGAGTGGCCGTTCTTTCTCCGTGAGAAAAAGCCTAAACATCTGTACACTCATGGATCCTTCTGGAAAAGCAGCAACTCAGGAGAAACTGAATGTCTGTATGAATCCTTGTTTAAAGATCTGGCTGGGTTCTATGGAAAGGAGATGTTAAGGCCTGGCCTTAGAGGAGAATTGACCAAAGTATATAAAATAATTATTTAGAAAAGGCTGGTCAGAAGTTATAGTTTCTGACCAATTTAGTACTGGAAGAGCATCAGAAAATTTTAAGCAGTTGGAGTTTTAGGGAGAGCTTTAAATATTTATAAGATTGGATGCATTATCTAAATTGGAATTTGACAAAGGTAACATTTATACTATGGCAGGAAGTATCATGGGGTATTTTTAATACCTGCTGTGGTTAGTACTTAAGTTTTATGCAATTCCTGTGAGATAACACTTTCAATGGCATACTGACTTTTAACGTCAGGCTGTTACATTAGCTAAATACTAGTTCATAGGTATAGTCTGCTGCTGAATCACTAAGATTATTTTCTGTGGCACTTTAGGATAACCTTGGAGTCTTAGCATCAAAACACTGATTAGATTAGGACTGACAAAGTAATTTGCAAGAAATGAGATTACAGCCTCAACTGCCATTTTTCCATTTATACAAATGAATCTGTAAAGAAAGTGTATAATGTCACCTACAGATCATGGCATGTGTTGAGGACTATACAGATAATTTTTTCTTTGGCAAGTTTCATCAACAATTCGTAACTGATTTTCACTGTATGTTTGGAGTGTATATTAGCATTTAATTAGACTGGTTGCGCTGGAAAAACATGAGAGAAGCAGTCTGTGTACGGGGATCCAAAGGCATCTCGTACAAGTGTTCGCAATGTGCCTGTCTAGCAGAAAAGCATTCTGATCAATGACTCCCCATAAACCCAGCTTTGAGAGTTGCCAAGGTGTGGTGGAGTGGTAGATAATAGTATAGAATGGTAGCTCTGGTGATCACCTACTTGTGCAGTAGTTTTACAAAGTGGTGCAGTAATGGGTTCAGGACTTTAAAACGTGATTTAAAAACAGCATTATTCCTTCAGTAGGTATCAGTAAGTACAGGTGAACTGAAAGGATGGCCATCCTGAAGTGTGGAAGCAAAGGGAGATGGCAACAACTCAGTATAGGAGGTCAAGTCTACCTCTGTTTCTGTGGTAGTAAAATCATACCTTCAAATGTATATGCAATAGTATACTTTCACTTTTAAGCAGTTCACACAGCTGTAGATACTTAATATACAATGAAAATGCAGACTCAAAGGTTAAATTAATTTTCATTCTTGGTCAAATCTGAAATGTCTGGCCAACTCAGAATTTCCATGCGTTTCTAGCTTCAATAGGAGGAGTTGGGTTGTGGCTCTCAAATTCATAAACCTACCTAAATGACCTTTATTATTAAGTGTTTTATAGAGTGTGGTTCATTGTCCTTAGCGTTAATCTCAACTCTGAAGAATGCGGTGGTTTCTTTGTCAAAGTATTATTATCCTGTGATGTAAACTTAGTTGTGGTCCTAGTCTAAATATTTCTCCATTGTATTTTGTAGTTAAAGCTTTCCATCTCAAATATGATGAAGTGCGTCTAGACCCAAATGTACAGAAATGGGATGTAACAGTGTTAGAACTAAGCTACCACAAACGGCACTTGGACAGACCAGTATTCTTACGTTTCTGGGAAACTTTGGACAGGTAAATACTATTTTTCTCTAATATTTTTTTGGGGGTGGGGATTGGTGTTTTGGTGGAGAGGAATTATTACAGTGCCAGTTTCAGATATCAGAGAAATTGTATAGTTTAGAAAGTTCCAAGCAAAGTCTTGGAGCTAAAATAGTGCTTGTAATTCATGATTATGGGCCTGGCAGATTATGCTAAACTCTATCTGACCTAACAAAAGAGGAAGAGGAGAGGGGCGGGGGAGGAGAGGGAGCTAATCAAATATTTGTGGAATGTTAGCTATTGAGTCTAATGCAAAAAAGTGACAGTTAAACTGTTAACCAATTTACTAGTAAAATATATATATATCTGCTATTTAGGATGTTGATGTAATATGTCTTATGAACAATAAACATTAAGAAAATAGGTGTCCTTATTGAATTAGTGTGTACATTAAGTTAGAACAATTATTGCATCAGATTTTATTAGCAAAATAAGTATTTTAGGCTCATATTTCCAGAAGAGCCAAAGTGAATTAGGTTCCCAAATTCTTTTGGAATTCAAAATGACCTTATAATGCTCTGAAAAGTCTTGAATAAATAATAAATGTTCAAGCTCTCTTATTGCAGTATCTTCCAGCAGTACATTCTGCAACTAACTGCACAGATGTTTCTGAAATTTTCCAATCCTGATTTACCATGACCCTGAAGGCTTCTTTGACTGAAATCTTATAACTTTAGGTGTCACATAATGGGTTCGGACAAGTTTGCCATTTCTAGTGGGGAAAAATGCCACTCTTTCAGAAACTGCAAGCATATAGGCATTAATTTGGTTTCTCAGAAGAAGCTTGGCAGATCCGTGAACAAGATCCTCCACTTTTTACCTGAAAGATCTCATGCAAGAATAAATGCCTGTACCCTTTGGGGCATACCTTTGCCACTCAACTCCTCCTGGTCCAAGCAGAGGCAAGCAGCAACTGCTTCCCTGCACCTTCCACAGACAAGGTGGGGAGGGCAGATAGGACAGGGACCCCTGGGCATTTTCCCATGACTGCTGATCTTGGGGTAAGTAGAGCTACTGCTCTCCCCCTGAACCTCCATCCCTCCACCACCCCCACATCTTGCATAAACCAAGAGCACCTCAGTCCCAGGAATGCACAGGGAGCATTTGAGCATCTTTATTAAGCAGGAGTTCATCCTTTTTTGTCTGCAGGGGACAGGTGGGTGGCTGCAGGCTGAAATGCCTATAACCTATCTCTCATCACTTTTTCCAGCGATGAGCCCCTGTCCGTAGCCAGTGTCTTAAAACAAATCAGAGTGCTCCTAGCAGAGACTATTTAGCTACTTTTTCCTTTGTAATAATCAGTATTGTGAATGGGATAAAGAATGGACAGAATTCTCATTTACTGTTGAAGTAACAAGGGTCCTTTTTATCTTTAACTTGACAATGTACAGAGAAGTGAGTTTTTAGGTATTTTATTTTTATTGTACAGCCTTGTTCCTTAAAATTATATTTTTTTGTGGCTGCCATAAGATGATATAATATTTCTTGCTAACATTGCAGGTACATGGTAAAGCACAAATCCCACTTGAGGTTCTGAATCCTTTGACTGCCATTTGATTCCTGGAGTTTGGATTAAGAAATATGAAAGATGCTCCAGCCCGGAGACTAGAGAACTTACTGTATGCATATGTCCAGAACTTTGCAAATGAAGAAGGGGTCACAGTTTAATCTTTTATAAGATCTTGTTTGGAAGCTTGTGCTATGACAGGTTGATATCTGTCATTATTAAAAGCAAAGGGGTTTTGCTTAAAACTATTTTTTTAATAATGTTAGCCTTCTAGTCTGCAATTCAAATTGTATATTTTGATAGCAGCAGTTTCTTCCCCATTTTGTTATATTAGCCACATTTTTAAATAATGTGTTTTGGTCCTCATTAGAAAATAAGTTGATTTTCACTGCAGGTTACAAAATATGTGTGTGTGCGTGTGTGCGCGCATGTGTGTGCGCGTGTGTGTGTATATGTATATATATAGATGTTATGAGGCATTCTAAACTTTTGCTTCCAGTTTTAGTTCTGATTTTCTTTGCTTTGTTTCACTTACTGAAAATATTTTGTTGTGAATGGTATTATATTTTAGTCTATAGGACTTGGGAAACTAAGCGAAGTGAAGATTGTTTTGGATAAATCAAAATGTCAACCTGTATATGTACTGTATATTCGGTCGGTCTTTGCTGAAAAAGGGATGATGAATAATCAAGAACCACTTTTTTGGTTATAATGTTCCAGTTTATCAAATCTCTAAATTTTATTATGAAATACATCGAAGTAATGTTAACACTGAATGTTCATCCTTTACAGATCCTTTAATTTAAAACTGAAAGTGTGTATGTGTACACTAACACCTATCAAAATGCCTTTATATGAGAGTCCAAACATTATATAAATTAAACAGTGAAGAGAAAGGGGGCTAGTTTGCTTTGTTTAATACAACCACCACACACAATGAGTCCTTTTAACTTCATTACATTTATAACAACTCACACTTTAATACTTTTTCCTTATGACAGAAGTCACCCAAACCACTTTTCCAAGAGTTGTAATATTCTCATATGAGTTGCTAATGCAGTCTTTTTAGCAGCATTGCATTAGTACTGAAAATATATTCCAGTTACCAAAGAACACATTTGCTTGATCTAGAATATGAATGTATTCAGGCAACACTGGTATTTGTGTGAATTTAGCATACTTAGCTAGTAATTTAATATCAGTGGAGAGTTAACCCCCCCCCCCCAAATAAAATAAAACAGTAACCTCCATATGCATATTTTTTAATGGAAAAAAACATGTTTATATTTCTGTTAGTGAAATAAACCATGTTTTTCTACTTGGCAATTTAAAGTTTGACCAAGAGTAAAATATTCTACATGTTCCTCATTAGTTTTGCTTTTATTTCATATCACTTTAATTTTTAATATAACTAGAAGTGTAATGATTTCAAAAAAGTCTATAGGAGCTGTCTTACTGTTACATCGGGGGTCTGAGGCCTGGGCTTCTGTGATATCTTTTAATCTGTACTATACTAAAACTATTTTAAATTTTAAACTAAGAAAAATCAAAACTCAATTATTTTAGTAAAAATAAAGATCCACCTCATTCATCATAACTTAGAATGGAAGAAATAACTACATCAACAACATTTTACATCATTAAATCACTGAGAAGAGCAAACAATACCTGGTGTTGGGTTGTTTGTTTGTTTTTGTTTGTTTGTTTTTATTTTGTTTGTTTAAGACCATTTAGCTTCTCTAATTTAAACAGAAAGTATGAGTAGATGACTCTGGCTCATTTGTGGAATATAATTATTATAAATGTGTTCTGTTCTTTATCTCTTTTGATATCGAGATACAATTATGAAATGTAACACAACAGTTGCCAGCACAATGGAATGGGGTTTTGAACTGTGTAAATTATGAGCATCCAAGATTTGTTTCTGCTATTGTGAAGTGATTCTGATTTTAATTTTTACAGAGTTAGGATTGTGTTGGTTACCAGGCCTGTTTTAAGACAGTGATAATGGACAGCAACCTTTTTCCTGAAGCTTTTTCATATGAGCATTTTATGCTCACATGTATTATAGGTTACAGATCCTAGTGTTCTTAAAATGTGCAACATGAAGTCAGTCTCACCCTTTTTCTATCCTCTGTTTTGTTAGATTTTACAACCTTATTGCTGGTACAGGAGTCTCGTGTGGTTCAGTGGTAGAATCCTTGTCTACCACACAGGAGACCTGGGTTCAGTTCCCAGACACTTATACAACTACAGCCATGGAGGCACCAAATATATGGACTTAGTCTGGTCATTGGGTTCTGTCTCCATGGCCTAAAGGGAGGATAGAAGATCTGGGTAACCGCCACTCCTCCAAAAATTCCTGTTCAGGCATACGCATTGAAGGTCCCAGTGATCCTCATGCATACGCCATGATCCAAAAGGATTGACAGTTGCTAAATTGTTGGTACAGTTCATGAGTCATTCTTGAATCAACTTGTGATGTAATACCAGAGACAGCCTGATTCTGGTTTCACTTATGATACATGTCAGGCATGACCTACTGAAATCAGTGACCCAGTTGTGAAAATGACAGAGGAATAGAATCAGTGAAATTCATTGTTTTAACTGCCATTAAAGTCCGGGTTGCGATTGTGGTACCACAGTGCAACACATCGTGAACAATTGCCAGATTAGATCATTTAATGGCAATCTAAAATCAATCCATACTGCTACCCCTGAGGCAGTCGTCGAATGGTTATCAAATTTAGATATTAATCTATTAATATTGCAATCCTAAAATGTCATACAAAAGAAGACAACTGCCATTTTTGGGGGATTCAAATCAAGCCTTTGCCATTTGTGGATTCAAATCAAACCCTATTACTTTGGGTACTTTGTATTAGCAATATCTCCACACAATTAAGGTTCAAATATGTACATTTATAAAGGACATGGCACCTGATACTTCACTTTTACATCTGTTCATTCATGAAAATAGTCACGTGTCAGAGTAAGCTGTTGTGCATTGAGGTTCCCATTAACTATATAGTGCGAGTGGAATCAGGTTCTCAAAATAGTTCTCATGCTTACTCCCATTCTGTGCGTGTATGCATGCGTGTAAATACACACACGCACACGCCTCCCTCCCCCACAATCCTTTTGCAGCATATCTAGATATCCAGAGACCATGTTATGCTTAATTTATCTATACATTGATGTATAGTAGTAAGGAAAACTGTTACCATGAACTGGAGAAGCTGTGCTAACAGCCAGTTGCTTGTGAGCTTCTTTCTTATCTATGAACAATTTTGAGAGCTCACAGTGCTGGTAAGTGTATAAAGTGTAAACTGAATTGAAAATTAAAATATATAATGAAGAATGTGAGCTACTTGTACTGACTATAGTTTTATTGAAAAGTTAAATGACATTAGAAGTATGGAAATCAAATATCAAATTGACTGTTCAGTTTTTGTTCTAGTTCTTTGAAATTTAAACCTCTTTTAAACAACTAAACAGTAACAACTCTGCAGTTGTTTAACAAATACAAAATGTGGAAACTGGCTTGCTATCTGATACTGGGCTTCCAAACTGTCAGATATTTGACCAATTTTTTTCTTTTTTCTTTTAATTTTACAGCTGCCAACAGGGACTTTTGAAATACTGATTTATAGTAAAAAGTACTTTCTTGCTTCCAATTTATACATAGCAGCAACTACCAGTACACTATTTGACTTTTCTAACTATAGCACTGAGAAAAGTTTGCTAATGCAGACTTAAGCAGATGCAGGGGTTACTTCTTTTTCAAATAGACTTGCATACCTGAAGAAATAATAGATCTGTACTTTCAAGTGAGTAGGCGTAACAATTTTATTCTTACTTCAGGGAACTTTTTTTTCATTGAAGATAATTTTACAAGAGTGCACTGAAGCCAGTGCTTGAGCTACACAATTTATAGAATTATTCTGCAGTTCTGTAAACTTTTTTATTTTTAAATACAGCTACAAAGAGTAATTGTGGATAGCATATGCATCAAGTTGATAAAGAGCTGAACCTGTGGTCAACAGAAGCAATGTTTGTCAGAAACATTTATCTGAACAGAAGATTTGTTTTTGGCTTTTGTTCATTTATGAAGCATTATGGTTCTCTGCAGAGATTTGTAACAGAAATTTTATTGGTACAGCTTTTCATTCTGTTGCCCAATGAAATATGCACTTAGCTGCTAATACTTGCTAACGTCATACAAAGAAGCTGGTCAGAATTAATGGCTTAGATGCTGGATTTAAAATTTAATGTTGTAAGGCTGTGCTCATTTTAATTCAAAAGCCATAACTAATGCCAAGTACTTTATTAAAGCAGTATGTTCATGAAAAATTAAAAATCCCTGCCTGAAGAAATTGTTGGCCAAGTAGGTTAAAGTTCACTTGAAATACTAAAAGAAATCATCTGTAGAAAAATGTGCCATTAAAAACTGGATTAAGTGAATGTCAAAGTCTGGCTGTTTAAATAGTAGAGCCAACAACCTGCTTCTTATAAGGAGCTCTAGGACCTTTAGGTTCATCTTCTTGACAGACTTGTATATCAATAGAAATCATACAGTTTATATTTTGTTTTGTTGTGCAATGTATCGTTACCTGAAGACCTTTAACATTGTATGGACATTCTGAGAGAGAGAGACTGAAAACAAAGCATTTGTTAATGTGAAAAGGTGGGTGTGATGCTCTTTACATTTAGCAATATAAGCCTAGTGTTCTGAGTATGATCCATCTGCCCGGTATCTCCTTTTCGGTGACAAAGGAGCATACTGTAGGGCTGCCATTGACATCTATGCAGCCAATTCTTTTCTCAGTGGTGAGAATATAATTGATAAAAATAAGAAAAAATGGGATGTATTTATTGAAGCAGAATGCATTGTGGTAAGCACATCTGCTGCAAACCATGTTTCCAAGTTGAATTTACTAACAGAATTCATTTTTCTTTCAAACAAGTTGGTTTAAGATTTGTAAATGAATGCAAATCCAAAGAATATTCTCAAATGTTTGAAATTTTTAATCAATGAAGTAGTTTACATGTAAAGCTGAAAAGGTCGGAGGTAATATATAAAAATCTATATGAAAAGCATCACTGTTCATGGATTTTATTTCCATCTCTACATTTCTCTCTGATCTACCCTTCATTTATCTCGGTCAGAAACCGATTACCATGATTCACATACTTTGTGTGTGTACAGCATATATTTTCAGATGCAAATCTTTCTTGGGCTGTAATTGCCTGAAACTGAGTACTGTTTTGCACAAGATTGCAAAATTGTAAATTAGTGTGTGAAATCTTGGCCCCACTGAAGTTAATGTTGGTTGCCATTGACAGCAATGGAGCCAAAATTTACCTGAGGATTTGAGTTTCCAAGTTTTAAATTAAATGTATATAGTATCCTATTATAGGGATGAACAGCATCAAATAATAAAGAAAAGAGAGGTATTTTTAAGAAATGTCTAACTCTTAAAAAATGTAAAAAGATGCAAAAAGGGTCACATTTTAAGATTCCATGCATAAACAGTTGTGGTCCTGATAGTGTTTCTCCCAGTGTGAACTTCCAAGGTGTAACTAGTAGGAAGTTATAGTACTATTTCACATTTGATATTTCCCAGCTATAAAAAAGAAAGAAAGAAAAAAAAATTCCATTTGTATACTCTTGTATGGTGATGTAAGGAATGTCCTATTTTCATCTCCACTGTCCTAGGTGATCAGCTATTCCCATTCTAAAGTGAAACATTCCCTGTAACAGGGTGTCTCCTCAATATCAGAGCTGAGGTAGGTTGGCAGGTTTGTTTAGGTAAATTATGTTTCTTATTCCACTGTTGTACCCATTCTGTGGATGAAAAATAGGGTTGCCTTTTTCCATTGTTGTGATCAGTGCTTCTCACAAGCACTGAAACTTGGAATGAAAAAGCTGAAAAGAATCTCTGGGGCTTGTTCTACAAATGAGTTTTGTTAATATTAGTCTATTTTGGATAGAGGTGTAACTTTTTTTTTTTTAACCAAGAGTTACGCTGATGATAACTTAGTGTGGAGACTTCTATACTGATGTGAGGTGGTAGTTATTTCCTTTCCTGTATAGGAGTAGCACTCATATTATGTCCACATTTGAAAGGCTTTTATCCTGATTTAGTTTATCAGAATACAAATCATAACTTATTGGAAATAGTAGACTACTTATAACTAGCTGGATACAATTTTTTTTTCATTTTTATTTTAAAAATGTCTCAGGTTCATAGGGACACACTTACCTATTTTGCTTAATACAAATTCCAACTGGACTCAGACCCTGCAGCAGAAATGTAAACATGTCACACTGTAATCCCCCAAGGTAAAGCTTTTAAATTTCTTCCTGAATTAAAGCATGCAGTTACTGTTTTATATATAAAACATAATCTTGATCACAGAAATAGAACATATGGCTGACAATTTCAGGAGTGTGTAAGAGGTAAAACCCAAACCGTGCTCATTTTAATGAACTATGTATCTTACTCTCTGAAAATCTGAGCTTGTATTGATTAAATATCCTTTATTATGCATCTATTTTAGCTACTAAGAATTATCTTTAGAACTCTTAGAGTATTTTTGTGAATGATGTCTGGTTTGTGAGCTAGCTGGCCAGCTGGTATGAAAAAAAAAATTGGAACAGTGCCTGTATTTGTCACGTTTAAATGCTCCATGTTCCACTAAATTTTGGAGCACTTCAGTGCCATACTGACGTGTAGCTGTCTTATGTGCCCCTTTTGTGTGATTTTGAAGTGAACCAGCATACTTTAAAATCACCTCCAAGGTATGCCATGGCTGTTCTCTCCAGGCTGGGTTGCAGTAGGGCAGCAGGGCTCAGCCATCTTTGTGTGTGCGCCACAATTAGATTATTTACGGGAAAAATTATAACACATTTATAATTTGCCATGTATGGAATCTAATTATTGGGAGGGGGTCATCTTAAAATATGATGTTGTTTTGCATTTGGGTAAATATGGCACTTAGACTCACTATCTGACCTTTCTAAGGGTTAAAAATAGACATTGCCAAATAAATTGGATCAAGCTTTGGTGGGACAAGGAGGCATGTGTCCCAGGATGGACGCATGAGGTGGCAAGGATTCCCCAGGTCCCATGCCTCCATGCTGGAACTTGCATGAGCTTTCCTGGGTTATGGATATGAGCCCCTGCAGCTAGGAAATGGGGAACTATGACTTTCCCTGCTTAAAGAAGGGTTCCTTGAGATCACCTGTGGTAAGTGGGGAAAATCTAGGAAGGTACTCTTGGGACTTGAGGGGCCTGATCCCATGTGAGAATTCCCCAGTGCACAGGATTGGTCCTCTCAATCCCCCAGAGCTTGGGACTGCCCACATTCTCCTGCCACAAAGCAAATAGACATCTCTTGCAGTAAAGAGGCCCTGTTGTAACACTACCTTTTCTCATCCCACTGATGTCAGGCGACATCCTGGGGTTGTTGGGGGGGGGGGGGGGAGGTTGTTTGCTTGTTTGTTTTTTCTCCTTAAGTCATTGCATTCAGTCAAAAGTGAAAGGCTGCCAGTCTAGAGAAAAAACTTACCTACTCTAAAAGACCAGTAGGGTTGCATCCAGATGAGCACGGCCATGCAGTATGTGGTGCTGCAGATAGGTCTGTGGTGCCACATACCACACATTCAGGTGTTCTCCACACTGCAAGGTAGCAGCATGGGGTGGGGGTTAACCCTGGGAGATTCCAGAGTTAAACCCCCCCCCCCCCCCCCCGAAAAACCCCGCACAAAGAAAACAAAACACGGAGTCCTGCACAGGGGGGCAGTGTGTGCTGCCTAAAACGGGAGCCTATCCAGCTAGAGCTACACTCCAGCTACTGCTGCGAGTGGCAGGATCGCTGCTGCTGCAGTCCCAGGAGGCTCCCAGGACCCCAGATAAGGCTGCTGGGACGAGCCCAGTGCTGGCCCCAGCCTCTCCTACCCCACCTGGGGTAACCTGCCTTGTGCCAGGGGGCGCATAGCACAGGCGTTGCCCGGGAACAAGTAGCTGCTGCCTAAGGTGTGCCTCTGCTGCTTGTCCCTGGGAAATCAAACATCCATTCTTGTGTGGACATGGCCTGGGAGTATTTCTATGAAAGCTTTGGGCAGTGCTGACAGCGGCAAAAGACCATGCACTCTTACTGGTGTGAAGGTAGTCTTGGTAGAACAGTGACTGAGTTTGTCCAAATCTAATCTCCAGTGTACTATATATATTAGATGGTTGGCTAGCTTTCACCTGGCAAGTATTGGTTCTGTAAAATAGAGCTTCCTTTTATGGTAGTGCAAGTGTTGACAAACTGAAAACCGGTTATTTTTTTTTTTATCCTACTGTAAGCATAAAGGAAGACTGAAAGTGTAAAAACAGAGCTTATGGCAGCAAAGGTAAAACAGCACTTCACGTGGAAAGGCTTCTGTGTTGAAATGTCTGTGTTGAAGATTTACATCTGGAGTGTAAAGAAGAGCTACCATTCCATGCATATGCTTTATGTACTATATGTCTATAAGAAACTTACCTACTCTAAAAGACCACTGGGACCACATTCAGACAAGCATGGCCATGCAGTATGTGGTGCTTCAGATGCATCTGTGCTGCCACATACTACACATTCAGGTGTTCTCCACGCTGCAAGGTAGCAGTGCGTGGGTGGGGGTGTTGACCCCAGGAGATCCTAGAGTGGAAAAAAAAACCCACACAAAAAAAAAGCAGAGCGGTGCACATGGGAGCAGTGTGTGGCGTCCAAAACCAGAACCTGGCCAGCCGGAGCCATGCTTCAGTTACCGGCCAGGCTCCAAGGATATATCTATGCTCAAGAGACAGCATGGATAAGTGGCAGTTGTTTGGACACTGGTATGCAGTTTTGCAAAAGTAGAAATATCATTGTTTGCCTTTGATTCTGGATTTATTTAGGACTGTGGTCTTCAACCTGTGATTCAGGGACCTACTGGGGTTCCACAGACGAAGTCTAAGGGGTCCATGAAAGGTGACTGATCAATCAAAAGTGTGCGAATACTCATGTTTACTATTTAAAGAGGTTCACAGCTCCATTTGAAATTTCCAAAGGGGTCTGCACCTCCATTCAAAATTTTTTAGGCATCTGCAGATGAAAAAGTGTTGTAAACTACTGGCCTGAAATTCTGTTTAGCATTCTTCTTAGGTCATAGTAAATTATATTTCTTATGATACCACATAAAGACCTCAAGTTCTTATACAAAATAAGATAGTCCCTATCTTGCACACCACAATCTAAATTTGAGGAGAAAGATTAGAAAGGGAAGATGCAGGATAATACTGTGAATAAAGACATCTCCTTTCTCCTAAGAGCCTGTTGTCCCAGGATGCTCTTGGCTTCTGGACAGAGCAGTGTTGCAAAGGTCTTTGCCTGCATTTCACTCTGCGGGGGAGGAACCAGTGAAAAGCTGGCAGGGGCTCCTCTTCTCCCCTCCTGGTCTATGGGAGGAGAAGTAGCAGCTGATTTCCATCCCCACTCCCCACCATATCTTCTCCCAACTAGGGTGACTTCAGTCTCTGAAAGGCATGGAAGCCTTTTCCCCATGGCTGCACTCCGTAGTCCCTGGGAAGGGTTAAGCAGCAGGACAGTGTACAAGCATTCATTCTCTCAGGAGAAACTCTCCCAGGAGAGACTTCCTATTGGTTGGTGAAAAATGAACCGACTTCAGAGTAGCCATTTTTGCTCCAGGAGAAAAAGCTTTAATATCTGTAGCCTTGTTGGTTCTGCCAGAAGAGCAGCGGTTCTACCAGTAGAAACAGAATGTATGAATGTGGCCTGTTAATTGTGGCTCATCCAAGTTAATTTCTAAGTATTCCAGGAAAAGGCCTGTCAGTCGGTGTGCTCTTGCTGGCCACCTACTGGCACAGGGGCAGTAATTCAGCTTGGAAGGGCAATGTTAGTAAATGACTGTGACGCTTGTGAGTTAAAAACTGGGCAGTCAGGACTGCCTCAAATGAGATGTTCATTTACAACCATTGAGAACATTTTCATAGATTTCAGGCATTAGGGCTGGAAGGGACCTCGCAAGATCATCGGGCCCAGCCCCCTGCCCAAGGAGCAGGAAGTCAGCTGGGGTCAAATGATCTCAGCAAGATACGCATCCAAGTGTTTCTGGAAAGTATCCAGAATATGTGCTTGCACTACTTCTGGTGGGGAGTTCATTCTAGGTGGTAAAGAAGTTTTTTTTTCTTGTGTCCAGCCTAAAATGGTCTTTCAGGAATTTGTGACCATTAAACCTCATCTTCCCAGGCACTCTCCCAGTTTCTGATGCACACCCTTTATATACTTATAAGCTGCCACCACATCCTCCCTGATCCTTCGCTTCTCCAGATTGAGGAGTCCCATGCCTCTCATCCTCTCCTCATAAAGCCTGCTCTCTTGTCCTCTAATCATGCATGTGGCTCTTCTCTGGACTCTCTCAAGCTTCTTCACATCCTTTCTAAAGTGCAGAGCCCAGACCTGGATGCAATATTCCAGCTGCAGCCTCACCAAGACCAAGTAAAGCAGGAGTATGACTTCCTGGGTCTTGCTAGAGATGCATCAGTAGATGCAAGCCAGGGTTTTGTTTGCTTTTCCAGCTGTGGCATTCAGTTGGTGGTTCGTGTTCATCTTGTGGTCAATCATGACCCCTAAATCTCTTTTGGTCATGGTGCTAGCGAGTGTAGCACTGCCAAGCCTATATGTATGATGTGCATTTTTTTTTCAAGATGGAGCACCTTCCATTTCTCCATGTTGAATGCCATCAAGTTTTGATCCGTCCACATTGCGAGCCTGTCCAGATTGGCCTAGATTGCCAGCCTATCCTCTGGTGCAGGGGTTTTCAACTGGAGGCACTTCGGAAGGCCCCAGGGGGTACGGGGCAGCTGGCACTTCCATTTTCGCTGCCAGCACTTCCAGTTTTGCCAGTGACATTTCTAGGTTTGCCTGCCGTGTGCTGTGCTCATCGACTGGCTGCTGGCCCCCCCCCCATCCCCAGCTCATCAGTTTGCTGCCAGGGGATTCCTTGCCTCTCAACTGGCTGCCGGGGGTATCCGAACCAAAAAAACCCTGCTGTAGTGTGACCACACTTCCCCATAATTTAGTGTCACCAATGATACCTAGTGTCCACTTCTGATACCTGAATCCAGATAATTTATAAATGTATTAAAGAGTATTGGTTCAAGTATGGAGCCCTGAGGGATGCCACTGGTCACTGTGCGCCATGTTGACACGCTTCCATTGACTATCACTCTCCAGGTCCAATCACAGAACCAGTTCCCCAGCCATTGAACCGTAAGGTTGTTGAGGCTGCAGTTCTCCAGTTTTACAGTGGGGACATCATGGGGACCAAGTCAAAGGCTTTTTTGAAGCCCAAGTATATGACATAATTTTGTGGTTACTCATGGCAGTTGTCCCATAACATGGTTTCAGAACAAACTCACTTCTGTGCAACTCTGTCTCCTCTCCCTTCTGCTGTGACTGGAGGCAGTAGAAACTTTCTGATGCCAGCTGCCTCACTTACACTAGGTCCTTAGATGTCACACATCCTAGACGCTTTGTTCCCAGGAGGACTTGTTCTGTGCTTACAAGGTTAGGCCTCAGACCCTTGCAAGGGCAGTAGCAAGACAGTTAGTTCTTTACTGTCTGCAGTTCTTTATATAAGTTCTTGTAAATAGTGTTGTTTCCACAGCATGAGCCTCATCATGATACTACCAGTAATTCACTTGTTGCTTCAGGCACAAGCTACAGTGATTAGCCAGTAGCTATGGCTGAGAGAGAGTTAGCACAGGACTCAGTTACTTTAACAGCTGTGCAGCATACAGTGTCTAGGCATGTTTCTTTTCCAATGACAAAAATAGCTTCTCCACTTAAAACACAAACCTGCATTTTGGGGGGAGGGTGATTTTTTTGGGGGGGGAGGAAATGATGCATGTTGAATGTAAGAAAATATGGTATGTCTTTATTGTCATTTCAGAAGAGTCGCTATGCTCTAATCAGGTGGACTAGTATGAAGAAAGCCTACCGTTTGGCAATAGTGATATTCCATCTCTTAATGACAACTACTACAGGGCTTTCTCCCTACCCCTTATTCCATTTGAATATACACTAAATGAATAATTTGTCATCTTCAGCATTTCAAAAATTGATGGGTGACTACTGTCAATATTTAATCTCAAGTCATGTCATGTATACATGGAATGAAAAAAGCCATGGTCCGGCAGCTGCTTACTGAAAGATTGCCTTTCTCTGAAATGTTATAATCAGTAGAGTCACAGTCAGTTGGAGCCTCACTCATAAGACAGTGAGCAGCTTTTACCTTTGGAACTCTCTTCTTGCCCTTGTCTATGACAAGCCCTACTTACTTACATTCAGGATGTGCTGCAAGGTACACAGAAAAGATTTCACAGCTCCAGAAAACTAGCTGCAAACACTCTGCTGCTTCGTTAGTGCTACTTGCTGTGGTATGGCAAGTCTTATGAAATAATAAATTGCTGTGGCTGGTATAGGTGTCCAATAGTGTCCAATAAACTCAATGCTAGTTTATAATTTTCCCCACTGTTCAGCATTTCTTTAAAGGCAGATCTGCCTAGAATAAAATCAACGTGGAAGAAATCTAGCATGATGCTCCCCAAGTCATTTGTTAAATGCTGTACAAAGACTGCCAAAAAACTACAACTGCTTACAGATGTAAACTCCCCACCCCTTCCCAAAACAGCACTTTACTTTAAATTCTGCACACTCCTGAGCTGATTCCAGCACGTGCCCAGAAAAGGCTTCACCTTAGTTAGACCCAGCTTGCCCAATGTCTGTATAATTGGGCACTTCAGCAGAGCTTTTTTAATGCTTTTATGGAATAGCTGATTGAATCAGCTATTAGATAAAAGCGCCGAAAAGCCCCGCTGAAGCACCCGATCTATATAGACATGCTGTGGAGCTTGGTCAAACTAATGTGCTGCTGCTTCTGATAAAAACATGTTGGGGGGGGGGGTTGGTTTGACTTTTTGTCCTGTCAGCAGCCTTTGTGTCTATATTTACGATTAAAAGCAATTAACCATTGTGCTAAACCTCTAATCTTGCATGGAAAATGACCTATAATTTTGTGTCCTGATATCCATAGAAGAATGTTGTATACCAATGCAAAAATATTAAGGATGTAAGGTGGTGCCCTCAATCCTTATTTTCTGAATTAGATGGTAATACAGAAATTACCAATAAAACAGAAAAATTCAGTCCTTATTCAGCAGCCAATACTGAGCATATGCTGTCCTTTGTTAATTCAGGCCAGGAATTCCTTTGAATCTATCTAGGATTCTTTGGTAATCAATCTTTAAGAAAGAAAGAAAGCCCCCCCCCCCCAGCAAAACAGCTATTTTGCAGTTCAGCTGCTTAATTGGAACTTGGGATCACTGAGTTCAGCCCCTGCTCTGATACAGGTAGGTATCCATGACCTTCAGCTAGGCATTTAATAGCATTTGAAACCTCTGAAATGGGAGAATGTATCCTTCTTTTCCCTTTGTCTGTTTAAACCACGCACTCTACAAGGCAGCACCTGTCTCTTTTTATATGTATGTACATATGTCAAGATGCAATGGAATGTCTAGCTGCTACTGTGGTCTAAAATAAATGACAAAAACAATAGCCAAGCTCCCAAAACAAATTTGAAGAGAAGCATGGTAAAATATTTAAGTATGTTCTTTCTATAGCAGTGGTTTTCAATCTCTCTTTCATTCACAGACCCCTAAAAAATTTTGAATGGAGGCGTAGACCCCTTTAGAAATCTATTGCTTATAGCATGCATAAGTAGATGATTACTGACAAACTGTTGTGTTAAAAATATCAACAACAATAACAATAATACATTTTTTTTTGTGAACTCATCATTTTGTTTTCTGTTACAATGAGATGGTTGAGCTTGCTTCTTGGCAGAAAGCACATGAAAGTTTGGTAGGATAAGTGACAGTTTCAGTCTTAGGTTTCCTTCAATGTCCAGTTTGTTTCCATATTTCTTTTTTGATGCTAAGGCTGAAAACCCACTTCCACATAAGTGCATGGTGGTGAGTGACATCAAGACTTTAATGGCCTTATCTGTCACATTGGCATACTCCTTCTTTATTTTCAGCCAGATTTGGGCAAGAGGTTCCTGCTTAAATTCAGATTTCAGTACCACATCACAGGGTAACTTGGTTAATTGCTCTTCTTTAGCTGTTAAACAGGATTTAGAATCTCAGTCTGCTACAAAAGGGTTATACATCCACTTGTTCTCATTTCCATTCTGGGAAAGTACTGGCAAAACTTAGATTTGAGTGTCAGCAAGAGTTCCTCGATTTCACTTTTCATATCACTGTCCAGCATCAACTTGCTTTCAGCCAAAAAGCTGTCAAAGGTTTTGAATGCATCAAAATTGTTTTCTCTTGCTCAAGAAACCCAGGGTTGAAGCTTCTTGATGAAAGCCATCAGGTACAGTCCCCTGCACAGACAGGCAACTGTTCAACCAAGGATTCCCTGAGATTGCCATGTCAAACCCTTACACATTCACATTTAGATGTACTATGAAGATGAAAAGTTGGAGCACAGACTGAGTTAATGGATATCCCTCTAACCCCATCAGACTTTTGCTGGTGGCCTCCCATCAGTTTTGTAGGACCTAACCACTAAAAATATGTGCAGTTCTTATTGTTCCAAATAAAGCTTTCTGTAGATGCTTCAAGACAACACAGCTAGCTTTCCCAATGGAAATTCTGTTCAAACTGGTACGCAATCTCTCTTTCACATGCCTGTTCCAATTTGCAGATTGATATTGCCCAGTGAGCAGAGGGGCTGCAGCGTCACCAGGTCCCGTGTGAAGTGGCAGTAGCAGGATGAGGGATGCTGCCCAGCTGTGCTCTGTATGCTGGCACTGGGTTGCCTGCTGCTGGTGCTCAGGCAGCCTGAAGCAGCAACGCAGCAACAGGTGCTTGCCCTCTGGGTGGGGCCAACTTTCGCAGACCCCCTAGATGTGCTCCACAGACCCCCTCAGCCGCCCTTGCAGATGTGCTACTTGGAATCGCTGTTTAGGCTGAATTGAAGGGAAAAATTTCTAACATGAAAATGGTGACAGCTGCGTTGTCTGGGATATTTAGAACCAATTACTCTGGTATATAGTGGATAAATAACATACTTTACCTAAAAATCCTTGTTTGAGCACCTTGCATGAGGAGCTATGAAATATACCACTGGGAGCAATTCTATAATGGCAAACAGATGGCTCATTCGTATAATAGGCATCTTCTGTCTCTGGCATTTGATTCGGTCTTTGTTTGGCTTTTTAAAATGTCTTTCCTCAACCTTTGCACTAGATTTTCTCTTTGGAGACATCTCCTCCCCCAAATAATGATTCAGTCAGATGCCTCACTAAATATATAATTCATAGTGCAAATTTTCTGCAAGGATGTAAAAGTCAATATGAAGATGGATCCCATGACATACACCACCTTTTGGGGGTTATTTTGTTTTGTTTTTTAACATTGTGACTTCTATAATATAGCAGATAAAATTGCAGCATGCTTATAGGTTGAGATTGTATACATCACAAAGTTGGAGGATGAAGGTGATCTGTGAATCAAAGTTGGTCAACATGGAAGTGCCACATAATCCAAACCTGTGTAACATGGTAGATGTTTGTGCCTTCAGCATGGTATTTGTTGGCACTGGCTTTATGACCCAGATGCCTTGTTCCATGCAGACCCAAATACTCAGACCAATCAGGACTTCTCCATTCAATAATAGGCAAATTTTATTGATACACAGAGATAGCAGATAAGAATAATGCAGAGAAGACCAACAAAGCCCCCCACCACCTCCCACCATTCTATATCTACTCATCCTAGGTCTATTACAGGGGGGAAGAGATGTCTGGCCAGTACGCAAGCTTCGCCCTTGGTTCTTTCTTGAATGTCAGATGTCATCAGCCCAGAGGTCAAGGACCAAGCCTTCAGCACCACCACCCATGTGGCATGGGTGAGATGGTCTGGTGGTGTGTCCTCTGTTCATGGTGACCTCAGGTTCCACCCTCAGGGACCCTTTGCAGCTCTGAAATCTCTCCTTTTGTATCCCTTTTTTTTTTTTTTTTGGTCTGATGACTTAATTCCTGGGCATTGTTTGGTCTCCTGGTGGTCATCATCCTGCCCGTGTTCTGTCCTGTCAGCACATTCCTTTGTTTCCCAAACCCATTGCACGCACAGATCTTAGGTCATTTACTTAATTTGGTCACATTTTCTTAATTTGGTCCATCCACCAAAACCAGAAATCCCAGGGGCTCTGCAGTTGGGAACTGTGAGCTAATGCCACATCATCTCATGTTATGGAACAGTGTGGTACATGTCTTCACTTTCCCAGCCTCAGTTTCTGTGGGCTTCAGACACAGTGGGTCTTGAAGGAAGCTGTCGCAATTTAGAAACCAATGAGCCCTAGCCATTCCCCTCAACCATTGTTCTATTTCTAATTTACCTACAAGCCAATTCCCAAAAGCAAACCTGTAAGTATCATTTTCTAGCCATCAGTATTGTACTTTTCAAAATGCTTATTTGTACTAACCTTCAGGAGGAAAATGTGGATGGCTAAGGAGATGACATAAAGATGTGTTCACTTTAACCCTTTTGTCAAAATAAGAAATGACCTTTTAGACATATAGCAAAACAAATACTTGTCAGAGATCAGCCTGAATAAGTTCTTACACATGGTTAGAAATTGACTTACTCTGTGCTTTACAGCTAAAGCATACTCATGCAAAATACAGCCTCACTTGAATCTGGTGTAGAATTACCTTAGGAAAATCAAGCATAAAGCTATAGTGGTGCCCAGTGTCATGTGTTCACTGTTATACAAGGCAGTTCTTTGTTACTGGTAAACAGGCAAGCCACATAGTGGCAGGGCATAAATAGCTCCTGAGACAATTAACTATTGTAGATAGCTGCTCATCTGTCTTCTCCAGGTCGCTGTACTTTGGTTTCATACAGTGAGGTAAATTACAGTAAGTATGTAGTGTATTCAGGACACACAGTTGAAAATGTTGCCATTAGTCATGGGTTTGGCACCATGGTTTCTGTCATTATTTCTGGAAGTGATGCCTCCAGAAGGTGCACAGGAATATGAAAGGCTACCAAATATGCTAATTTGTTCTTATTCTAAAACCAGTTCCAGAAGCTCAGGACCAGGAAAGGGTGACCAAATGTTGCTAACTTAGTGATTTGTTTTAAATAAACGGATATAAAAACACATCCCCTATATCTTGGGCAAATTTAAAATCTTGTTGAAATCTAAATCAACACTTTTATAATATCTTGCACTTCCCTTTTTCAAGATTTTATTACAGAATCAATGAAATGTCTTTGACGATTCAATTCTTGTTTTCAAATAAAATATAAAAGCTCTTTTCCTTGATGTTAATTAGAAGTGGTTAATATACAAAGCAATCCATAGCTTTTGTGTCCTATTTCCTAAAATATAGCAACCAAGAGAGTGTCAAGAAATTTATTTTACCTTGAGGGTTGATTGAATTGCAAATAAGTCATAATTTGGGAGGGGGGGGCGCTTAAAGAAACATTGCCTTTTTTTTTTTTAAGTGCTTTTTTAAAATTTTGTTTAAAGTATTGCCAGATTTGGGGGAGAAGGGAACCTGTGTGAAGATGTTGACCCAAGGAGCATTCCTTTACTCTGTGCACTGCGGTTAATCCTATTGAGTTTTTCATCAATGAAGATCAGAGAACTTTTAGGGGTCTGCTGTGCACCATACCTCTTATTTCCTTCCAGATGCACAGAACAATGATTTGGGACAAGATAGAATAACACCAGATTCTGGCCAGTCACCCAGTATTTGGTGCATCTGGGAACAGTGATAAGGGGGATGTATAGAAGGTCATAATCACTGGCTTGCCTCAGTGTGGCACAGTTTTTGCATCTTGCCTCCAGGTTTATTTCAGTTCTTTCTCTACCTCATGAGATTTTTTTTCCCCTTTTCCTCACTTATACTCAACTACTGTGATAGTAAATATTTCTCCCCCGCTTTTGAATAGAAACCCTATTTATTTATTTTTGTCTACAGAAATCTCTATTTATAGAAATGATTCAGCTTAACAGAGTATCATTTACATTCAAGCACCCAGCAATGATGGAGGTTTCATGGCATTTAAATATTTACGACATCCCAGCATTAAATATCGCATGAAACACAAAGAAACATCAGATGTTAGCACCCCTCTTGATATTCTACTGGAGTTTTCAGTGCAATTAACAACCCAGGTGTATAGCATAGCCTGAAGTTCAGAAAAGTTTTTAAAAACCTATTATAGCTCAAAGTGGCAAAACTAAGATGAAGGGTTCTACTGAGTCATAAAAAGATAAGGGGGACTAGATTCGCAAAGGAATTGTGTGTTCACAATAGCTCGAGGAATTATGCTTTATTCTGGCTAACCTTGTCCTTTTCCATTTCTATTTGGTTCTGCAATATTTGGGGCTCTAGACGTTACAGAAGGAAGTTCCCTATTATCTTAAATATCTAATCTTCACATACTCATGTTATTAAAATAAAGCAGCATAATGTAAAATGTTTTGATAGTCTTTTTCCATAACTAGTATATCTTACCCTGTAGCTAAATCAATCAGTTTGTGTAGCTGCCTCATCACCATTTAAAAGTAGTTTCCAGCCTCAAATGCTTCCCTAGGGTCCTTCTCTTCTAAACATGTTCATCTTCCCCAAATAATTACCTTCAGGTAGATAAAAAGTTCCACCTGCCACAGTTTCCACTAGAATACTTTACTAAATACCATATTTATGTGAATCTAAAACTACCCTGAACGTAAGACAATCCCCAAGATTTAGATTTTATAATAGAAAATTATATATTTTTTATAATTTTCCATGTATAGAATCAAATTATTAGGGGTTGTCTTTCTAATTCATCCCCCCACCCCCTGCAAGGGGACGCGGGCAGTGGGAGGTAGATGGGGAGGTCAAGCAGCTTGCCCTCTGCTTGTGCTTGCCACCTGCCTGTACACCACCCCTACCCCACCCCCAGCATAGGGCCCAGGAGCCTCTGCTGCCCCTCCCTTCCAGCTTCTGCTCCCTCTTACCCCAGCCTTTGCTTCCCCCTTTTTCTCCCTCCCCCAGCCCCTCTGCTCTGCTCCACTCCATCTCTTCCCCCTCAGCTTCTGGTCCCTCCTTCCAACCTCTCCTAACCCTTTTGTGCTGGCACGCTCCGTCCCTGCTGTAGCCTGGGCTGTGTGTAGCTGGTATGCAGCTAGGCTGAAGCCAGGCTCAGTGCTCCAGGCAGCACTACAGACAGAGCCTGCTGTCATGGAGCAAAGGTAGAGGGACAGGCGAGGATGCAGAGGCTGCCTGGAGTGGGAGATGGTGGGGTGTAGAGGTGGTGGGGGGCAGGCCGCAGCTATGGCTATGACCCTGACCCTGGGTAGGGGCTGGAGCCTGAGCCACAGTAGTTGCTTGCTCCCCTGTCACTCGCAGACACCATTCTAAGACGTGGAGTTTTTTCCTCCCAGATTAAATAGGGGAGGGGGTGGGGAACCTCATTTTAAAATCAATTAAATATGGTAGTTTCACCAAGATTTAAACTTAATGTATAACCCTCAGTGCAAATGTGCATCTTCCAGAGCCTATGTACAAGATGAGTACTTTGGCGGGAGTACTACAAATTAGTTTTATACCCTCCCACAGTGCCACTTTGATCCCTTTCCCTTACCTGATCTGGTGCTCAGTTTTTGCTTCCTGCCCTGTGCTCCCTGGCTGATTTTTAATGCTTTGCTTTCTGCTCCCTGCCATATCTACCACTGTGCTGTCTGTCCCCTCCCTACGTGCCACATATGGGGGCTGGCCATGCAGCTTCTGGCTCCCTTGCTTCAGACTGGCCACTAGATCATCCTCTGGTATAGATTAGGGTGTGGATTATGTATGTATCATTGTATCAATATCAAAGGATACCACTAGAAGCTAATACAGTACAACTGTTATGTCTGAATGACTCTAGTGATACAAATTAGCAAAACGGCTCTATCTTTAACCCTGCTTCATCCAGGGTTGAAGTTTGAAAACTTGTATCACTACAGGAGCATGTTGCAGTATGAGAGCTGCAGTGGGCTTCTTAGCACCAAGTTCTTTCCTTTGCCCCTCACCTTCCTCTTTAAATGTATATTTGTCCTTGCCCTTGCTATAGCTCTGCTCACTCCAGTAGCTAAGTTGATTTATACCAAATGAGAGTTTAACTCCATGAAGTGGCTAAAGATAAGAATGTAAATGATAATAGCAACGAGCTGCATTTATCACCATATTTAAAAAGTCTCTCTCAAATTTTTAGGATTGGTAGTTCCTGTATGTATGAATCTATAGGGGAAATTGCCCATATTCCAATCTTAGCTTAGCGATAACATACTGCTTTCATCTAAACGATAATTATTAAAGTGTTGATTATAGAGTTAAATACTTGATGATGTTTTCTATCTGTATAGAAATGCTTTTTGCTTCTGCTGTGTTTAAAATAAAACCAAAAAAAAGGGGGCTCAGGGGAGGGAGATCATTGTCAATCATGAATCTCTTGTCATTAAAGTATTAAATATAATCTGAATGTTATGCCTGGAAAACAAAACATGAAGAGCCTGATCCGATGGCCATTCAAGTCCATGAAAACTCCTATCATGTTCAGTGGGCATTGGCTCACATCTTAAATAGAGATTTCCTGTACCTCCAGGAAAACTCACATTTATGTACATTATGAATAAATTATGTAAAATTAGCTTAGGCCTGCCACATGGGATTTTTGGAAAGGTCAGTTGCTTTATATCCCTTTATAACTTCTTTTCTTCTGTGGGAGGAAAAAAGTCCCTTTCCAACCAAATGACAAACCTGGATATCTGGAGCCAAGGGACGAAAATACAAATCCCATTATCAATATGCATGCCCTGCAAAACTAAGCTGATTTTTATTGTAATTTGCCACAGATGTCTTTTGAATTAACTACTATGCTTACAAGCAGGCACCACTCATTTTAAAGAAAAATGTCATACTAGATCAAGGGAACTTGCAGGGGTAGGGTGGGAACAAATTTCCCTGAAGAGGAGAACTAGAGGTTCCTTGACACTTGCTATGGATTTCCAGTAGAATTTTTAAGTGACTCCTAGGACCACATGCCAATGAAAGTCAAGAAGACTTTGACTCCAAAGTCATTTATGTGCTATGAAAAAGTTACTTTTTCTTACTGCAAATTCAATTAATATGGAAGGCATGCATATGTTATGGCAGATTGCAGCTGAAACCTTAAGACATATAAAACCAGTGTGTACCTTCATCCAAATTTGATGCTTTGTTACCATGGTGATGATCAATGGGCATGTTGCCTGAGCAAGCACAGGATTTAGGTTTTAATAGGACTTGCGCATCATATTTGTGAAATAAAGTACATTCTTTTGTTTAAAATAAATGTTTAGTATATTTAATATAAAGATACTACATTGTCAATAAACTATTCAGTAGTACATATACACTTCCTAAAATTGTTACAGATTAGCTAGGAAATAAAAAGAAACTTCAAATTTCTCACTTCTCTGGTATGTTTCTCCTATGCTGGCTAGAAGCCCTGTTTGACTTCTGTGATATTTATTTTATTTATGTGTTTGTTTCCAGTATTTCTGGGGATTAGTCATTTGGCAATAACAGAGGTGCCTTACTAGTAAACTGCAATTCTCCAAGTATAAATATTTGAGGATATCAAGGCAAATTGGAATTTAAGTTAAATTTAATTATTTTTATGATTCCCAGAAGCAATTGACTATTGGGTCAGTTCACATGTAATGGTTACAGAGGCCAATAATACAAGCTACCTGTGTAAACCATCCCAATAATGTGAGCCAAGTCCGTTTCCTAAAAACACACTGGTAACCTGAGTAAGACCAAAAGAATCCAACTCCAAATTTTCATTTTGTCCGTGAATTTCTGGCTTTTTTGTTTGTGCTGTCCAGCCAAGAAATTCAGTAAATTAAACAGTATATGAGAAACATGTAGCAGATACTGGGTTTGGGAAAGAGACATCGTAAAATGAGAGAAATTGAAAAGTAAATGTTGGTCTTTAGAAGCATGACTTTTCATATTTATTCTTCTTAGGTTAGGCGATTGGTTTGTTTAGTGGAAGATTAGCATACTTAAATGTGGTTGAGCCTAATAGTCTGGTCATGACCAGGCTGATGTTCTTACACAAACATCAACGATCAGGTTTATTAGCTGATCATCTTCTCTTAATTGTAAATGATGTCAATTATTATCTTCAGTAAATTCATACATTATGAGAGAGTTGCTTTTTAAATAATCTTTTCTGGTCCAAATCAACCAAATTATAATTTATTTTTGTTTTACAATCCATTTTAAATGCAAGGTTGTTCCATTATATAGCATCTTAATGGAAAACTGGCTTAATGTTACATTTTTCATAGAGTTAGCTATAATTTCTTTCCTTGTGCAATTGTACCAGTTTAATTGATGTCTGGGCATTATGTATATTATAGCCATTATACTCTTAGTAGTGTTTTGCATGTTTATAACTATTCCCTCAAACCAATATATCCATTTTGGTAAATTCTTACCTCAAGAAATCAAAATCCTAGTAGTATTGGAAGACTTTTTTTTTTTTTTTTTTTAAACACACAAATCTAAGATACTTAAATTTGCAGTATGTTTAAATCCCCATGGTGAATTTGGCCCTTGGCACACATTCATTTAATAGCTCCGTGGGATCAGATATCAATCATGTCACTATATTTCAGTGTAGCAGGATCATGTAGTAGGATAATAATACTGGGTCCCCCTATGCCAAGAAGTAGAAAGTCAGGTGCATGCTGGTCCAGTTTGTCATCCCCTTCCCCAGATGGCCCCAGGTCTCAATTGGCTCATTTCTAGGTGTGGGGCTGACAAAGCTTGAGTCTTGGTCACTCGGCACTGTCTGTCACTCGGCACAACAGGTTTGAAGGCTCCCCCCACCAGAAACTTTAAATCCTGTGCCTGCCAGCTCTAGTGGGCTTGCCAGGAATAGGAATGAGAGACTCTTGGTGAGGGATCAGAGACAAAGGGCTTTGTTGGCTAGGAGCCTCTGCCCTGTGCCCAGTACCCCCACCAGAGCTATCAGGCACTAGGTTTAAAGTACCCAGTAGGGGAAGCCCTTCAGCTATACCCTGCCTACAGCTTCTGATCCTTTCCTTCCTCCCTTGCCCCAGGACATTCCCATACCCTGTTGAAGAACTGGGGCTGTCCTGGGGGTTGGCATTGATAATCAGCTCATTGTCATCACCAGCCCAAGGCAGCCCTTAGCCCTCAGCCTGTTGGAGACCTGGAGTATCTTGTGCCAGAACTGACAATGCTTTCGGCAGGCCGGGTAAAGACAGATTGTCAGGAGAGGCCTACTATGTGGACATGCCACATACTCAATTTAAGGTGTCATACAAACTAGCTATAAAAATTATTGCCATTCATGGAATGTTTTTATGGCTGGTTTGCCATTTTATGGTGCCTTAAATTGGATGCATCTGTACCACGCTTGTCATTTATGCTGTGATTAACAAGTTAATCACAGCATAAAACTAACATGTAGAGGGGCCTTAGACGCAATTGCCAAAACCTTTTTCTTTTTTTCTAAATCCTTATGGTGCTTTTGACTGTCTAAGACTTTTTTAAATGTACTTAATTGGTAATGTTGATGTTTTTCTTAGGCAATGGGGTAGTAACAGTTTAAATCACATAATGGATTATGTATAGAATTCAGCCTGATATTTCTTGCAAATTTCATCAAGGCATAATACTAACTCTAAACACGACCCCATCACTAGTGCCTCGGTACTTCCAAATTTATATTCCCAGCATCTCTATAAGTTAAAGTGGTGGCATCTTACCCATTTTAAGTGTACAGAAATGGGGCACAGTGATCTTTCTATGGTACTGTAGGAAGCTTATAGCAGAACAAGAAATTGAATCTAAGTTCCAGTCTTGCATTCTGACTAATTCTGGGCAAAATTTTCTTTAAAAGTACTTGAGAAAAGTGGAGTTCTAAGGAGTAAGGGTCTGCTCAAGATTTTGTGGAAACCATGAAATCTGGGATTACACTCAGAATCAACAACAACAAAAACATACTTAATAAAAGTAAAATGCTGACTCCTTAGTGGCAGCCAGCAGTCCTCATTGTGGCCCAGCCCCACAGTCCACCCGGGGGTGGAGAGGGGGAGGGGTGGCATGAAGGGCAGCAGACAAGATGGCAGCCACTCCCTTGTACTCCCTCCCACCACTGTGGCCTTTCTGCCAATCAGCACTGAGAGGTAGGGCTGACAGAGCACATCCATAAAATATCCACCATAGTTGCTCTTTATGCCATGACCAACCTATGAAAATTGTTTAGTTTCACCACAATTTAAGTAGGTCCCTACTCACAAGGTCATCTGGTCCAGCCTCCTGCTCAAGGCAGGATCAACTTCATCTAAAGCAGGGGTGGGCAAAATGCGGCCTGCAAACCAGATGCGACGCACCAGGGCATTCTATCTGGCCCACAGGGCCAGTAAAAAAATTTAGAAAATTAATATTTATTTGACCCTGGCTGTCTGTCATGTGGCCCTTGATGGCTTGCCAAAACTGAGTAAGCAGCCCTCTTCCCGAAAGAATTGCCCACCCGTGATCTAAAACATCTAAACCAAGTGTCTGTCCGATCTCTTCTTGAAAATGTCCATGGATGGAAATTTGACAACTTCCCTAGGTAAGACTTGACCACCCTCATAGTCAGAAAGTTTCTCTTAATCATTAACCTAAATTTCTTCTGTTGCAGCTTGAGTCCATTGCTCATAGTCTTGTTCCTATGGCCATGAAGCAATGCCCATCTCCATCCTTTCCATAATTGCCCTTCAGGTATTTAAAGACTGTTATTAAACCCCTCCTCATTCTTCTTTAAACTAAATAACTCAAGCTGTTCCAACCTTTCCTCATAAGTCATGCTTCTGAGGTCTTGAATCTTAAATTGCTTTCCTTTGGACATGGGCAGATCTAGGATTTCCTAAAGGGGTGTTATGTACATCATTCCTCAGACCACAGTAGGACTGGGGGCAAAGAGTCTCTTGAGCCCTAGATTGGTGGAGGACACCAAAGAGCCGGACAGGTATTGGGTGCTTTAAGGGGGGAGACCTGTGCTGCTGCCACTGCCCTTGTCCTAGGATAAGCCAGACATGGATGGAGCCCCAGATTTGCTCCTGTTCCACTTCTATGGGGGCCTGCAAGGAGCTGCATAGGATGCTTAGCTCAGCTAGGGACAGCAGCAGCAGTGCGTAAGTTCTTCCTTCCAGTGCCTGTTCCCTGTCCCCCAGTTCCTAAGTGTCCCCCACTGGCTGGGAGAAGGCACTGAAAGAAGGAACACATCCCTGCCTCTGTCACTGTCCATGGGTTGACAGGAAGGGGGGGCAGAGCTTTAGAGCTAGTCCTACCCTGCTACAGCAGCAAACTAAAAGGAGCTTGGGCTTGGCGAAGGACAGCAGCAGTGTCAGCAGTGTATAGGTTCCTCTTTCCAGCCTGCTATGTGCCCAGTCATCACCTCCCCCTTGTGTTGCCTGCCAGAAGTTGGGAGGAGCATTGCTGTTGCTGTTCCCACTCAAGCTCAGCTCTCTATGCAGCTTCTCCCTGGAGCTAGAGCCTGGCAGAGCTCTGGGGCTCCCATCTTGCCTGGATCAGCCAGGAATGGTGAAAGAGGGTGGGTGCCATTTTTCAGCACCTACTCCTGGCCAAGTCACACTGGGAAAGAAGCAAATGCAGAAGGAGGAAACCTGCCCACTGTCACTGCCCCTGCTAAGTCTGGCACACCAGGTAGCTGTTGCCCCTGGCTGGATTGGCTCTGGGACTCCGTATGTGTCCAAGTCAACTGGAGACAGCAGTAGAAGCAGGGGATGCATCCACACTGATGCACCCTGCCTCCCTCCTCACTTTCCCCAGATCCATTCCTTCTGCGGGCCTCTTTTTAATCTTTCCATATCTTTCTTGAAGTATGGAGCCCAAACCCAGACACAATACTCCAAGTGAGGCCTCACCTGTGCTGAACAGAGTTTAAGCATCACTGCCCTTGATTTGCAAGTGACACTCCTTTTGATACAACCCTGTATGCTGTTGGCTTCTTTTGCAGCAAGAGCACACTATTGTTGGCTCATAGTCAATGAGCCTATTGTTCCTCTGAAAAATTTCTTTCAGAGAATTCCTCCTCAAATTTGTTTTCCTGTTTTTCCATGCTGTGCAGGCTCTTCTGACACTTGTGTATTATTGCAAAGAAGTGTAAACTATTGCCCTTCTGGTGGTGATAGTGGTGGGCAAGGTTCCCTCTAAAGTGCGCGTGTGCGCGGCCATGCACAACTAAAAGTGTCACTGTGCACAGCCTTTTCAAGGCTGCGCACCAGGAGAGGAGCTTAAGGTAAGCTCCAAGGTGAGGTGGGGGTGGTGGCCTGGCGCGGGCTCTGCCAGCTCCAGGGAATTGCTCCGCTCCCCCGCATCACCTCGGGGAGCAAGGAGGCATGTGATGTATCAGCAAAACAGTTCTCTAGAGCCGGCAGAGCCTCACTCAGGGCAGGCAGCAGCTCCTCCCTGAGATGAGGCAAGGCAGGGATGGAGGCTGGAGGCTGGTGCAGGCTCTGCCAGCTCCGGGGAACTGCTCTATGGGCTCCGCCGGCTCCGGGGAAGTGCTTCACTCCCCAGCCCTGATGTCACGTGCCTCTTCGCTCCCCAAGGGCCCTGGGCCTCAACCCCTTTCAGTAAGTGTCCCACACTGATCAAGGCAGCGTGCTTATGAAACACGACTCCTTAGAGGGAACATTGGTGGTGGAGGGAAATACAAGTACTGGACATTGTCTTGGCTCATGATGCTTCATGCAGCATGTACAGCTCCACAAGCTACTTTGTGGAGTCTTGAATTCTTTATGAGTTTCTGCCACATTTTTTCTTGTACCATTTTGGATTTTCTATAATGTCCACAGTGTCAGAACACTATCCACTCACCATAAGCTTCAGTCTGGACTGGGTTTTACCTTTTGGTTGATAAATTCTAATTTCATTGTCAAAGATAGTTTTCGATAATTCCTAGCAGTCCTTTTGAGTATTGGTATTTTGTTCCAGATACCAATCATAATTTGGCCTCTTATCAAGGATTTATTTAGCTCCTTTTATCTCCCCTGTGGCTCATCAGTCTTAGATCAGTCAAACTCTTATGTCTTCAGTTTCCTTGTGTATTCCTTTAATAACATATCACTTGTGTGTTCCATTTTATGTCATGTGTAATGCCCCTCAAATTTTTGTAATCCAAGTACATATTGAACATCTTCCAGCACAGCTCACTAAAAAATATGAAAAAAATCCTTTGTAGTTTCAGTCCTACACATGGTAAATATACACACACATCATTCCCAATCTCACCCAGAATGCATGTGTTACATAGATTTCTCAAAACATCACCATCATCTGCACTAAATTTTTTTTAAAGATATATTATTTTGTATCTATGCATGTTAGGCACATGTTACAAGGGCAGCTTTTCAAAAGATTCTTCATCCAAGTTGCTGAGTGTTTTTGAACATCTGTTCTTTAGATTTTTATTAAAATTTAATATAATATTATTACTGACTTCTTGTATGGTAGCACATACCAGGTATGTTTCTGTGCTGGGCAAGTTCCATATACAACAAGTATAAGCTGTTTTCTGTTGTTGCTCAATAGGACTTTTTATTGAAAGCAGAAATATACTGACTTATAACTAGCTAATCTTTAAATTGACTATAATACATTTTATGCCAACTTTGCATCTCTAAGAGAAAATGATTCACTTGAATTATTGAATACCAGTAAATGGAACTGGGGTGGAGACATGTATTGAAAGAGCTGGCTGATTTTTGCCAATTTAGCATTACCATAATCTGAGGTACATTTTGGTGCTTTTCTAAGTAATTTCATATTTCCCTGCAAGCCTAATGTCTTTTGTATGTTCAAAAAATATGGGGATCAAGGAACAAAGGAATATATAAAAATGAAATGCTACAGCGATCACTGAATCAGGGTTATAATACATGAGCAGTAGCTATACAAGTTAATCAGCTGTTTCATAAAAACATACTTCAGCCATATATTGCAGGGCCTATCTGTAGACAGAAGAGAAAAAGCCATTCAATTCTTAACCTTTGCTAAAACTGCTGGATTTGATGGAACTTTTTGTGATGTGGATATCTTTGTCAAGGCCAAGTCCCCAAATTTCCTTCATGAAGGCTATTGAGATTAATTCAATGACCTCTTAATAAACATTTAGTTATACACTTGATACAGGAATTATTGTGTAAAATTATATGATTGCTGTTATGCTGGGGTTGGACTGGATGATCATACTGTTCTGGCTTAAAAAGATATGAATTGAGAATGTTTTGACTGTACAAAGAAATGGACTGCTCTAAACTTCACAAAGATGGCAGCTGACAAAATGCAGCAAGTGATGGAAAGCAACTGGGTTATATAATCAATACAGGATTCTTTGGGATGCTTCTGAAGAAAGGTTTACTGAATACTGTTTGCCAAGAAAGCTAAACAGAGGAGCACTCTTTCACTTTCAGTATTTCAGAGTCCTTTATAAAAAGAAATACTTAACATCTCTCTTCTTGAATGGTCACTGCAGGGAGGTCACTTGCAATTAGACATTTAAATTTATTACCTAAAATATCAGTCAACTGTTTAGATGTTTTGAGTTTTATAGTTAGTCTTACGAAAATAAACTTAAAACACATTTCAACATGTAACCATACCCACATGCCAACTACAACCTGTCAGTAACCACATTATGTAATTGGTATTACAACCTGTCAGTAACCACATTATGAAATTATGAAATAATATTATACTGGTGTATGCTATGCTTCAGAATGGGCCAGAAATGTTTAGTACAGCACAATTTAAAATAAGATTGACAGAAGAACACTAAAAATAAGCTGACCAGCTGTTGAATATTAGTCGCTTAATTTTGAGTAGGGAGTATGTCTTATGTGGGTAGCTGTCCTTAACCTTGCTCTGCTCTTTGTGCACTGGCCTTTTCCTTTGAAAGATGCCTATAAAATATAATCTGAATGAGTGTATTTCAGTGCAGCAATGAAGAAACCTATTAACATTTTTTTTTTAGTTGAAGCAAGCCAATTGACTCCTAGTCATCCTCTGCCTGTGTGAATAACCTCCCTTCCTCCATCTGCCCAAAAGCTTTAATGTACAAAATATGCTGGAACTTGGCACCCTGAAGTCCTGGGCATATATTGCCAGTGCTAAGTGCATTCAGTTCTCACTGACAAATCTGGTTTACCACTGACTGAAATCAGAACAAGACATTCAGCCTATTTCTCCTTTGCTTGTGATTGTTGAGAAAGTCCAGGGATTGACCCGTGGGTAAGAGCTATGTGGCTGAGTGCAGATTTGGAATGTGGGTTTCAAAGCTGAAGAATGACAGGGGAGTTGTTCAGTAATACTTAATTACATGCATAAACTATTTTTCAGCTGACTGTGCTGTGGGAGATGCTTTTGTACCTGGCATTTTTCAGGGAGGGTGGTTTGTAACTAATTGCTCAGGTCAAAGGAGGTTTGTACCTGAATGCAGATTACAGAGCTTCAAGGGCAGCTGAGGCCAAAAACAGTTTGCAAAATGGTGAAGCAAATGAGCATTTGTATTCTCTTGTTTTTATACTAGGAAGTAATTCAGTTCATGCCTTTATGGTAACAGGATCTAGTGGTCACTTGTCAGCATAGTGGGAGTTGGTGCTGTTGTGCTTCACTTAAGAGACAAAGGGATATTAGTGCATAAGTACAAGGTATCTGCCAATGGAATGATTTCAGTGGCATTATGTATAGCAGTATTTATAATCCTTTCTGCACTATGTGCTGGAAAACTGTGCTGGTTCATCTCTAACCAAATCAAGACTAGCCGTTCACTTCATAGACTTTGATATGTTTAAAATGATTTTTCACTAGAAACTAATGATTTGGGGTTACTCGGTATCTAAGTGTCTAACTGAAAACACACTAAGGAAGCCTGACTTGCAGGAAGTGCTGAACATCCACCCTCTAGAAATCAGGATCTTTTTTTAGATTCTGAAGCTGAGCATCCAAAACCACTTTTTCGGAACCTTTTTCCCAATATGCAAGCCAAAAGTGATTCTGTCTGTTAATGCAGTTTAACTTAAGTTTTATTTGGGGAAGGAACTTTGAGAGTTGGCTCCTGCCTAAAAGATCATTCCTCTTCTTCAAGTCTCACTCAAATAACTCGCTTTTGAAATGTATCCAAAATCCATCAGTCTGTTCTATATGGCTGGAATATTTTTTGTTCTGTTTTGGTTTTAGTGACTCCTTAAATACTAAGTCTTCACATTTATCTGACCAATATCTCTGCCAAGCAGGTAAAGAGTGTGCTTTGCATTCATGCTTGCACTGGAGAAGGTAGTATGGCTTTTAAAATAAACTGCTACTCCTAGACAAGGTGATGCAACAATATCTAATGAGACTAGGTGAAGTTACAACAAACAGAAAGTGAGAATAAACATTTGCTATACAGACCATGGCTCAATCCGTTGCTTTCTTTCCCTAAAGTTTAAAACAAACACATTTTCTACTTCATTACCTGCTTAGTTCACATAAGTAATGCTGCCACATGAAAAGCATGTTTTCTTCTCCTCCTCCCCTCCCATAATACTGCTGATCTCTTAGTGTTTGGAGAAACATGTAAAAATATTCTGTATTCCCAGTGGGTGATTTATAAAGGCATTGGTGCCTGTAATTAGAAAATGCTCAAGCACACTAGAAATACCCAGTATAATAGGCTAGAAAAGAAGGGGCAAAAATTGTGTGGGAAATTTGGAAAGGAAATACAGGTTGATTTAACTCCATTTTATATGGTGGTCTGGATCTTTTCAAGATGGATCATAGCATGATTCTCGTATTTCACACCAAAAGCACTTCAGCTGCATGTTCACATTCTTTACCCATTGTTTATGCTTTTGTAGTATTGCACTTATTTCCCCTTGCATTTTTATTGTTTGCAAAAATACCCAATAAGTTGTTGGTTTTTGGTTTTTTTTTTGAAGCTAACATGATGGCCCTCAGTTCTGTGCACAAGTTTGCCTTTCTGCTTTAATTCCACTTCTCAAGAACACTTGACAAAGTTGTTTGGAAGATCCTTGTATATAACATCATGAGCACACAGACCATAAAAGCTAGGTCTCGGCTACAGTTTCTCAAAAAAAACAAAAGCTATTTATAGAGGGTGCACAGGTCTTGAACCTTTTTCCTCGTGGGTCCCGGAAAAGAAAAGTTGGCTTTGGAACCTCTTCATCTTGGTCTTGGACTGAGAGACAGGGAAGTTCAGAAAAAATCTACCAGACTCTTCCCAAAAACTTGTGAAGTGGTTGCAGATGCCATTGTGGCACATTTACACCCCAGAAGAGGATTACAAGGGGCCTAAAACCATGGGTGAGTGGTGCTGCCTTAGTGGGGGGGGAGGAGGGGCACATGTCCCCCCCAGCGACCAATCAGTGACTGGGGAGTGGGTCCCCCTGCAGCCAATCTCGATGACCGGGGGGGGGCCTCCTGCGGTTTATCCCACTGACCCAGGGGGGTGGGTTCCCCACGGCAGATCACAGGGCAGCCTCCATGCACCCTCTACGCATTGCCATTGCCTAAAACTGTTTTTGCACTTAGTAAGGGAGTTGTGACTAGGATAGAGTGAAAGTTCCAGAGTAATAGAAAATTCAAATAGCCTACAGAGCTTACTCCCATAAACTGAAATTTATGAATGCACTGTACTTACACTCTTGAGGAAGAAGAATGTGCTTGTCTATTTAAAAGTGGTACTGCAAAATAATCTTCACTCCCATTTCCTTTTTTCTCACACACATGCACATGTAGTTGCTTTACTCGCACCCTGTTCCTATAGAAGCTGTGAATTCAACCTCCTTCAGTCATGCATATTGACTGATGCAGTCTTCCCTTGTGATCATGAACATGAAATACTATGATGTGTCAACAGAGTCTCTCAGTCTGCATAAAAATTAGCCTATACAAACAAGTTGTAGAACTGAACGGCATATCTCGTTTGAAAATATACTTTACCTTGAGATCTCATAAGAGAAAAATGCTTTTAAAAATTGGCTTTAATTTATACCCCTTGAAGATGCAGTAAACCTCCTTACACTTGAATAAGAATGAAAAGACAAATTTTCCCCTGAAAACTAATATTACCAGAGGGGAAAATAAAAGAGACAATACATGAAATGATCTAGAAAGGAAACTGAAGTCCCATTTTTATAAAACAGGGCCTGAACCAACTTCCATTGAATTCACTGGACTCTTCCTATTAACCTCTATGGGGTTTGGATCAGGTTCCTAGTAAGCATGCATTTCCATTCATATATTATGAAACTTCTGATCATCAGCCACCATTTCTAAATGTCTTATGCAATATTTCTCACTCCAAGCATTCAAAATCCATGAGATTTTGATTAAAAAAATAAGTCTAGGGTCTTTTCATTTGAGATCTTTAATCATAGGGCTTGTTTGTTTCATCATAGGGCTAAAAACCTACTTTAAAATAAAAGTCTTATTTGTTCCTATGACTCCAGGAGCTTGAAGCTGTCAGAAAAAATCTGAACATAGTGTGCCATCTGATCTGACAGGTTGAAACAACTGTTCTGCTGAGCACTAAGGTGTGTAAGAAGAGTGTGAGTGTGTCCTACCTATGGTGTGTCCAAATGTCTGGTCCCATTCCTCCCCCCCTCGCCCCCCCCCCGCAAGTCTCACAGGGTCTTGGGGGTAGGAGGGGCATGTATGTATGTATGTCTGCACATGCATGCATGTGTCCCAATCATGGCATGCCGAAGCATCTGGTCCCTCGCCCCCAGCCACACTGTCTCAGGGTGTGCATGCATGTGTGTGTATGTATGCGAGTCCCACTTATGGCATGTCAAAGTGTCTGGTCCCCTCCAGCCACGCAGGTTGTTGGGGGGAGAGGTGTGTGTGTGTGTGTGTGTGTGTGTGTGTGTGTGTGTGTGTCCCTTTCAGCATGCATCGTAACCTATGCCCTTGACACACTGAACACACCATATCCTAACCTCCCCTTCCAGAGTCTTCTGCCCATTTCTCCAACCCCCTGCTCCCCCACCAAAGTTTTGTGGGTGAGTGTTGATTTGTTAAAAGGCAACATGTTCTGGCACTGGCTGTGTTCATAAGACTTTCTTTATTGAAAAAATGCACTTTGGCAATTTTAATATTATGAACAGAGACGCATCTCTTCTTTGCACTGCAGTCTCTCAGACCCAATCTATTTTCTGTCCCACAGGCTGGAGAACTGTGGCCTGATCCCAGATGCCTACTGAGAATTTTTTCTAAGAAGAAAAAAGAAATGCAGCCTGATGACATGCTTTTAGGCCAAGCTGCATCCAGAGTCATAGGAAAATATATATGTATGTATCACATATATGTATGTGATTTGAATCAGCTATTAGATAAAAGCACCAAAAAGCCCCACTGAAGCACCCAATCTTTACAGATTCTGGGGCACCAGGTTCAACTAATGCGCTTCATCTTTTGGTAAAGTGCTGGTTTTTGTTTTTTGGTGCCCCCCCCCCCCCCCCCCCCCCCCCCGCCCCACATGTCTGTCAGCAGCCAATACCTCTAAAAAAAGCTGTACAAATTACTTCATGTTCCATGAGTATCTAGCTGCAGCTCTGATCTTTTTGTTTTTGATAATATTGTTCTGTATTTAGCATTGCCAACTCTCAGTTTTTTCATGGATCTCACATATTTGGTCTTTTTTTTAATCAGTTCCAGATCCTGGAGTACCAGTTTATTGGCTCTTCTAAAATAAAAATGTCAGGTTTTCATACCTGTGGAAAAAAAAGAAGAGGGAGGGTGGGAAGAGAGCAAATTGTTAAATGAAAACTTGAATTAAGCTCATCTATTCTTTTTGCTTTTGTTTTGACTCATGACTTCTTAAAGCTTGGTGGTAGAAATACTGCGTATTAGTACTTTTATGGTCAATTTAAAGGGCTTATGCTTGATGATTTCTAGTCTGCATTAACTATGAACTTACGACAGAGTTCTAGCTATCACTTTGCTACATGTAGAAACACTTATGTCCCAGAAAGATGAAAGGTTGCTTCACAGGTTTTGTAGAAGTCTAATTTGTATTTTAAAGGATTCAGAAAAGGAAAGTTGGGGAGTGGGCATTAATGGAAATGATGCTAATTTCAGCTGCAACAGAAACAGACACACGTCTTCACTCAGATCCAGATCTAAGAAAGTAGCCATAAACAGCTGAAACCTCTACAAACCTGTAAACATGACTGTACCCCCACTTTACTGAATGAAACAGGGTCCTTTTAACACTGAATGCAATTGAAACACATGAGCTGTTGATAAAGGAATTATATTGCTGGCTAAGATGCTGCAGCAGTGTAAATGTTTGTTCCAATTAAATGATGCCTCTGTACGTTGTACAGGAAAAGATGAAAGACTGAGAGGAGCCAAGCTCGAGGTGTGTGCATGAAATGCATCTTTAAAGAGAGAATTAGCAATTTAGTCATCTTTTACATAGCACCAAGTAAATGGAAATAATATAATTGCTGTTTTTTCCTTTAAACAACAAATATGTAAATGAGAATGTGAAATCCTGTTTGGAAGAACCAAATAATTTTTGAGTTATAATGTGCACCAATTTCCTGTGATGCCTATTGAATGCCCAAGCTGTGTATTATTGAAAGTTTGGCTGAAGACTATGAAAATTAATTTAACAAATGTGAATACCTTGGTTTAAAAAAAACAGAATACTCCTCACCTCAGGAATTTGGGATTTCTAGATCATTCCTATATCCCAAAATGTTTGATTAGATTACTGGAGGTCTACCTTTTTTGCCACAAATTAGCTGTGTACCCTCCCTAAATGCCATTTGGATCTGCTTCCCCTGTCTGATCTGCTTCTCTACTTTCTGCTTCTTGCTCTATCTTTAACTGCTGTTTGTTCCCTCCCTGATCTGCTGCAAACGTGACACAGGTTGGCCACCCCTCAATTTAGTTTGGAAGCAGCCAGAGCAGGGACCTTCAGACATTCAAAGAACCATCTGAAGTTCAGTTTCACTCTGTTGCTTGCTCCACCCTTTGACCTTACTGTCTTGTATTATTTGTATCACAGCTCTTCAACTCAGCTTCAGGTCACACAAGGCCCTCTTCTCATCTTGTCCCCTTCCCTATCTCTCTTAGCTCCCCACTCCAACCCCTTCAATGCTTTCCCCACTCCATTCCCTTCAGTGCTCACTTTGCTCTTCTTTCAATTCAGCTTATTCCCGTCTTAATGGGCTCAGATCAAGTGTAGTCTATGCTCACCTGGCAAGGGAAACACCATGACCATGGAGGCAGTCTTCCTAGCCACACTGGGGAAGACTGCTCTCCTGGCACAGGGATAGTACCTGCCAAGGTAATGTATAGTAAACCTCCTACTTAGCTGCTGGAGTAGGAAGGTCTTGGCTTTAGCCCACTTTATGGAAATGGGAGACTTCTCCTTGGCTTGCCCCTGGGGCCTTACGGCTGAGGGCAAGCAAAACTTGGGGACATCCAAACCCCAAGCCTCCGGGCTTGGGCCTGCAAGTAGGATGCCCTCCAAAGGTTTTGGGAACATCTGAAGCCCCAGATGGGGGTGAGGGATGTTTGCTGGTAGTAGGGCCATTATGGTTCTGGACTGACTCTGAGATTTGGAATTTGTTTTGGCTAATTTGGCTTGGAATACAGAAAATTAAAAAACAAACAAACCCATTTTATTAAAATATCTACTCTCTAAAACAGTATAACAGTAGGTAACCACAATGCCATCCCATCATATACTCTGTTTTATAACCCTTTCTGTATTCTACATTTCTCAGACCTTTGAGGCAGGGACCACTGGCTATTCTGAGGTTGTTCAATGTCTAGCAAAATGGAAACTCATTCTTGATTGGTCCTTGGGCATTATTCTAAAGAATATTGGCAATAATAGGAGGAAATTCCAAAAGTACAAGTGGATATTATAGGCTAAAGTGTTACATTGTGCTGTCTGCTGTCAGGTGCCTTAGGCCTCCCAGGTCTAGGATCAGGGAGGGTCATTAAATGGAAGCATTTTCAGATGATGAGGTGACCAAATACTCTCTTTTCTCTGACCTTCCCACTGTTTATTGCAGTTTGGATGGTAGAGAAAAATCTCTAAACAGGGGAAAACAAAGGTATTTGGTATTGTCAAAGTCTCACAAGGATAATAGGATGCTTGGGCAAAACAGAGTCACAGAGGAACATATGTTAGTAACAGAAAGAGAAAAGACATGATTCAGAAGTGAGGCTGTGTACAGGAAGGAATAATAGTGGATCCTCAAGGGATTCAGATCAAAGCCCAAAGAATGCTAAGTGGTGAGGAAACTCAGAGAAATGTGTATTGGTGCTTTTATTGTTTTGTCTAGATCTGGAAACATATTGTGCTAGCTGAAGTAAAGGTGACATTTTGAACCCTTTATAAAGAACCTGGGGATTTTCTCCACTATCCTGTAGCCCTGAAGAAGTAACCTGTGTGTCAGAGTAGACTGCTAGGAAAAGTACGCTTAAGCTACTGGAGACTCTGCATGGCTAATAAGAGTCATGAGAAGCTGGACTACAAGCTAATATTGTCATAAAGAGGGAATAGAAAGCCTATGGCCAAGAAGAAAAGGAAAAGAGATGATGCTGAAACTTGCTAAGAGCAAGAGAAGCTTAAGAGTACATGGGTCCAATGTGCTGGGCTCAGACAGAAGCCTAGTAAGCATTTAGCTAGTGGAGCTCACTGAGATTATATCCATGCAGAATCCCCAAGACTCCTGTCAGAGCACTCATGTATGCCTCTATCTGTAACCTGCTACAACAGAAATGAAGTTGGTTTAATGTATCTTGAGCTGTGATGTGTTCCCAGGGTGTAAACTCATGCACAATTGAAATTCTTGCAACCCCAGCATTGGAGGTATAGCAAACAGTCACAAGAAGAGCACAACAGAATTGCCATGTGACCTGTAGAGATTAGAGCAATAGGCATAACAGTCGATTTGCACTGGAATTGGTTCAGTTACAAACCATTGCACCCACCCACCTGCAGACATCCCAAAACACTGATGCATGGAGACTTATAACAAGCTGGAAATCTTAAAAATCTGTGGCAGCTGTGGTAAGGCAGTTTTACTTACTCTTTTCTGGATAATTACTTGATCAGGGCAAGTCTTGTCATGATCCCCAAAAGAATGCCTCTTGGATGCTTTTCTTTTCTCCTCTCAGTGGGAGTAATTAAGGGAAGAAATAAATTAATCCCAGATACTTGAGTTAAAGGAAATGGGATTCATTTTTAAGGGAGAAGAGGAAAAGCTACTTGCAAAATCAGAGTTCATTATTTCTGACATGGAGAAGACTCACTTATTTCAACCCCTCTTTCTCTGGGTGAAGTGAGGAATCAGCGGTAGGAGAACTGGAAGTAAGAGAGAATGCCTGCCAGGGGGAATTTCTGAGGTTGACTACTTTTCTGTTTGCAAATGCAGCATTTTATAGGTGGGGGACTACAGTGGGGAGATCAGGGTAAAAGGGCCTTCCCTGTCCTTTTCTCCAGAGAGACAAGAATAAATGTCACCTATCCTAATAGCTTTCCCATCTGAGAGGCATCAGAATAGGTCATTTGGCATCTCTCCTTCACAGATATAAAGAGGTAAGAGGGAAGATAATGGCTGGGAGAGAATGGAAATGGAGCATAAAGAGGTAAGGACATGAAAGGAAGAGGAGGGGAAGTAGAAGATTAGAATCAGTGGTGGCACATAGGGGTGCACGAGGATCCATGTGCACCCCCTGAGAGTGTCGGTGCACCCCCTGACCAGCCGCGCTCCCCACTTAGGTGATGGGGGTGGGGCAGGCAGGAGAGCTGGTGCCTCCCCTGCGAGCATTGGCTGGGGGGTGGGAGCACTGGATGTAGGCTGCGGCCACTTCTAGAAGTGCCACGGCCACTTCCAGGAGCAGCGTGGCTGCTCGCTGGTTGGTAAGTTTTGCCATGGGGTCCCCTCCCAGTTGGCACGATTGGCTGAGGAGGGATCCCCCGGTTGCTGACTGGTTGCTGGGGGCACATGCCCCACCTGACTAAGGTGGCACCAGTTGCCCTTGATGAGAATGAAAGGAGGGATGGAGCAAGAGGTAAAACTGAGAGAATGATTGGGTATTTACTTATAGGAGACAAGAAGGGAAACAGTGGTAGGGCTGGGTACTAGAAGGTTAGAGAATTAGAAATAGGTTGGATTAGAAATAGAGGATGAAAAAGTATAAAAGAAAGAGAAGGAAAAATAAATTGCAGAGAAAGAGAGACTAGAAGACAATTATAGATAAACAGAGTTGAAACAATTAAAAGAAGAAAGGGTGTGAGGAAAAGGCAGGCTTTTGGCAATTTGGGTACTATACTGAGATAATATTGGCTCAGATCTAAGGCACTTCCTCCTATTTTTGGTGTCTTACAGTGCCTTTTCACCTTTGTCCACTATGTGTGGCAGTAAAACATCAAAATACCTAATATTATCTAATATAAAGGATATCCTGGGGAGGGTGTAGGGTGATCTCTGGACCGCAGCAAGTGAAAGAACTATCTTCTGGAAGCTCTGTTATGCGTGGGTTAGACTCACCCCTCCAAGAAAGTCTGTGGAACAGAAAATGAAATAACAGGGATAGGATTAAGTTCAAAGTGCTAAAATAAGGGCTTTATGTCAGGACACAGAGCAGAGAGACTTCTGCCAGCTTCTTCAGCACTTTCCAGGAGCACCCACCACCCCTGAAAAGTACCTAAGGAACTGGCAGAGGAACTCAACCTGGAGAGAAGAGGAGACTAGGGAACAGAAAATGCCCCACAATTTGACCTTTTTGTCCCCTTGGAAATATATATATTTTCATTTCCACCTATCACTGTAGTCTCTGTTTTCTATATAATTTATGTTTACTTCTCTCCTTTACTTCTTACACTTTTTTTACCCTCCATTTCTAGCTTCCTCCTCCCTGTCCTGTTCCACCCTCAACGTGCCATGGATAGCCAGCTTAGCTAGGACCAGGAAGAAAATAATAGAGAGGTCCTGTGACTTTGGGCGGTGTGTGAATACCTGAGACTGAGGTGAAACATGCAACTGGAACTTTAGGAAGTGAAATAATTAATAGTTGTCAGAAGAAATGAGTGGGAAGTAGAAGCATTTCTATGACTTGTGAGCCGATGAATGGACAAGGCTGGGAGCAGGGAGTGGTTCTCCAGCAGGCTAAGGAAAATTGGAGTAGTAGGAAGAAAATATGCATCTAGGAGAACAGACTGCAACAGCAGCAGTGATGGGACAGGGAGAGTTTGGATCCTTTTATGATAAATTAAACTCCTGAATCAGTACTCAATTTACAGAAACATACACTCCTTCCACAATCTCATACTTTCTCATTTGCCAAAATTCCCCTGAAAATCTTTGCCAAAAGCTGTGTACTTACAAGCTTCCTCCAACAGTTTCTCTAATGCTGTACTAACATTTTATTTTGTACTGCCCTTACATTTTTAAATGATCATATAACATGAAGTTATTTTCATATTTAATAATTTCATTTCTTAATGTGTCCTGAAGATGTTGCAGCACCTTCAGGTTGTGTCACTCCAGTGAACCATAGATGCTAGGGTGCTTTAGAAAATACAGGATTTGTGTAAGGTGTCCTTATATGTTACTTTGAAAGGAAATAAGATCTTAGCACTGGTAATGCACAAAACCTAAGATTTATTCTTGGCCTTGCCAAAGGCTTCCTGTGAGACTTTCAGCAAAACCCTTCATCCTATTGCTGCCTACATTTTCATCTGTGAAAATTATTTGACATGATGCTGTGAGGGTAAACTAATGTTTGCCAAGATAAACATTTGTTACCTTGTGTCTATTGGAGAGGATGGTTATATTTCAAAGAAATTAATTTAGAATGGGAATATTTTTCTCCATTCACAAATAAAAGAATCCTGATGTTCCAGTGTCTATGCAATTGTATCTATTTCTAGCTTGTGTTGGATGGAGGAATGGCATTCTACCTTGCTAGGCCAAATCCATCTATCCTTAAATACATGGATCTGATAAATTATCTCTTATTCAGAATCAATGATATAGTGCTATTCATTCAAATCATAAAAGATGTGGTGATATGTGGGCTTTCTAATCATAATGTCAGTAACATAAAGAGAAGTCCTTTTTAAATATGATAAATAAAAATGACAGTCCACTTAGATCCTTTGCATGCTTTGTCAGCTTCAATTCTTGTCTGTGCTTTAAAGTCTTTTCATATGTGCTAAGATCAGACCATGCCTCTGAATAACTTACTAAGTATGATGTATTTTGTTAAAATAAAATCTAACACACCTAATGGAGAGCTGTACTCCAGCTTTCCTGCACTGCACTGAAGAGTATTAACCATACAATAGTTTGTAAAGGGACTGATTTTTGGTAATTTTGCATCTAGTCCCATTATTACCAGTGGGGGACAACCCACACTGTCTCTGAGTGCCACTGCAATGCCTTTTCTCTCTCCTGCTTTGCTTTCTGCTTTCTACCCTATGCTCCCTGCCTTCTCAGCTTCTCCACTTTTTGCCTCTTGCCCCATCTGCAGTTTTCCACCCCAATCTGTCATGCATCACACACAGTCTGTGCCACTTCTGGCATGTGTGCTGCAGGTTGGTCACCCCTGACTTAGCACTTTACACCTACTTAGTAATGGCTACCAGATCAGGGACTTTTTTTACCCTCCATATATTCATTCTGCACATATGTAAATGACAATGGAGTGCATGACTTGTTTGGTTAAACTGTGAAAGGAGCTAATAGATTATTCACTGTTAATCTTTAACTGTTAACTGAGTTTAAAGTCAGTGATTCATAAAGATTTAGGGTCTGGGAGAATCCATTTGATTTATCTTATCTGATCTCCTGAAGTAAGTCGTAATTACAGCTGATCTACCACACCTCTTTAAAAGATGCCTGGTTTTGATTTAAAATCTCCCAGTGATCACATTTCTGGGTAAGTGGTTCCAATCGTTAGTGAGTCTTAACTAATTTTGCAGTGCTGTTCTGTACTAAATAAAAAACCTTCTGATATTGGAGCCAGGATGTAGTGTGTGTATTGTGTGTGTGATGTATTTCTGCAAGGGGTTTTCTCCACATATTTCTACCTGAAATAGACTTTTAGAAGCATGAATGACACATGCCCCCAGGGGCATGGCGGTGGCAGCAGCGGTGTGGTGGCGGCAAGCAGGGAGCTCCCGCAGGCGGCTGTGGCACTGTCAGGGGTGGCGGGAAGGGGTGGTGAGCACCAACAGGTGGTTGGCAACCACCAGCAGATGCTGGCATTGGCCGGCGGTGATTGGAGACCACCCGCAGATGCTGGCATCTTTCAGGGGGTGCACTGCCAATCTCAAGGGGTGCACATGTACCAGTGTGCACCCCCTATGCATTACCAATGTTTAGAAGGAATCACCAACTATTAGCTAGTGAATAAAGTGAATTAGCTAGAGAATAAAGCAACTTGCTAAGCAAAGCTGGGTGAGGTTAAATTGGAGTTTAATCATAACTGTAGCTTTCATATCACGTGATTTTATACTATGCAGATGTTTTAGATGGTCTTTATTTTATAGAGCACTGACTTTTTGCTGTTTGGACAACTTGATATTAAAGGCATTCAAACTTTTTCTATACACACAAAATTCTCAGACACAATCTACATTAAAATTGATTTAAGGATGAGATAATATTTCAGTAATTTATCCCTATATTAACATTATATTAACTTATCATAATTTCCTCAAAACAAGTATTACAAACCCAAGAAAGTCCGTGTCAAGGTTGCTTTTAAAATAAAGCCAAATGTATTAAGCTGTGGGAAGGCAAGGTTAGGGCACACTTAAATCTGTCCTTTGCTCACATCATGTAATAAGCGGATGATTGATCTAATCAATGATGACAAATGCTAAAATTAAACTAATTCAAGTGATGTCTTAGGTACCACCTTCCCCTGCTCCCCCAGCCCCCCAACCCTTCCCACCCATCAACAGTTTATGGAAGTAAAGCAAAGCTGCCCTTGGGCAGGGAGGAGAAGGATAACTTGTTACAGGTTTGAAAGGCAGAGAACACCATCTTGAGAGTCTAATAAATGGAGAAAGTTCTCAAGCTTGCTAAGTGTAGCTTATAGTCTCAGTACTGCAGGAAACAATGTAAGTGGGTAGCTATTTTGAAAAAGGGATACCTTTTGTTTTGATAGCAATACTTCAGTCTCTGCTGAATGAATAATAGAGGAAAATGGCCATTAATGCAAAGATGTGTAAGAATTAGAGTCCTATAACAATGTGGGAATTTTGAAGAATGCATTATTCAGGTATTAAAGTTTACATGTGGTGCTCCATTTCTTAGAGGATGCACTTCGAAATTTTTCAAGTAAATCCATTAATTGTGGAGGGGAATTAATTTATCAGAAAATGTATTCTGTGCCTATAGGGTAAATTTTAATTTTGCAGAGGACATTGGGTTCTTCATGCTGAAGAGACTGAATTACAATAGGTGCAAAGCTTAATTTGGCCTTAACTGTAGAGCCACAACTGGGGCTCTGAAATTAGATTTCTACCCATGTTTTTCTTTCTGGGGTAATATAGTTTTCAGTCTGGGTTTCACATACTATCAGGCCCCTGATACACATTACACTTGACCAGTGATTAATTAGGCAATCACATCAGAAGTAGTGACCTGGCCATACTTTCATTCAGTTAATAGTGTGGTAACTTTGTTGCTTATTCCTAGTTTTATTACACAAAAAATGTGCAATAACTTTGTGGCTGGTTTTTAGCATGCCTTTAATTGAATGTGTGGCTAGTGCTCCCAGCTTCTGGAGAATACTGGAGCCTGCCCTGTGCGCTCTGGAGGCTGGGAGCACCAGTTAGCTGATTGGTGTCCCGACTGGGGAAATGCAGTGAGTGGTGCCCTTGAGACTGGGACCCCCATCAATGATTGGAGCTCTCATCTGTGAGGGCTGTGGTCCCCCAGCTGGGACCCCCTGATCAGCTGACCAAGTGCCCTTGTGACTGTGAGCCCCATCAGCTGATAGGTACTCCCAGCCATGGTGAGGCATCATGTGCTCCTGTGCCTGGGAGCTCTGATCAGCTCATGGGGTTCCCAGCCACAGGAGCAAAGATCCTGAGCTCCCCCTGCATGGCCAATATGTTATGATGGGATCTGATGCTTGATCCCACAATCACACCTCCTGCCATGCGCATGTGACATGCCACAAGGTGTGATTGTTGGAATTGTACCTCCGTTTTAATGTCTGTCATGGCCTCAGTGTTATATATTAGCTGGTTCTGTGGAAGCCATTGCATTGTATAGTATCCAATAATTTATATAAACAATAATCTTTCAGGTCCTAGTTGTTTTGCAAAGCAGTCAATTGGATGATTTATCAGTTTGCTGGAATCTAAATGAATGGAGTAACTCTGATGTTTGTTCATGCAGTTCTTGCTCATGTAGGATGCACAAAATGTTTCAGGTGACTGAGTGGAAAAGGAAAGTGCATTAGTGGAGCTATAGTCACAAGCAGAGAGGCAACTGTCCTTGTTAACATACGTTTTGAATCCCAGAATGATTTTATTTTCGGTAATGATACTGGACACAGTTCATTTTGCTTACCAGTGTGTGCAGTGCTACTAGTACAGTACAGTCTTCAGGTAGTAGAGACCTAATATTTTTAAATTCAGAACTAGATGCAAGTCTACAGTAGACTTCAAATTTCTCATTTAACTATATAAATATTCATAGCATTCATAATGGAGCAACTTTAACTTTGTATTGGCTGATAGCATTTTCTTTCAGTGTGTTTTTTCATGCTAATTTGGGGCTTTGAAAATTTAGGATTAATATTGCTTCCCCTTTTAAATACATTTTAGGCTTATTTTAAAGATTATTTTGCAAGCTTCTTTTTACTTTCTGAGAGTCCTCCATGAGGATAGTTTATGCTGTTAAATTTATTTCAAGAATGATAAGTGGGATGACAAAAAAAAAATGTATCCTGTAAGTCATAAAGGAGATTATTTGTACTCCCTAACTTTTTCTGACCTGTAGAGAATCTGAAAATGCAAGTCAGAGAAAAATTACTGTGCCTTTTCCCCAGTACCTGTTATTTCATCTGCAATAGTATTTTCAAGCTCTGAAGGAAAAATGCATTTTATAAGTGGATTTTCTATCTCTTGACCAATTCACTCAATTACAAGGTAGTGCCAGATCCAAAGATATAGTATCTTCTGGAGTTATTCCCTTATGTTGAAATGGGGCAGATGTCAATGGACAGCTTGCCTGGTTGTTTGGATGCTGACTTAGTAGATTTGTCAATGGAACAGGCTGGTCAAGCAAGTTCAGTGTTGATGATCAAAAGTGTTAGAATAATGTTTGTGGCACTCATAATGAACTGAAGGAAATTTTTAAAGCAGATTAGAATGAGTGGTAGCTTTCGAGTGCTGTTTTTGTGGTATCATCTATTGTACTAGCTGTATAGTTGAGAGAGATGTTGGACAAGCTTTCAGGCACAGATCGCCTTTCTTCAGGTCTGGGAAACAATCAGACACAGGAAAAAAAAAAAAGGTTTAACTCCATGTACATGAAAGCAGATTCTTAAGGAATGGAGTATGGCTGAAGTAGGATCAAAGAGAGGTGATCAGAAGCAGCTTAAAAACAGAAGATACATAGTTGCCTGAGCAACTTAATTATGAACAAAACCATATGAAAGGAAAATAATCATTTTTGTCTGTGCAATGCAGAGTGACTGTAGAGAGAGCAGGTTGCAATGAGTTGTACTGTAGGCCATATATGCATCGTAAACTACATGCAGTATAGGCCACATTAAACTTAGGCCACGTTATGACAACCTGAGCTTGGCCTATGTAGCAATGGCATGAGTTGAGCATGCCTGTAGACAGTGATAGGGTGCACTAATATAATACAAGGAAATGGAAAAGGATTGGCATAGCATCAAAGCATAACCAATATGGAAAACTCTGTGTTAAGTATATAACCCTGGTTAAACCTTGAGACTTTGGAGTTCTCAAAAAGTCAGTGAAAAAGGAAAAAAATCAGCGACTCCCCAAGACAGGGGTGGGCAAAATGCGACCTGTGAGCTGGATGTGGCCATTCTATGCAGCCCATAGGGCCCCTAAAACATTTAGAAAATTAATATTTATATGCCCCTAACTCCCTGTCATGCAGCCCTCAATGGCTTGCCAAAACTCAGTGAGTGGCCCTCTGCCCAAAAGAATTGCCCGCCCCTGCCCCAAGAGAACAGAGAAGCCTGGTCAGTAGACCTTTTACCCCCTTGAATCCAAGGCTATATAGTAAGCACTATCATTATTAATACAAATAAGTCTTTGCTGTTGTATATCCTAATCAAGTTTTTGAGTTATGACCCAAATAGTCTCACTGTTCATCAGTTTCACTCCACCCCAGTTAAAACTTGAAGTATCAGTACTGCCATTGTGTTTAGTCCATTGTTTTTACCATACAGTAAAGTTATGAGTTTTTATTTCTAGGGTAGTTTTTTTTAAGGTATTTTGTAGATTTCCCTTTACTACGACAATTATGAGGTCAGAAAGAGGGTGTCTGTTTTGTGAAAGGTGTTCTCCTACTGGTGACTGTGCATCTCCTGTGTAGTTTTTTGTTTGTTTTTTTTCCTCTGTGATGATTGATTCTGGGGCATAGTCTTTGTCTGGTTTCACCCACATAGCTTCCATGAGGGCATTTGCTGTGCTGAATGAGATAGGCGTATGTAGGGTCAACAGATTCTGATGACTTTTTTGGGGTGAGTTACTGGTTAAGGTGGCAATGAAGATGTAGAGACAGGTTTTGCATCCATTGTTTTAAGGCATGTCCCATTTGATGTCTGTTGATCAGCAGGGAGTTTTGGTTTGTTTTTTTTTTGAGGATGTTACCAAACTCATCATCACATGAGAGAGAGAAATCTAATGAACTGATTTATTAATTAGAATAAATGCAACTTCCAATTTACTATAAAAGTTATAAATCACATGCTTCTGAAAATATTTTTTTTCAGGAAAACTGTTTTCTTTTTAAAAACAAAAAGCAATGTTAGGGGTCTAAATTTTGGATTCTGATTTTTCATTTAAAATTGTATGACATGTGCTTCATCCTTCACAGAAATGAATCATGTGCAAGATGCCCTGAGTGAATTGTGCCAGTCTTACTCCTCACAGGGGCTCAATAATGAACAATAAATGAAACAGGAGAGTTATGCACCTAATAAGGAAAATAAAATAAGCATGGTTTATCCTATGGACACAATGTAATATTATTTGAACTTTCCTGATTTGTGAGTCTGTCACTTAGCAGGTTTATGTATGAATTGTCATCCCCTACAAAGCTGCCAATACCAGACCACAGCCAGCAAGGCCAGCCCAGACCACAACCAGCAAGGCCAGCCATACCTTGTCATGCATCCAAAGGTGCATCTCAAGCTGGTCCAGAGAAGTGATACTCCCCCTCTATGTGACTTTGGTCAAGCTGCAGTTGGAGTACTGTGTCCAGTACTAGGTGCTGCACTTCAAAAGGGATGTGGCCAGCCTGGAGAGAGTTCAGAGGAGGGCCATCTGCTTGGTGAAAGGGCAGCAGGACAGGCCCTATGAGGAGAGACTGAGGGACCTGAACCTGTTCAGCCTCAGCAAGAGGAGGCTGAGGGGGGACCTGGTGGCTGCCTACAAACTCATCAGGGGAGATCAACAGCAAATAGGCAGAGCCCTTTTCTCCCCAGCACCACCTGGGGTGACTAGGAACAATGGTAATAAGCTGATGGAAAATAGGTTTAGGTTAGAGATCAGAAGGCAATATTTTACAGTTAGGGGGGCCAAAATCTGGAACCAGCTTCCCAGGGAAGTGGTCCTCGCCCTTACCTTGGGCAAATTCAAGAGGAGGTTGAATGATCACCTGTCTGGGGTCTTGTGAACCCAGCATTCATTCCTGCCTGTGTCAGGGGGCCAGGCTAGATGATCTGTTCAGGTCCCTCCTGACCCTAGCTACTATGAAACTATGACTCTTTTTGCTCCACTAGCCTGCATCCATAACCAGGAATACACCAGAGTTAGAATTATGGGGTTACTTCCATGTTAACATTTCTGATGAGTTCTTACCATGAAGTAAAACTCCCTCAGTTCAAAAAAGTGTGAGAGTTGTGACTCAGTCTACATATATATAAGTGACCTAGTAAATACTCTGCTTTGTACAGGTGCTGTAGCTTTTTAATAATGTGTTTTGAGTGTCTTGCTAATAATGGAATCTGAACATTGCAATGTGAAAATACATAGCATGTACAGTCAGTATTACCCCATTTGCTTCTCTGTAAGATCTTATTGGTGTGTGTGTGCATATATATATGTGTGTGTGTATATATAAAATACACTAAATATAGATTTTAGGTTCTTTTCCCAGCTACTTCATATTTTCAGACTGCTGTTAAAAGCAATAGAGGGTGGTAGTTGTAGTGGTTCCTTTCTTGTTTAAGTGCATCATGTCTCAGGACCTACACCTAAACTGCTTGTAGTCTGCTGTGTTTTTTAAATTGAACTAGGGTTCTGGACACCCACAATTTAGGCTGCCTTTCCCCACTAGTAAAATAAATATTTGCAGGTGTATAGTGTCAGTATGGGGGTAGGGGAGAAGGAGGAGAGGAATTGCACATGCTATAGCTTGTAAAGGGAGACTGGGAAAGCAACCCTGAGCACTTTGTTTGTAAGAGATTGTTACAGACAGATTTACTATAGTGAGAATTTCAGGACATTTGCAAGGATACTATTTTTAACTGATTTATTTTCTTTCCATGTGTTGTGCACACAGGGTGTACAGTATGAATTAAAAACAAGCTGGAATCTTATTGGGGGATAATGCCGCATTTATTGGAACATAAAACATGCAACACGAAAAGAATAAAGAACAATATGGTTATTTGCTTCACTCGTTCTCATGCATACTCATTCATTCATTCGTTTGTTCATCCATTCATTCAAAAAAGACACACACACAGAAGTTAGACAGTCCTGAAAAGGTTAAGGTGTTACCAAGTTTCAAAGTTGCTCAAGATCAGTCTGGTGGCTGGCCAGACTGACCAAGAGAGCTGGAGCCAGGTCTTGTTGGACACGCCCAAAACTCCTTCTTGCAGGTGGAAGAGACCCAAAGCCTTTGTGTTCATTCTTTATAGTAATAGCTGTCCATACCAGCCTATGGAGTCAGACGTGAAGGCCATTCTTTTTGTCCTGTTGGCAGGCCAGGATTACTAGGTCATGATCTTCTGGCTTTGTAGTCTGCAATCTTTAGGGGCCATCACTTGCAGTCTTCAGCCATCAGGATGGAGCATGATTTAGTGTTTGGTAACCCTTTACTGCTGACTCTAAGTTGCTACAGCTCTTAAACATCAAACCACAGAAGGCTATTTTCACCTGCTGCAAGAGGCCTGTCTTTCTGTGTCTCTGGCACATATGTCCATCATTTATTCTTTCGTTACCTATTTCCACATAAACCAGACATATTTACACACACCAGACATACCATAAACCCTTACACAAGTGTTTTCCTTATACTGTAGCAACCCCCCCAGTTTTCCTTTATGTAGCAAAACCCCCAGTTTTTCTTTTTTTTTATTATTTATTTTAAAATGCATTCCCTCCCCTTCCCCAACCATTTCTGACCTTTTCTCTCCCTCTTTATTCCCTATAGATAAGTATAAGTGAGTTCAGACTTAGGATAAGCTTTAAACATTTTTATTTTGGTAGCAAGTTTTTGGTTTTGGATATCCACTGTTGTATATTGTATTATTATTAGGTTTGTATTGATTCTTACTGTTGTATATTGTATTATTAGCATTTTCTATTGATTTTTATTGTTTTAAATGGATATTGTATGGTTTAGGCCTGTGTTTGTAAGTGAACCAAAGTCATGTCAAGTTTCCATTTTATATGTCAAGCCTCCATCTTCTGTCCTCTGCCTGGGCATCCCATGTTGCAACAATATGATTCATTGTACCCTTCCCATGTAAATTGGTTCCCTGATGAATGAGAATGATTGGGAATGATTGAAATACAATGATAGCAGGCCTCTACTGAATAGCCTGTAACGACTGGGCCATCACCTCGCATTGATTCATCCAGGAACCAGGAGGGAGACAAGACCAGCATTTGAAGACAAAAGACCCTGCAGAACCAGCAACTCTCACCATTACAGACACCTGAAACTGCACATCCCTGCATGGAGCACACATGCTCAGTACACCAAGGGCTGACCCTTGCCCAGGCATGCCTCCTGTCACTAGGGTCACACGAGGCCTGCCCCTATAAAAAGGGGCAGTGAAGACGGACCCAGTGGGATGCCCTCTCCATCTGGACCAGCACCATGCCACACCACCTATCCACCCAGAGGCCCTGCCAGCGACCCCCCTCTGGACATCTACTGGACAAGGATCCCTTTCCACCCTGGATAGGAAGATATTACCTGCACACCTCCTCCTACAATTTGGACTGTCTCTGTCTCTCTCTCTCTCCTCCTGGACTTCAGTGGACTTCAGCCCCTGCACCAAGCATCTTTAACCCCTGCTGCCATTTTGTGTGTGTGTGGGGTATATGAATTAGTAATCCACGTATGTGTATCGGATGTGCAGGTGTTGGTAACTGATTCTGTCTAAATTTGGTGTGTGTAGTGTGTATGAACTTAAACTGGTGATAGGTGTGCAAGAACCTAAACTGGTCATTTTGAATGTGTATGTATCTGAGTTGCTAGTGTGTGTGTGTGTGTGTGTGTGTGTGTAAATAAAATATGGCATTGTGTGCATGATATACGAATTAGTGATCTGTGTCTAACTTTTGGGGTGTATAGCGTATGTGCTTGAATTGGTGATAGGTATGCATGTGTGCTGGTTTGGATATGTATGTGCCTCAGCTGGTAGTGTGTGTGTGTATGCATCTAATTGATTTGTGTGTTTGTATATGTGCAATTGTGTCACACCCTCCTGTCTAACAGCGCAATATTGAGATCCTGAGAGTTGGCCTGACCCTCCAGGGTAACGATACTACATTTGAATTCTAAAGACATGAGACCAATAGGTCAAATACATTTATGCTAGGCAATAAGAAATTTAAAATAGATGGTTAATTCCAAGCACTAATAATGACTGATCAAATTATCATAAAAAGTAAATCATAACTAGATAAACTTTATCTTAATGGTTAAATCTTTTCTTTATATAAAAAGAGAAATAACAAAATAAATAGTCAAAGCAATTATAATCAATATCAAAATAAGCAATTAAAGCAATTATCGTCACTGCAATACTATACATGAGGCTGTAGTTGGTACTAAAAATATTTGTAGTAAAATAGCACCTAGGAGCCCTGGTCATGGGTCAGAATCCCATTGTGCTGAGAGCTGTTCACAGTAAGAGCAAAAAGACTATTCCTGCCCCAAAGACTTTACAGTCAAAGTATAGGACAAGAGATAGATTAGAATAGCCAAAGGGCCCAAGAAAAGAATGAAACAATATTTGTTAGCATGATAGCCCATAATCCTGGCTCAGTGGCAGTCTATCTGTTGCCAGATTTTTTGTAGGCTTCTCCATTCTGCTTGACTTGCAGACTGAACAGACAACTATTTTTTTGTCCCAGGAGAAAATTGAAAGTGTCTCTCTGTGATGATTACCCATATTTATTTCAAGTTCTTTTGTAATATGCAAGCACAAGTGCAGACTTGGAAAGACATACCAAATTGTAATTAGTTGTTCTATGAAACAAGGAATCCCCTCCCGAGTATGTAGGAGAAGAACATGCATTCTGCTTTGATTTCTGATTAGTAGAACTGGCGTGAAGTTTTCCAACAAAAAATTATCTTATGGAAAACTCTGATTTGTTGAAAGGATATGATGTAGGAGTATGTCTAGTTTCAACCAAATTCAAAGGTTTCCAATTTCCAGTGGGATCTTGCCTGGATTCCTACATGTCTTGTTCCTTAGCTGCCAATCTGCTGGCTCCTTAACAGGTCATATGATGCTTGTCAGGCAGTCTTCTGAGCTCCTGAACTTCTTGTGGATCCACTGCTGGCTACATAAGCCTTTCCTAGTCTTTGGAATATAAATTCAGATTCTGTGCCAGAACTCTGTGCCACTGCTGATTAGGAAGATCTGGAGGAATCTGGAAACCAGACACTGGTACTGACTTGAGATTCCTAAAGCAGGGCATTGCCCTTCTCTTTGATCATGTCTCTTCCAGTGCTGGTGTTCTTATGGGGAAAAAAGTACACTTAAAATATTGTCAAACTTCTTGTTACTGATTTCTCCTCCTCTTCCTTCCATTAGGCCTCCGACATTTGCTATCACTTGGCAAGAACAAGGACACAGGTTAGAAGAGATGATAATACCAACTTTGTGGGATTCCTATGCTTTGTCATTTTTCTGTAACAACTGCCATGTGACACACCCTGTATAAGCACAACAGCTAAATGTTTTGCTTAACTAAGTTACCAATTTTTTCATTGGAGCAAAGAAAATGCTTTGTGCTCTTGTATTGCTGAGAGAGCGAGCATGTGCAGGCGTGCTCCTTTGATCTATTCATTAATGATCTCCATTATGATTATGATATTAATTTGGATTGGCTGTTCCATGAGTTTAGTCTGTTAAGGAACCGTGCTGAGCCATTATATCACAGTAGCTTAAATCAGGTCAAGATTTTGCTTGAGCTTTAGCTTCATGAATATTTTGGAGAATTTTTGTTTCATTGCCATCTGCAGAAAAAAACCCTTTATTTTGATTGTCAGAGGCCATTTTGCTCATAATAAAGGCAAAAAATGCGTGTTGTATGGCAGTGTCTTAATCTTACTTAAAGAAAATAGATTCAACAAGGAAAAACCTGGGTCTCTTACCATTACCAAATGTTGTTACATCTGACCATTGAAAATTAGATTTCTTGTAACCGTTAAAAAGCAAAGCATGTATCATGTTTATCAACACCTTCATGGAAGAACAAGAAAAATCAACCTGGCGTCTTAAAGAAAATCTCTGAATAATGGAGGTGCATACTCTGAAGTCAAGGGTTCAGGCATTATTACAAACTGGATTCTACTATCATCTAGCTTCTTAACCAGCCTTGCTCAACTGAATTAGATTACCTAGTGGGGTATAATCAGATTTTTTGGGAGGGTTCAGCATCCAAAAACTTCTGTAAGATTAGGTGGAGGAAGTTACTGCTTCTAACTATACTACAATATGTCCTTTTGGCCTTCACCCCTGGCAGCCTGCATGGTAGCCTAGAATGACAACAGGGGTCACTTTTCTCCAGAGGAATCCTGTTGAGATGCAGGATAATTATACCTCTGAGCTATTGTTGCCAACTCAGATGGCCATTGCTGTACTGTTTACGTGGTGGTTGAAGAACAGCATTTAGGAAAATGTTTGCTTTCAAAGGCCACATTTCAAATAACCTCATTTACAATCATGCGTTTTAGCTTCCAGTTTAATTGTATAGCTTACATTGTAATACAGTCTTTAGAAACATCCAGCAGCTGCTATAAATAAAATGAAGAGCTTCTGTGAACTTTTTTTTTTGTTTTTGGAAATATGGCCAAAATGATGGGTACTGATCACTTCTGAAAATCTGGCAACAAAAGCTGGCAGATGCCTTAACTCTTTCAGGATTAAAGCTCCCACTGCTGCAGCTGTTGAAGCTGAGCCATTTATAATAATAGTCAGAGATTTTAAGAAGAAAACTCATAAGCCAAAGGCAGAAAGCCATGCAAAGAAACAAATGAGTGCTTTGTAGGCAAAATTACCTATACTTATTCCCTTGAATGTTTCTTCATTTTATTCATATAATCACTTACTTATTAACTGCTGCTTGACATACCAACTATAGACTTCTAATCTTTTATGGTTAAACTGTACTGCTCAGTACATTTCTGGCTCAGAAAATACCCTGATTGTTGCTTCCTTACAGATGAAAATCAAGCAATTTATCTGTAAAAAAGGCATATCATACCATCTTCTGATCTTTCTGACAGCTTTTCAAACAGGTGAAAATCATAGTTTCTTTTTTTCCTGGTCCAATATGGTGGAGATTGAGGTAAAAGAAATGAAGGTAAATTGCTGATTTTTCTTTCCTTTTTAGGAGGGTTTGCTGAGTAGCTGAAGACAAACTCTTGAATCCTTTATATATCACTTTATCTACTTATTAAATAAAAACAGTTTGGGAAGTAATACTACACATAGGTATGTTTCCTAAGCAGTAGCTTCCATTTTTAAACAGTTCTAAGGAAACCTGTCAGTAAATGGGAAAAGAAAATGGCAAGACTTGTTTTACTATATACCAGATTCTAGGAGATCTTAATGAATGTCAGTTGCTCCTTGTTTAGACAAGTTTATAATTATCTGTCCCTTTTCTATTACAGATTGGATTTAGTACTGTCTGTGGGACTAACCTTAGAATCATTTGGAAAGTGCAGAATGAAGCTGCCAGCTGGTTAGGTGTTTTTCTATAGACAAAACATTGCACTTTTATCTCGCTAGACCTTGTTGATTGCTGATTGATTTTTGGGTGAAGTTTGTAGTATGCCTGCCTTCGTGAAGGGTGTATGTAGCTGAAATTGAGCTAATAATTCCTTTTTTTTTTTGTCAGATGGGGACGGAGATGGGATTTTCTTGATGAAGGGTCCCAGATTCTGGAATATGATATTCTTTTCTTCCTGCTACTATTGCTGGAAGTTTAATATGATGATTTTTTTGTTAGTTGCCTTTGTGGTTGGTAGGCTGAATGTGAAGGAAACTATCTGGGATTTGGCAGCTTTTCTGGAGTGAAGTTATTTTCAAACATTGTTACTAATAATGTACACTTACATTAATATTTTCTTTGTCTCCACAGATTTTTGCCATGGCATAGTTTACATAACTCTATATGGGTGTAATATCTATGGAAAGACAATGCTATCATAAGCCTTGCTGTCTTAGTCCATGATATCCTTAGATCTTACATCAGATATGGGTCAGGCTGGAAATATTTGGATGGGAAAATGCTGGTTGTAGAAGTGATATTAAAGATTCAATAGAAAGCTGGGTCCATGCTGGGACTGGGCTACTAAGGGGTACTATTATTCAGATACCATTTAAAATTCTGAGTCCCTGACTAGTTGGTGCCATTGGAGATCCTGTGCTACTTGTACAAAAGTAGATTGATGGTTAAATTACCATTTTGTTTGTCTAATATTTTCTTGCTGTTTTTGATTGGTGCAGCATCCCATCTTTTTCTGTGTTCTGGACCACATGCAGTGAACTTCTATGCACTGCTAATAGTCTTTCAGTTCAATACCAGACTTACCTTAAACTTCTCTGGGTTTTAATACTGTGTTAATCATGATACTCTTTCTAAGTCCACTTACAGTCATAACTTTTGTACTGGGAGAATTGCAGCTCTCCTGGTAGAAACTTTGAGTGTACAGGTGTCTACACAGTTTCTTCCAGAACAAAGATGGCTGTTCTGGAAGAGAAATAACCCACCTCCAACCAGATAGAAGTAGCTTCTGAGAGAGTTTCTTCTGGAAGAATCAATGTGGGTACACTTTTCCGCTGCTTAAATGACTACCACTGGGGAAGATACCTTTCTTTAGGTTCTTTAGCACATTGAAGCTTTCAGTACAGTCATATAAAGCTGGAAGAATTGCAGCTAGCAATGGTATCAGATAGAGAAGTGAATGATATGTATAATATACTCCATTCTTTTTTGATAGTATCTATTTTACCTGTATGGCCCCTAACACTGAGTGTTGGAGGGGCTTCTGCTCTTTGATGTATTTATTTTCAAGGCACTTTTATTCTAAAACATATTGTACAGGTGGGAAACTAAGACCCATAAAAGTTAAGTGACTTATTCAAGATCATACAGTTTCTGGTAGAATAGGGACTTGAGCCTAAGTTTTCCAAGACTTAAGTTAGTGCCCTGATTGCACCATCCTTCTTTGTTATATCAGAACTTTTTTATTTGAAAATATTTTTCCAGGTTATTCCTGACTACTGATAACCTTTAGTGCTATGAAGCCTTGAGATAACACAAGTTTTCAGACTCTGTGCTTCAGGTGATCTTTTCAGGAGTGAAGAAATAATTCCCTTTTGTAGTGTGTATGCTACCACCTTTCTGTATTAGGATTTGTTTTTGCCAAGAGTAGGACCCTTAATTCAATGAGTTTTCTGGTCAGGTATGACAATTCAAAATTAACAGCTTGGGTAACAAATCAAAGATTTTATTCTTAGGCTATTTTACATGCACACAAGAATCTTACCAAATATGCTGCCATAATCAGCTATAATTCTTTTTCCAAGATCAGTAATGACATGCATTGCCATATATCAGAAGGCAGGAGAGAGTGGTAGAAACAGATTTTTATAGAAGGCGAGTACCTTAGTGGTGTTTTATAGTGGAAGAAAATCATTCTTTCTAACTATTTCAGTCCAAGTGCAGACTTGCATTTGTATTTGATTTTCCCCTCTCTGTATTCAAAATGACCTTGCTGCATCCTGGAGGGAATGAATTCCATCTGTAGTTACATCTGTAATCCCCAGATTACCAGCCAGCTTTGAGAGTTGCTTTTGCAGGTACTTTCAACCCACAATGTTGTGTACTTGTTTTGTAAATCTGGAAGTCATTTCCCACCTGTTTATTTTCATAGTAGTTTTATCCCCAACATAAATGGGGATAAAACTACCCACTATCTGAAAGAGGTTCAGGGAAAGGTACTGGGGAATAAGAAAGTGAATCTTAACTGAAACTGCTTTAAGCGATTTTTGTCTCTGGAATTTGTTCTCAGTGAATCTAATATATAGGCAAAGAATAATTTGCCCCCTCTAGTGAAAATGTGCATAAACTCCCATAGTTTCAAAAGTCAGGAAATCATCAAGACTAATTTTGCTGACAGGACCTGAGGCAAGTAGTATTTTAAGCATCATCAACATAACACATTACCATTTGATGTTTGATTATCCATAGAGATCTCACTTGCTTCTGTGTGCAAAAAATTGAGAGATAATGACTACACTAAATAGTTTCCAAATATTCTAAGCAATATCCTAAAAGAGTACTGAAATATTTTTTCCCAAGCTCTCTTTGCCTTTATGATAGAAAATGTTTAGAAATACAGACAAACTGAGTGTCAGATATGAGAGAAGCCAAGGTTCAATGATCTTGATGAATTATGAAGCTGTTCATACATTAGCTTTGTCTAAACAAGCAGCTTCAATGATAAATGAAGAAAACTGATTTAGGAGAAGAAAAGAACCTGACTTTAATTAAAATAACAGGAAAAATTAGCAGAAAAAGTGCATGGTGTCATTAGTGTATAATTATAATAATACTTACTGTATGATGCTTTACTAAGAGCCATGGTAATCTTTGAAATGTTAGTTAAACTTCAAAACCCTCCTCTAAGATACGGGAGGCAGATTTAGCATGATGCTTCCGGGCAGATCATTGAAAATAAAAACTGGATCATGAAATTCTCAGTCTAAAAACATGAGTTTCTTCTGCCCATGACAGTAGGTCTGGCTCTTTTAAATAAAATGTAGATTTATCAATCTGTAGTGTGCCTCAATTTCGACTACAGGGGGACCAAGCACTGCAATGAGTAGATATCATTTGACCTCCTTCTCAGATAGTGTATCTATGACTCAAATACTTGATCCAGCAAAGCACTTAAGCATGCACTTACCTTTTACATTATGCCTACTCTTTTGGGATTACACATGAGCTTAAGGTTAATTGGTGTGCTTGGTTTTGTTTTTCTGGTAGAACAATGCCAGAATGATTTTTGGTTGAGGTCACCACATAGATCAGTGGCAGAATGAGCTATAGAATTAAGTTTATCCTACTAACCCAGGGGTGGGCAAAATGTGACCCACAGCCCAGATCCAGCTCAGCAAGTGATTTTGTTCATGTTATGATGGGTCCCTCAGTCCCACCCAGCTCAGGCATGGGGGGCGGCTCAGGCTGTGGTGTGTGTGGCCAGTCCCGCTGCCCCCAGGTGCACAGCAGGGCTGGGGCTGTGCAGAAGCTTGATTCATTTCCTGACAGCCCCAGTGGCAACAGCTGCTTCCAGCTGCCACTGCCACTGGCCCTGGTCCCACTACCTGGGCACCCTGGCCCATCCAGCCTGCACCCACTGCCAGGAACAGGACATGCACAGTCAAGGCACACAGCTGGGTGGATGCAATGGGCTTGGGGCAGGCAGGGAATGCTGTCTGGGAGCAGGGTGGACAGGTGGGGCTGGGATCATGGGGCAAGATTGTAGGGCAGTGACAACGTGGGACTGGGGCCCAAGGCAGAACCATGATCTGCTGCCCACACATCCTTGCAACAGGTGCCAGTTCTGTGGGCAGGGTCATGTAGGGAGTGGATTATGGCTCTGCCTCAGGACCTGGCCCTGTGCTATCACTGCCTCAAAATCCCAACCCCACCTGCTCACTGTCTGATGCAGCTCTTCATCTGCCCCCAGCCCCATCGCATCCCATCCCATCCACCTGGCTGCAAGATCTTTCCACACAGGTCCCAGCTGGTCTCCAGGGAGACCCTGGGATCGGGGGTGGTGACAGCATTGGGCCAGGGTCTGGGGCAGATCTGCTCCTTGCAGGCCCCTGCCCGTGGAACCAGTGCCCACTGTAGGGGCATGTGGGGAGCAGATCATGGCTCTGCCCCAGGCCCCAGCCCCACAATCCCAGCCCCGGCTCCTCTACCTGTCCTACTGGATGCTGCTCCCTGCCTACACGCAGCCCCATCCCAGCTGCCTGGCCATGCATGGAGCAGAGCTACTTAGGGAGTTTTGGTGAGCTGCTTGGGGGGCAGGTGGCAGAGCTGATCCAGCCCATGAAAGCTCGCCAAAACTCCCTAAATGGTTCTTCGGCGCACATAATTGCCTACTCAATTGCTAGCCATGTATATTCATAGTCTCCCCAACTGCATTCGTTAAATATCTCAATCTTTCTTGTAATTAGCTGATTTTAATTCTATGCTTTTTTGTTGCCTTTCCTAATTTTCATATTATGGTTTGATTATATCATTTATTACCTTGTTAATGAAGATTATGAAGAAGGGACACCAACAAAAGAAAAGGAGCAATATCAAGATCAACTTTTCAAGATCAACTTTGACATCCAAAATCCTTCCAAGGTCTCCACTGTGTCTGAGTCCAAATTGGAATTTTATTTGAACAATTTCTATGATAGTTTTCTTCAAGATACCTTAGGGTTGTTTTTTTTTTTAAAAGGGGGTGTGGGGTGAGGAGGGGAAAAGAAAATCTTCAGGCTATAATAGTACTTGCTACTTAATCCTATGTTTCACCTGCTATCTTTGACCTCAATGGAGAAGTGTGCTTCTGAAGTTCTTGTCCTTACTGCCTTCCTTTTTACATTATAGTAGTCTTTTAAAAGTCACCATAACAATTGCAACATCCATGACGGAACATTTACTGCACTGTGACAAATTCATTACTAAATCCTCTGAGATGGGCAGTAAAAACATTGATGCATTTTTCTTTGAACAACTTAGTTATAGCCATAAAGGTTGTCTCCTAGTAATCTTTTTTTCCCCTCTTCTGTGTGAAGTGTGGCCTAAAGTGCATCCACTACAGGAGCTGCTTAGTGTCTAAAATAATGTGGCCTTAGCTGAGAATAAAGCAGGTTGCTAAACTATCAATTATGGAGGAGGGAGGGAAACCACAATTTTCAAATTGGAAGCTGTTAGAAATAAAATAGAATTATAAATAAGATGATTAATGTTATAAATAAAGAAATAAAATAGAAATATAAATAGATCACATAAAGTTTTTGTAGTTATGCATTTTATGGTGAATTTATGTATAGTTTTTGATAAACATAATGAGACAGTGTTTCAAGACCCAAGGTTCATTGTTTGCCAGGAACAAATTGCAGCAACATACAGTTTCTCTAGGAAATATGTAATATGAATTATGGGACAAGAAGAAGAAATATTAGCCAGTTTGGGGAAAACCATTGTATTTTTAGAATATTTTTCTTTTTTGACTCAAAAAAATAACGGACCTTCAAAGTAGGAAAATTGCTTTATTAAAAAAATGGAATTCATAAAAAATTTGGGACAGTATTTATTTTTGGATGTTATGCTTTTATGGTCTGTAAACTTTTGTAACTTTTTTTTTAACATCATCTCAGCTGGTGCAAATGTACATGACTCCACTGAAATCAGAAACCATATGTTGACTTGCACCAACTAAGGGTCTGGCATGGCATTTTTGAATAGGTTTATTGATCCTCTCATAATAAACCTTCCTTCATGAAAACCCATCAAGAGCTTTGGATAGGTTATTTTGGAGGTTAATCTTCTCATCTGGTTTTCCCTATGTGTGGGCTGTAAATATTGTCATTGTCATAAAGTTTTGTGTCGAAAAAATATTAAACCACTCTTTCATAGAAGAATGTTTTACAGTTCATTAAAATAGACTGATAATGGAAAGTGGAATAAATTGAACTGTAACTAGGGTATACATGTTGTATTTTGCATAATTGTTTAGTTAAATTTATTAAGGTTTTGATTAAAAAAACCCAAAAAACAAATTTAAATTGGTAGCCATTCTCCTATGAATATACTTTTTAGAACTGATTATTTCTGTGCAAAAATCTTTAAAAGTCTTTGTACTGGTATTACAAATGTTAGGAATGGGGATTTTAACTTGCTGTAGTGTGAAGTTACTAATACAAAATGCATTTTCTTCATCAGCGGAAATATATATATGTCATATATAAGATGGTCTGTATTTGTAACCTTGTTTTTCATGAAACTTCATAATATACAACTTCAGTTTTGGTAGATCAAAGCAGCTAACTCATGGTGCCTTGCATGGTTGTTAGGAAAAAAATTGGATAACTTCAAAAACTATGTCACTATTGTGAGAGAGAATTTGGAGGATCTAGTGCGGCTTCCACACTTAAAGGGAATTTCTTTTGGAGCTTGTTTCTCTCTCCGAGAATTTTAAAAGCTTCTGTTCATGGGGGTTTATGGGGCTCTTCTAGGGCAGGGAGCCCTATCAGCTGATGGGGCTCCCACCTACAGAGGCATGTGCTACCATGGCTGTGAGCTAGCTTCAGCTGGGAGCTCCCAGGCTCAGGGATGCACATGCATCCCACCAGCTAAGACTTCTGATCAGCTGATGGGGCTCTCAGCCCCAGGGGCCTTGGGCACGCATTCAGTTAATGGCATGATAGGAAGCAGCTACAACGTTATTACACACATTTTGTGGAATCACTGTCTGGCTATTCTTTTTTATGTTATGTCATTAATTGATTGAACACATGACTGGGTGACCGCTTAGGATGTGATTAACTAGTTAATCATGCCATAAGTGAGATATGTAGATGGGGCCTTAGAATATGCTGGAGCTGGAAAAATTAAACAGACTCATTTGCTGCTTAGTACAATTAGGCAAAATGGTATTGTATTTGCATGTTGGCAGATAGCCCTGTTCCAAGATATTAGGGAGAGGCGAATACAGAAAGTTTTAATAATGAAAACAGTATCTGAGAAAAATGAAATGTAACTTTATCCTTGAGCTGAAAACTTGTATCTTTTCTTTTTCCTGTGGTCTCTCCTCTTACCAATACTCTAGTTGTGCTATCTATTCATGTTCACTTGCTACACAATTTACACCAAGTTAAACTGTATATGTACAATTGCTTTATAATCAAATCACTGCATTGACCTGTAAAGTAAGATTATTTAGCAATGTTCATGAGAATGGGAATGGACTACCTCTGCAAAATGGGGGCAAGTGGTAACATGGAAAATGTAATTAATCTTAAATTAGTGTGCTCTAGAAAATCTGACTTTTAATACTAATGCAGCTGGAATGATAACTTCTCAGAACTTTGAAAATCCTGTTCCCATTATTTTGGGGCTAATCTAATTCAATGAATGGGAATCTGTTCAGAAAATGCTTGTATCCATAGTAGACACAAAACTCAGGTGCTTATGATTTGAGGTTGTCAGCTACTGACTGACTACTCAGATATTATGAAACAGATCGCCAAATAGAAAATATGGGATTTTTTTCAAGAGTACTCAGTACTTACTCTTACTTTAATATAGGAGTGATGTTGCAGCCACGATGGTCCAGAAATTGAGAGGGGCAAACATTTCTTAGGGTGATGTCTTGTATTGGATCAACCTGTTAGGTTAGGTAAGTTTAGCTTAACTCTTCCCATTGGAACCAAGTGGAAATTTACCATTGACTTGAGAGGCAATGAAAGCCCCACTCCAAAAATTTTGATTTCTTGATTGTGTATAATAGCATTTATGGCCTTCTCCAGACGAGTGCAGCCATGCAGTATGTGGCTCCGCAGATGTGTTTGTGGTACCACATACAGCACATTCAGATATTCTCCATGCTGCAAGGGAGTGCTGCCTGTGCGTGTGCTGCTCCACCTTTTTTTTTCCCTGCAAGTTTTTTGATTCCTGGATATCCAGGGGGTCAAAAAAACCTATTGGAAAAAAAAAATAGTGGAGCAGCGTGCACCACTCAAAAGTGGAGCTGGGCTGCCTGGAGCCATGCTGCAGCTGCCAGCCAGGCTCTGCATGGCAGAATTGCTACTGTTGCAGCTCTGGGAGACCCCCAGGACTGCAGGTAAGGCTTCTGGAGCCAACCCAGCCCTGGCCCCAGCTTCCTCTACCCAGCCTGGGGTAATCTGCCATGTGCCAAGGCCGCTACTTGTCCCCGGGCAACCGAACATCCATACCACATGTGGTATGGATGTTTGGTTGCTACGCCTATTGCCTCCAGGCTCTGCTTTAGGAAATTTCTTTACCCAGTATGTCTCAATGAATGGAGGCAAACCCATCATTAGTCAGTTTACACATCTGCAATTTAGAGGTGGGTGATGGGTTTTATAAATGGAGGCTTCTTGATAATTGAACAAAACCTTTTGGAGGATCTTTTCTCTTCCAGCAGGCCCAACATAATCTCTGTAATCCAGTTCCACTCCGATAGGAAACTGAGATTTAGAGAGTGACTTAGATTGTGTCCTTATCTGATTTTTCATGGTACATGTGTATGTTTCATAGGCTTGCGATTACTCCCAGGAAAATCAAAAGCTTCTGAGCTTAGAGCCACACCAAGAAGAAGGGTGTTTATACCCACAAGCTTGCAAGGAACAATTTTTCCAACTATTTAGTTAGTCTAATAAAAGATATCACATTTACCCTAAGAACTTTGTCTGCCTAGCCCTTAGACCAACACAGCTACAATCAACACCCCCCCCCCAGAGCCACACGATATACTTACACAATCCTATTTCTTTATCCAATAAATGTTAGGCATATGTAATATATAAAATAATGGGATAATTGTTTTTAATGAGCAAGACAGGCATAGCACAATCCTGTGGCTGCATGTTAAAGTGGGACAAATTCAGAAAAGAAAATATTTGGAAGGCAATCAACCACTTGACTTCTCTAACACCCCAAATCTTTAAGGCAAGCCTGGATGACTTTCTGAAAGGAATGTGCTAGGTCAGCCAGAAGTTACTGGGTCTATTGAAGAAATGAAGTGAAATTCTTTAAGCGTTATTAAGCAGGCAGTCTGATTAGACGATCTGAATAGCCTGTAGCTAAAAATGAGGCAATGATAAATGCAGTCTTCTGCTTAGACTTTAATCCATGTTTCATTTAAATAACAACATGTGGTATGATTCTAAAAATAAGCACTTACACTGTACACATTCTTTTGGACATCATAACAGTAGATACTCATTTCATGGTATAAATCATTTTCTGATTTACATTATGAATAGATATACTTTGAACTTTCCTTGTGTCTGTACCCTAAAAGATATGGTTCCCTTCTACTACCTATCAAATAATCACTCAGGGCACTTTTACATGTGCTCTGGGGGTGGGGAAGGCAGTGCTTTAATTACAGTGGCTCTGAGAGCCACTTTAATTAAAATGCTGCAGCGTCTTGGGTATCAGAGTTCCCACGCTTCAAAATGGTGGCAAGGGTACTTAAGTTAAAACTCGTTGAACGAGCTTTAGATCAAGCACCCCTGCCTCCATTTTGAAACATGGGGATGCTGATACTTGAGAAGTGGGAAGTTGCTGGAGTGTGGTAATTGCCACGCTCCAGCAGACTCGATTAATCACAGGGTATTGGAGCAGCACTCATGTACAGGCACTGTCATTCTGTAAGCATATCCTCTGAAATAAATGGCAGAGAACTATCTGCTATTCAACCTGAGTAAAAGGACTTAGCTTGCCCATTGGACCGGTGTGTCCAGCTTCTGTAAATAATAGCATATAAAGGAGCAGTGTGACGAACATTAACTTCCCAGCTAGAATGATCAGGTACCCATTTATTAAGGGTTGACTGAAACAAGGCTCAATCTTCCACCTTCACATCTGCAGCAAGATGCTTTAACTGCTCTGCCACCATGCCCCAGAATGAGTAAAGGCAGCTTAAAAAAAATAAAAAATAAAGCAGTTACTTGCATGTTCTTAAGAACTAATAATACAGAATTAAAGTATGAAGCAGATCATTACAGAAGACTTTTAGTGCCAGTGTTTAACATGAATATTATGCCTTTAATAACATACAATCTCACTTTTTGCCTTGCAAAAGGTCAAGAACAGACCGCTCCTGAATATATATATTAATAATCTTTATTTCTGTGACTTCTTATTAAAATATAATTTCTTCTTAAGTTTTTCATTTCTCATGGTACTAATTGATTAATGAACATTCAGTGTGTAAGATATTGGGTCACAGACAGATAATATTGGCAATGTGCTATTTGCTATCTGGTCCGAAACATACTTTTGCTCTTTAAAGATTGGTCTCTTAGCAGGAGGTTTTGTTGCTCCTTCCTTCCCCGTGTGAGACTTCTGATGTTTACATAGAAGAAGGGGAAAGAATTTTTTTCACAGGAAGAATTCCCTTTCCTTGAGAAGCTGACAAAGACAAAAATATCCTCTTTTTTTTGTAGAAAGTAAAAATTTGGGGCAGGGAACCTCTTTGGCTTTTAGAACACTCTTTTTGAGAGGACATGGGAAAAGATTCTCTTCCTTATTGACAGCCAGACAGAAAGTGAGTTAGTACTACTTTAGAAGCACAAAGAGGTAAGAAAGACTCTCATGAATATTCTCTCTTGTTGATAGTAAACTCTCTTTCTATATATACATATATTATCTTTTCCTCCTCCCCATAGTCAGGGTGACAGCCTCATCATAATATAGATAGGAACTTTGCCATAATCAGAGAAATTCATCTCAAGGCTCAATCCATTTCATGAATATTTATTTACTTTCCAATACAGTCTTCTTTTACTTGTCTGAAAAGGAGTTAACTATTGTAACCAGCTTCTTCTGACATCTTGATATCTTTGTTCCCTTCATAGGGTAAATAGTGTTTTGTTAGCATACCAATGTTATCCTTAGTTGACCTCTGAAGACCTGTCTCTTGGATATTTTATTATCCCACATGGGCTTTAATTTGTCAGTCTAAGGTTGACCTTCATGCAAAGCTGAAGAGAAAAATTAGCCTCTAGCTTGCTTTAGTAAAATTAATTTTTAAGGTCAATCCTTTTCCAGAACTGGCTTTGCTTTTATGGAGGACTCATCTAGCAACTGATTTCAGCTTTGGTCATACTTGAGATGGGTTATAGAACTCTTACTGGGATTACATTTTTCCTTTCAAAAGTACATCCTTTCATATGCATCGTACTTCCTGTTTGGTTCCAATGAAAGTTAAGGGTACTCTTTTGTTTCTTCAATCAATCAATTTGTGGTAAATATGTTGCAGATGGTCTGGATTTAAAATAAACATCTGTGTCCATGTCAGGGGGGGTTTGGGGGTCTCCATGGCAGCAGAGGGAAGACTGAGCTATGTCTGTGAGTGGTGGGTGAGTGGGGTGCTGAGGGCAAGCCATGTCTGCATTGCAAGGGGAGGTTGGAGGTCTCTGAAGTGGTGGGAGGATTAAGGAGGCTTGGGACATTGGAGGTGAGGTAGGCTGGGGTCTGTTGTATGTGGGTAGTGTTGGCACTGGACTTATGACCCAGATACCTTGTTCTGGGTGGACCCAAACCCTCAGACCAACCACAACCTCTCCATTTGATAATAGGAAAATTTTATTGATACACAGTGATAGCAAGTAAGAGTAATGCAAACAATTCTATATTTACTGGTCCTAGAGTTGTCACAGAGGGAAGGTATGTCTGGCCAGTATGCAAGCTTCACCCTAAGGTTCTCTCTTGAATGTCAGATGTCAGCAGCCTGGAGGTTGAGGCCAAGGCCTTGCCCTCTTCGCTGCTCTGAAATCCCTCCTTTTGTATCCTTTTCCTCTTCTGATGATTTAATCTCTAGGCATCATTGATTGGTTTCTCTGTGGTCATCATGCTGTCCATGTTCTGTCCTGTCAACATATTCCTTTGTTCCAAGAAGCCCATCACATGCACACACATCTTAATTTGGATGTTCACTGGGCTTCCTAATTTGGTCTGTTTACTTTGTTTACCAAAACCAGAAATCCCAAGGTCTCTGCAGCTTGGCACTCTGATCTAAAACCATCTTATCTTGTGTTATAGAACATCATGGTACATGTCTTCAGTTTCCCAGCCTGTGTGTCTGCTGGCTTCAGACACAGTGGGCCTTGAAGGAAACTGTCATAAACAGGCTCTTAGAAATCAGTTAACTCTTGCCACCCCCCTGGACCATTGTGCTAATGCAATATCTACTTTACCTACAAGCCAATTCCCAAAAGCAAACCTCTAAATAGCGTTTTTCTAGCCATCAGGTAGCTTTCCTCCATCCATACAAAGTGGAGGAAGTGACAGCTGTACAGCCTCTGAGCTATGGAGAAAGACTGGGCTTTACTAGCCCCTCAGCTGTCACAGAGAGGGGTTTTGTGTCATTTAGACTGAGGCAGCAGCATGCAGCCCAAATCAGAGTGTCTCCCTGGAGAGGAGGGGAGAGTGGGATGGGAGCAGGGCACATTGGAATGCCAGAAGGCATCGCTGCATCGCTAATGGATTGGGATTGCATGCAAGCATTTGTACAAGCAATTGATTGGCACTTCAACTGCATTGGCCATTTTTTAACTGATTGAAGTACTCTGAACTCTTGTTCACATACTATTTCAGCTGGTGGAACTGAGATTCTACCAGCTGACATGTAATGTTTGTACGCACCCTAAAAGTCAATGCTTGTAGTAAGTGATCTTCTTTTCCAGGGCAAACTTTCAGGTTAATTACCAGTGGTAGATATCACTTCTGATAAAAAAGGAGCCACAAAACAAGGATCTTATTGGAAAGAGGGAGAGGCACAGTACATACAAAATAATGGGGAAGGAAAAGAGGAGAGCTAGAAAGTTTTGTTCTTGGTGATCAACTAGAAACATAGTTACAGTTTCTTGCATGTTTCTCCCTGTTCTCTGCCCACATGATGATTCCATCTTCCTTTCTCTCAGTATACATTTTTCCATTAATATTTCCTGTATTCTTTCCTCTCTCTTTTTTTGGTCTTCATTTCTTAATGAACTTTTCTTGTTCAGTTTCCATTCTTCTGGTGGTAAATGTCCCTAATTCTGCTGTTCTGTCTTTTCCTCTGGTATCATATAATTCCTTGCTGTTCAGTCTAGTCCTCTTTTTCTTTCTGCTCTTCCACACCCCTTTTCTCCTTGTTATGTTTGATATCATTCCCTGAATACTGATGACTTTCTGAAGTAACCTTTGAAGAGATTACAATTAAGGTTTATGATTATTATGCATAAACTTGTGTTGTGCTAAAGATATAAGCTGTTTTTTGGAAGCCTATTGGAAGACAATCTCTCTGCCTTGGGTAAACTTGCAATGATTTAGATGGGATCTACGTAAACTGTTAGGAATCAAGTGTGGTATTGGGTGGGGGGGGGAGTGGGAGGGCTGGAACTGCAACAGAGGTTATCGTCATTGGACAATTATAAGAGAAGTGTTGATAGATAACTATGGGTGCTTGGTGCAGAGAAAAAAGGAAAGCTGTTGCAGAGATAAAGACATTGTGGAAAAATTGAAAAGTTCAGATAATGCACTTAGGAAGTCTGGCATGGTGCTTAAGTGCTCATTCCTCTCTTCACTGTGCTATGTAGAGAAGCTACATGGAGTAGATACCAGGACAAGTGAGAACAGTGTTGGTCATGATATGAAATATTGTGGTCCAAACTTGGGTATGATTGGTATGGCTTTCAGATCACTGAAGTGATCTGAAAGCCCATGAGAGTGAGCTTAAGATAACAAAATGGAATAATGAGAAACAGAATGATTTTACCTGTCTTAGTCTTTTACCTTCCATCTTTATAAAGATTTAGACTGTTCATATTTTAATAGCCCATTCTGAAACATGTACATTTTTTGCCCCATCTCAGAAAAAAAGAAAGATTTTTATATTGTCTCAAAACTGAAAACCTGGAAGAGTTCAGGCTAAAATAAAGTGTTTGAGTTAATTCATCCTTATAAAATGCATAGTTATGGATTATGGATGGATTATATGTTACATTTGTATAATTGAATATGTTCCTGTAAAGCATGCTAACTAGTGCTTTCTAAGTGCCTACAGACAATAGAATAGATGGAAGGAAATGTATAGAGATTTGGTGATTTGCTCTAGCAATTGTCGCTTAAATTATGCAGATAAAACATTGTGTTATCTCTTTTCTCTAATATGTTCTGCATAGTTTGGTTCCTTGTTTGACATTCTATCAATATTCAATCTCAATTTCATGTATTACTTATTTTATATACTGTATGAATCCTCCTCTGCATATAGTATTTGACTGTCTATTATGTGGGTAATTTTTAGCACATTCGTTTTCAAATCATAATGGCCTTTTAAAATAGGAGAGGAAAATACCCTTTCCACTACTATCTCTCTAAATGAATTCTCATTAACATGTTTTACTTTCATTCAATTTTAATGACATTGTACATCACAGCTATACCAGGGTCAACTCATTGTATCATTAATTGCATTTAATATCGTGATTTCGAATTATACTAGTAAGTCAAATTGCAGTCCCTCCCTCCCCCCACAACTTAATTGATCTGGAAATTTTATCATCAATATTTATCACAATTACAGGAGTGATTCAAATGCTGAGCATGACCTTATTCAAGCTGAAAAGCATTATACCTCTTGAAAGCGGCATTGTGAAAAGCAAATTTCAGGCTGATTATTAGAGGTCAATGTAGCTTTGTGAAGGCAGTCTACCAGCATTTTCCTTAGACCTTGCCAGAGACTGTATAGATCTCAAGTAAGATGTGTAAATTAATATTTATTAATGTCAAACTTTCATATTTTATTCATATCTTATTCTACAAATGTAAGTATATGATTGGTATTCTGCAAAGAAATTTGAATCAGCCAGCAATATAGCAAAGCCTGTCATAAAGTTCACCAAATGTGACTCTTGATGTTAGTACAATTTCCATATAACCTTTTCAAAATTATCAGTGTTATTTTAGTAATCTATATAGATTCTATTTCCCTGTCACCTGGGGAAAACCCAACTAGGAAATAAGGATAAAATGTGTATCAGGTATTTTATTTCCTTCCATGTATTGACAAAGAAACTTTTATGTCCAGAACAATTCCTTCCCAACCCAAATTGGCCAAGCACATGGAAAGGAAACATAATCAGCACAAAAAAGGCTATTGACTTTTTGGGGAGGGGGGGGACTCTAATTGGTAAAACAATCTTAGTCAGCTATAAAATTGCTGCTTCTTGAAAAAGCATGGATTCTTCAACATTAGTAGAATGGAGAAATGAAGTATGGGAAATCTGTTCAACAGAAAAAATGGTGAAGTCTTAAAATTAGGTATAGAGAGGTACAACCATTGTAGCAATATCAAAGGATATGAATATAAGCTATCATAATGCAACGGGTATGCCTACATGAATCTGTGGTGACACAAGTGTAGTAAAAATTTCTCAGAAACTTCAGCCCAGCTTCTGTGAGTGTCAGTTAGATTGAAATAAATGAGTCTTTAACTGGAATCAAAGACAGGAAATAAGCTAAATATAAGTGAAAATATTAGTAGGTTAAGATACTAATTTATACTTGTACAATTAAAAAAAACATCCCCAGAAAGTGATGCTTTCTTTTTATTTAATGGGACGTTGAAGGTCATTGATTTAAAGCCCAATAGACAAACCTACTATTTTGCTCTATATCAAACATTTTCTAAGCATGTCTTTTAAGATGGTCACTATGGTTCTGATTTAATTATATGACTCTTGATAAGGCAATTAGTGCCCTCAACTTTTATCAAAGTAAATAGAAAGTATATGCACCCAAAGCTTTTAATATGGTCTACTTTTTATGTGCTATGAAATAAATCATGTAGCAGCCTTTAAAAAATGGACCTGCCTGAACAGAATGGGAAGGGCTGCCTGGCAGAGACAGAGTTTGTCCCAGAGGGGACAGTGTAGGCTCTGAGGGCAAGTGAAGCTGTTTTGGAAGCAGCCCTGTTGGAAGTGGGAGGGGTGATGTAACCCCAGCAAAGTTTTGAAATAGAGCCGTTAGCAAAAGTCGGGGAAGGGCCCTGAGCTGGGATTGGCTGAGAGGCTTGGATAAAAGGGGGAGCAGTTTTTCCCACAGGGGGGAACAAGAGAGAGAGAGGGGCTGAGGGACAGGCTGGAGACCAGATTCAAAGTCTCAGCACTGTGGTCCCTCAGAGAGCCCCTGAGAGAGCCCTGCAGGAGCAGCAGTGGAGAAGCTGCGCGGCAGGATCAGGCAGGGACTGCTGGTGTGGAGAATCCAAGCCTGGAGAGACCTGACTGCAGCCGGTGTGGCTGGGTGAGCACAGCAGAGCCGGTGGGGGGGGGGGGGAGGGATGGACTGCCGGAGTTTGCCCTATTTTCCCTGAGGGGTGAGGGGCCCAGGGGCAGGCAAAGCCCAGGGAGGGGCTGCATTTGCCAGGGTGGTGAGGCTGTGTGGGACAGGAGGGTTGCTATAGCCTGAAGCCCAGACACTGCTCCCAGCAGAACCAGGGAAGGGGGTCAAAGGCAGGGGAGGGCTGTCTTGCAGGAACTGCAGAGGAGTCGCTGCTTGCTGCCTGGAGACCCCAGGAGCACGGAGACAGACACCAGTGCTGCGGAGTGTCCACGGACCACAGGCAGGGACACAGACAATCCTGCTCCCTGAGATACCCTGCCAGGGGCAGTGCACACGGGATCCTCAGTATACCATGGTCAAGTAAGAGGCTGTGTAAATAAGTTCTTGAGGGTTTATTAGTCTGTATATCCATGTGCTTATTTAATGATTATTTGTTATGTTGTAAATAATTAAATCTTGTAAATAGTTTGAGAATTGTCTGCGAGGGTGCTTGATTGTAAGGGGAGGCTCTCCACTCGGGGGGGGAGGGGGCACTGCAGCAGCTTCCCAGGGGGGCTGGGCAGGGCTACTGGGTACCCCTGGATCCCATTATTCAGGTGAGGGCGCATGTAGTGCCGCGCCCAGGGTTACAATCATAACTAGAAGAATTTAAAAATGAGATGGTATAGAGATGATCAGAGTAATGTATGCACTTTATTGCTTACTGTGTCTTCACTAAAAACTTAAAATGTGGGAAGGGGGCAGGAAGGGAGAGAAGATCATTAGCAGTGCCACTAAAGGAAGTGCAAACTCTTTTTAATCAGCCATTCAGATCTTGAAACCCACTTTGTCATCTTTTGTCATCATCAGCATTTTGATGTCTGTATACGTGGTTCTGGGTAAGTTTTTCTGCCGCTAGAAAAAACCTGGAAAAATTCTCCCAGGTTATTTGAATATGTGTAAGCAGCCTAAATTAGATTGGACTGGCCATTTCCCCTCCCCTCCCCTCCCCCCCCGGCATCTAATCTCCCTGAATACTAGTTGACTCAATCTGACTGTGATGTCTGTACGTCTACCCTGCTGCTATAACTGCAACTCATGAAGATACCCTGAGGCTAACTTTAAATAGTCTAGCCATGGGGATCAACACAAGCTACAAAGCCTGCTGAAGAAACAATGCAGCATTCAGTACTCACGTGGTTGGCATTTATATCAGTACAGGTTTCCCTCAATTTATACAGGCTCTGTATATGCGGATTCAAAGTTATGCAATGATTATTTTTAGACCCATAATTCATTATATATGAGGTATATTTGCTCTTATGTGATCGGCATAGGTTCTCTGTTCTTCCCCCACCCCCCGCCCAGGCAGGTAAGTCTGTGGGAGGAGGGGAAGGGCCATGGGGCTGGGGCCCCATACACCCCAGCCCCAGCTGCAGAAGCCCTGGCAGCAGCCAGTGCCAGCTGCCTGCAGCTGCTGGGCTGCACCATGCTCCGTCTGCCCCCCCCCCAATGCCTGGGCTCCTCCTGTCCCCACTCACCCCAGCTCCTGAACTGTGCAGTGCCGTGGTTCAGGCAGGTGGTGTCAGCTGCTCCTGGGGCCGCTGCAACAGAGGCTGGGGTGAGTGGGAACAAGCAGAGCCCCAGGTGGCACAGGGCATGGCACTCACCGCAGCCCCTGCTTCAGTGGCCCCGGGAATGACCTCTGCCAGCTGCTTGCAGCCACTGGGCTGCACCATGCGCTTTATGCAAATTCGATTTATGTGCCATTCTCCAGGAATGTATCTACTGCATAAATCAAGGGAAACCTGTATCCAAATAGCTAGCTTGGATATCTCTAATACTGCAGTAGAAATACTTTAGTTTTCTCTTTCTCCTTACCCCTTCCACATTTCTGTCAAATCTTGTGTTCACATTTCCAAACTCTTCATAATTTTACTCCTCTCTCCTTCTTTCCTAGTCCTACTCTTGCACATTTTTCAACTCTTCCCATTCTGCTTTTGTCTCCTCCTACTTTGGATTGCATTATTTCTTTAACATATTTAATTCTTTTTCTTTGTTTCCATAACAGTAATATTCACTTCTTCCATCACCACCTTTAATGCTATAATTAACCTTTTCTCTGTCTGACAAATTAAATGAAGTTATCTAGTTTTGTTTCTTTCACTGTATAAAATGTTCTATAGAAAATGTACTTGTATTGGGTTCTAAAAGAATATTACTTGTATAATATGGAAAACATTATTCACCACATAATGTTTGTGGTACTGTGGATCTATTAATTTTTGTTGATGCATCCTAAAGCATTGTATATAATTCATAAAGTAAAAACAAATGATTTGCTATGCAGGCTGTAGAAAATAATAATTTTCCTTATATGAGGCTGTTCATACATGTATCTTAAGGAGATTTAAAATCACTAAGAATCACCATTCCCTATTGAACTATAATGATTATACCTATTTTGCAGTTAGATGAATCTAGGCCTAAAGAAAGTATTCGTTGCTTTGCTCAACTTTGCAAAATCCTTAGTAAATCCTTAGTAAAAATGAGTAAATCTGATGTGACAATTCTACCCACTTACACTTGCAATCCTGTAACTAATGCACTGTATTTTATTAAAATTCGTAATCTATCATTCCATCACCTGAAGATCATTCCATCACATTGAAGATCATTGCAAGTGAATCAATTCTATTTGCCTATTTCTACTTCTACTGAAACTGCTTATAACAGTGACAGGGATAATGGTTGGTTCCCACTCATATCAGTTACTTTTAAGAATCTATTACTTACATTAATGAATAAATGAGAAAATCATATTGACATGTTAGTACAGTATTTGTACATACATATACACACAGAGATTCAAAGGAATGGTTTTTAATTGTTTATGCAGTACATCTCACCTGTGGATATATATCCATTGCAACTGAGTATTGAATTATTTTTCTCGAGACGGTTGTACACCAAACAAGCCTTAAAAAAAAAAACACAAAAAACCCCCCCAAAAAACTCTGAGTAGATCTACATTAAAAACATAAGGAAGCCTAGATTATCATTTTCTGAGCCAATTCCCTACAGCATATTACCACTGGAGCATCTTAATAAGTAGTCTCCGAGCGTACTACTAATGTCTGTTAGAAAATGAAATGGGGTAGCACTACAGTGAAATACAGTAGTTATATCATTTGGTCATATGAAAAAGCAAAGGCAGGGCCTATTGACTGTGGCAATTTATCTACACATAAAAATTATACCAGTATATCATGCTTCAGTGCACTTTTGCAGATGCATTTTTCTCTGTATTCACAGTGTTGGGGTGGGCAGAGCACCAAGCCAGAGCATTGAGGGGATGCACAAAAACTAAAGCTGTGCCCCAATCCCTTTCAGTTGCAGCTGCTTGCTTTGTATAACCATATATATATATATATATATATATATATATATATATATATTCATTAAGACTATGAAAATGATTTATCCTTGTGGTTAGGATGCTGGGACATGTGTGCCAGTCTTTGTTCCAATGAATATTTGTTTTTACAAAATGGAACGACTTCAGTCCGAGACATTGATAACACCTCATCCTAAAATTCCTTATGGCCTGGTATTTAGGACCGCCATCTAGGAGAGGGACAGGTAAGGCTCAAAATCTTATACAGAAGAGGAAGATGCAGCTGGCCCTCCCATCTCCCAACTAAGTGCCATTATTCATGAGCTACTGGGAATAAGGGGGTTGCTGTCTCCATTTTTTTTTCAATTCAAATTGGCACATAATAAAATAATTAAAAATGCCATTTTTATGTCCCAGAACTATTTTTTTAACAGAAAAAGTCATTTTTATAATAAATCCATTTTAAAATGCAGTTCAAGACATTTAATATATTTTTAGTAACTATTGGTAAATTCATAAGAGGGTTTTCTGACTGACTAGAACATGGATTTTGTTGGGGTTTGCTAGGGCATCCCAGTTCAGACTTGGATCTCTATTAAGTCCTGGGAGAATTTAGTAATGAACAGGCTATTAAGAATAAGGAGAGGATCTACAAAAATGTGGAAAGGATTTATCAGTAAGGAGGCATATGTTTTGGTGGTCAAAGAATGCAGGAAGAAAGTATGAATAACCAAAGCCCAACCAAGTGGGATGGTACAACAGCAATTAAACAGCAAGAGCTTTTTCAGTCCTATAAATAAAAATAACCAGGAGGGAAGAAACAGGGGCCTGTAGGATAAAAATGAGATGGAGATCAAGGATGACCGACCTAGGTATTGCTTAAGAAAATACTTTGCCTTGACCTTCAATGGGGATGAAGACAAAATTGAGGACAATGTTATGCAAGGTCTTAGGAAAGATATTAACAAAAAGGACAATCAGGGACATGGATATAAAGGGAAAGCATAGCAAAATAAAGGAAGATTGTGTCAAACCAATCAAATACCCTTCCATGAAGGATGCCTGCCTTAAGAGGAACACAGTGGACCTAACATCTAGATTTAAGAAATTTTAATCCTCATCATAAAACTGATACAGTTACCTGGAAAACATGCAAGGTTACAGGTAGCACTTGGATTTCGAACTGTAACATATTGCTAACCTCACCCAGTTCATCTGCATTTGCAGCAATCCACCTTCTACATCTAGTATTTCGTCCAGAATGTGAGTGTAGTTATGGGCACAAAAATGACCTTACAACTGCTTTGAAAAAGAATTTTTAGAAAAATGTACCACTAACATACCAGTGATACATAAATGACAGTTTCATCATCAAGATTTAATTTTCTCAATTTCTGATACAGCTTCTAAACTACATCTATTTGTCTATATATATATAAAAAAAAAAGAACGCAAACCCAAACTCCCAGATCTCCCCCCACAAAACCAACAAACTTAGCAAGAAAACTGTAATTTATATCCAGGCTCTGAGATATACAATTGCATATGCCAGTGTGGGCCAAACTTTTTGGCAGGTATACCACCAAACAGCCCCATAACTTCCCTGAGAACCATTCTGATCCCCTTTTCTTGTTTGATCTGCTCCTCTGCTTTTTGCTCCCTGCCCTATTTGCTTTGTGCTGACTGATCCCTTCCTGATCTCCCCTGTGATGCACATAAAGGTTGCCCATGCCACATGAGCCACAGATTGGCCACCCCTCGTATACGCAATTGGATTTCAGTTCAAGAAGAATTTTTTCTGTCAGGTCGTTGTCAAGGACTAGGGGGAGTCTCACCTTCTTCTGTAGTCAGTGTCATGACTTCTAATGATCCTCCAAGCATTTATTAACCAAATTATACTCTGCCATTGCAATTAGCAGTGAATTGGCAATATATTTGACTCCTCTCCTTTTTACTGATATTTAGGGTGTTTTTGGTTTTGTTTTCATAATGTGCTTTGTGTTTATTGTGCTGAGGGATTAGTGTGTGTGATTTTTAGGACCCCTTGGGTAAATAGTTGCCTGCAAATGAGCAGGCCTGACCTTGATGGCCCAGGAGGCACTTTCCAGTTTTTTATTGGAAACTTGCCATAAAAAAGAAGAAATGCTGGTTGAAAGTATATTTTAATGTCATGGGATTGTAAGGTTTGACCTAGAAACTACTATGCAAAGCCTAAGCAAAAGTGAATGTTATGTGTCGAATGCCCATCTGCAATGATAAGGAGCAGACAGTCTTAGATAGAGGAAGCTTGAAAACAAAAAACAGAATCAGAGTTACTGGAACAAAGAGCTCATTATAATACTAAAAATCACACCCCTAGGCGGGGAAGATATAGGCTAATGAAACATATATGTATGTTAATGAGATACATAGCTAAAACACAGGTATAGAGACATGCTCAGTAAAGAACTCCTTGCGTCACTCCTTTATAACCAATTAGCAAACAAGGATGCTTATGAAGATTCAACCTCTTGTATATAAGGGGCTCAGTATTGAATATGTGTGTGCTTGTCTTGTGAAATTATTCCGCTTGCACCTTTTATTGCTAGCAATAAATCTTTTTTACACTTTCACCCCTGGTATCTTTATTGGCCTTTGCATACCGGGCACGAACCCAGACTTGAGCTAGGGCCTAACAGGATCAAAACTGGCATCACAGAAGACAATAGGGATTTTGCTAGTAAATTTTTTTGAGACTAAAATATAGAGAGATGCTGTTTACGTTTTCCAAATCCCTATTGATGCATTTTATTTTAAAAGAAAAAATATGTATTATCCCCCTACTTTTAAATAAAGAGTAGCAAACTAGAAGGGAAAAATTCCTGTGGAGCTATTCGGATGTATCCTTTTGAACGTGGAAAGGAAAACATTAAAAAAAAATTGACTTAAGGTATACATTCCCTGTTTTGTGCAACCTCAGTTCCCTAATCTGTCTCAAATTTTAACAGAGAAGAAAGGTACTGAACCTTTCCTATCAGTTAATGTGTTTTCAGATTTGACTGTTAACCCATTTAGCAGAGAGTATGAGGGATGGACATTTTGTGTAAGATACTTATCCACAGAAATTCTCCTTAGAGGAAATGTACACTTTTCCTTAAGGCCATGTAATTATTCAGAAAGAATGTGGATCACAATGGTCAAGCGTGGTCACTTAAGATGAGTTACTAAAGAAGATGAGTCACTTAAGATGAGTTACTGAAGAATTACTATCAATGCTCTTCCTTGTTTTGTGTGTAGGGAAAGAATTTGTTACCTCCTACCAGTTGTAGTTAGTGTCATCTTTGTTTCTCATTGCCTCTTAGTAGGCTGGCCCATTCCTATTCCTATTACTTCTGGTACATGCCTCTGCTCTTTCAGACTGAAAATGAGGAAAAGAAAAAAGGTAACAAAAAAAAAAATCACTAGTTAGAAATGTCCCATAACACTAAACAGTGAGGCTGGTAACTCATATGAACTACCGAAGAATTATTATCCCCTGAAAGATGCTGGTTGAACTTTCCCCCCACTTTTAATATTTTCTGCCTTTCGTCCCACTAATCATTTTTTACCCATACTAAGCTGAGCAGCCACCACCTGAATTTGTATTGTTTAATGTATGGTCTGACTAAGATATTTGTGACACTCAGTGAGGGATTTACAAGTTACTTTGGCAAGTCCTCAGTACTGGATATCAGAATGTATATTCTTTGATGCAGCTGTAATGAGATCCCTGCTCATGTCATCTACAGGGACCTGTGAATTGAAAAGCATGAGCCTCTGCTGCCAAAATTAAACAACTATCTCCAAGAGCTCAAAGATAGTAGGACTCATAATGCTCTGTACATAATTTAGCCAAGCAGAAGATGAAAAAGAGCCACAATGTATTAGGATTGATTAAGTTAGGCTATGACTCTCTGTAAAAAGTATAGCATAAACTTACAGCACTAGTGAATGCATGTGAGGTCTAATACTTGTTTAAGGGCTAGTACAGAAAATTTGTGGGAACTTTGTTTAAAGAGATGATTTGTAATCTTTCTTCAACAGTAATAAGGAATTGTTCTTTCCTTTCTTTTTAAATGCAAAAGAAAAATAACTGGACTTACTTAAAGCTTAATACCCTTTTTAGCATGTAGAAGATTGTCATAAGACTTAGGATAAAATGCAGTTTTAATGCCTAGATAAGATGGTCAGTCAGTCTCTAGAAATCTGCAGATAAAAGCCTACCTGGTTGTCTGGCTTCATTAAATCCCCTTTGTTCTTCTTTTTAAAATAGATTAATGTTGACAATTACACACTCTGAATTTAGTCTGCCTCCCAACATATGAGGGCATTTTCCTATGGTTAATATGATAAGCAAATGTATTCCAATTATCTCTGTCTATCATAAGAAAAAATTGCATTGGAGGAGTTCAGAATAAAAGAAATTTATGGTACAATTATCATTATTAGAAGCCCAATAAGGAGTGGTAAGAGACAAGCATGAGAAGACTGCTGTATTACAACACTATTCTTGGACACTATAATTATTTTAAAATGAGCAGAGGAATGTAGTGTTGACAGGTTGTTTGTAAGTAAAAAGATGGTGAAATTCCACCCTGCATTATTACCCATTCACTTTCTCATCAAAAGCAATTGCCATATATAGGGTGTAGGCCTTAAGAATGTAACTAATATATCCAATTTGCTGCTTTATGACTCTGTTTCGGTTTTATTCCATGTCTCCCTTAGCTAAATGACTTTCAATGGTCTACTGATCTAGCTATAAGTCACAGTTATGTTTTTCATTAATGGATCTGTGTGTGTGTGTGTGTGTGTGTGTGTGTGTGTGTGTGTGTGTGTGTGTGTATATATATATATATATATTATAGAAACGTGTGTGGACACAGTATTGTATATAGCTAGATCCAGACCACAAACTGATACAAGATCCCTAGTTAAAATTGTTTTGGATTTTTTAAATTAAATGTTGTTCTTTTTTTGGGGAGGAGGGGTGGTTAGAAAATACCAATTCGCTAAAACAAACTTTGCTCAGAAATATTTTTGTTTTGACAAACACTTTTATTGGGAATAAATTACATGCAGGATAGAAGAAATATAATATAAAAGAGACACACTGTGATGAATGGATGGGTATCTCATGAGTTAAAGCACTCACCTGGAATGTGACAGATGCAAGTACAAATCCCTTTCCCTGCCTGATGTTTAGTGTGGACTTGAATTTGGTTCTCTCAAGAAAAATGCTTTTCTTACTAGGCTATAGAATTGTTTTTTCTCTCAGTCTCCCTCTTGGAGCAGTTCTATTGACACCAACTGACTGACCCTATAGCCTGATATAGGAGACCCTGGTGAATACCCTAATCTTTGAGCTATGGGAGGGGAGGGTATCACGTGCTCATTTTTATTTTTGTAAAGGCCTCAGTTTTGTTCTAATATGGAAGAAAAATAAATTCAGAAACCTCGCAATTTTTTGCTAAATGGGATTTTTGTTGTTTGGCTACCCTCCAGCACAGAAAAGTCTGCCAAGGATGAATTACAATGCTGAAATGTGCCTGTAATCTTCCTGCTAGGAGGGGACCTGCAGCCAGTTAGCATTGCCCAAAGAAGCTGGCAGCTCTAACTAAGGGAGGGAGCATACCTACAGCTCTAAATGAAAAAGTATATCAGTAGTTTTCTGTAGGGAGATTTTGGGGTGTGGGTTTAGACTCTCATTCCTTTGAGAATACCTGAGATTTTGGGGTGTGGATGGGGGGAAACAGTGGGTGTGATTACACTTTACTTAAATAAGGTTTTTCATAAGTATTTTGCAATATTCTCCTAAGTCAGCTGAGGAAATGTGGGCTAGATGGAAGTACTGAGTAAGGTAGAGGCATCCCTAGTTGGATAACTAGGCTAAAAGAGTAGTTCTCAATGGCTCGCTGCCAAACTGGAAGGAGAGTGATGTAGTTAGCTGTGTTAGTCTGAAGCCAAGTAGAAGGCAGGGTAGATTTGCATGTGTGTGTGTAGTGCAGGCTTTTATGGGCTGAAGCTCACTTCATCAAATGCTGTGAAAGGAAGTGTACAAAGCAGTGTATAAGAAAGAAAGATACATTTGAATACAAATGGCATCAAATGTGTGTAGTCAGAGGTTTATCCTCTGTCTGTCAGGTGGGGGCTAAAAATCATCTTTAATGACTTGGAGGATGGAAATGAGTGAATACAATAAATCTATGGATCATATTAAGGCACATGTTGTAGCAGGCAGTTGAGAGAAAAGGATTAGGATTCAAAATCACCATGATGTTTTGGGGGAAAAAATGGCCAGAAATAAATAGGATGAAATTTCAGTTAGGACAATGCAAAATACTACACTTACAAAGGAACAGTCAAGTGTACAGGTACAAAATGGGAAACTACCAATTAGCTTTGCTACTTCTGAAAAGGAGGTTATAAGCTGAATATGTGTAAACAGTGTGATTTGTTGTAAAGTAAGTTAATGGAATACTGCTGGGTATTAATAGGAGGGTCACATTCAAGTAAGGAAAAGTGATTCTTCTGCTGTATTCAGCCCTATTGAGGCCTCATTTTGTTTACTGTGTCCAGTTTTGAGAACCAGAAATCAAGGAAGACATGAACAAATTGGAAAGGGACCAGAGGAGAGCAACAGAAATGATTTAGAGGTTTAGAGGAAAGGTTGGAAGACCTATAGTTATTTTAGTTTAGAGAAAACAGGATTAAAGAGGGATTTGATGTAGTAATGGGCTTAAATTGGAACAATGGTGATTTAGTTTAGATGTCAGGAAGAACAGTGGTTAAGTACAGGAAATGGTTACCTAGAAAGGAATCCATGTCACTGGGAATTTTTAAGTTCAGATCATGACAAGCATTTTTCTGGGATAGTTTAGGCATAATACTGCCTTGAGTAGAAGGCTGGGCTAGATGACTTCTTGAGGTCCCTTCTAGCCCTATTTCTGTATACAGCCTCTTGGATTTAAGTACAGCTTATACCTTCTCTAAATAATCACACATTTGTGGAATTGGATGAAATTTCATTAACAAATTTTCATGCATCTGACATGAAAATCTGTTCACTTTTTGTATTTCTGAGTTGGAGTTCTCATTCAGAATATTATCCTACTTAATTCCTAGTCAGCTCAATGACACAAGCATACATGTAAAAACTATGTTTCGCTTTGGGGCCCTGAAGCTAGAGGCTGACATCTTGCTGAAAAACGTAATCTGTATGAAGGAAAGAGACATAAGCCAGTGTCCAACTTCAAGTGTTTACAGTTTAATAACCCACTTGTTTTGAATTGAAATATATGATATGTATTGACTCTATTTACCCAAGTCCAAGATGACTCTGACTTTAAGAGGACCCCCCAGTAATTCGATTCTATACATGGAAAATTTATAATTTTCTATGGCAAGAATCTAATTATTGGACAATTTCCTTAAATTCATTTCTCCCATGGACAAACAGTGGCAAGGGGGGTAAGGCAGTGGGGGAGTCAAGTGGCCTGACCCCTGCTCTTTGACCCCCGGTGCCTGCCCCCCCCACTGTCCCCTTCCTCCCTCCCAGCCTGGCCATACATCAGCTGTTGCATCAGCAACAGTCCAGACTGAGCTGCTGCCCCAGCTGCTGCTGCTGCTTGGCCTGGCTAGGGCTGGAGTGGTCATGTGCTCTGTGTCCTGTGCTGGAGTGGGCTGAAACTGTCATGGAGCCAGAGGGGTAAGTGATAGTGGCAGAAGTGGGGAAGAAGATAGAGATGGTGATAGACAGATAGTGCAGGGAAGACAGTGGCAGGGTGCCATGGCAGAGAGGCAAGGCAGTAGGGAGTGGGTAGCAGCTGCAGCTCTTTCTTTGACCTTGTTGGGGTCAGAGTTGGAACAGCTGCAGTCACCTGCTCCCCCTGCTGCCTTGTACTTGAATCCAAGTTGCGGGGCTTTCCCCCCCACATGTTGCTTTTGGATTTAAGTAAATATGGTATCATTACTATTTTTTCCTGTTAAATCATTTTTAAAGCAAGTTTTCAGAAATGTGCATTCTCTACTATAGAGCTTAGAAATGCCAGTTGTAAAAAGAAACAAAACAAAAATTAAGATAATATTTTATGGATGGTAACAGGTACTTGAAATATTGCAAAATTTGTGAATGTTGGTCTCTGCTGCAAGGTTTCTATTTTTGTGTCTATCTGTATGTTGATATTTTATTATAATTCTCTCTCTTACACTTCTACCTATCAGTGTTTCTGTATTGTCTTCAAGGGAGAAAGAACAAAAGGGAGTTTAATACTAAACTCCAATACAACTGAGGAAGAATTGGGTATTGAACTCCAGAATAATCCTTTGAAAATTTCAGCTTAAATTCTGCCTCACACTGTGAATGCTCGTTTTCCACTGCAGGCCCTAGACCAGAGCAGGAGCTTTGTTCAATATATTCAACAGAGCTTGGACCTTGGGTTCTCTACCTTAGCAATGCATTTGCAATTGCAAATAAGTTTGTAAAAATTATGACAATTAACATTAAATGGTGAGGGGAACATTAAATGGTGAGGGGGCTGGAGCACATGACTTATGCGAGGAGGCTGAGGAAACTAGGCTTGTTTAGTCTAGAGAAGAGAAGACTAAGAAAGGATTTAATAGCAGCTTTCAACTACCTGAAAAGTGGTTCCAAAGAGGATGGAGCTAGACTATGTGCAGTGGTGGCAGATGACAGAACAAGGGACAATGGTCTCAAGTTGCAGCAAGGGAAGTTTAGGTTAGATATTAGGAAGAACTTTCTCACTAGGAGGGTAGTAAAACATTGGAACAGGTTACCCAGAGAGGTGGTTGACTCTCCACCCTTAGAGGTTTTTAAGACCTGGCTAGACAAAGCCTTAGCTAGGATGATATAGTTTGGGGTTGTCCTGCTTTGAGCAGGGATTTGGACTAGATGACCTACTGAGGTCCCTTCTAGCCCTAATTTTCTATGATTCTATGATTAACACATATTCTTCAGCATAAATCAATATAAGTAAACTTAGTCTAGAGAGAGATTTTGTAATTCTGAAAACATTTCAAGGTTACTTTATCATATACAGTCTTTAAATTCCATATAGCCTGTTACTCCTGCATAGTATCTTCTCTCCATGAGTAAAAATATAATGGAGTAACTCATGATAAATAATTCTTTTTCCATGAATAATCTCACTGGAGTCAATGGAGTATTTTTTTTTGAAGTATGGTGCAACTCAGCGTTAGGAAAGATTGGAATCTATGCTAACTCTGAAAGTATTTATTTTAGGAATGCTGTGCGAGTATGTTGCTGAGTCAAAGGGTTGTCAATCACTTGAGTCTCAGTGTTTTTTTTTTTATTTTGAAGCTGCGATATAGTAAATTTCAAACTGTTGATACTATCACGAAGCAGCTCTGTGCTGTATCTAGCTGATACAGAAGAAGAAACACAGGTGTTGAAATTGTTTTCATTCATATGTATCCATTCTGGAGTGTTGGCAGTGAAAATTGTTCAGTTATCTATGGGCTCCTTCTGAAAAATTAATGAAAAACATTGGCTTATGACTTTACTCAGAAACCTGGAAAAATCAAATTCACTGCTTGGCAACCTTGACAGACAATTGCAAAAACTGACTTGTAGGCAGAAGAAAAAGGAAAAAAGGGGGCAGTACTCAGGAGGAGAGTGGGGCACAGGAGAAACTTGGGAAAGCCAACAACAATGAATTAGCATGGCATTTATGCGCATGTGTTTGTATACAGTAATATCAACCTATAATATGTTGTTCATCCCTCCCCCAACTCCTTTCACTGTTGTCCTGGCAATAGTCTAAAATTCAAGTTCTCCCATGGTGTGAGTTTTAAGAGTCAGTGGATTCTTTCAAAAGATATTTCTCACTCTTTCCTCCATCCTCCTCTTCTTTTGAGTGCGGTTGGCAGTGTCCAGAGTTTGAGCAGGTCTGTCTCTCTACTCTCTAACTGAAGTGGTGTCTGGTCAGATCTGGGAGTTTTATCACCTGAACCAGGTTTGATTGCTAGGAAGAAAAGTCTGTAATGGAACTTGGCTGTGCTGCTTCCCTCATCGCAAAATGTTCAGAGAGGTCAGTGGCATTTAGGATCCTGAGCATAGCCCTTGCCAGCAGAAGTGAGCTTTTAAATGTAGAAGCTATTTTTCCATCCTTCCCTCACTGTTGTCCAGATTCAGCTAGGCCAGGCCCTAATTGCTGCATATTTGCTGCAGTTATGATTCTTTAGTCACCAACCATTTGATTGTGATTGACTGGTCGATTGCGGAGGGTCTGACAGTTGATCTCAGTTTGGGGGGGCTGAGAGTGAGAGCTGCAGCTGCTCTGGGAGCAGTGCAGCTCCATGTGTGTCCCATCACAGGGCTGAGCTGCACCCCTAATTTCCGGGGCTGGACCAGGTGAGTGGAACGATCCCCCTCCATGCCCTGCCACTGAGTCACTGGGTGGGTGGTGGGAGAATCAGAGCCTGGGCAGCCTGTCCAGGTGCGGGGTGGGCAGGGGATCCCACCACCACATGCATCCCAGCGGAGGCACAGGGGGCACGTGTACCCCTATTCGGTGTGTGTGGTGGAGGAGGCTGCTGCTGCACGCTGGGCTTAGCTCCCTGAACCCCACTGCAGTTGCCTTAGGAGCAGCATGATGCCAAGTGCATCCTGCCACTGGGCTGAGCCGTGCCCCCTGCCCACCCCGCACTGGGATGCATGTGGTGAGCAAAACCTAGCATGCAGTGGCAGCCGCCTCCATCCTGCACACAGATTGGGGGGGCATCTGCCTCTCAGGGCCTTCACTGGGGTGCATGCAGTGATGGGAGCCCCCTCCATGTGCCTGGATGAGCTATCCAGGCTCTGATCCTCCCACCACCCCTGCCCCTGTCCTGCTCCCTCCCTCACCACAGGGGTCTCGATCTGCCTCCCACTCCCTCCCCACTCCTTTCTTCCTCCAAAGACTGACTTGCTGGGTGGGGAGGGGGGAAGGGGACAAACACATGGTAGATCTTGGGTTGCACTTTAATTCAAAAAGTGATCTGGTACTTAAAAAGGTTGGAGACTATTGCTTTAGTTACTCAGGATACTTATCCTTTGATACTTGTTTTTTTTTTTTTCCCTGTTGACCAACTGGTATCAATAATCTTACTACTCTTTTGGGCTGTAGGCCACAGGACTAATGCAATAGATAACTATGTTTAACATTTTAGACACCATAAAAGGAATAGTTTGTATTTGACATTTTTCAAATTAGTATTAACTAAGTTATGTTATTCTGTAGGCCAGATATTAAGTTTAGATTTTGTCCATACAACAAAGTGGTATTGTTTTAACAATATTGTTAAAGTTGTACAAGGTCCCAGTTAAGTAGACAATGTAATTAAATCAGTATAAAGGTACTTTATATCAGCATAACTGTCCTCAGGCTAGATCTATGCTTAATAGCAGTTTGCTGTGGTATACTTTACTGGCAAAGAAATGCTTATTTGGAAACAGTTTACACCAGCATATATTCTCTTGCAGTTTTCCAGCTGCCCTAAGCTAAAAATGCTGCATGGGCAAGAGTAAGTGCATGTGCACCAAGAGCTTTTATAAGCACAGGTGTGTCAGTGACAAATCACACCTCATTATAGTCCTGACCAACACAGCTATGCCAGCAAAAGCTTGTAGTATGGACCTGGCCTCATGTGAAATGGAATAAATATATTGGTTGTGACACAAGCAGGGTACATTTCATGCCTTCAAGGGTGTCCTTCAGCCCCAAACCATTCTCTGCAGTGCTGGACCACTGAGAACAAGTTGAATTTTACCAGTGTACCAACTACTTGGTCCAGGGCACCTCAGCTCCACTTGTCTCACTCAGGGCTTGTCATCACTGCCAGAGGAGATCTTGCCAACTTAAAGAATAATGCAGTTCTAATTGCCATGGGTTCAGTTCACTGACTCAGGAGCTTCTTTAATAAAGAGGGTTTTTAAAAAAAAATTAATGCCAAGAGCACCCAGACAACCATGAGTCTCCTCATTCAACATTCTTTCCAGCTTTGTCGCTCTTTCTGTTCTTTATTCCTTTTCATGTCTGGGTGTCAAAGGTATTTAGCCACGTTTGCAGATTTGTTGGCATTTGACAGGGCCATGCTATGGGTGCTTTAGCTATGGCCTTGAGCTTGCGACAGCCCCATTCTCTTTCTATCTGTAAAAGTAATATCCTGGAAAGGAGCTGAGTGACACCCCAACCCTCAAAGATATACGATTGTAAAATCTTTGTCCAGTTTGTGCAAAAAATTATAGGTCCTTGCCACTGCAGGAATGATCAGTAGGTGCTATCAAATGCTCTGAATTTACTTACCAGAAATGATCAGTAAGATATAAGAAATAGCAAGAAGGTTAATTATATAAATAAGCGTAAACATAAAAACAGTAACTATATATTGAAATAGAGATAGAGACATAAAAGCACAAGCTAAATACAGACGTTCAAAAAGTCCATGGTGAAGGTGCTCTATCACGCTTTACTTAAAGCGCTATAAGTTAGAGTCTGTTTCAACTGAACAGATGTTTGCCATTCAGTGGGGTAGAAGGGGGGAACTCTCACTGCCCAAGGCCAGCAGGTAAGGGGAGCTCTTGCACACCTTCCAGTGTGCCATGTGGACTCAACACGCTGCGGAGACTCCTGAGCACAGTTGATCAGGCAAGCCATCCCTGATTGGCTGCCTCTTGTGGCGGAGTAGTCCCCACCCTGTTGCTCTGTTATTGACAGGAATCAGAGACTCACAGGGAAGCAGGGCTGGACGGGACCTCTGGGCCAAGTTGGGGATGCCTGGAGTCTAGGATTGAGGTGGGGGAGTCCATTTGCCAAGTGCCAGCAGGGACAGGCTGGTCACCAGAATCTCCCTGGAGCTGCAATGTGGGCTTGGGATACCTGTCCCACCTGGATCAGGGGAGGATTGGAGGGCAGTATCTGGCAGGTGAGGCAGAGTGGAAAATGATCTTCCTGGCTTGGGTCTCTTGGGAGGCTGGCTGGGCTGAGTTTCTAGTGCAGTGAAAAGCGGTACAGCCCTGCATTGCCATTCCTGGCTGCAGCTGGGGGAAAGGAGTCCCCCTGCTGTGGGGAGGGGGAGGATGGCCTGGCCAAGCCCCCACCAAGAACCAAGCTGGGAAGCTAGAGGGGGCCTGCCCAGCAGGAGGGCTCCTTTTTCACCCCTCCGCCCATGCCAGTGTTTCTGGTAAGGTGAAAAACTGTAGTTTCTGGTTGCAGCTGTGGAAAAGGATTCTCCCTGGTTGAGCTGCAGCTTACTGTGGGGCTGGGCCAGCTGTGGGAACAGAAACTCTCCTCCCCCCTCCCTCTGCCCTGCCCCTGGCCAGGCTGCAGCTCACAGCTGGCCATAGGGAGGACAAACTGCTGGGATTAGAAGCTGTCACTGACTTGGGTCCCTGGGATGCTGGTGAATGCAACCTAGCTTAACGCCCAGCGGGATGTGGCACAAACGTTGAAGAAAAAGCCCTCTAACCTAAAGTGCTTTCATTTGATAGAGCATCCATCGAAGGTTAACTTAGAGCATGATCCACCATTTTTAAGTGATTTATCAGCCTTGAACATCTGTTGTGTTATGGCCATAGAGAACTATTTGCATGCTCAGAGCATGATAGACATAATGTCTGTACCTAGCAAAACACAATAAAAACTAGATTTGATGTTACCCTAGCTTGTTCTGCTGACTAGAATGCAGCTGTTGTTTCTGACCAAGTCAAAGTTTTCTGCAAGCAGTCTGTCATTTTCCATGCTCAGCTTCTGTCAGCTGGGGGACTAAATCACCCAATCGCCAGTGCTCCTTATAGTTACAGCAAATAAACTTACCTCCAAGGCAACCCTAAGTACTCATTCTTATCTGCTTATTTGCTTTTCTCTAGCAAATTCTTGGGGGAGAATGTGTTTATTATGCATATAACTTTTTACCCCGGATATGCATCTGATTGACAGGGCAGGTGTCAACCCTTATCCAATTAAATCTATGAAGTATTTATATGCTTTCAGACATCTAGATAACTAAACCAATCTCCTTAGCAAAGAGAGAGAGTCTCTCACTCTTTTTCTTCTATGCTGAGAAATAACAGGCTTTGGTTAGACTTCTCAGCTAAGGGCTTCCCCTTTTGGAATTAAACCAGGGTAGTGTGGGGATGGCCCTTGGCTCACATATGTAACAGCCTGTTTGGCTGGCCATTATGCCTTGTCATCTCAATGTAAATTCTCAGCGATTGCTTTCCGTCATCTGACCAGGCATCATTCCTCTTTTGTGTGGATGGCTATAGTTCAAGCCTTGATGCCTGGTCATCTGACGTCTGGTATTTAGCCAATTACCTGATTGCCTAAATACAAAATCGATATATGGATTCATACAAAAATATCAATGATAAAACTGAACATAATTTAACTAACATTAGTTACAAATACTACATTAGTAAACCCTAATTCAGGAACATATTTTCGCATGACATTCTACAAGTGCCCCCAAATATTCTTACTTTTGAGACAGGTTTGTGAAACTTTCATGAGTTACTTTCATAACACAATGACTCTAAATATGTCTGTAAGGCTGAGCTTTATATTTAAAATTGTGGGTTGGGATATCTGTAGTGGCACCACTGGCAGTATTTTATCAGGAAGATATTTTATTTCCCAGTATAGGTTTAAATCAGTTCCTCACACAGAAGAAACTGTGATGCTAAAAGGACTTTTTTTTGTTGTTGACATAACTACATCTACACAAAGGGTCAGATTTTGCTTCACTATTAGTAAGTGCTGTAAGTGGGATCCTATTCTACCTTTTTAAGTTCCTGAAAAACTGTTGTAGGAAAGGTGGATGGGTCCTCTTCAACCTCACTACTTTTTTGTGACTGACTTTTAAGGCAAAGATGACATGCTATGAAAATAAATGCATTAATGGATTCTCAGGAACTTCAAAAGAATGGCAATGAATTGCACCTTGGTGTCTGTTATGTAATGTGGGATCTGGCCCCAAGATGCTTGCTGGCCTGCTTATGTTGGTCAGGGATGGAGAAGGAGAATGTCTGACTAATATAGCTATTCCAGCCAAACTTTTATGGGTAGTTTGGCCTTAAAATGCACAGTTTCATTGCTAGGACTTTCAAATGAGAAAAGGCCCAATTTAGTGATTCTCAGCTGGGGACCCTGAGACCTCAACCTTTTAAGGGTGTTGCCCCACCACCATCAGGTGGAAATGTCCCACTTAGCCTTTGCTTCATTGGACTGGACCAGAAAGAGGCTGTCAGGAGGGGGTGTCATGCTGATGCCTGGTCTGATGGGTGGGGCTATTATGGGGGCTATTATGGGGCTGCTGTTGTTACTAGCCTACATGAGATCTCAGGCTTACAACACCTGGAAGGGTACAGTAAAGGTCATAGGGTGCCCATTGGGCTTCATGCATCCAGGCAAAGGTGTGGGTGTATGGTTCCCTTGCACACAGAAAACAGTGGCTCCCTCTGCTTGTATCTGCAGAGGGTGCCATGGAATTAAGAAAAGGTATGGATGGGTTCCTCCAGCTTAAGAAGTGTAAAAAGATTGAGAACCACTAGTCCATTTGTCGACTTGGAAGAGATGGGCTTTTTTCCTTAGGCCTGTCACTCATTTGTAATTTGTGTATGGCCCTACCCCTTAGTATGGAAAAAAAAAAATCAAAATGTTGTAAGTGTAATATTTCATTGAAGGAAAAAATACGGTAAGAAAAATATTATAGGGTGTTAAAATACAGGTTAAATTTTGGAGGTGGATTTTTTTTCTGCCATTTTCATTTGTGTCACCATTCTGATTTGGTGAGGTTTCTATATTCAGTTTGGAGAATAATAAATGACAATAGAAAGTCACAAAACAGTGAAGGAGACAAAGCACTAAATGAATGGGCCATTTCTTAAAGATCACATTTAAAAGATCATTCGTATTCAGCCCACTTATGGCATTTCAAATGTGCCCTTGTCTTTTTTATACATGTAATGATTTAACAAAATATCATAGAAAATACATATTAAGAGATTGTGGGGTCCTATGCAGTGCTTGGTTACTAGAAAAGCAATAGTAAATTGGCAAAGAGAATCTAATTTCTCAGCTGCCATGTCACCAATATCTTTAGAAACACATTATTGCTGTTGTAAACTGGTTAATGTAGTTTGTAAAAGAATTCATTCCTTTGAAACCAAGTGTTACCACATGTAATGATTTTTCTAATGCTAATTGGCTTTCACTGAGTAATTACAATAAATAATAAACCAGTATCTAATTGTCCATAATGACCAATAACTTGGGGATTTTTGTTGAATTATTAATAATCTGCCCTTTGGTCTCCATTTTTAACTGTGTTTATTTTTGTTTGTGTATATTCTCTTTATCCCACCTCCATGCTTTATTCCTTAAGTATAGTTTAAAGTAAGAACACAGCTTGCCCCATCTTGCTTTCTCTGGGAGAGCTGCTTTAACCAATATTTGTTGACTTGTTCTGATACTACATACATAGTTATTACTGGTGTATTTCCACTCTACTGAGTTGATTACTATTGCTGGGTTATCATTGGTATTAGTGGACACCAACCATTAGTGGCTAACTGTGTAATTATTTCTTGCTCTAAATTCTTGTGTGTATCACAAAGGACTCATCTTTCTCATCCCTCCCTATTTAATAGACTTCTGTTTAACAAATTCCCTATTTGTGGTCTTCACTGGGTCCCCAGTATACCACAGGTTTGTGAGTTGCATACTATGGGACTTTTGATTTCCACTGATCTGATTATATTCTGAAGAGCCACTAGGTTAAGATGAAAATCCAAATTAGGATGTTAAAAAAACAAAAAAACAAAATATGTTTGGTTAACTATAGTTTAAGGAAAGAGCACATGATTGCTTCATCTTGCTTCCTGGATAACCCTTGTGTTTGTACATTCTTTTTTCACATGCTTCTTTATACATTTTAAATGTATACTTAGGGATGGTGGGCACTTCATGTACCCCTGGCTCTTTACTGTACCCTGCCAGCAGTGGTGATGTTGCAAGCCTGGGATCTCATGTAGGCTAGCAGCAGCAGCCACCTCATAATAGCTCCTCCCATCAGACCAGACATCAGCGTGCTACCCTCTCCTGTCACAGCTGTTTTCTGGTCTGGCCCAATGAAACAGTCTCAGTGGGCCAGTTCCATTTGTTGGTGGAACACACTTAAAAAGATGAGATCTCGGGGTCCCCAGCTGAGAATCACTGGGTGTGTCTACACGTGCATTTATGCTGGCTTAAAGTTACTGCACAGTAAGCAGGAATAGGTTGGCATCTACACGTGCAGATGTTAAAATGCATTAACGTGGTGTTTGGACTGATTTGAGACTAGAGTTAGTCCCAAGTCAGTCCACATGCACAGTGTTACTATGCAGCAAAGAGTCTACACATGCATTACTATGCAGTAACTAATCAGGTGTAAATATGATATCTGCATGATGTAGGTGTAACAGAATTAGATCAAACTCTCTTACAGCCTGCTCTTTGTTTGTTTGGGCTTATGCCTCAACTGTTGCAACACGGGAAGTTCAGTGTGGTTGGATCATTCAAGTCAAACTTCTGACTGGACTAGCCATGATCCATGGATGTGGCGCAAGGTGACTGGAGAATTCACTCCAAACTCTTGATTGGATAAGCTGCTATCCAGGGACATGGCTCCCTGAGGGGATAAAAGAAGGCATGTGTTGCAGTTAGGGAGAGAGAAGCACATGGGCATCAAAGAGCTGGGGTGAACTGACTCAGCAGGGCAGTCAAATGAACCCCAGAAGAGCCTGAAGTCAGCAGGACAAGGCTGGAGTGAGAGCAGGATGGCAGAGACTGAGGTATTGCTCCAAGGGCCAGCAGGTTTTGGGAGACAGAGCAAGACGACACCTGTCAAGTCCGGATGGGGCTGTCAGCATATCCTTTGTTTGTTATAGGGGAGGGAATTGTAGCCCCAGAGGAGCCTTCCCTGGGTGCTTGCAGCCTGCCCATGATGGGGAGGTGAGGAGAGTCACCTGTCTCATGCAGGGGAGAGTGCCCCATTGAATTTGGAGAGCTAGAGAGAGAGATTGCAGGGGATCGCAACACTTCAGGTTTTCACCTAAATGTGGAACGGGACATAGACACCTCTCAGGGGTGCAGGAATTGGGTAGTAAGCTGCATGGTGCTTGCCCAAGGCCCTGATGAGGGCAAGAAGCCAGGTTCAGGTCACAGGAGGTTGAGTCCACCCACCCCATAGAAGGGGTGATTGGTACAAGACTGATCTAGGGAGGATCTGTGACTGCTACGCTCTAGAGCAGGGATGGGGAACCTCTGGGCTGCCAGCTGGATGTGGTCGGCCGGGGCCTCCATTTCCCAGCCACCCCTGCCTGCGTGGCTTGTGCTGGTTTCCATGGAGACCCCGGCCTCAGTCACCCTGGCAGCGCATGTGGCAGAGCGGTGCAGGGGGCTGCTCTGAAGCTGCTGGGACCTTGCAGTGGGGGTAGCTTGCTCCGGAGCCAGGGCAGAGCTGCAATCTGTAGCCTGCACACTCCAGGCAGTGGCACGCCAGCAGGGGATTGTGGCTCTGCCTCTGCTCCAGACAGGCTGTCACTGCTGCAAGGAACTGGGGCAGAGCTGCAATCCCCTGCATGCACACCCCTGACCAGAGCGTACAGGCTACAGATCGTGGCTCTGCCCTGGCTCCAGAGCAAGCTGCCCCTGCCACAAGGTCCCAGCAGCTCTGGAGCAGATTTCAGGTATCAAATTTGCACTCAAGTTGGCATGAGTCACCATATTTACTGCACAGTACAGGCAGGCATATGTAGACACGTGCCCATACCGTGCAGTAATTTTGGTTACTGCTCAGTAAATGTACCTATGTAGACATGGCCACTGAATTCGACCTTTTCTCATTTGAAAGTCCTAGCAGAGTAACTGTGAATTTTAAAGCCAAACTACCTTTAAAAGTTTGGCTGGAATAGCTGTATTAGTCAGACATGTGGTATCCCCTTCTGCATCCTGGACCAACATAGTCAGACTGGCAAGTGTCTCATGGTGAAAAAGACCAGCTGCTGGTATAGGGTTTAGTGGCCTCAAAACTATGATTAAGCTTAGCTACCTGTGGCTCCATGTGGCCATCCTGGCAGCCTGGGATATTTGGAGTGTAAAGATATTCTGGCTATTAACCTTTTCTTTTAGCCATGTCTTCTGAATAGAGGAAGATGTTGTAAGAGCTACTTTGGCTCTGCAACCTCTGAGGATTCCTTTAGGCAGAAAATCTTTTGGGTGCCTGTATCTACTCTGTTTACGATTCCTCCTGATACCTGGAGTGTTGGAAAACAGCTTGTAAAATCTGGGTAACTGACCTGTTTGGCTAGGATTCCTGTAGAAATAGATCATTTAGTAGCCTCTTTTAGGTAATTTCTAATTTGCCATTCATCTTAATTATTGCATGTCAGGGGTAGCACACTTAAAGTTTCTTGTAAAAGAAGACAAAACTTTATTAAGTGTATAAATTAGCATCTAAATTAAAAAAAATCTACAAATCTACTTCTTTCATAGTAGGATTTTAGGAACATTGAACACAAGGGAATGTGTGATCTGTTCATCTAATGAAACCTAGATTTTTCTCAAATGAATTATTGTAATTAGAGTTGGCAGCCATGATCTGAAGCCTGATCTGCTAAAAGGAGAGGTAGCTGTGTTATCAATTGATAGGTTTAAACAAGAAAAATAAAATAATGAATGTTAGAAAAGATAATGAAGCATGCATAAGACATCCAAGATTATATATAATTTTGTTAAATTAATATACCATGTCTTTAAGGTATCGGAAATACTGTGAAATATCTTGATGAAATGAAAGAAGAAAATGTCTCATATTAATGCAGTTCTAATGGAAAGCCACTTACAGCAAATAACTATAATTTACATTTTGATCCCTGTTCTGTGAAGTGACTTATCAAAAAGCAATACACCATTATTTCTCTTGAAGTTCTAATTCTGAATTAAAAAAAAAAAAAAACTTTCCAGGTGGATCATTAGAATGAATTCAGTTTTTTGAAAGGCTGTCTTCCTCATCATTTTGCAACTTGCAAAAATGCACTTTAAACAACTTTATTCTGTACATGACAGACTAATTTCTTCATTTCAAGCTAGTTATTTAAACTTGCAAGATTTCTGTACATTTTCCCTCTTACAGACTATTTACAGATTATTCCCTTTTACAGATTATTTAAGGGCAATCTAAATAGTCTGTTCACAGAACATTTTTTTGTACTGGATAATTTTGTAAAAATCTGGCAATAGAAGTATACGTTTCTTAAGAAAATACTGTATTTGCATATTTCTATGACTGGAGACAATGCCTGCATCCAGTATGAATTCATTACCTGTACATCATTTATGAGCAAATTAGGGTGCACATGGATCATTTCTTGCAAAGTTTTTATTTTCCATCCCATTGTTCACCCTCACTTTATGGCTCTAGTCTTAATGACAACAATAAAATGAGTCTGTGTGTCCCCCATTCCTTGCTTTTATTAGTATCAAAGTTGCTAATCGTGACTAATGACTTGGGCTGTCTCTGTTCTTGGCTTCCCATTATGGGACAATTTAAAAGGGCCTAATACTCAGCTAACAGGTGCTTAGCATTATATTCAAATAAGGCTCTTTACTTTGTCTCAAGTTGGACACTCAAACTGAGCTCTCAGAATAACTAATCTCTGGAATTTGCAGCAACCTAATGGAGTGGGCATAGTTTGTTATAGATTGGCTATGATATAGAATATTTTAAGATTTATCTATTATGCTGCATGAACCACCATGGATAGACATTATTGTAGCTGCTTTTATTTTTGAGAAGCTAAAAACCTGCTGTGCTCATGTAAGGGCAAAACTTTTTATTACCATCTCCAGTTTTGACAGGTATCATGGCTAACACAATTTTTTACATCTCGAAACCAGGAAGTGGTGGGAAATCAGTAAAATTCAAGTGAGAAAAATCAACCTGTCTAAATTTGTCTCACTAATTATTGGTAGGCAGCTGTAAGGTGGACTAATCAATATTTACTTTGATTCTTTAGTATAAAATGCTGTTGTCAATTTGTTTATTCAAAGGCCTGCCTCATTTATGATGAAACAAATCTTCCTTACTATTTCCTAGCTGAAATACAGTTTAACCAATGCATAAAACATTTTGAAAGCTCAGTGCCTGCTGATAGCACCATAATGAAGTTGGAAATGTACTTATCTATTGGTATTGTTTAAAGTCCAAGTATAGCTGTTAGGGTACCAGCAATTGCTCTGGAAAACAGATTTTGGAAACACTCAAGGCTCTGCTGAATGTTGCATCATCTTTCATTTCTATGTGAATGAATATTAAGGACTGCTGTCGATCTTTAAAATAGGAGGGACCAAGGACAGATTGGGTTGGGGGGATGACGGGTGTGAAAGGCCTCATCCCCCTCCCCAAGCTATTAGTGAGACGTGCAGGGAGCTTGCTGAGTTCAATGGCCAGTGGGCTGCTGATGGAGCCTGCATTGTCATTGCTCTGGAACCCAGGGGTGAATACCACTGCTGCTCGTCCCCCTTCTTTTCCCCTGCTGCCAAATTTGGAAGAGGGCAAGGAGGTAGCAGGTGAGTAGCAGTGGCAACATGCACTCTCTGGGTTTTGCCATCTCTGGCAGATGCGCTGATGAGTTGGTGAGTTCAGAGAACTCGCTGCACATATTCTGGACATCTGAAAGCGGGTATGGCTGCACCTTTTCTTGGAACCATCCATGGGAGGGAACTATGACTCAGCACAGTGCAAACTGTTCTGTAACCAAATTAATGAAATAATTGACAGAGCCCAGTCCCATTCACCTGGGAGAAGTTGCATGTCATTGTATGTTATCAGTGTCATTGCTGCTGTTGTCCTCATCAGGTGTGTGGCAGACTTACCAATACAGCCTGACACATCCGGGCTCAGAGAATCCTCTTTGTGATTGGTACAGCCCAACCACCAATCAGGTTACTGTTGGGGGGGGCTTTGCCCCGCCCCTTCTTGGGGTGTGAGAGAGAGAAAAAAAAAAGAAAAGCCTTGGACCTGGTTCAGGACTGCACTTTGCTGGTCAGGGAGAACTTTGCGGGGTGGAGCCTCCAAAGAGAATAAAAGGAGCTGTGTGCCCAGCATGTGGCAGATGTGTTGGGGGATGGAGAAGAAGGCAGAAGGGGTGGAAAAGAACAATGCCTAGAAGAGCCCTGAAGACTCCCTCCCTGGGACTGATGCCACTGCCCCATCAGTGCACAGACCAGTGCATGGGGCTCGGATCCTAGGGGATGCTTGAGGCAGTCTGGGTCTCCATCCTCTGGCAGGCGGCCAGGGAGTGGTGCAGTGATTGCTGCAAGGAACTCAGACCCTAGGGGGCTGCTCAAGGCAGTCCGGGTCTGTAACCCTTGGCAAGTGGCCAAGGGCACAGTGCAGAGATCACTTTATGAAGGATCTGGGAGTGGGCCAGGGCTCTAGGAGCTGCTTTGGTCAGTTTGAGCCCCATCCCCTGGCATGAGGCCAGGTAGCTAATGCAGGCAGAGTGGGGCCAGAGGGCCCAAGAGCTGATTTAGCCCTGGAGCTGCATGAAGTGGCCTGGGCCTCCAACTTATCTGGGCAGAAGGACGAACCCTGTGGTGCACGGGTTGGTGCACAGAGCCATGAGTGGGCTGCTGTGCAAGGAGAGAGAGCTCAGGCAGCAGAGGGCTACCGTGGCTGGAGCCAGAGACAGTCCTGCAAGGACAGAAGTTGCAGGGAAAAGGGGTTTCCCACTGGGGAGGGAACCCACAGGAGTGGAGCCAGTGGGGGCCTCTGTAGGGCAAAGGTCCTGACCCAACCCATGAGAGGCAGGAGGACCTGGGATCACGTACCTCTCCCTGATGAATAGCAGAAAGGGCTCCCATCAAAGAAAAAGGAAGTCCAGGTATTTCATTCCTCATTGGCACTGGAGGGATGAAGAGTGCCTTACATTTTGTCAGTCTGTATGTTATATTTGGTTTGTTATGATTTCACTATTTTAGGAGCATGAGTATATGTATATCTCTCTTATTTAATGATTTCTGGTTAATGGGTTTTATAATTTGTAAATAGTTACCTGTTGTTTATTTTGTGATATCGTTGTATTTACCTGCACTTACCTGTTCTAGGATCCATCTGCTCACCTGTAGCGGGTGTGGACTGTTGGCATTTGCTTTTGCTTATTTGTTTAGGGACTTACTATTGCCCTGCGTTGGGTTCGAGGCCACTGGTGGTGGTACTGTTCTCTTTGATTATTGAAGATAGCATTGTATGTAAAGTTGTATTGTACACATGTATTATCAGTGAAGGTTTTACTTATAATTATGTGTATATATGTATGTATGTTAATAAATCTGTAAATAGTTAAGTCATTTTGTCCTGGCCTGGCTATTTAGAGAATAGAGGGAACTGGTACAGAGATGATCAGATCCCTCTCACAGCACTACCACCTGACCCCTCATCCCTTCCATTTGCGGATGGGACAAACCCATAGGTGTACCCAGGTTATAGGTGTTATTGATGTGTCTTCAGTGTTGAAGCCTCAAGAACTGAAGCATTGACAAAAAGGCAGCCAGGAGATTCCAACACCAATCTTGTCTTAAATAATAATGAAGCTTAATTAATTGAGTCTGCTCTGATGCATCGTAATTATAGGGCATTGGAGTGGCCTCAATATATGTGTATAGGCAGCCATATTGATCAATGTTTCAGCAGGGCCTACACTGCACAATGTATACAAAGCTGATTAACCAAATGCAAAGGTGGGTAGCCAACACATGTCCTAAATTAACAACTATATTAATTTCAGACCTTAGAGTCTCTAGGAGTTTGATTGGGGATAAGAATGCAAGAGGAAAGAGTCAACAACAATGAACAGGTTATTTATCATCTCTTCAGTATAACTTTTGAAATTTATTTTCTAGGGAGAAACTGGCTTTAGATATATCTCACTAAGGTGTTCTTGGTTTGGTGTCATGCAAGTGCTGTTGCTGGTACCTGTAAGAAATAGGCAGGTGCTTCTACATGCAGTGTATAGCATGATGACGCCTTCTTGCAGAGACTACTGACTTTCCTTAATATTAATATTTTAAAATATGCAGTGAAGCCCAACAATCATCCAGGTTAAAATAAATATTTTCCTACAAAAACATTCTGTTAGCTTTATGTACTGGAGAATTTATGTGCAGAGTTTTTAATAGCAGCTGCCTATATGGAAGTGACTTGGTTTCAACAGGGCCTGCCGTTGCTATTGGTATATTTCATTAATGGTGGTGTAATTATCTACGTAGGTCTTATTATGAAACGAGAATGACATGTCAGCACCAGTTGTCTTCTCTGTCTTCATTGTTTCTTACAATTAATCTAAGGTTTGACCTTGTATAACATTGACTATCACAATGTATGCAATGCCAATTAAATGAAATTTAGTTTAGAAGATTTGAACTAAATTAATGGCCTATTGATTGACAAGTGTGTTAGAGGTGTATCATTGGGACTGGTGAGTAGGGGTATAGCAATCTCTGGTGAAATATGGTTATACAGAGGTTACTAAATAAATGAGTAAGCCTAGCAAGTACAATGAAGTCTTCTGTTAAAGGAATTGGTAGAATTGCCTCTTTGTGGTTATTTTTGTAAGTCCAGAATGCCACTGTGCCTCCTCTTTGCTGGAGAATTTTAGAAACAAGGATTATTCATACCATTTTCTCCTTAAGAACTCTATTCTTCCTATCTATATTGTGCTTGGTACAATAATGCATGTGGGAATGGGAAATTTAACAAATCAGAAAATGTGCAGGAGTTCAAGGGCACAGTACAAGAAATAAGAATGTGAGAATCATCTTTGAAAACTCATGGCAATCAGGAGAGTTCCTGGATGATTGGAAAAGGACAAATATAGTGCCTATATTTTAGAAAGGGAAAACAGGATCCAGAGAACTATAGACCAGTCAGCTTCACCTCAGTCCCTGGAAAAATAATGGAGCAGATCCTCAAAGACTACATTTCTAAGCACCCGAAGGAGAAGAAGGTTATTAGGAACAGTCAGCATGGATTCTCTGGGGGCAAATCATGCCTGACCAATGTAGTTGTCTTCTATGATGACATGACTGACTCTGTGGATGCAGGGAGACCAGTGGATGTGATGTACTTAGACTTTAGTGCCAGCAGTCCCACCAGGCCTCCCAACCCTGGCAAAGTGTAGTTTTAGTGGTCATGCCCAGGACCTGGGGCCTCCTTCTTCCCCACAGCCTCAGCCCGTATCTCCAAGTTCATCTTGGCATGGAAGCTCAGCAGGGACATGTTCTTCTCCTGCTGGCTGGTGATGCAGTGAGTGCTACCTCCAGCTCTGAGAGCAGGGCATTAACTTGTTTAAATAAATAATGCAGAAATAGGTGTGGATGGAGTGAGGAGAGTGGCATTCACTTGGGGAACCCCAGCAGTGGAGGTTCACCTTGAGGAACACCAGCTGCTCCACCAAACCATGATCCAAGCAGGTGCAGAGGGGTGTCACAACATCCCCAGCAAAGCTGACCACCCTCTTGCTCAGAACACTGGTCAGTGGACAGGACAGATGTTCCCAGGCAACCGTGGTGGATCCTGCCACATCTAACTATGGGTTGCTTAATAGGGAAAGGGTTCGCAGTCCAGTGGCTCCATGATCTTGGCCAGATAAGTAGCCACCAGAGCCTTGGCATTACCTGCCTGAAGCTGGGGTCTGGTACATCTGGATCCCAACATTGAAGCAATGCCCTTGGCCCACATTGGCAGTGGCTGGTGTGGAGGAGACTGGCTGATGCTGATGTTGGGAGTGCTGGCACAGAAAAGTGGATCTCCCTCTTCCACATCCCCTCGCCTCTGCCCTTCTGCTTCCCTGATTCTGTTAACCAGCACCTGCATCCAGTAATCAAGGGTTTTGGTGCTGCCAGTGCACAGGCGCTCTTAAGCCTCAGGTTGCACATGCTGTCCAGCATGTGGACAGTCCTGGACCACAAGGGATCCAGCCACCTCCTGATGTCCTCCTTCAGCTGCCTCACCAGTGCCTGCATGTCTGGTGACAGCAGCTTGCTTCAGCCAGGAACATTGATCCCTTGGACCTTCTCCATTTGGTTCTCAACTTCCCTCACTATGGGGATCACCTGGCTGAGGAGGGCATCACCAGTGCTAAGGGTCTTGGTGGCCTTGAGGAAGGGCTTGAGGACCACCAAGATCTGGGAGATGGTATCCCAGTCAGCTCTGTTAAGGGGGTCACTTTTCCCAATCTCCCTGAGCATGGCCTTCTCATGGATGGCCTTCTGTTATTCCACCAGCCTTTTGAGCATCAGGTATGTGGAGTTCCACTGAGTTTCCACATCCTGCATGATTTTGTGCTGCAGGATGCTCAGCTCTGCCTGTTTCTCCCATAGCATCTTGCCCTGCTTGATGCTGTGGTAGAGTAGCCCGCCACTTTCTTGCATTTTGAAATCAGCTGGGTGTTAGTGATGATGCCATCACTGGCAGCCCTGTCCCCCTCCAAGGCATCCCTGACTATGAGGTGCAGCTTCTGTGCCACCCAGTGGATGCCAACTAAGTTGGCATCATGGACCACCTTGGCCACATTAGCCCTGTTGTTGGTGACCATGAACCCATGGGTGAGCTTGCTCTGTCCAACGAGCCACCCCTGCAACATAGGTTCCTGGCCACCATGATCTCCCTTGCTGTCTGGGACTCAGCCATCACCTTGACTTGAAGGAGAGCCCACTGATGCCCTAACTGGTCGCACCAGTGCCCTGTGAGGGAAAGGTAGGTGTGATCTCCACCCCAGCTGCTCCAGATGTTAAAGGTAAAGTGTAAGGCCACCTGCGGACCTGCCTTGCACAACTCCCCCCTCAAGTACTCCCTGCATGCTTTATACAGGGAGGGCACCACTGTCCTGCTAAAGGAGGTGCGTGCGGGCACTTGGTATGATGGGGCCACAAGCACCATGAGCCACCTGAACCCTGGCTGCTCAACTAAGGAGAAGGGCTGGCCATTCACAGTGAGCATTTCTCCAATGGTCTGGGTGACCTCACTTGCCCTTGCAATGCACCCCTCCTTTGTCTGCAGCTCTCCCCCACTGCTCCAGGGTGGCCTGCCTCTGCTTTGGGAGGACAGGGCCTTTGGAGTGAGTGGGGGACTTCCCTTTGGGCATGCTTCCACTGGTGCCAGGCTGAGGAGGAAGCAGGGCAAGGAGATGCTGCCTCCTCGGATGCAGCAGCATCACCGTGGCAGTGAAGTTTTTCACTTCCTTGCCCCAGCTGATCTGCCTTTGGCAGTGCTCACAGATAGCATACTTGGGATCATCTGCCACCTCAAAATGATCACACACTACACTACTCCCCTGCTTCTGGGTTGAGGGTAGGGATTCTGCCTTATCACCCTCCTCAGCAGGCACAGGCACAACAGCAGGAGGAGCTGACTCAGCTGAGACACTTGCCTCCATAACCTCCTCTGAGGTGCCTTCCTGACAAGGAGACGTGGGTCTAGGGGAACTTTGAGGGGTGTGGAGCACAAACTCAGATTCCTCCTGGGTCCCCAGAATTTCTTTAGCTAGGGTGCTCAGGTCCCCTGGTTCCAGATCCAGCACTTCTTCTGGCAGCGGGAGGCTCGTGCTGGGAGATGAAATTGGGGTGGTGCCTATTTATGGAGTTAGGGGAGATGGTGCAGGTGCAGGGACAGGTACTGCTTCTGTTAGGCCCCAACTCAAGTCTGGGTTCGTGCCCGGTATGCAAAGGCCAATAAAGATACCAGGGGTGAAAGTATAAAAAAGATTTATTGCTAGCAATAAAAGGTGCAAGCGGAATAATCTCACAGAACAAGCACACTAGATTTAAAAAAACTAAGCCCTTTTATACAGGAGTTTCTAAACCTTCATAAGCATCCTTGTTTGCTAATTGGCTATAAAGGAGTGATGCAAGGAGTTCTTTACTGAGCATGTCTCTATACCTGTGTTTTAGCTATGTATCTCATTAACATACATACATGTTTCATTAGCATATCTTTTGCCCACCTAGGGGTGTGATTTTTAGTATTATAATGAGCCCTTTGGCCTAGTACTCTGATTCTGCTTTTGTTTTCAAGCCCCCTTTATCTAAGACTGTCTCTTTCTTATCATTGCAGATGGGCATTCGTCACATAACATTCACTTTTGCTTAGGCTTTGCATAGTAGTTTCTAGGTCAAACCTCACACTTCCACCTCCTTGCTTCTACTGGCAGACAAAGCCTTTTGGCTGCCAGGAAAGAGGATGTGTCTATGTTTGGGAGGGGGGAACTTGGAGCTCTAGCTCTCCCCCTATCTACTCTAGCCCCTCTCCCTCCCCTGCCAGAAAACCTGGCACCTGCTTTTCCAACACACTTCATATTAATCTTTCCTGTGCTGAAAATGTGTGTGTGTGTAACTAACTAATAATATATGTCATCTTCTCCTCTGATGTATGACTGTGTCTGACTTCTTCTGTGTTGCGTTTACTATTGTGTGTGTGTAACTAAAATAATTTTCCTCCTTCTTGTTCTTGTTCTTCTTCTTCACGTTAATCTGAATCTCTATCTGACTACTTCTTCTGTGTTGTGTTTATAGTTGTGTGTGTCACTAAAATAATCTCTTCTTCTTCTATGACTGTCTGACTTCTTCTGTGTTGTGATAATATCTGACTTCTTCTATGATGTATGTGTGAGTGTGTGTGTAATGTATGTGCTTCCCTGCACAGTGATGGATCACATTACCAGGGAAAATACAGCTTTCTTTTTAAACAGTGTTGGAAACCCCCCTTCCCCCAGACAAATATAAATGAAAAGAAATGGACTGGATAAGGATAAGTAGAGGGATTCTAGTTAGTAAGCTATATCCAATCATTTCCAAGAACAGAAAGTAGCAGGAGACTGACTAGGTAGGAAGCCAAGCCAGTCCAGTACCTTTCAGATGCTATTGCTCAGGCAGAAACAGCTCACAAAAGGCACAGAAAGCCTGCAGACAGATGCTTAAATACTGTTTCTACGTCCCACCCCCACAGCACTGTGATTGGAAGGGGACTTGGCAAAAGATCACAGTCACTGGCCAGCTACAAATGTCAGTCTTTCCCCCCTTGCTCCCCCTCCCTCTTCTCAGTTTCTGTTCTCCTGAAAGAATGCTCTCCGAATATTTCCCTAATTGATTCAGAGCCTCCAAATCAATTTGGAGGTTTTTTTTCTTTTCCTGATTTAATTCAGATTCAGTGATTTGGCCTTTGAATCAGGCCAAATCTTCTCCAAATTGAATTGTGGACCGAAGCTTTGTACACCCCTAATCATTACTCCCTGAAAGACTTTTATTGATCTGGTTCTTCTTTCTCATTCAGTTTGGGGACGTCCAAATTTGTGTGGTTTGACCACCTATTATCTACCTTAAGCTGGGATTTCCCCATTTGGTTATGCTCTTGTGTATTTTTCATTTCCATATTGTGCCTGCCTGTCCTCAAACATCCGGTCACATGCCGCTCTGGCCTGGATGTTCGGTGGTGTTCATCCTTCCGTCCCTGATGTTCTGTCCAGTAGATATTATCCTCCGGTGCAGTCTTTCCCAATCTCTCCTGCCACGACTTTGAATCTTGATCTAGTGAAGGGTCTGACCACTGGGGAGTCCCTCGATGGTGGGACGTCTGTCTGGAGTTCTTCTGTGAGGCTCCTCCTCCCGTCTACCTCGCCTTTACACCCAGTCTTGGAGGGTCACGTATGTCCTCTTGGCCAGATTCCTGACCGTTGGGCCACTGACTGTGTTTGTTAGGATGGACCCCTCAGCCTACGTGTTACCAGCCTGCAATATCCTATCCATGCCCTGAGGCTACCTTCTTAGCCCAGAGGCTGCCCATCACCTAGAGGCTTAAACATCTATCTGGCTTCCCGAGCCTTATAGTTCAACCCCTCCAACCGTGGGAAACAAAAAATACAAACAAAAAAAATCACAGAAATACTCTAAAGGGGCCCAGCCGCCCCTCTTCCCTGGCTCCCTGGGCCTTATCACTAAGGCCCACCTTTATATGCTAGCGGACTGTGTTTGGCCGTGTATATGGCCGTAGTAGCCTGTGGGCTTCTCCACTCTCCTTCTCCCTTGTCACCCAGCCTTTTGTTTCACTGGACCCTCTGTGCTCCTCCAGCGGGTGTTTTCCCAGCCCTACCTGCAGGGATGGCTCGATGCCCCAGAGGGCTGTGCTTCGCAGCCCTTCCTGCTGCTCTTTACTCCCGGCTCACTCCTGGTGTGCCTTGTCGGTTCTCCCAGGGCCCTCAACGGTCTCACCTGGTTGGATGTCTGGGGCTGTGTTGGGCTCTCCTGCTTCTCTCTGTTGGCACTGGTTCCCTTCTCCACGGCCAGCAGCATCTGTCTTGCTGCGGGCTCCACAGCTTCCTCTCCCGCTGGGAGAAGCAGCTTCCAGCTTTTTTCTCCTCTGCAGGAGCTCGGGGAAAGCTTCTCCTGCTGGTGCCCTTGCCGGCAGTCTCTCTCCTCCCTTCATGCCGACAGCCCACTTTATTTCCGATGGCCAACAATTGTGGCTGACGTCAGCTGTCAGCCGCAGCTGTATAAAGGCGCGACTAACAAGCCGCGCGGGTCCCTCCTCTGTCTCTGGCTCTGCTGTGGGTCCTTCTGTAGGTAAGTATTTTTCTTTTTCTTTTTTTTCATTTCTCTCTGGGGTTTCCCCCTGGCTTTTTGGGGACCTCCCTTCTGTTCTTCTCTGAGACACATATATTAGGTCAAGCTGAGGTAATGTCAGAACAAGGCCTACATTTTATGTATGGCCTACACTTATACCACCAGCAAAATTCCCAGTAGGATATCAAGGTACAATAGTTATATTGGTACAACTTTTCATTGTGTAATCAAGACACTGTAATTAACTGCTTAATGAAGAAAAAGCATCATGTTGCCCTATCCCTTGTGTCAGATACCATGCTATCATGGAATCTTTAGTAAACAGTATCTTCAGAAACAGTAAAAAATTAGCAAAACTTTCTAGCTGAAAAATGTGACAGTCAAAATTTTAAAAAGAGTAGCATAATTATATTTGTTTTGACAATTATTGAACAAAATGATTTGGAGTGATTTGACACAGACTTTCTTAGTCTGAGTTTTAGTTTTGGTCAGAATATGTAGTCTCTTGGTTTTCTTGACAAGAGACATCTAACGTCATAGGTGGCAGAAGGTCAGGGGCTAATGGGCTTTAGCCCCTCCAAATGCAGGTGACCTGGGTATGGGCAGCTGCAGGGGAGGGGTGGGGGGAGGGGCACACCATAGACAGAGACAAGCAGCTGGAGCCTGCAGGTGGCTGGGAACTTAGCCTGACTGTGTATAAAGCAGTGCCCAACAGGTAAATATGTAGATGAGAAGGGGCACTGGGGAGGGAATGGGTGTGGGGGTGCAGATCAATGGCCCTGCAGGGGGGGGGGTGTGAATGGGGCCCTGGGGTGCATCTTGGGATGCTCACTGCCCAGGTGGCTTGTCTAGGCATGCAGGGGGGTTCCTGCTGTTGCACACATCCCTGGGGCAGACACAGGGGATATGTTCCTTCTATCTGTGCATGCGGCAGATGCAGCAGCTACACTCTGCACCCCACTGCTGCTGCCCTGGGAACTGTGTGATGCCATGTGCCTCCCACCACCGGGCAGGCAGCACAGTCAGTGCACTGGAGGCATGTGGCATTATGCCACTCCTGGGGCATCGGCAGTGGGGTGCAGAGACCAGCCTGCAGTGGCAGCCGCCTCTGCCCCACTTGAGACCATTGATTTTTATTCTGTCATGTGCCAGTGCTGAGAACAGGTTAGCTGTTCTTTTTTAAACACCCTTAAAGTAGTTGAAGGCTGCTATTAAAACCCTCCTCTGTCTTTTCTTCTATAGACTAAAGGTTGCAGGCACTGGGTTAGATGGGGAATTGCACCCACTGCCACAGCCTGTGTGATGTATCCCCTTGAGAGATGAATTGGATGAGGGGTTTTTCCAGTAACTGACACACTTTTAGCTATGGATTTCACAGGTACTAAAAGCCAGCCTTGAATTGATGAAGTAAAGGATATGAACAATCCACATGATCCTTAGGAAAGATTTGTAATACAGTAAAATGCTCAGTTATAATGCACAGTAACTACATAAATGGTACTTGTGTGGATTAATTTTGGAAATAAATTTCAAAAACTCTTTTTGTTTCAATCTGACCCTGTCTATCTGCATCACTTCTTAAACCTTCTTTTTAAGTAGCCTTCTTGAATTGTAGGTTGTCTACACTGTATTGAGGGGCAGGATTGCCACACATGTAGGCATACTTGTGCTATTAGCCAGCATGAGTAATAGTAATGGAGACAAGGTAGCATGCACTGCAGTGTGAGATAGCAAAGTGATGCAAGCCCTTGGCCCATGGACAATTTACCAGATGTAGCCTTTGCTTTCAGATGTCTTTTTAGATCTCCTCCCATTTGGATCCAAGGCCTTTATAATTTTCTTGAATTAATTATCCCACATTAGGCATGCTGGCAAAGTTATATTAACATTTTTCAACAATGTAATGTTGGATTGAGTATGGTATCTAGGGGAACAGAACTGTTCTCTGTTCAGTGACTGTTATTCATTTCTATGCTTTTTTTCCAGTCTTTAGTTTTGGAAATATTTTTTTTCTCTCATGGTTGGAACCAAAGATGTCAAATTCCTTTTTAATCTTGCCTAAATTTTAATCATCCATAAAGGACAAGCAGATTGGATCCTGATTGTTACGTTACTGGGTAGAGCTGTGAAATTGAGGCAACTCAGTCAGTTTTTAAAGCATCAGTGTTGAAATAATTTGTATGATTTCCTCTAATAGTTATTCAGTAAATGAAATAGTGAAGAATTATTGACATACAAAAGTCCATTTGCTGCATACTACCTACTCTAGGGTATTGTTATCTGCAGAAATAGTACCCTGGCTAGTTCCCTTTTTTTCTCCAAATAGAATTGATTACTGTCCAGTTATCTTCCTCATCTGGATGCCCCCTCTTGCAGCCCCACTCTGGTCTTTTCATCATCTTCAGCTGACATGATTGATTGTTGTTTTTACTCCTTCTTTGTAAAAACTTTCTCAGAATACAAGTCCATTGAGAACTTAAGTAAGTCAAAAGGAAGAACTCTCCCCTTCTCTCCTTTACTCCTCACTTAACAAAAAACACTTAAATGCATGTGTGTGTTTTCTTGGCTCACACAGATGTTATTTCTTCTTGACTCCTCTCATTTCCTAGGAAAAACAACTGTGAATCTCCAAATATAAATACAGGCAGCTTGTAGGTCTCTATTTCATCTCTGTGCTGATGGGAGAGCCTTCAGGGAATTTGTGCTTTTCTGAGTGTGTTTAGTGGGCCTTAATTCCCTAGAGTTTGAATAACTGGCAAATGAGCTCATGGCAGCTGCAAAGAGTGGAAGGGTCTTGTACTGAGTGAGTCTGGGGAATTAGTATGTTTATAACTTCATTGTATCTCACTCACCATCCTGACTGCAACACAAATGATTAGGAATCTTGGACAGAAAGGAAATGTCTCATATTTTTGTCATATCTACTCTTCAATGGTCTGATCCCTTTCATGGTGTCTAGAGTTTGACATCAAAATGTCAGCTAATTAAAAGCAAAAATTTTAGCATCTTTTGAACCTGAATGTTTCTTTGGAGATGAGAGAGTAGCTGCCCTAGATATTTTCAAAGCTGCTTACTTTTAACTCTTAAGCCTGCTTGAAACACTTTGGTCTCAGTGTTAGCTTTGGTGGTTCATTATTGTCATAGGAAAAGACATTTATTTACTGTAATGCAATATTTGTAAGTAAGGCAGTCATCCCCTCCCCCACCACGCACCTTTTTGTATTATTATTCAATATCTATAATTCTTTCTATTGCCCTAAAAATTGGCAGACTCCACCTTGCCAGCATTACACTCCCACTACAATTTGAAGTGTTTGTGGAGTATCATGGAGAATTACTCGTGTTTGTTTCATTGGCAAATGTGGTCTTGTTGAAAAGCCAGTGTTATGCTGTATTCATTTATGTCACTTTTATCCGTATGGATTATGTTATGCTTTCTGTATTTGGGCATGAGTTTAGTGAAAGGAACTGAGGAATGCATGCTAAAGGAAAAGGGTTTAGGCAAAACTGGTAAGTATCTCATGCCATTGTGTTAATAGGGCAAGAAAAATTGCTGTTTCCTAATATAGACTGTTGGGATGACCACCTAACGTATTGTCTTCCTGTAACAGGAAAATCAACCCTTCAATATCAAGGGCATTTCAAAGTATTGGCCCATTAGCAAGAGGAATTCCAGATGCTTTAGGAAGAAGAGACATTTCTAGAGGATTCTGAAATTCATGAACAATTTGAACAATAGTGATAGAAGTGTGCTGGATTTGGAGGTATTTTAAGGGCTGCCTATGAAATAATCCATGGGCTTTGGATGATCTCACACTTTGGTGGAGTCCAGCAGCCATGGCTGACAGGATCAGCAGGAAGACTGATCTTTGGGGATACTGGGCATGTCTACATGTGCATTAATGCGCTTTTCCTAATGTGCATTAAATTGAGTACCTTCAGTGTGAGGTACTAAATAAACATGCATTAAGCTGCCCTAATGCGCAGTACAGAAAGTGCATGGTTTTTAAAGTAGTGCTTAATGTGCAGTAGATTATTTTACTGCACATTAGTGTAATTGCATGTTTTTTTATGTGATACTTCAATGTGCAGTAAAATAGGCTACTGTGTGTCCCTGGTACATATTGTAGGGCTTGAGTCCCTTTCCTACTTGCTGGCAATGGCTGGGTGGGTCCTAATGTGTGTCGCCCCAATATTCTGGTAGCTGTTGCTTCTCACCTGCCATGACTTGGTCTTATCTTCTTGGGAGACAGTTTCCTGCAGGTGACTCCTTGGCTCTCACACCCTGGCTTCTTTGTGGGGCTCCAGTTTCCCATATAGCCCAGCCTTAGCACATCCTGGGCCTGAACTGACATCAGTGTCTTGATGTCTAAGGCCACAGATGATAATTCTCTCATCCCTCAGTCAACAGTCTTTGGCACGAGCCCATGCCAGAGGCCAACTCCATGCTAGCCATTTCTTGTTGATTCAAGTCAGAACCGGGAAAACTAAACTGTCTCTGTCTTGAGATAACTCTGAAATGAATACTCCAAATATAAACTAGCTGGGTGATATTCCTGGCTAAGTCATTTCATGAAAAGGGGGGCCTAAAATTATTTCACAATTCAAGGGGAAACCACCTGGAGCTAGCAGAGGTTCCCCTGCTGCAGCTGTGAGGTCTGGAATAAGAGCAGGAGAGCTAAGGCTTGCAGAGACAAGGACTTATCCTAGGGAAATCCTTGATCTGTTCCCAGCAGGGGGAGACTGTGGGCTCTGGAGGTCTTTTCCCCCTCCCCTCCCTCCCTACTCCGCAAGATAGCTTATGACAAAGATCATGGGGCCTGATCCTCAGCTAGAGTAAATCATAACAGCTTCATTGAAGTCAATGAAACTGCTGTTTTACATCAGCTTATCATGTATTCATAGAATGTATAGAAGATAAGATATGGAAGTGCACTGGGAGGCACAGGGAGAAACTGCCACATGAGGAATGAAGACAGATCATTTGCTTCAGCATATGTTGTCAGTAACCTTGATATCCCTCTTTCTGGTCACTTCTTTAGGACCACTATACACACAATACTTGGTTATATCGGGGCAGTGGATTTGTAATAAATGCCCTGCTTCCACATTTCTTGTATGAATATAGGGTAGAGGTGGATGGCATTGGACTCTAGGCACTGAAGTAGATTTTATTTTCCATCTTTCCAGCTGAAAAACATAATCAATTTAAAGGTAGGGATGAAAAAAAAAATACCATTAAATTATGTAATCCATCTCCTTACATTCTAGGATTGTTGCCTGCTATCCATTTTCTAGCATTTGTCCAGAGCACTTTTAAGTCAAGTGATTTCCATCCATTCCCACTGGAGAATTATTTGAAGACCTCACAGAGCACACATTCAAGTAGTCTCCCTGCCCCTCCACCCCCCAAACACTACCAAATATATACAATAAATTTGCCCTCATTATTTAAATTCCTTATTTCTAGAACAATGTAGAAAAAGGGACAGGCACCACTCTTTTCCTTTGTTGATCAAAATTACATCCGCATTTGTGCTGCTATATTGCATTTTTGAATATTCATGTCTAACTTTTTACCAGTTTATATTTCAGCATTATTGCTGTCTATGTATGACCTTTCCATTGAATCTAATCTTTATGTTGCCAATCACAATTTTGAATCTAGATTCTATCATTATGGAGGTTACTCATTTTTCTTCTTTGAATCTCAAATCTGTGGGCAGCATGGTTTATTCAAAGATGTCACATAACATAAACTAGGCCTTAATTATCATGAGGCTTAAGTAAAGCCAATGGGTCCTATGCTAGAAAGGCTAACTTCAGTGTGCTCAGGAGATTAGTTACTGAGGCGTTAAAGTTCAAGAGCACTGGTGAAATGGGGGTCCAGGAAGGGTGGTTGTTCCTCAAGGGAGCGATCCTATGGGTGCCGAAGGAGACGATCCCACTGCGCATAAAATGGGGCAAAGGGGCCACGAAGCCCTCTTGGCTGAACAGAAAAGTCCAGGAAAGCCTAAGGGCAAAGAAAGAGGCATACAGGCTATGGAAGCAGGGGGTAGCTAGCTACCAAGGAGGAGTATACTTCCCTGGCTTGCACTTGCAGGGAATCAATTAGGAAGGCCAAAGCAGGATTAGAATTTAGGCTGGTGACAAAAATTAAGGACAACAAAAAGGCCTTTTTCAGGTATATAGGGAATAAAAGGAAGGCGCAGGGTAGCATAGGACACCTACAGGACAAATACGGACAATTGGTGACATAGAGGGGGGACAAAGTTGAACTCTTCAATGAGTATTCCTAGACACAGACCAAGACAAATCTCCCAACTGGATCATAGATAAACACCGGAGGGACACCAGCCTACCAACTGTTAGAGTAGGTTTAGTGAAGGGGCACTTGGAGGGGCTAGATGTGTTCAAATCAGTAGGCCCAGATGAACTTCATCCAAGGGTGCTGAAGGAATTGCCAGTGTCATAGCAGAGCCGCTTGTCCATGTGTTTGAGCACTCATGGTGCACCTGTCAGGTTCCAGAGGACTGGAAAAGGGTTAATATGGTCCCTATTTTCAAGAAGGGGAGGGAGGAAACAGGAAACTATAGGTCAGTTAGTCTCACCTCTATCCATGGGAAAACTGGAAAAAATCATTAAGGATCACATTTGTGGGAGCTGAGCAGGGGAAATAATGCTGAAAGGAAATCAACACTGATTCATTGCAGGTAGATCCTGCCTGATTAACCTTGTTTCTTTTTATGACCAGGTCACAAAATGCTTAGACACAGGAGTTGAGGTAGATGTCTTCTACCTAGACTTTAAGAAGACCTTTGATACAGTATCTCATTCTGTTCTTGTAAATAAACTGACAGGCTGTTATATAGATGATTACATGGTCAGGTGGGTGGCAAATTGGCTCAGGGGTTGCACTCAGAGAGTGGTGGTGGATGGGTCAGTATTGACCTGGAAAGATGTGGGCAGTGGAGTTCTTCAAGGCTCAGTCCTTAGACCAATGCTATTCAATGTCTTCATCAGTGACTTGGACGAGGGCGTGGAGAGCGCCCTGTCCAAGTTCACAGATGATACCAAATTATTGGGCAAAGTTAACACACCAAAGGGTAGGGAACAGATCCAGGTGGATCTGGAGAGGTTGGAAATATGGGCAGATCAAAATAGGATGCAGTTCAAGAAAGACAAGTGCAAAGTGCTGCACCTTGGCAAAAAGAACCACCAACACACTTACAGGTTGGGGGATGACATTCTCAGCAGCACAGCAGTGGAAAGGGATCTTGGAGTCATAGTTGACTTCAAGATGAACATGAGTCGTCAATGTGACGAAGTGATCAACAAGACTGAAACACTTCATCATGCATTAGCAGATGCATGACGAAGAAGTCCAGGGAGGTGATGCTCCCCTTGTACGTGGCATTGGTCAGACCGCAGTTGGAGCACTGTGTCCAGTTTTGTGTGCTGCACTTCAAGAGGGATGTGGAGAATCTTGGGAGGGTTCAGAGGAGGGCCACTCGTATGGTCAGAGGCCTGCAGGCAAGGCCCTATGAGGAGAGACTAAGGGACCTAAATCTCTTCAGCCTTCAAAAGAGAAGGCTGAGAGGTGATCTTGTTGCCTATAAATTCATCAGGGGAGGGCAGCAGGGAATAGGAGATGCTCTATTTACTAGGGCACCCCCTGAAGTAACTAGAAACAATGGCCACAAATTGACGGAGAGGAGATTTAGGTTGGACATTAGAAAGAACTTCTTTATGGTAAGGGTTGCCAGAATCTGGAATGGGCTTTGAAGGGAGGTGGTGTTTCTCCTACCCTGGGGGTCTTCAAGAGGAGAATGATCAAGCACTTAGCTGGGGTTGCTTGACCCTAGCACTCTTTCCTGCCCAGGGCAGGGGGTCAGACTCAATGACCTACTAAGTTCCCTTCTGACCCTAACATCTATGAATCTATGTATTTAACTCATTTTGGAGACTGTGTGGCACTTTTTTCTACAATCACAAGGGGTAGAAACTTGCATTCTGTTTACATGAAAACTGAGGTTCATGTAATTCATTTATTGGATATCGATCTATCTGTCGATCTATCTATCTTTGGTGATGTGTGTGTGTGTGTGTATATATATATATATATATATATATATATATGTTAATCTCTCTATATAAAGATCTGTCTGTCTGTCTGTCTGTCTGTCTACATGCTGGAAGGCATGCTTGGCCCCTGTGCTTGTCCCTGGGTGTGGGTAACCCAACAGGATGTGGGGGCTGGGGTTTTAAGGTGCCCCTCCTCACCTTTCGCCAAGGATGTACCTGACCTGGCATTTCTGGGGGACTGTCCCACCATGGACAGCCCCACCAGACCACCAGTCCCTCATAGGGTGTAGTTTTCTGTCATACTCAGGACCAGTGCAGGCCTACCTGCCTTGGTCTTATCCCCTGCTGGGCTAGGTGTTCTTCTTTTGACCTGCTGTGTCACTGAGCCTCCTTCCCCTAGAAGTGATGTCCACGCCATCGAGGGGGCATTCAGCCTCCTTAGGCCCTGGCCCTACCTCCAGGCTGGTTGGGGTGCCAGATAGCCCACCAAGGCCCATGGTCCCAGCACTGCAGCAGCAAGCCTCCTTAGACAGAAGGGGTCCCTTTCTGGGCCCCACTATACAGCTCTCTCACTCTGCGTTTACTTAGAGCCCCAGAGGTCTTAATAACAGGGCTCTGCTCTCTATTGGGTTCACCTGAGCCCCAGGCTTCACCCCTGCTTGTTCTAATCAGGGGCTTGCCTGGTCCCTGCATAGGCCTGCAAGCTCTCAGACCCTTTGTAAGGCTAGCCTCCTGATTTTATGCCTATAGCCTTTTGCTAGGGGCTTGTGACCCTACTGGGCCCCCAGGAACCTTCTGTCATCCCCAGTCATTTCACCCTTACCTCCCTATGTTGTGTGAGCAGCAACAGCTCAGCTGGGTGTTGTTACTCCCTTGCTGCTTGCAGCAAACTGCTAGCTCAGCCCTGTGGGCCAGGATCTGAAATGGCCACCTCATCAGGGCTGGCCTGCACCTGCCGGTTGCCTGCTCTCAGCCTTAAAGTGGCATATACCAAAGGTGCTCTGCCATGCACACACACATGCATCTATATACATATAAAATTTAATATATAAACATCTCCTTTTTCCCCTTTCCAGTCCTTCCCAAATAAGTTATCCATGATAATACATCAGTCATGTGAAATATTCCACTGTGTCTCTGTAATCCAATTCCATTATAATTTTTGTGATTGCACTAGGTCCTCCAGTTCTTCCTGTTCATTCCCTATGATTTTCACATTAGATAATAAACATTTCAGGTAACTGATTGTCCTTTTTTACCCATGATAATATTGCTAAGGCTTCTGTTGTCTCCTCTTATCCAAGTATCCAGGTCTCCTGGCAATTTATTAACTGGGCATGTCTACACATGCAATTAGTGCACCTGACTAAACCCTGGTACAGTTTGCACTGCAGTTTATTGCTCCTGGGCACAGTATTTACATCTGCTTCCAGGACCTCAGCAAGTTGAGCCAGGGCAGAGCAAACCCAGCTGGCAAGGAGTCTGGAGGTCAGCCTGCCAACCCGCGGCTGCTCTGACCCAACTCAATGTGTTGTGGAGGGGCTGGCTGGGGCATGAGAGTACGTGTGGGGTAACCCTTGTGCCCCAGCAAGCCCTGTCAGTGTCCATATGTGCATTGCAGCAGAGTACATAACTCTGCTATAGGATAGCACTTGTATCTGGCACTACTATCCTATGGCAGAGTTAATTAGTTTATTCCATCCTCATAGCACATGTAGATGCTAAAGTTTTATTGCAGAGCTAATTAGGCAACTCTGCAGTAAGTGTCTCCACTTTAGATCTTTTATCTCCTTCCCCCATTAAACCTAATTCTCTCCTCACAAGGTTAGTGAAGTGGTACATAGAGACAGCCTTCTTCCTCCTCAGATGGGCCCCATTTCTTTTCAGTAGTCCTTTTTGGAACAGTATCCCATGGTTGACAAAGTCAACGCTCCCCCCTGGTCATACCACCTATGCAGCTACATGTTGTTCTCCAGAATGTGTCTGTTCTCATCCAGCCACTATTCTTAATCAGAAAGATCGATAAGAACACAACGTGTTCATTTCTCCCTTTCACTCTCTCTCTTTCACATATAGAGATATCTGGTTGCTTTTGATTTGCTCAGGGTTGCCTCTGGCAATAGCATTAGTGCCTACGTGAATGAGCAATACTTTGACAGTTGTCAGAAGTCTGGATGAGTCTTGGCAACCTTTCCATGACATCTTGGATACAGGCTCCTGGAAGGCAGCAGACCTCTGAAGCCAACAGGCCAGGACAGCTAATAGTTGCATCTGTGCCCCATCATCCATTGCTTCCTTTTGGCAGTAGTGCTCTCAACCTTCTCACCCCTTGGGGTATGTTGTGTCACCTCTTTTGCCTCCTCCTTATCTGGTGGCAGGGTTTTTTTTACCTATTCTTTAACTGGACAGTCATTACACATTCAGAATAGGAGTGTTCTCTGCTGCTAGAGGTGACAAACTGCCAGCTTCCACCTTCCAGTGTATCTGGGTCAGCTTTGTCTGTTCTTCTTCCATGATGCTGGAGATATCTTTGTGCACCGAGTTGATGAAGTCCTCATGTTCACAAATGTTTCTGAGCTTAGTAAATCCCCTCCTGGACAAAGCCCAAACAGGTACAGGCAGAGGAAGAATTGGTAGTGGCAGTGGCTTTGGCACTGTGATATCTAAAAGCCATCTTGTAGATTCCCTTGCTAGCTCCTTCCTCTTTTGCTTCTACCTCCTAGACAATTCCTTCTTTCTCCTTTGCCTGCTTTTACTCAAAAAGCTTATAGTGAAGGAAGGGTAAGAAAGTGGCTGGGTAGACTCCCCTGTTTGATGGTCTGTTCACTGGTCATGATATTGCTGGATTCTGAATAGCCTAGCTTTTTAGGCTAGGCAAGCCCCGCCTCTTCATCTACAGCTGCTAAACTCATCACCCAAGAGCTCCTCTCTGCTCTCTGTCCCAAGCAACTTTGCAAAATGGTTGCCAAACTGAGCTAGCATCTCCAAGCTCAAATCACTCACCAGCACTCACAAACCCTCTACACAGATCACCAAGGATTTCTGCTCCTCTCTAAAGCAAGGGAGCTGTTTGCTGGCCTAGTGTCACTTGTTTGGGTGAGAAGGGTTCATTGTTCAAGCTTGGGATGAACAGATTTCTCCCTCACCAAAAAACAGCCATATCTACTTCCATATGTCACCCAGCATTATTGGCAAAGATTGAGCTTAAAGTGCCATTGCTGATATTAATATTGAATTAAAATTATTATATCTTAGTATTATAAATTATATTATTATATATAATTCTCTCTATATAAAGGGTTTTGTCTGTCTGTATGTCCATAATGCTTGGAGCACTCTGATTGGTTATCTCAGCAGCCAGTGCTTACTGAAACAGCCAATCAGAGTGCTCCACACAGAGTGCTCTGCGAAGCACCACCATGACAGCAGGAATTGAGTGGATGGAGGGGGTGGTGAGGTCAGTGCCACTGGCTTCACCCTCTTCCCCCCAGCCCTGCTCCTTGGAGGCAGTGGCGGTGCAGGGTGCTGGTGGAGGGGGACAGAGGGAAAGGCGGGAATGGAGTGAGACAGAGAAATGCTGCCATGATGTCGGGGATGGAACAGCCGGAGGACCACTTAATACATTTTGACAAGCTGTTGAGAGCCGCAAGGATAGCCCCACCCCTTAACAGGTGCCCTGCCCTCTGGTCACCATCTTGGGACTGAAAGTTCCACCCTCTAACCTGTGATCTTTGCCACTGGAGTTCCCGCCTCTTGCCCTGGAAGTACTCTGTTTGGGAAGGGGGCTTGCCATCTTTGAACTAAAAAAACCAAATTATATACTAAAAATCAAACATCTATAATAACATATTTTAATTTTGTTTAAAAACATATTTTTCCTCATTTGTGTGTTTACATTATGCAATCACCTCTATATATACAATAGCTCAAAATGAAGTCTTACTCTTGTATATTGTGGGGTATGTGGAAGGGTGTGGGGGATATGGATGGGTGGGTATGGGGTTTATGGGGGATGTGGGGATGTGTGTGGCTGTGGGGTATGGGGGGAGTGTGTAGATGTGGGTGGGTGGGTATGGGGGGTTTGTAGGGAGTATGTTTGTGGGGATGTTTCTGTGTGTGGGTGGGTATGTGGTTTATGGGGTGTGTGGAGGGAGAGGGTGGCTGTTTGGGCTGGGTAGGGGATGGATGTGGGGTGTGGGTGCATGTGTGTGGTTGGGTGTGTGCATGTAGCAGTGAGCGGGCCCCCCCCCCCCCCGAGACACATAGGTATGTGGGGGGTGCATGTTCGGTTTGTAGAGGGGTGTGGGGGAGGGTGTGGGTGGGTGCAGGTTTGTGGGTTGTGTAATTTTGCTGGGGGAGGGTGTGGCTGTGGGGTTTGTGAGGTAGGGTTTTTGGGTAGGGTGGGGTGTGCATGGGAGCCCCTCTTGTGTGTGCTTCCTTGAGCTGGTCAGCACCTGCCCCTGCCCTGCAACAACCCAGAGTCCCTCTGCTCTGTGGCACCTCCCCACCACTGCCAACAGTGCACAGCCCCTGCCCCATGCTGCACCCACTCCAGGCTCACCCCAGTGAGAGTGGATCAGCCAGAACCTGGGGACAGCTCTGGCCTGGCCCGCACCATGTCTGCTCTGCACCGCCCACCTGTGGTACATCCTGCTGCCCACGGTGGGGCTGGGGTGACTCTGCAGCTAGACTGCCTTTCTAGGTAAACCAGGTGGTGGTGGCTTCTTCCATCTGCTGCCATCACTGGTCCCAGCCCTGTGGTACCAGTGGGGACCCGCACTACGGCCCCGACGTGGCACACCTTGCACCTGCTCCAGACTCATCTGCCCATGCTAAATAGTGGCAGAAGCAGCACCAGCTGGGCAGAAACTGTTGCTCAGTGTACAGGAAAAGTGGACCCTCCTTCTTGCTGCTGCCTGGTGCTCCCAACTACAGCTCCCCAGACTCTGTACTAGGCTGCTGTGTAGCTCTGCCACCCCTCTGCTCTGTCACAACTGTCCCAGGCTCCAGGCAGCTGTAGCTGGGAGTGTCACATGGCAGCAAGGGGGATGGCCACTTTTCCTTTGCACTGAGCAACAGTTTCTGCCTGGCCGGTACTGCTGCTGCCACTATTTAGCATGGGCAGGTGAGTCTAGAGCAGGCACAGGGTGCACCAGGTTGGAGCTGTGTTATGGGTCCCCACAGGTACCATGGGGCTGGTGCCAGTGGTGGCAGCAGATGGAAGAAAACTGCCACTGCTTCATCTGTCTAGAAAGTCAGTTTAGCCTTGGAGCTGCCCCAGTTCTGCTGCATGTCTAGGGGGCGGTAGGATGCACCCCCACCTGACAATGCCGGAGCCAGGCAGGACCACAGGACCCACTATGGGATGCACAAAACCCCTCTGTGGGCTGGATCTGGCCCAGGGGCCATATTTTGCCCACCCCTGTCCAAAACCAACCTTAATTTAACTACCCCCTTCTCTGACAATGAGTTCAGCACAGCTCTTAAAGTGATCAAAACTTGCAAGGCTGCTGGACCAGATAAGATATTCCCAGAATTCATTACCAAGTTCAGAACCACAATGAAAACATGGCTTCATAAATTCATATATAAATGTCTAGAAAGTAACAGACTTCGGAAAATCTGGAGAAAAGCTGATGTCATTGCTATCCTGAAACCCAGTAAGCCAGCAGAGGATCCAGAGAGCTACTGATCCATCTCACAACTCTGCAGTACATACAGACTCATGGAGTGCATAAACCTTAATAGAATAAAGAAAATCATTGATCCCTAGCTCCCAAAGGAACAAGTTGGCCTTCAGAAAAAGTGGTGTACCACTGACCAAGTTACATTGCTTACATCTGACGTAGAAAAAGGATTTAAAATGAAGCAGAAAACAGGTGTGGTCTTTATTAACCTTACAGCCACCTATGATACGTTATGGCACCAAGGTCTCAAATACAAGCTGCAGTCTGTGATACCTGACCACAAGCTATGTACTTAAATCATGAACACAATCTCCAGCTTATCATTCAAACTTACTACTAGCTAAGGAGAAAAACATGGAGTATGAACACTAAAGAATAGAGTCCCTCAATGGTCAGTGCTAACACTAATACTTTTCAACGTATATACCTCAGACTTTCTGTATACAACATCTAAGTGATACATATATGCTGATGATGTTGCCATAGTAGCCCAAGGAATATGCATGACAGAATTGGAAAAGACAGAGTACTGATATTGAACTCACTGCTGTGACTATCTCCAAAAGTGGCACTTGAAGTTGAGCATCAATAAATCATTATCATCACTCTTCCACCTGGACAACTGTCAAGGCTAGAACACACTGACAATCCTTCCCCATGATCATAGCCCAACCTGCCTAGGAGTCGCATTAAGGCATTCTCTATAGACATTACATTCTGAAGTCAGGAGCAAAATCTCTGTACAGGTAGTTGCCTTAAGATGTTCAACCAGAATAACATGGGGTGGTAACTTTAAAGTGCTCAGAACCACTGCACTTGCAATTTTATATGCCTTTTATAAGCAGAATATTTTGCTCTTGTATGGTCCAGAAGTTGTCACTCTAAAATACTCAACACTGTACTTAACAGTGAGCAGAGTCTCATAACAGGCTGCACAACTTAGACGCATGCAATGTACTCCCTGTACTCTGGGACATTAGATAAAGTGATATAAGAAGAAAGATTCTAATAATCATTCATTACTGGCAATACAGGTATGAGATGATGGAAAATCATCTGCTCCATCAACTATTAACTGAAGACCCAAGCATGTGGATGCTTAAGAGGCTTAGAAGTCATAAACCATTTGAAGCCCACACGCTTCTGGAAGAGACTGGGGATGCTGAACCAAACCTATGGGCAGCAATGGACTAGACCAACTGCTAGGAATGGTCAGACCTATTCATGAAGTGTTTTATACCTATGCCAAATGAGTCCTCTTTTGGAGATGACCTTGGCAGAGAAGTGTGAGTCAAGCTAAACAGACTGAGATCTAGATATGGACACTGCAAAACAACACTTCACAAGATGAACATCTTTGACAGCTCTCTGTGTGAATGAGTGTCCAATAAACAGCACAGCACTTAATCGAAAGCACCTGCAATCTTTGTGTGTCCAGACAGGGTAGATAGAATCTGCACACTGAGTGATTATACCAGACAGTGACTCATAGATTTGGAAGTTGATATCTGATGCCATATAAAGGAGAGAGTATAACGATTGTTATCAACACTATACCATATTTTAATAAACAATTGTATAGTATATTATATTATACAACAAGATAATACATTATATCATGATATACTACTACAAAATATATTGCATATATTATTATTATTAATACTATTACTACTACTTTATTAAAGATATTGGAACACTGTGGGTGTGTCTACATGTGCATTTGATGTGGGAGCAGTTTACTCATGAGTAAATGCTCCTAGGCAGGCATATACACATGCAGGGAAGCAGAAGCAGATTTCCTGCTAATGGCATCAAACTGCTCCTGCTTCCTGGGGCCCTGCCACCACCAGGGGGAGCTCTAGGCTCCTCCTGGGTGCTAGCCCAGGGGCTGGTAGGGAGCACTGAGCCAGGAGATAGCTGGGGTTGGGACATTACACCCTGTCCTTGAGGACTGCCTGCTGCCGGAATGGAGACAATGTCCCCCTTCCCTGGCAGCAGGGAGTTCCTGGTCCCAGCTTCATGATCAGGGGCAGGAGACATGGAAAGAGCTGCAGGGGTGGGGCAGGTCCTAGCTTGCTGCTAGCCGCCCCACTGGTGGATCAGGGCAGGGAGCTGGGACCTATCCCACCCCTGCAGCTCTTTCCAAACCCCATGCCGCTATCACTTAATTGGGGCACAGGGGAGGGGCTAGAGAGTAGGGCTGTGTGAAATATCATCGACTGTTTCATTTTGACACTGTTTCAACTCGTTTTGAGCTTGAAACAGTGAAATCAAAATGAAACAAGGCTTTGAAATGGCCCCAAAACAAGGGCAGTTGAAACGTTTCAAAATGTTACAAGTTACGAAGCTGAAGCTGAAGCTGGGCTTGCTGGCAGAGAAACTGAAAGTAAGGAGAGGGAGCGGGAAGAGAGGGGAAGGACTGCTCTGATATTGACTGTATACCGGGCCAGTGACTGTGATCCTTCCCTGAGGTCCCTTCCAATCCCAGTGCTCTGGGGGAGGGATGGAAAAACAGCATAAAAAGCAGCATTGTTTGAACTGAGCTGCTTTCTGTCTTGGGGTCAGTTACTGAGCTGTCTTCCAGCAGCTCAGCAGTATCAGACAACAAAGGCTATCATTCATTTCCTACTTGCTAGCCTAGCAAGTGGGATTAATCAATAACTTTTGCTTTCTATATCCTTTTATTTTATTATTATATTCATTGATTCCTTTCAATTTATTCCTCCCCAAAAATCCTCTTTTTGTTTTTATTAGTCTATTTTGATTCTTTTCCTCCAGAAAAGAAATCTGTGCTTTCTCTCTTAGTGTGCATTCCATTCACTGTGCAGGGAAGCATGGCATATATTGCATAATATAGTATAGAATTTATACAGGCACATATACATACATTTATATATTTTATTTATTACATAAATACATGCATACATTATATAAATATATTACATAAATCAGAGTACATTTCAGAAGAAGACAGATTTTCCAGCACAAGGCAAAGATACTATGAAACACACCATCAAGCGTGCTGGAAAGGCAGCTGGCAAGCCTTCAGGGAGGGGTGGAAGAGGGGGTAGAGAGAGAGCTGTAAGTTCCTCCTCCCCAAACTGTGATGCAGCCTCTTTGCTACAACAACCAGGCATGAGGCTTCCATTAGTTGTATAGGCAGGAAGGAGGGGGAAGCAGTGCCAGTGCCTGTGCCTAAGTCTGCATCCCTTTCAAGAGCACCAGCCATAACCCCCACCTCCCACCACCATGACAACAGGCAGCAGCACTAGCATGACAGCACTCCCATTTCACTCCCTATGCTGACCCTTCAAGTACCAATGGAAGAGCTGGAGATGGATCTGAGTGCCATAGAAAGGGAAAGTCTGGGGGAGAAGGGGGAATCATCTGAGTTTGTGCTCCACACCCCTCAAGTTTCCCCTAGAGCCAGGTCTCCTTCCCTAGAAGGCACTTGGGAGGAGGTTGAGGTAGAGGGTGTGAAGGCAAGTGGCTCAGTTGAGTCCACTCCTCTACTTGCTGTGTCTCTGCCTGGTGAGGAGGGAAAAAGGCAGCATCTGCACATGCACCCGCAACCCAGAAGTGAGGGGCTAGTGTGCTCTGGGATCATTTTGAGCTGGCAGATGATCCCACATATTCTATTTGCTTGCACTGCCAAGCCAAAACCAGCTGGGACAAGGGAACAAAACACACGAGTACCACAGGGATGCTGATGCATCTCTACAGGCAACACCCCCTTGCCCTTGCTCCTCCTCAGCCTGGCACCAGTGGGAGTATGCCCAAAAAGAAGCTCCCCTCTCGCTCCAAAGCCCCCATCCCCCTGAAGCAGAGGCAGGCCACCCTGAAACAGTGGGAAAAAGGCAGACAGAAAGGGGGCGCATTGCAAAGGTGAGCGAGATCTCCCAGAGCATTGGGGAGATGCTTGCTGTGGATGGCCAGCCTTTCTCCTTTATTGAGCGGTCGGGGTTCAGGCGGCTCATGGCCCATCATACTAAGTGTCTGCACACACCATCTTCAGCAGGACAGTGGTGCCCACTCTGCATGAGCATGCAGGGAGTACTTGAGGGAGGAGCTGTGCAAGGCAGGTCTGCAGGTGGCCTTACACTTTACTGGTGTAGAGAGTCAGGGAGGCAGAACGATGGAGGTATGGGGATGTGGAAGAGGGGGATCAACTGTCCTGTGCCAGCATGCCATCCACCAGCCAGTTTTCTCCTCCACCACAGGCACTGCCAGTGTGGGCTGAGGGCATGTCTTCCATGGTGGAGTCCAGAGGTAGCAGACCCCACCATCAGACAGGTAGTCCTTAGGCCTTGGTGGCTGCCTATCTGGCCAAGGACATGGAGCCAGTGCTGTGCAGCCCCTTGGCCTACTGGAAAAGCTGTAGCCAGACGTGGCTGGATCTGGCCACGGTTGCCCTGGAATACCTGTCCTGTCAACCGACCAGTGTTCCAAGTGAGAGGGTGTTCAGCATTGTTGGGGATGTAGTGACACCACACCACACCTCCATGGATCCTGGTTTGGTGGAGCAGCTGGTGTTTCCCAAGGTGAACCTCCCACTGCTGGGGTTCCCCAAGCTCCATATCTATGAGTTTCTGTACCTAGGAGGTTGATGAAGTGCAATTCATAGGCTCAGCTGTGAAAAGTAGTTTGTAAATTCCCTTTGAGAATCAGGCCTGAGAGATTGGAGACAGGTGGTGTTCCACTCTCTTCACTTGGTTCCACATGCCAGCTCCACAGTAATGGGGTCAGTACTGGGAAATCCTTTTCTCCCAGCATCAGCTCCATGACAGTGGGGTTGGCACTGGGAGACTTTGTTTCCCAGTGCTAGATGCATGACAGCGGGGCTTGTGCTGGGAGATAAGGATTTAGCAGTGCCAACCCCACAACTGCATATCTGGCTCTGGGAGCTTCCTGCTGGCGGGGCTGGGAGATAAGGATCACAGGGCAGTCACAGGACTCAAGCTGGGAGATGAGGATCTCCTAATACCAGCCTCATGGTCACAGAGCTTGCACCAGGTGATAAGGATCTCCTAGCTCCTGCTTCCCAATCACAATTTTGGAGCAGGGCGCTTTGAGTTCCCTGTTGCTGGGACAGGTGGACATAGTCCTTGCCCAGGCACCAGTGGCAGAGCCTGACCTGGCAGTAGGCAGCTCCCAGGGGCAGGGACCCCTGGTGGTCAGCTGACCGGGAGCAGATTTGCTCCCCGTCAGGAGTCTGCACGAATGCTACTGTATAGTAAGTAATTGCAAGTAAATTTGCTACTTGTGTTTGCAAGTAGGGAATTTACTCATGATTAGTGAGGTTTACTGAGCAGTAAGTGTGTGCATATGTAGATGCACATGCTTACTGCATGGTAAACTATGCCATTGCACAATATAGTGTCTTGTGTAGATGAACCCTGTGTTGGTTTTGTTAGTAGATTTAATATAAAAATGATACAATTTCTAAGCTAGTTGAGAAGTGAATAGTTTTTTTCTTGTGGTTAACTGGAAATAGATTGAAACCCTGCCTTTACAAAGCAGAGCAGAATTTACCCTCTTTACAATTTCAATAAAGGAAAAAAATGCTTTGTGTAAACTCTAGCAATTATCTTGTATATTTTATTGTAATGTGAGCAGCCAAGCATAGATAGTTAAAATGATAAAGATAAATAAGTAAATCCCACTTCTCTTGTTATGGCTTTGGAGCTGCACATCTGTATGAGAAAAGAAAGAAGGGCAAATGAAAAGGTTTTTATGAGAACTGTTAATGTATAATAAATATATTGATGCCATCTTTCTGCTAGTACCCCCCGCTTTAAGTCACTTGACATAGAAGCATAAATATTTCCTAATGAACGGAAAAGCAGAGCAAATAACCTTTCCCATGAAGACAGTTAAGCAACAGTTTATCACTTTAATTCATTTATTAAAAAATAAAAGTCCTTTCAATGACAATTTCAAAATGCTGGGCTTGGAAAATCCTGGTTTTAGAAAGAGGATGATGAGGGAGAAATCTTTATCCATCTTTTTAGAGGGTATGCAGTGCTTCCCAGGTTCTGAAATTATTTTATTCTGTGCCAAATTTATGCTGAATTTTCTAGTGTTTTTTGTCCCTCCTCCTCCATCAGCCCCCTCCAATCACTGAACCTTTCTTTCCCATACATGTCAGTCATTGTACCAGAACAAGTACCCTATAGTTACAATGGGTGCAATTCAGCCCTGTGAGAAAAGCAGACAGCTTGGATGGAATTTATGCCTTTTCTGTACATTCGGATTTTGTATAGCCAGCAAATGGTGTACTTACCATAGTGCAAACCAGCGTGCTGACAGGCAGAAATGCTATTTACATCTATGCAGTTTAGCCTGGTTTCAAGCTAAAATAGCAACTCTACATATAGATAGTAAGGTTGTGCATTGGGGGACTATGCAAGTTGCTGCTGCCAATAACTGAAATCAGGGTAAATCCTAACTGTAGGAAAGGCCATGCTAGGGTTCTTAGTCCTTGCGCTGGTATTCTGCACAGAGGGCTCGTTGCTTGAAACATGGGCATTGTTTATGTGTTGGATTTTATTTATTTTTCTTTCTTTTCTGTTCAGTCTCATTTATATTCAATAGGCTAGCTCCTAGTGTAATGGAGATTATTTTCAGCATATAGGACACCTTTAGGATTACATAGGAACTGTATGGACAATGGAGGACTTGGGAATGAGGACCTCAGGGAGTATGTTTCTCTAGATTTGGGTCCTTATTTAAGTGGATTTTTCCCCAGCACCAGGAGAGGAAGGGACTGGTTTACTTTGCTTGTGTACAAAGGTGCAAATTGCATCAGTGTAGCTGGCTTCTCTGGGAGTTGTCAGTCAAAGAAATGAATGTAGTGCCATCTTTGTTTACCATCTCAGGGGTTCTGCTAGAGGATCTGCTTAAGTCTCCACTCTTCAGTTGGCAATAAACTCTTTTTGGGTAGAGGGGGAAACTGTTGAGTGACTCATTTTATTACAACCTTTATAAGAATGTGCATTTCCAAATGAACACTCCAGATGAAGGCTTGTTTTTCATTATGTTGAAATGAATGTTGCATGAAAAAAATAGAATTTTCTCTAATTTGGTCACCAACCAACTCTTTATTATAAAACAGATCTATATTAGTTGTATTGAATAACTACCTGGTATTGAATAATTTGGTGCAGTGCTTGTGGGATTCTTTTCAGTGAAAAGTCCTATATAAATATACTTATAAAAAGTTACCTCCCCTAAATATTTTTGAATGAAATAGTCCTAGTTTTGTAAGTCTCCTCAGGTAGAGGAGTTTTGTAAGTCCTAGTTTTGTAGGTTTTGTAAGTCTCCTCACTTTAGCCCATGTGCTGATTGCCTTAATATTTCTCTTCTCTGGCCCTTTCCCTTTCCTGATTTATTTTTCTAGAGACAGAATATGTGGATTACTATAATGTCATTTGTGGCTACCTGAAAACATTGTTTCTACCAGGAGAATAAATATTTTTTTTGTAGAAACCAAAAGTGTGCAAACCTTCATGCCATTTCTTCTAGATCAAATATGGTGGTTATGGGAAAACAAGAACCCAACTGCAAATGGATATAAGTTGCTCCTAGGAGAGTTTCTCTCAGAGAAACAAATGCCTTTACACTTCCCACAGCTTAACTCCTCCCAGGTAACAAGAGGAGTCAAGCCATAAGGAAAGGCTCCTTTGCTAACCAGAGACTGGGGTCAATCCCATCTAGAGTAGGCATGGGGTGGGGGGAGTGTAGGGATTCATTATTTGAGGCTGTAGTTATGCTAAGCTACAGTTAAGCTGGAAAGAGGGTCAGGAAAAGCAGGCCTCACTGATTGTTGAGTGACCTGATAAGGAAAGCAATAAATAAAAAAACACATGAATTAGTAAAAATGCTGATAAAGAAAAGCAAAAAGCAGTAGCTGAACAGTTTAAAGTAGAGAGTAAGAACTCACTAGTGAACTCAACAGCTTGAGAAGTAAAAAGTAAGAACACGCCAGTAAAGATAATAGAGGTGAGCTGCAGATGTGCAAACTTGGCATAGGCAAAATAGAAGCTAGCAAATAGAGCAGAGCTGGCATGAGACAGGGGTATCTTGGGTGTAAATACAGGGGCTGAAAGACTTGTTTCTTCTAGTGACCTTGGGAAGCATGACATCAGATAACAAGTTGCTATCCTTGTTCTGGGCAGATTCACTGAGTTGGGCTGATTGCTAAACAGACCAGCTAGCGTACTGTCCCAGAGATAATAAACCTCTCTGAGCTTTGCCACCAAACTTGAATTTGTGCTGTTCTTTCTGCATTGCCTCTAAAAGGCTGCTTGCTAGCCTTCCAGAAGATGTAGACCCACACATCAAACGCATATGTAGACACCAAAGGCGACTGCAAGCCAGAGCCTGGCTAAAAACACTCCCACGTGCCGCAGAACAACAGGCAGGTGCTCATGCCACTCCTGTAGATTGGAAGGGGAGGGGATGAGCAGATACCAGCTGCTCGCTACTGGTTGCTCATACTCCCAGGACTGTAGCGTGGGAAGCAGGTGTGGGCTTTGCCATGTTGCTCTGTCCTGTTGGCTCCTGGCAGCAGGAGCCAAGTGAAGAGAGTGGAGCCAAACCCCCCTGCTACTTCTCACACTAGATTAGTGTGAGGAGCTGGCATGGGCTTTGTCCAGTTATTCCAGTTTCCCCCAGTAATGGAAAGACTGAAGCAGCTGCTGCTTCTCACTATTTCCCCAGACCATGATCACTCTGGTTTCAGGAATGTGCAACGAACAGTATAGAGGGGGCAATGCAGGCTGTGAATGCCTTTTCTGCTTCCTCTCCTGGAATCGTTTGTAGTAGTGGACATTTTTCACTGCTAGAAATGAATGCTTCTATGTGGCCTGTCTCCCCCTCTGGTCTCTGTTCCTTTCTCTGTGTCTCCCTCTGGTTTTGACTGTAAATTATGTCTTGGGCAGACAAAAAACAATCAAAACTAGAAGCTATTGTGCAATGTTTTGGTTTTAATGATTTGAAATTTTCTGACAAAAATCTGTCTCAGTGGAAAATTCCTGATTAACTTAAACAATGCAGTTGCAAATATAACTGTGGTATATTGTTATTTAACAATGGACAATACTACAGGTGTATTGCAGAGTCAGGGAAAAACGGAACAACTTCAGTGTAACATGATGGGTTTAAAAGATGCAAAAGCATAGTGGATTTGCTCTTACTTAAGCTTAGTTGTTTCCATTTTTTTTTTAAAGTAAGAGAGTGGCAGAGTTAAAATAATCCTTCTTGACTGGCAGCTAGAGTATGTGTTCCTATTTTTATATTTTCCCCAGAAATGGTACAAACCTGCAGTTTAATAAGCATTCCTTGATTAAAGTCTTTCTGCGTTTGTCTGTTGTAATGTGAGGCTAGATTGAGCAGAAAGAAGACATAAGCGTCATAATGACTTCTAGTGTTTGAAATTATTTAATTTGGTCCAAATGTGGAATTTGGTGAGGCTGAATCTGACAGTGCAAATGTATTTCTAATTGCATGTTTTAGAATACTAAGCAGAATCTATCAACCTCCTTGTCAGAGCCTTCAAGCAAACATACCATTCAGGAATCCTCTCTTAAAGCACAGAGCACTGGAGTCACAGGAACTGGGTTAAAGGTGTCTCAGTTTATGTAGATACTGTATGTTATCTCTACGTGCTTATTTAATTAATTGACTCTATCTTCCTTCTCTATAATTGGGAGCACATAGTTGTTGTTAAATAACAGCTCCAGAATCACCATTACACTCAGTGTTTTCTCAGTGGTTTAGCCTGTAATAGACTGTTAGTAACTGTTAGTAGAACTGAAAGTAATTTAATTCATGGTGGGAGAGTTTGATATTTTATAATGGTACAAGAGGCTCACGCATCCTAGTGCCCTTTGTCTCTGGTAACAATAGGCCTGTGGAAAGATACATGCCAAGTAGTTTTCGTTCCTCCAGGTCCTGTCTCAGATACTGTAACTTGTTTTTCCTTATGTCATCTCAGCCTTTGCTCGTATAACATTCATTTTTTTTTTGGCTGGGAAGGCAGGCAGCTTCCTCAAAGATGGCAGTGCCTCTGCATTGCTCTAGTCAACCATGAATATCTCTCAGTGGGCACATCTACACATGCCATTAAGGTTTGTGCCAGAGTTTATCATGGTGCCTTAATGGCATGTGTAGATGCTCAAACTGGTCACAAGAGTGCCCCAGCATGTGGAGCCCTGTGGCTAGGCAACAGACATGGGTCTGGCCCCCTGCTATAGCATGGAGACATAGGTCTGGTCCCCTGCTGCCTGGGCACAACTTATGCCCGGGGCAACGTTTACTTAGGTTTAGGTGCCGTTATTTTTGCTGCCATAAGATAGTACTGTCTCCATCAGTGAAAATTAGTTTGGTGTAGTCTAATAGTGTTGCACATGTAGACTACATGTATACTACAGCAAATTAGTCTACTGTGCAGTTATGTGCATGTATAGATGCACTCAGTGGGCGCATCTACACGTTCATTAATGCACCTTAGATACTACACATGTAGTTCAGTACTTGCTTCATAAAATACTATCTGAATGCACAGTAACTAGAGATGCCGCACACTAGCACTGGTGCACAGTTATTTTGTGATGCTTACTGTTCAGTAGTCTAATAATGCAGCGCAGTGGCGTGGCAGTTAAAAACCAGGCTAATAACTTACTGTGCAGTTTTATAATGCTAATGTGCAGTAAGCGTCTTGTGTAGATGTGCCCAATATGACTTATTTGCCTAGTTATAGTAAAGAAAATTCCTTGGTGCTGAAAACTGCTGGGAACCCTTTCCTTTTTCTTTCATTTTGTGGAATTTCCTTGACTCCTACTCTACTTGTCCCTGGACCTTCCAGCAGTCTAGGGAAAATACTGAGACTAGCACAGCACTTCTTGCATTTCAATCAAATTTGAGGAGAACAGTATATTTTGGTTTCCAAAAATTTGTGCTCTCTTTTTAGAAACCAAAATATAAGAGTTTTCACTGGATGAGAAGGTGGGATAGATTATTTTTTTTAAACAAAGTGTGATTGGTGCAGAAATAAACATTGGAAAGGAGTGAAGTTGCACAGCAACCTTCAGGAAAATCAATTTATACTGAAAATGTTGCATCTGATTGTGAATACAAACTAGTAATCAGTTATTCCCATGAACAGCTTAAATGGGTTTGCTAATGTAAGAGTTTCACAAGCTAGCCTTGCATCTGTATCTGTACTGTGATTATATTAAGTGATCAATACTATACTGATTTTCATTTTTATATTCCCAAATATTTGGATGACTAAAGACAAGTAAGACTGAAGTTTGTTGTTGGCACATAGAATAAGGAATTATGTCGCTTGGGCCTGTTTTCACTAAGAAAAAAAACAGCTGGAACAAGGCAAATTCTAGCAAAAAGCAGAAAATGTATAATTTTAAAACAAATTAGATCGAGTTAAACGTTATGGAATAACTTTTAGGAAGACTTGGCCAGCTAACTTGTATCAAAATGACAACCGTCTTCCCTAAGTTTACCTTTCGTTTACTAACTTGAGTGAAGAGTGTTGTCCATAACTCTGAATACACAAAGCTATGAGTTTAACAGAGTAGCCTTTACTTGTTATCAGACAGTGGATCAGACTTCTGGCAAGGGGGATTAATGCAGGGATATGTTAACTTCAACATTTCTTACATAAAACAGGCACAGGAAACCTTTGCTATTCGCGGGCTTGGCATTCGCTGTTTCAAATATTTGTGAATGAGGAACCCGTATTTTAAATACATTTTAAACACTTATAGGAGCTCTTGGGACCTCTGCACTTGCTGCTGCCATGCTCCTGCTGTTGCTGCCATGCCACCCCCACCCCAGCCGCCAGGGGCTCTGCGTTCATGAACGCAGACTACGTTCACGAACGCAGTGCCTTATTCACGGATTTTGCCATTCGCAGGGGATAGGAGAACATATCTCCTGTGAATGGGGAGGGTCACCTGTATTTCATACTTTTACTTTTTTATAATCTATGACATAACACAATCGCATAAAGGCAATTGAATATTGATTATACACATACTGACATTTCAAATAGGCACATTCCAACTTGTTCTAAACACAAAGCATTTGGTTTTGCCCACTTAGTTCAAGTGGGTAACTGCTGATCCTAGTGGGAAATTGTTTACCCAGGTTCTTGAAGTAAGTCTTGTTGTTTCCTCCAGTTTTGGGCCTAGTATCGCTTCTTTCCACTTGCATTAAGTGGAACACATACCATAAGCTTCCTGGTTGAGCAACTTCAAGTTGTTTCTAAGTTTTTGACCCGTTAACCCTTTCCACTCATTCCAACAGAGTTTAGTCTATGGCTCAACCAAATTTTTGCACAAATTTTTCCCTAAAGAAAGCATATAATGCACGGCAGTTGCACACGCAGATAGAAGTTAGACTGGACTATGGACATCTACTTAGGTTTTAGTAACTGGAGAATTAGAGAGAGAGCCCTAATATCACTGATGATTTTATTCACTACAAATAGCAAATATGCTAGTAAGTATCTTACAATTAGTGTTTATCTGATGCTAGACTTTGAAATTGTACTGAAAAAAAAATCATTATTTTAACTTTGGGCATTTCTTGCATTTGAGATGAGAACATATTTCCATAAAATATCCAGACAGTGCCGACACTTCTCTCTATATGTACTCACATATGCACACACAGACATATACAAAGCTACTTTAATGCAGCAACTCATGGAAATAACAAGAGCTGAAATTTTTCTCTCTTTTCCCTGAAATGTTGCTGAGCAACTGCCCCCTAGACTGAGACACAGCATTTTCCACTAAGCTACAAACATAAGTGTTTGTACCAGATAAGGCAAGGTGAGGGAGGCTGGAGGCAACATATCTTATCATTTCTTTGTTGCCAGTGTAAAGGACTATGTAACATATGATGCAGTAGAGAATGAGACTTTTCTTAATTTTTAATGTGTTCCTTTTCAATTTTTAGATATTGTGTATCCAGAAGGATCCTGACCTTTAAAAATAACAGATCCAATATTTTTAATATATTTTTTTAAATATTCCAATACACTTAATTTTACCTTGAAAATAATTTTGGCTGGAATAATACATTTAATATACATGTATTATGAGGTATGCATATAGGCTGTGTGTGTTAAAAATCAATCTCTTTCTCTGGTATTTTATTACTTCATTTCATTTGCTCCCATGTAACACAAACCTCTTAGTTTTTCACCTCCAGGTTTAGGTTTTTTTGACACATACATGTCTACTATCCTGGGGCTGTTAGAATTCCCCTTTGGCCTCTTTGTATTGCAAACAATTAATTATACCATTGGTCCATTTTAGCTTTCACAGAACAGAAACAATTACAACATTAACTTTTAACAGGATAATAAACCTGTAATGGCACCATCAATAACAGAAGTTTCACATAGTAAATAATCTAGGGATGTTTTTCAGTTAATAAAAATTGTGTAAAGCAAGCTCTTATCCATTAATCTTAACTCCTGAAAATAGGGGGAGGGAGAGGACTCAAAAGTGAAAAGTTAAGTACATTCTACATACTAAGAGACTTATTTTTATTTTTTACTTTTAATCCTTAGGAGATTTGGTTAATACTTTTTGCTGCTGCATTCTTTGTATGTGACACTATTTTGTCTTATTTTTTATTTTTTCCCATTTTTTTACAATGATAGTAACCGATCAAACTAATCACTAGAAATATTCAGTAATAGGATTACTGAGTCCTATTATTTACCTCTAGGAACACAAAGGCAAGATAAAGTATTTCTCTCATCTTATTAAATACTTTTTTTTTACTTTACATTTTCAGTGTGTGAAAGAATTGCCTTACCAGACTAAAAGAAAAAAAAAAGTCTTTCTAGTTTAGTGTCCTATATTTGAAAAGGCTAAACCCAAATGCTTCAAAGGAAGCAGTAAAATCTCCTGCTGTGTGCTTAACTGAACATTATTTTAACATATAGTATATTCCAGAACTTCTGCTACTAAGTATGTTATATCCTGAAATGTGAAAGTATAAGGATTAGCACTTTCTGTAATTTTAGTAGTGTAGACCATTTTCTTATTTATTGTCTATATAAGAGAAATACACTATGCTCCCCCTTGAACACACAGGTGCTCAACATACTGTTTTAACTAGTTTGTTTGCTTTAATAATATTTTATATTCAAATTCTGTCCCCAGTGATCATGAGTTTGGATGAATAAATAGAGTGTAGTAATGGGTGTAGTGCCCTTTGGAATTTGTCAGAGTCATTAATTTTATTTCATGATTGTTAAGTGTATTATAGACCAAATTTTACCAGTAAAATATGCCTTTAATCAGCTGTAAAACTGCATACTAGCATTATTTCTGAATAATGATTTTCTTTCATAAGGAAGTCTAACTGCTAAACAGCTTCCTTTTTCTTTAATTATAATACACCTGGGGACAGAATTGATCTCACAGCATAGGTTTTAGTTGGAAGGGTAACATTTTCAGGCCACATCATTTGTAATAGTTCAGTGCAGTCAGTTTGAGCCTTGTTGCTATATTGATTGAAAGTAAGAGTGTGTACTCATGTAGGTACTGAAAAGAAGATGTTATACTGTAAGTTCATGTCTTAGCTTACTTCATGGTAACCTGTATCTGTGTGTGTGTGTGTACCTTCAGGATAAGGTTGATCTGCTTGTAGGTTAGAGACGATATGTATGGGGGATCATCACACTCGCCCTGTGTAGGACAAGCTGGAAAACTGACTGAAATGGGGTTGGGTAGGATGCCCCTGTGATATACCAACTTTGAATGAGTTTTAAGACCTTTGTGACTGTTATAGCCTTATGCAAGCTAGAGACATTCAGAAACACTGAGTTTGGTCTAACCAGCAACATGATGAAAACACACAGGCGAGCCTAGGGACCTTGCTCTGTAAAGGAGTTGAGATTTATTAATTAATGGTTAGTTTTGGACTTGTAAAACTAATGTCCTTGGGAGACTAAAGCTCCCCATCCATGGAACTGAGTCAAACCATAAAGCTACAATACATACCATCCCTTAAGTTTTCTTTCGAGGCTTGATACTGTGTAGAATAGGACCCATAATCAATGGCTTCTGTGAGGCAGATGAAAGAAGATATCTTTTTATAAGAGCATACCCCCATCCCCCATGAAAGTGAATTGTGATCACATATATGTACAATTAAACATGGATGTTTGATTGAATTTTGCAACAGCATACTACCTTTAGAGGTTGGAGTTTTCTGTACTTAAGCCACAGTACTGTCAGATTGGTAGGTAGCATTATAAGCAAGGCAATCACTGCAAATGTGCTGACTGTTCAAAGTGAGGAATAAGTCAAATTGAATTTGAACCATAAAGGCTTGCTTTGTGAAAATGCTTCTTAGTTTCATGAAATTACATTTTAAAAATTCAGGCTTACAAGCAGGATAACTGGTATTCAATTCCCCTTTGAATGCTGTATTTCCCAATAACACTTTATTTGACAGAGACATTTATATCACACTGGACTTCACAATCATGGTAAAATACAACTTTTCTGTAGTGGTAGAGATGTGGGCTTGAGTCAGGATCAGGCAACCCATGCTTCTTTCTCCACCCTGTTCAGTCCTGAGCAAAAGGTATGAACAAAAAGGACACTAAATCCTCAGGGTATATTATTTTTTTGATGTGACGAGATGGTGATGAATCATGCTGTTAGAAAGGCAGGTGAACTCTGGAAATGATTAAGCTTCATATAAAAGTTTATATTTGCCATATATTTCTATACAATATGATACAATTCTTGTTGATCTTCTCAGATTCTCTCGCATACTGAGACAGGAATCGGATGTAGTGACTGAGACAGAGAATCCAGTTAAAGATATCCAAGTTCTGTCTTGTTGTGAGTTAAAAATGTTAAATAATGTTAGTTCTTGCTTGTATCATGCATGCATTCTCCACATTTCTATTTCAGATTTCAACTTTCCCTTTATTATAACATACAGAATGAAAAATGTCTATCAGCCATGCCGAAGTGCAGTATGTTAAAATATGCCTCTATTTGCATTACAGTATTATGCTAATATAGGTGAGTGGGAAAAGGCACAAGATCTCTGAGGACCTGCCACCTGTGAGAGATGGCCTATTTGCCTTTTGTACAGTAGCAGCAAAAGACTTCCTGTGACAGAAAGATAATGGAATACTTTTACTTTCATTTAACTTCCTCTGAAGGTTTTTCCTTTGTGTGGGTGAATTTTAACCAGTGTAAGAACACCAGGATAGAAGTAAAACTAAGGACAATCAAGTTCATGTTATCCTGGAGAAAATATATAACAAGTGTTCTGAAATTTCTCTTAATCCACCCAGACCCCAGGTTTTTTTTTCCTTTGATCACTGAAATGGAAAAAATTACTGCATACCTGGAAAAACAGCTACTATAGAAAATGAGCCATCTTTCTTTAATTTGTAAAGCTAAATACTTTACCATACTCTCATTTTTCCTTGCTCAGATAGGCCCTGCTGCAGTGTCTTTCCTTGGAAAAACCTTATTATTTCCTAATATACTGTTAATTATAGTTTTTAACCACAATACTGGCTATTAATGTAGTTAACTCATTTGTTATTGCATTAATGAAACTCATTGGCCTGTTCCTCTTGACGCTTAACCATCAAACAAATCATTAACTATTAGTAAGTAATTTCATAGAAATTATAACCCCATTTACAATGAGTGAAAAGCTTTCAGTTTGTTTTTTACTGACTAAACAATAAAACAAACAAGTCACTAATTTTTAGTGCTATGCTCTTTAGAATTGTGCATGCAGCAGTTTCATTACAGTTGCAGTGCCAGGGAATGTAGCTATAGAAATTAAGGTTGCTGAAGGGTCAGGGGGAGATGTAATTTAGTCACTCCAGATGGTGAAGTCCAGTTTATTATTTACAGAGTAGGGAGTTGCCAAGAGTTCATTTAGAGGATACTGTGCACTTGTATTCAGCTATATTTAAACAGGCTTGTAATTACAGCTGATGTAGAATGCTGCTGTGAGAGAGTACTGATGGCTTTGGGGTTGAGGCACAGGACTCTTAGGGGATATGGCTTCAAATCCTGGTTCTGCCAAAAAAAATTCTTCTATGACTATGTCCAAGTCAACTAACTTACCTCTGGTTTGGTTCTTTCATGTGAAAAAGGGAGGCAATGATGATTGTTTGTCTAGTGCCTAATACCAGGAGGCCCTGTTTCTGATGGGGAGAGGGGAATGTGTGTCAAAACCTGATTATAAATACAAAGGCTCTTGAATATAATTCAGGGGCTCTTGAATATAATTTTAGTCAAGTTCTTAGATAAGTAACCTACAGAATATAGACATACCCCAGTTTGCCCCTGTTAATATTATGCAAACATTATGAATGGTTTTGTATACCCCTCTTACTAATTGCAATTTCCAGCAAAAGGAAGGAGACAGATCAATCAGTGAAGCTCATGTACATGTTATTTTTACTGGTATGGACTGAATTGCCTTTCTTGATGCTTTAGCCCTAGCTGTTCCCTCCAAGCCTTTTTCTTGTTTAACAAGGAATCTTTATTGCCTTTTCTATTAACTTCTCCTGGAAACGCATACAGCTGTTCTAGACACATTTTTTATTCTTTCTTTCCCATCCAAATTAAATAGAAAAATGTGAGGGGGTACTATCCTTAGCTTATTTGCACAATGTATATCTGATAGAGTCTAAAGTCTCCTTTTTCAGGAGACCAGCTTTTATTGTCACAGAAATTGACTAAATAATATTGGAAGGTTTGGATCAAACCTCCTCCTCCAAGGCTTGGCTGCTTCTGGAGTTCTTGTCTCAGAATTGCTTACCCTAGATCTTTGCTTTGGAGAGACATCCTATATCCCTTAAGTCTAGCATGGGGAAGTAGCTCATACTTCATTAATGTGTATAGAGTGACCATAATAATTTGAGGGAAATCTGGGATGGGGCAGTGTCAGGGGGCACAGGCACCAGCACACCCTCTCATCCCTTCCTCAGTGGCTCCCAGGAGCAGGATTGAGTAGGACAGTGTGGCGCAAGTGCACATGAATGTGCACCCCTTCCCTTCCCCCCACATTTGCTGGCTCCTATGACTGAGGCCAGGCAGGGCAGTGTGGTGCACATACATGCATACACACACACATGGATGCACACAGATGCACATGCACACACACACACGCATGACCCTGCAGGTCCTCCCCTTCACCCTGACTCTATGGTGCAAGCAACTCCATTTGCAACCCAGCAGAGTTTGGACCATTGACTGGGCTCCCTGGAGAAAACTGAAACAAAAGTCCTGGGTTGGCATGAACCTGATTCAGGAGCTGGGCATGTGTGGTGGGTAGGCACCAATCTGGGACTTCTGCTTCAGTTTTCTCCAATGGCTGGGATGCTGAGGCAGCCTCTAAAATCTAGGACTGTCCTGGCCTGTCCTGGGATATATTGTCATCCTACCTACGTAGTAGGATTGACTCCGGACTGTGATTTAAGGATAGTGATACACTCATTTGGGGCCTTATTGGACATGTCTACATTACTTCTGTGGAGTATCTGAATGCACCACCAAGAAGCTCAGCTCTTCTCACGTCATCCTTCACTACACATGCCAAATCTGGAAATAAGGCAGTATAGCCATCCTTGTTTGTCCCCTCTCCCTTTGCAAGAGACGGAGACCTAAAGAGCAGCAGCTCTGCCTCATTCCCAGTCTTGGTGTGTAGAGTGAGAGCAGGTGGGTGGAACGCCACTTTTTTAGTGGTTGACTCAGGAGAAGGGCAGAAGGGTCAATAACATACACATAATGAGCGCTGCAAATGAATAGCTTTATTTGAGATTACCCTTACTAAAGTAATATTGTACACAGAAGTTTGCATGCAATAGTTTGCCCTATCTTCGAACTCTAAAAAGCTGACTGCACTATACTTGACTCAAGCACAGACAGGTTGAAAATATTAGTTTATGGAGGACTGTTGGGAACTATGAGGAATTTACAAAAAATGTTGCCCCTTTCTCCAAATGTCAGATGCTTCACTGAATTGTGTTGGCATTCTCTGGCACTAATGCACATAATGAGAGAATATTTGACATTATACTTGATATCTCAGCTTAGGAACAAAACCAGAATGTCAGCAGATATAGTAAAGGTTATGATAATGGCTACAGCTTCTCTGGCTGACAGCTGTTGTCTGTGTTCTTTTGACTGTTTTTGAGTAAAACAAGCCAATTCTTTAAAAAAAAAAAAAAAGGGGGGGGGGGTGGAGAATTTGAGTAGCCTTTTTTGTGTAATGTTTTATCTGCTGATCCTAATGTAGGAATTGATTGAAGTTGGCCCTAAAGAAAGAATTTAATCTATTACCTCAACTTCTCCCTTTTAGCATTGAAATGTAACAGTCACAAGCAACTACAGCTATTCTAGCATTACTGGGTTCTTAATTTGTTCAACGTGTTATACAGACTTTAGATAATAAATAGGAATTTGTTCTGAACCAGAGCTACATGGAGTTTCTAGTTCTTTTGGGAGATGCTGTTTTCTCTTGGCAACTCATATTCAGTTCAGGACCACTAATACATTATTTAGGTTCTGGACAGCACACAGCGACCAAGACCATAGCAAATTAGGTGGAGCTGTTAAGCCAGCTGCTCTCTTCAAAGCAAACACATTCCCATCCTTTTTCTTTCATATGGTGTCAGATATAAAAATCTGAATCTATGAGCCACTGTTTGGTATTATTACTCAATTCTAGCTACCTCTTTTGGCCATTTGTAAGAATTCAGCTTTCATTTAAGCGCTGAGCTTTTTATTGGATATCACAATCCAAAAACATTATGAAGCATCTATGTCCAGATCTCAATCTGCTCAGCTTGACCCACACTTCTCTGTCAAGGTTGTGCTGAATGGGGGACTCATTTGGGGTTGGTATAAACTTCTGTAGGAATAGGTCTGACCTTTCCCAGTGGTCAGCCCACTCTTTTGCTACTCATAGGTTTGGTTCAGCATCCACAATCTCTTCCAGAAGCCTGTGGGCTTCATGTACAAAAAGTTATGATTTTTAAGCTGCTTAAGCCTCCATCTGTTCGAGTCTTCAGTTAATGGTTGATGGAGCAGGTGATCTTTGTCATCTCTTTCCTATATTGCCAGTAATGATGTTAGGGTCTGTCATTTTATATCACTTGGTCTAATGCCTGAGAGTACAGGGAGTACACCTGTGTGTACACTGGCAGCCTGGTATGAGTCTGCTCACTGTGAAGTACAGTGTTCAGCTTTATAGCATGACAACTTTTGGACCACACAGCAGCAAGATATTGCAAGTGCAGTGGTTCTGAGCACTTTGAAGTTGGCACCCCATGTCATGCTGGTTAAACATCTTAAGGCAGCTGCCCATACAGAGACTTTACTGCTGACTTCAGAATGTGATGTTTATAGGTGAGAGAAAGGCCTAATGTGACTCCTAGGTAGTTTGGGGTGTGCTTGTGGAGAAGGATGTAGTTGCCCTCTCTAATATTTGGTGTACTCTTGTCTTGAGAATTGTCTAGGTGGAAGAGTGAGGATTTATTGATACTCAAAGTACGACTTGGGGAGATAGCCAGCGATGAGTTGCATGTCAGTACTTCGTGTGTTTTCCAGTTCTGTCATGTATATTCCTTGTGCTACTATGATGAAATCATCAGTGTACATATATCACTTAGATGTTGTATGTGGGAAGTCTGAGGTATATATACATTGAAACGTATTGGTGCTAGCACTGACCCTTGGGGGACTGTATTCTTCAGAGTTCCTACTTTGCTTTTTCTCCTTATCTGGTAGTGAGTTTGGTTTGCTGGAGATCATGTTCATGATGAAAGAGCGTATCTTGTGGTCAGGTATCACAGGGCACATCCAGATAAGCGAGCAAGAGGCACACTGCAAAAGGCACACTGAGATTAGAAAAATGTTCTGTGCACTGCATATTTTCAGTGCGGACTTAAAATGTGATACCTGGAAATCCAGGTATAAAAAAACTCCAACAACCCCCCCCCCCCCCATGGAGAAAAAGTAGGGCAAAGCACAGTCCCACACCATGCCCTGAGTCAAGCAGACTTGGGTCTTCCAGAGATGCTCTGGTATCTGACCAGAGCATCTCTATGGTGCTCCTGCTGGCCTAGCATTCTCTCTCTGTGTGGGGGAAGGCCGGGGGGGGGGGGGGACAAGCAGGAGTGGTGCAAGACTGCGGCATGACCTGGGCACTGTCCCTGGTAAGTAGGGACTGGATATGTGTGCAGGGGGGAGGGAGAGGCGCGGATTGTGGGTATGGGGGAGGCTGTGGATGTGTGGGGGGCTTGTGTGGGGGTGGGGTTGTTGGTCGGGGGGCATGGGTCTCCTGCAGGGAAAACAGATCCCTGCTCCCCTCGCAGCAGCAGTGGCCATTGGGCGCTTATGGCTCGATGCTGCCAGAGCCACCCTGTGCTGTGATGGGGCCCAGGCTGCCTCAGACCTGGCACCGCCTGTGCCTCTTGTTGCTGGTCCAGCTCAGCCCGGCATGGAGCCATGCACCTTTAGGCAGTACCAGACCACTTGGCTGTCACCAGGGCCCTGGCACAGCTCGTGTTGCGCCGGCCAGGTCCTGCCTCCATGGAGCTGTCCTGGGGCACATGGGGGCAGGACCTAGCTTGGCATGATGCATGATCCCTGTGAGTGGTGCCAGGCCCCTGGTGACAGCCCGAGCAGCTCAGTGCTGCCTGAAGGTGTGCAGCCCCATGCTGGGCCAGACCCGCGACAAGCAGCGCAGGCGGGTCTGAGGTGATCAGGTCTGTGTCACGCCATGGGGGACTCTGGTAGCAGTGGGCCCTGAGAGCCTGCTGGCCACTGCTGCTGTGGGAGGGGGTTGTGTCATGTCGGGGGAGCTGTGGGCCCTGCGGCGGGGGGGGTCAATCCATGAGCTGTGCTGGGGGTTGCACGCTGTGGGGAGCAGGGGATTCACCCATAGTGAGCAGGCCCTCCCACACAGACCCCCCACTTGTACAGTCCCCCCAAAACCCACCCACAAACCCTACACCTCCAAGCCACCCCCACAAACTGCTCACTCACATACCCAGCCACAACCCCCAAACCCCTGCACAAGCCCCATAACCCCCGAATCTCACCCCCACAAAACCTACACCCACCCACAAGCTCCCCCAACCCCCATACAAACCCCACACCCTATCCCCACACAAACCTCACACCCTGCATGCACAGCCAGCCACATGGGATAGGACTTGCTGGTGGGACCTGTGGCTCCAGAGGCAGCTGCCCTGCTGCAGGGGTAACTGCTTCACTGCAGCCCTGCCCCATGCCCACACCAGTACTGGGACATATGGCCCCAGTCTGGAGGGGGTCCTGGTCACAGGAGCCACTTGTGGGGTGTGGTGGGCTGGGTGGAGGGGTGGAGGTGGCAGCAGGGATGTGCGAGACAGCGGGGTTGAGGGTGGGGGAGTGTACTGGGTAGGAGAGGCCACTAAAGCCAGGCTTAGAGCCCCCCTACCCACTAAAGCAGCCAGTGCAGGGGGAGGCCGGTCTGGGGGAAAGGGCCCAGCTCAGTCCCTGAGCCCCAGTTGAGGACTTCTCAGGGACAGCATGGGGCAGGGAGCAGAACAGCAAGGGATGGCACTGATCAGAGCCACAAAGCAGCGGGTGGGACAGCTGCAGCTGGACTCATGTCCTGGTACTGAGACAGTTGTGGCTGGGAGGGAGCTAGTTGGGGCAGGCAGGGGCCATGGGTTGAGAGTGAGGGGCAAAGACAGGGGCAGGGCACTGACATATCAGTGCTGCTCAGTGCTGCACATCCTGGTGAGCAAAGCGGGTAGGGGCAACTCTGATTTTTCTATGACAAAAGAACCCAAAAGTAAATGCCAAAATGTATAGATATTTAGAATCAATTTTTTTATGATTGGCTTCCAAACTGCTTTAAACTTGTAAATATATCAAGAAAACTTTGCCCAACTGATCTCTCTACATATAGTGGTGTTTCAGTCTAATAGTAGAAGAACACTATTTTGGGTATTTTAATGAGAAAATTTGGGTTTCTTATCAGAGAATTTGCAATTTTTAAACAAGAAACACCAGGTTCTCTGCTGGTGAGACAAGTGGCAAGACCCAGGCAGAGAAACCTGTCCAGGAGCAGCACTGGGGACCCAGCTGGAGTGCAGATGAGGTGGCTGACCCTGGGCATTTGGGGCCAAGAGGACATATTTTGACAGTTCAAAGTGGGCCACCACAAGGAGTGCATCTTCTGAGTGATAGCTGCCCAGATGGCAGAGTGGGGGCACCCTATCTGGGTCTGGCAGGCATGCAGCCATGGGGCCACAGGTCCAAGGGGGACGATGCTGTCACAGGTGGCAGCGTATCATAGCCAAGCACCAGCCCCCACTGCTAGACTGCTGCAGTGGGTAGAGGGGACAGGGGCCACTCCAGGTTTAGGGCTGCTTCAGCAGCCCAGCTGGAACAAGGGGTAATGTCCCCAGATACCAACTGGCTGGACCTCAGAAACCCATGAGGGCAAGTAGCCCTGAGCTGCTTGCTTTGGCAGGTTTTTATATTGCTGGGGCCAGCACAGGGCAGATTTTTATACTGCTGGGGCCTGGCCCCAGCTTCTAACTCCCCCTGGCTGTAGATCCGGGAGGAGCTGGGCAGGGCCAGTTTGCCTCAAGTGACACAACTTGTCCCACACTGAAGTGCATGTTCAGGCATGTGCACTAGAGTAAACATTTTTGGCACAAATTTGTGCTGCTCCTCTTTGAGCTGCTGCAAGTGCACATTCCTGCATGTGTAGATGTGCTCACAGAGCACAGTTTATATTTGAGGCCTTGGTTCCATATAGTATCATAAGCGGCTGTAAGGTCAATAAAGACTACGCCTGTTTTCTGCTTCATTTCAAATCTGTTTTCTAATCATATGTAGGTTAATGTAACTTGGTCAGTGGTACACTGCTTTTTCTGAAAGCCAGCTTGTTCTTTTCAGAGCTGGGGATCAGTGGTGTTCTCTGTTCTGTTCAGGATTATGAGCTCCATGAGTTTGTATGTAATACAGAGTAGTGAGATGGGTCAGTAGCTCTTTGGATCTTCTGTTGGTTTTTATTGGGTTTCAGGATGGCAATGACATCAGCTTTTCTCCAGATTTTTGGAAGTCTGTTACTTTCCAGACATTTATACATGAATTTATGAAACCATCATTTCATTGTGGTTCCAAGCTTGGTAATGAATTCTGGAAATATCTTATCTGGTCCAGAAGCCTTGTCAGTCTTGATCACTTTAAGAACTGTGTTGAACTCATTGTCAGAGGTGGGGGCAGTTAAATTAATGTTGGTGTTGGGTGATTGAAATTGTTCATGAGTTTGGTTGGTGTCTAATTTTTTCTGTATGTCGCTTGCTTGGGTTACCATACTTGCTGTTGTTGCACAGTATTTTCGCAATGGAGTTTGCTGACACAAGGCAATGTCATTTTTGGTACATTTGCCTATAAGGTGCTTAATGGTGCTCCATGTTTGTATGCTCAAGTGGGTCATATCCAGCCCTTCTATGGTAGTTAGCCATCTTTCCTTTTTGATATTGTGGAATGTGGTAGCCAGCTGTTCTGTAGTTCTTTTCTGGTTGCAGGGTCATTACCTTCCTTGATGAAGTTATAGCTGTTCGCACTGCTCATTCCAGCATGGCCCATAATAGCTTCTATAGTTTCTAGGTACACAGAGTTTGGCTATTTCAATTAGACAGTTTGTAAAAGTACTGTAGCCTTGACCAACCAACCAATGTTGGTTTCTAATGAATCCTTTAATTGGTTTGATTGTTGCAAGTTTTATTGCAGGTTACTCCTCTCACTGATACATAATTATGCTAAGCAATTTTAATGTTCATGTATTTCTGTAAGTATGAGCTCTAGCTTTAAATTTCTATTTATTCAAAGGTTATGTTTGCTATTATCAGGCTATTTGGTAAATGCTTATCCAGCTGCTCCATAAAGATCAACTTTAAGCATGGAGAGAATTGTTTACTCTTTCTAGGGTGTTAAGATATCACATAAAATTATTTTGCTGCTTGTTCACATTGCTCATTAACTTATATATATTTATTAACATACATATGTTAATAAACACAATATCAGAAAAAAAATCTTCACTTTTGGAACAGTAAGGCAGTGGAATAGACTGCCTAAGGAAGACGCGGGATCTCTATCATTGAGGATTTCAAAGGGAGGTTGGATAAGCATTAGTTAGGGAAGATCTAGGAGTAACTATGCCTCAAGCACTCAGAACAGAGCAACAGTTGGAAGCCAGATCACTCCTCCCATCACCATGGCCTGGATTCTTGGGAGATAACAAGAAGAGCCATGAACAGGTAGATATTGGAGAGGACTATGCTTAGCAGCAGAAGAAATGAAGCAGACCTGCACAAATGGCAAATGAAAGAAAATTAAACACCGGGGGTAAGTTTATGGAGTAGATACAGAAAGAAGAGTTGTGGCTGTCCAGTTCAAGGTTGTGATGTGTTGAGTTATGCTTGCTGTCTCCAGGTTGTAGAGCAGAGTGTTTGTTTTTTCCCCCCATGCATCTGGATTTTGCTAGTTGCCGCATAGGGCCATGAAGGAATGTTTTTTTCCTTTCCTGTGGCTATAGTATCAGAGTTTTTGTGGGGTTTTTTTTTGCCTTCTTTAGAAGCATTGGGTGTTGTTTGCAGCCGAGGATAGGGATTTTGACTAGGGTTTGCCCGTGTCCCTACTGGGAGTAAAACCTGGAGTTTCCTGGTTAAGAGGGTCTTTCTCTTTTGGGATTATGCCAATCACCACATTTTGGATCAGGAAGGAATTTTACCCCATTGGTAGGTTGTTATGGACTGTGAGGGCTTTCATCTTCCTCCATAGCTGGAACATAGCCCTGTTCCTTGATCTCTCTAGTGCATTTTAACAGCCCTTGCAGTGGTGGGACCTCATCCCCCAGCATTACCTATGGCAGGTCAGGATGCTTTTAATGTCTTTGGGTAGCATGCTTTGTAGTTGTGCAACAAGGTTGATTGTGTAATTTTAGGAAGAGGGTAGGCAAAGACTTGTATGGGATGGTTTAGATAGATCTGATCCTGCCTGGACCAAAGAACTGGACCAGATGGCCATTTATATTTTTCTATGCTTTTGTGTTTCTGTGTTAGTTTCTACTGCATCCTTTGTGTGGAAATATTATTGAAAATAATCTTTGAGCTCTGGTTGTTATGGCTATTTACCAGTAAGTGTACACATTTTCTAATTTTTTTATGGGGAAATACACTTTTGTTTCAATTCATGTGCTAGAGATTAACTGTAGTCCAAACAAGATTTAGCTTTGTCTGCAAAGTCTGCAGGAAGCTGTCAGATGTGCGTGGTTTGACCACTTTCAATCCCCAAATCTTCATGTGGAACTGCTGTAATTAATCTGACACAAATAATCTTTTCTGAGACATTCATGAAACAGGTATTAAAATTGCTTGACTGACAGATCAATATCCATCATATCAGGGCATCAACTCAGAAAATTTTATGCCACCCTGGTTACCCCCTTTCTATAGGCAGTAGTCTACTAGCAAATCAAAGTAAATTTGACCTTCAAAAATATTTTCTCTTATTCTTGTTTTAAAAATAATAATAATAAAAAACTCAAAGTGCATTGTTATGGTTGTAGGTTCTATAATGTAAATAGATAATTGTAAAGAATATCTAAATAATATATATATCTAATATCTAATATAAAGCTATAATTGTAAAGAAGATCTACTTCTTTACAAAATAGCTTGCTTTTCATTTCAACTTCCTTCCTACCTTTCTACACAAGTTACCTTTTGGTTCCAGTAATAAAGGATAATTTATTAGTGTAGTTGGGTGATAATTATCATTAGATGAAATAAATATAAAACACAAATGGTTTATAGATAATCAATAATCATGTACTATGTTCAATCCTTGATATTCAGGGCATGTCTAAATGGCATCATTATAATGAAAATCAATTTATAGCACAGCTGTGTTAATTATGGAGCTAGATTAAAGCCTTAGTCCTGCTCATTTTGATTCCTATTCGAGTAATGCTTTTTCTGTCTACTTGCAAGTGGATTTTTTGAATTATAGGTAACATTGGTGCACAAAAAATTCATATTATTGTAGCATTCTCAAGGTCTTTCATAGGTGTTACACAGACAAGCTTTGAATCCCTTTACTGTAATAATGTAAAATATGGAAAGAGCATAGAAGATTAAGGACAAACTTTAATGTTATATGCTCCTGTGTTTGGATTTAATCTGTGCCTGAAGATATTTTGACCTAAATTATAAAATATATTGCAGTTTCATAAGAGGCAACTGCAGCCAGTTCATTCTGAGCTACTCAGATTTAACTTCATGGAATATGGAATAGGTAAAATTATTTATGACCCATTCAGTCACAAGTTTCTGCTTTGGATTGAAGAGAAGACTATACATTTATATTCCTGTGTCACTCCATTATTCTCTGTACTCACCCCTTGGCAGTGAGAGACAGAGGAAGCATACTGTTCCCCAAATTAAAATACTACAAGGATAAAATATCCAAGTGATAAACTTGTATAGACCTTTTAGTCATATAGTTATTTTTTCAGTAAAAGTAACGATGAGCTGTAGATACAACCCCTTCCCAAATTAGGCAGTATTTGAAATCCAAGACTTTTTTGGATCTGAAAGTTGCAAATGTTTTCTAATTTTATAATGGGCTGTATGAGCTGAAAAACTTAAATATAAAACTCAGAAGACCTCTGTACATTGAAACACACATATGAAGCAGCATTATTCCTCAGTCAAAGCTTGCTGTTTAAAATGATTGCTAACAAATATACTGAACTTGTTATTTCACAGGAATGCTTTCAAATGTTTACATTTGCTGCTAGGAAATAATTGCATGACTATCAGTACAGAATATCAGGAGATGTATTCACAGAACCTAATATGAAGTGCTGAAAATAAGTTTACAATTTCTGTGATGATAAACTATTTGTTTTTATCATTAATGCGAAAAGGAATCAATAACACAAGCAAACTGGCTACCATCTTGCCAAAAATGTTTGCGTTGGAAGTTATATTTCACCTGCCCTAAAAATTGTTGTTAAGGTTGTTGTTCTTTACCTAATGAGTCACTTTTTAGAGACTCATAATGAATAAGGCCATTGCATTGTTCAATACCTACTTGTAGACTGTGCTGTTTCAGACCAGAATTGAAATTCATCAATGCCTGTCTTGTTGGTAAAATCATTAGGAAGCAATGCATTATTAAAGAGCTTTCCAGACACACAGGCTGTGGAATTGCTATTGATAACAAATGTTGTTAATGTTTTCCAGCTAAACAGGCATACTAAAAAAAGTAATGGGTCTACTGTTTCCAAATGACACAAAAGCTGAAAGAAAAAGAACTTAAATGTCTAATGCCAAATTTTCTTCATTGGTTCGAAGATTTCTAGAAAATGTGGCCCTTTCATTTGGAGTATATGGCCCTTTCTTTAGCAATGGCCTGATCCTGTTTCTACTGAAATGAATGAAAAATTTTGCGCTTGCAATAAACAAAAGTAGGATTGGGCCCATCCTCAGTTAAATAGGTGTATGGATCTGGCATTTGTTACAGAAGTTGACTGTTGGATTTAATTTCAAGGAAGCTTGTATTACCAAGAATTTTGATTTATTTTTATTTTGTTTAAAAGTGATTGACATCTTCAGAGGTATGAAATTTGTGGTCTAGAATTCTTTGTTTGGTGGTGTCTTTTAGAACTTTATTTTTGACACTCTGATCAACTCTTCCTTCCTTTCTTCCCACTCTGGTTGTTTGACCCAGGGTTGCCAACCCTCCAGGATTTGCCTGCAGGCTGCAGGAATTAGATATAAGTTTCCAGGAGATTGCTGAGAGTCACACGGGAGACAAATGATATGGCATTCATTAAAATAAATATTGAATGTTGAATCTAGTTTATACAGTAGTCCAGTGGGTTTTAAAATGTAATAGTCATGTGCATTTTCCTTTCTTATGTAAAATCTATGCACTGTAATCAGTAACCATTATACGCAAGCATGTGGGCACACTCGTGTTGTGTGTCATGGGCACATTGGCGTTCCAGAAACCTCCTGGAATAGATTCAGAGTTGGCAACCCTAGTTTGATCCCCATATTTTTTAGTTCTTCCTATCTGGGAGAGAGTTCTTATGGGTTTTTGGCCAGATTACCTGTTGGAGATAAAAAAAAAAAATGGGGCAGAGATGCTTTGGAAAATATTAACTGTTTCTTTGTATGTGTCCATGCACTCATGCACATGCACACACACGCGCAAACAGTTTTCTGTTTATGTTAGAGAAAGTGGGTTGAAAAATGTGTCTTATACTTGGAATCGAAACTCATTATATTTTCATGATACATACTTCCTGGGAGCTCCTTTCACAGTTTTGGGATAGCCCTGGGAAAGCTCCATCCCCCTCTGAAGTTGACAACTTTGATTTTCATTCCTGTTTCTTTTAATTTTTTTGTCCCCCATCTTCATTTGATTTTGGAGCTCCCTGGTGTGAGGGACAGGGTGCATTGAAGCTACACTGAAGTAAGTGGAGGACGTCTGCCTGAAATTCAGATAGGTTGGCAGAATCATCCTGAGTAGCAAGTACTTCTTTTTAAGGCAGAAGTCTCTGGTTTTCTGTTTAGTGGGAAATGGGTTTATACCTTTTCCAAGTTTGTGTTGTGTTTCTCTTTGGATTCCTGACCTGCATCTTTGTCCCTGTTTTTTCACACTCTGTTCCCTGTATCAGTTATGTTCTGTTACTCATCCCTTATCTGATAGGGCAGGAATTTTGTTATTTGGGTCAGCTATGCCCAGCATCTTTCATGACCTTAACTGAATTCAATGTATTCCCTATCCCCTAGAAAATAAAAATGATGGGCTCTAATAGAAAACATAAATACTAAAATATTCAAGTAATGTATTGATAGTTTATTTATGTAATGCTACTTAATATAAGCAATAAATTGAGGGAAGGAAAAAATATCCCTGCTAGCCTAGTTATTAATTATGTTTAAGTAATGGAGGTAATTTCAGCTTCAAATTACTTTTATTAATAAACTGTCATCTAACTCATTAGACATAACTGACATATAAATGATTTAGTAATATCTTATTGAAAACAGCTGTTGACACTTTAAACACAACTTAGCACACCAAGAACATAACTACAGGCATACTGAGATATGCTTGTGTTGTAGGTTTGTAACACTTCAACTCCACATAGTATCCTGTTGCTTGTATTCTTTTGTATAGCAGTCCTAAAATGATTTTAAAATGCTATTTCATCCAAGCATATTTCCTTTTTATTCACTTCAGGGAAACTTTGTATCCCTGATGGATTCGTTGGGATCTTCATGTAACACTGGTATAAGCATAAGAAGGATCAGTGCAAATCGACACATAGGATGTATACTTTGAGGGTTTGAGCATGCAGGGAAAAAAGTATTCTTAACATCCTTAGAAGTAATGGAGATCTAGATCTAGATTTATGTCTGTTATGACAATTCAGGCCAGAAATTGCCTTGCCTATTAAGATATTCATGTATGGGAGTTGTATATCATATGACAACTTTGATGATGAAGCTTTAGTATTCAAAATAATAGTGCATTTCCATTAAAAAATGTTAGGTAAAAAAGAAATCAGGCTACTGGAGGACAACAAATGAAACAGTAAGGTGGAGCTGATTTTAGGTTTTTGTTTTGCAAGATGCACACTGAGTCAGGAAACAGATTCAGAGTCTCTGTGTGGTTGTGGATGTCTTCCTGAATAGAGTTTATATATTTTAATGCCAGAAGACAGCACTATGTTTATCTTGCCTGACATAGTATGACAGGCCACTGAATTTCACTCAGTGATTCCTACAGAATTAGGTTCTCAAAATATAGGAAAACATGGTGGCCATTGCAAACTGTCCTGTACCTCCTTTTGTGGTAATACGCATTCATGCAAGATCATAATGGCAAATTATGCTCTGTCCCTGCCACCATATATTACTAAATGCAAGTAGTGTTGACTTAGGAGAAAATATACAGGGCTATTCAAAGAGCAGTGTATGCAAGAGATCCTTGCTTGCTTGCTTTCTGAAATGAAGAAATAATTGTATTTAAATGTTGGTAATTTATTTGAAGTTAAAGACATATATATATATATATATATATATATATATGTGCAAATATAGTAACTTTAAATGTTTGTCTAATTTTTTGCAAAAGGGATCAATTTATTTCAAAGAAATGACAAATTCTACATACAAATTAAATTATCCTAATTAATAATAGTTTTACTTATTACATAGAGTGTAGAGCTAAATAAAACTATTGCTGGGACAGACCACGTGGCACTAGAGATATGATAGCTGAACAAATTTGGAAATTAGACATTATCAGTGTTAGAGAAGAGTCAGTCTTAAAATTGTCTTTTATTACAGGTAACTTTCCAGTTGAATTTGTTATGTATTCAGGCATAAATTTACATGGGGAAATTCTCCAGGAATTGAGTGACCAGCTTCAATTGATACAATAAGAAAGGAATTTTTAGATAGACTAGTGTTTCTTCGGAGAACAGTGGTTCACTGAAAATCAAATGTTTTCCTTGTCTTTTTCTGAAGCACAGACTTGGTTTCCTACAGCTTTTCCATGCTTGGAGTGCTAGGATCTGTAGCTCATGGGCAACCCCATCTTGCCAAGCATTCTGTGAGTGGAGATCCCAACCATTTTTTAAAACTTTATGATAAAGCTGGAAACCTGGTAGTCCTTGGAGCTGAGAGTATAGAGCCTCAGCATAAACGTGCATGGGGGGGGGGGGGGCTACTTGAGATGATTGCCTGGAGAGAGGGCTCCCAGATTGTCTCAATTGTTATTTGGTCTTGTATCAGAGGATTCCAGGAGTCAGAGGTAGCATAGGGACCTCCTGGAATTGGGGGTTCCATTTCATTTTACTGTTGGAATTACTGAAATGAAAAATATTTGAAATTTCCCTTTGTGATGGACATTTAGAAAATCCTAGTTTTAATTCCCGTTCAGGATAAAAACTTTTTTTGAAGACTCGGAATTTCTCATAGCAGGAAAATTCCAAGTTTTGACAAGGGGTTGGAGACAAAAAAACTCAGAGGTAATTAAAGTGCCTAGAGACCTAGATAAACACTTAATAATGGAAAGCAATAATGGTAACCATAGCATTGCTCTCAGGGAGAGGATAGGATAGTCAGTTACATACTTGAAATAATGTTCATACATTATGCAGGATGTATTGGGAACAAACTGGAAGAATTGGAAGTCCCAGTACAATCACAGAATTATGATGTATTTGAGATTATGGAGACCTGGTGGGATAGTTCACATGACTGGAGTACTGCCTTGGATGGGTATAACTTGTTCAGCAAGCATAGGCAGGGGAAAAAAGGAGGAGGTATTCCCTGTATATAAAGGCAATGTATGCATATTCAGAGGTGCAGTCCAAAATGTAAAGTAGGACTGTTGAAAACCTTTGGGTAAAGATCGGAGAGAAGAGCAGCAGGAAGAATGTCATGGTAGATATCCAAACCAAGAGGAGGTGGACGAAGCCTCCTTTAAACAAAAGATGGAAACTTCAAACTTTAATTATTGGGTCATCTGTGGGGAGGGAAACACAGCAGTGCATAAGTGCTCCAGAAAATTCTTGAAGTACCTTGGGTATAACCATTTCAGATGGTAGAGGCCAACAAAAGGGTGAAGCTTATCTTGACTTAATGCTCACAATCAGGGAGGAATTCTTTGATAATGTGAGGGTGGAAGGTAACTTGGGTGACCATGAAACGATAGAGTTCACGATCCTTAGAGGAAGAGGGGAGGAGAACACTAGAATAAGGATGATGGACTTCAGAAAAACAGACTTTAACGTACTCAGTGGGCAGGATCCCTTGAGAGGCAAGTCTGAGGACTAGGATAGCTGGCCGTACTTTAAGGAGGATCTCTTAAGGGTGCAGGAGCAAGCTATTGCAATGAGACCAGAAGAATGGGAAGTGAAACAGGAGACCAGCCTCGTTAAATAGCTATCTCTTCAAGGACTTGAAAATCAAGAAGGAATCCTATAAAAAGTGGAAACGTGGTCATAGTACTAGGGGAAAGTACAAGAGTATCATATGGGCATGCAGGGAGAAAATTTGGAAGGCCAAAGCATGGTTGGAGCTGCAGCTGGAAAGGGGTATTAAAGGCAATAAAAAGGGATTTTACAGGTGTGTCAGAAGAAGACCAAAGATTCCACAGGTCCCTTACACTACAGAATGTGTAAGGCAATCTGGTCACAGACAATACAGAGAAGGTTGAAGTATATAATGCCTTTTTTACTTCAGGTTTCGGAAATAGGGGCAGCTACCAACTGCTGATTACAGTTGGCAACAGAGATAGGGAAAGAGACAAACAGTCGACAGTAATGACTGAACAAGTTAGGGATTCTTGGAGAAGCTAGAGGCCATCAAGTTGGCATGAATGAATGGGATTCACCCAAGGGCTGAATTAGCTGAGGCAATTCCAGAGCCATTGGCTATCCTTTTTGAGAACTCCTGGAGGTTGGGTGATGTCCTAGATGGCTGGAAAGGGGCTAATGTAGTACCAATCTGTAAGGAGGGGAGAAGGATGATTCAGGGAACTACAGACCAGTCAGCCTGACCTCTATACCTGGAAAAATCATGGAGCAGATCCTCAGGGAATCCATTGTGAAGCACTTAGAGAAGAACAAGGTGATCAGGAACAGTCAGCATGAATTCACCAAAAGCAAGTCATGCCTGACTAATCTGATTTCCTTCTATATTAAAGTTGTAGGCTCTGTGAATGAAGGGAGAGCAGTGGATTTGGTATACCTTGACTTTAGTAAGGCTTTTGACACAGTCTCCCGCATCATTCTGACTAACAAGCTAATGAAATACAGACTATATAAAAGTAATGTAAGGTGGATACATAACTGATCGGATCATTGTACTCAGGGTGTAGTCCTCAATAGCATAATGTTTAGGTGGGAGGAGGTATCTAGTGGGGCTCTCCAAGTGCATATCATTGTTGACTAGCTACATTAATTATTTGAATGATGGCATACAATGCATGCTTAGCAAATTTGTGGATGCCACCAATTTGGGTGGAATTGCGAATACTTTTGAGAGCAAGGCCAGTATCCAGAATGGACTGGGTAGACTGAAAGAATGAGATGAGAATAATTAGGGACATGTACAAAGTCCTGTACTTGGGACGGAATGACTGCATGCACAAATACTGACTAGAAAGTGACTGCCTAGGCTGCAATAGTGCAAAGAAGAACCTTCAGGGTTACAGTGGACCATAAGCTGATTATGAGCCAATGGTGTGCTTTTGTGGCAAAAAAAGGTCAACAGCATCTTGAGTCATATAACATGAGTTTCACTTTTAAATCAAGAAAAATAATTCTTTGTCTCTATTCAGCACTAGTGAGGCCTCACATGGAGTACTGTGTCCAGTCTTGACCCCCGCACTTCAAGGAGGACATGGACATTTTGAAAAGAGTACAGCAGAGGGCAACAAAAATGATCAGGGGCCTGGGAGACAGGATTTATGAGGACAGACTGAAAAAACGGGTTATTTAGGCTAGAAAAGAGAAGAACAAGGCAGGGATTTGACAACAATCTTCAAATAAATGAAGAGTGATTATAGAGAGAATGGAGATGAGCTATTAAGGATAACACTAGGAACAATGACCTCCAACAGCAGCTGGGGAAATTTAGGCTGGAGATTAGGAGGACCTTTCTGACTATGATGGTGGTCAAGCATTGGAACAGGCTACCTAGAAAAGTTGTGGAGTCCATGAATGATGCATGCCCCCAGTGGTTGGGGGGGGCATGACAGCACTGGCAGTGGTGGGAGCGTGGCAGCGGGAGTGCAGCAGTGGTAAGTGGGGAGCTCCTGCAGTTGCTGCCGGTGCTGTCGGTGGCAGGGTGTGGAGTGGTGGCGAGTGCCAACCAGGGGTCAGCGACCACCCACAGACACCACCGGCAGTGTTGGTGGTACCTTTTTGTAGGGGGTGCACCACCATGCTCAGGGGGTACGTGTGCACCCACATGCACCCCCTACGCACCACCAATGGTGGAGTATCTATGCTTGGAAACTTTCAGAAGCAGGTTAGACAGACACTTGGCTAGATAGTAGACAGGGGTGATCCTGCCTTGAGCAGGGGGCTGGACTAGATGATTCCCTTCCAGTTCTACATTCTTATGATCTTATGAGTTTTGGTCATGTCTTCTGGGATGTGATACTTTATATATTTATGTATTAGAAGATTAGAAAGACCTATTGCAGTTTTCTCATTTTAGCTCTTGTGTAATGTTGGCCATATGATTTGCCTGAATTAATTCTTATTTGAACTAGATCATTTATTAATAAATGCTGTGATAGAAATCCTAGTGTGTTACAGTTGTGATCCTTTTTTCTTTTATTTTCAGTTTTGTTGAAAGTATTTTCTGGATGTTTTTTTTCTTTATCTTTTTATTTTATTTTGTAGATATGTCTGCTGTCACTATGGAGTGGGATTTGGAGGTTGTCTTACTTTACAGAATAAGTTTAACATTCTCTAACGATTCTTAGGTAGAGAAAAGCCATTTTCCTGGGTTAAAATACTAGGTATAGGTCATTGTCAGATCTGATCTTTCATAAAAGGGCTAGCAAGCTCATTTACATCATTTGCACCACAAAGATTTCATATTGGATTGCTTCCGTGAGAAAGGCAAATGATTTTTTAATATCTTAAAAAGATTTAAAATTAGAATAAGACTTATAAAGTTTATAATGAAGCCTGTCAGACCCACCTGGCCTATAGTAAGATACCCTTGGGTTGGGAGATTCCCCAAGACATTGCAAATGTTATTTCTCTTCTGTTTGTATTGTTGACCTTGGGGCATATTGAAGAGTTCTGAGCCCTTCTCCATGACACTTCTAAGTTAGATAGTTTGTACAATGATCTTACGGTGTCCAGATTTTCTTAGCAACCCTTTTCCCTATCTTAAAAAACAGAGGGGGAAGTGAGGCTGAAGTAGAGTAACTGCATAAAGGAAGAGAGACAGTTGCCATAAATTTAACATAAACTTTTTCACTTCTTGTCACTTGGATTTAATGATGATGAACAGACAGAGCCCAGAAACTGTCATGGTTGAAAATTCAGTGCTGCACATTTTTTAGCTAAGTCATCCTTTCCTGCCTTAGTGTGAAACACAGAGAAGTATTTATTCATGCGGGGAAAAATACATTTTTGTTCAAAGAAAAGGTTGCATTTATTTCAGACACTAAGGAGTATATAGCAGAATCACATTTCTGTAGGTCATCCATTGTGCATTGATTTTGTTTCCTCCTTCTGTAATAAATGATATGCTTAGAGTTTGTACAAATGTTTATTAGTTTTCTGTGATTTGAAGATAAATTTTGAGACCTCTAAGCTTCTGGCAGCCAGATGCCCCTAAATTAGAGAGAAAGGTCAGTGGTCCTATAACTTTGGGGTAGTCAAATTGTGGCATTATTTAACAAAATTTGTTTCTCACTTCCTGAACACAGAATGACCCTTCATATGCATCCTTAAACAAACTGCATAGATATAAACTATTTCCCTATGTCATTTCATCAACCTATACCAAAGCCTGCTATAGAAGTTTAAATATTAATGTCTGTTCATGGTGTGTATTCTGTAGTGAAATAGTAGGGATTGAAAACAAAGGGATGCTACTGAGGCTAGACATTTGCTTACTAATCTCTTACAGATGAAGTTATTTTTTGTTTTGTTTGTTCTCACATATGTAGGCATGTGAATATCCCTACATGCATACATGTTCTTTAGAGTTCAGTTTTAATTATTTTTATAAACATGGTAGATGTCACCTCACTTTGGCCTGCGGGCATGTATTTTTTTTTTTTAGTTTTAAAGATAAAAGAGCATCACATTCTCTAATACTCTCTGAATTGGAAAGAGAGTTCCAGAAGGATAATGCTAATTGTCTCAAGAATACTCAGTATGGCCTCTTCAGATATGAGGGGTGAGATCTTGGTCTTGTAGGTTAATGGCAAAATTGACTTCAAGTGGGGTGAGGATTTCACTACAGAACAGCATGCGGTAAATGAAGCTAGGGCTTAGTTGTTTCTCAGGAGCTGCCTGGTGAGAGAGGGAGTTCAGACCAGGAGTACAAAAAGCAATAAAGGTCAAGATGAATACAATGAATATAATATATTGATTCACAGTAGTAATTGGTGTAACTGATCCAGAACCAGAGTTATGTTGCTCACTCTATCTGGTACAAATCACAACCCTTATAGCAACATTTTATAATAGCAGCAGTTTGTTAATTGTGCATTCAAGGAGACCATCATTAGAACAGTTTAAATGGGATAAAAAATGCATGAATAAAGACTGCTGCATCAGCAAGAGAGGGGTGAGGAGTACATAGTCTGGTCATGTGACTAAAGAGGTGAGGTATATAGACAAATTTAATCAGAGGAAAAACTTGCAATTCAAATGTCAGGTCAGAATTGGGTAGGACTCTTGAACTGCTGCGAAGGAGGAATATGGAACAATATTATTGAATAAGAGAATGAAAGATGTGGGTACTTGAGGCTGGTGACTAGACAGAGCATTTTGACTATGTTGTGGCATCATGAAGTTATTGGAAATATGATTTTCCCTTAAAGATGGCACAAGGACAATTAGGACAATTTTTCAAACCAATCTTTGCTATATTAACACAGCATATAAATTCAAGACTATGCTGGTAGACTAGATTATCCATTGGGAGTATGTATAAATAGAAAATGGTCTGAGGACCCAGACATTCAGGACAACAGAGTTAAAGATGCCATTGTCCTCAATGGAATAGCAAGTGCTGAACTCTCACCTGCAACGATTGCCTGAAAGTGAAAAACTTAGCAATGCCATGATGGCACATAACACGTGATAAACTGTTTGAATGTCTGTCTGCTCACAGTTTAACTGCACTTAATAAGTGTTAAGGTGAATATGTGACACCAATACATTCCACATTGGTGTGAAGTTATACATTACACTTGGGCCATACTAAATCTGTGAAATGTTAAGTGGTGTTAAAGTAAGAACATGCTGTTGCTACCATTTCTTGCCTGCACAGCTCTGACTTCCTGCTAGAGGGCTGGCAAGCAGGGGCATGACTAAGAGCCAGGACACTTAGGCTTTATTCCCGCTCTGGATGCGGGGTGGTTGGGAGTGGTGCATCCTGGGATGCAGGAGAGCTGCAAACTGTTTTGTCTCTGTCAAGCAGACTGAAGTTACCTTAACCTGAGCTAGGTAGCATGGCCCAAGAGCTAACCTTTGCCAGAAGTGATGTAACTTTGAGATCCTCAGAGCATACTTAACACTAGTTAATCAGCTTTAATGTGCCAGCACTCCCATTTTAAGTGCCTTTAGAATGGTTTAAGTGTAACATGTAACTTCACCATTGGCATGACCAATTGAACTTAGACTAAAACTATCTTCAGGAGTCAGTTCATATCTAAAATAATTCTGGTACCTAGGGTGACAAGTGAAACTCTGGGCTGATATTTTAAAAGGCAGTTTACAATTTTGAACAGTTGTCTCAGTCTGTTGTGGAAGTTGTGTCATTCAGTCTTTACTGCTTTAAAATCCTACTGCATTGTGTGAGTCTGTCATCCTCACTCCTGCTTATTCAAGCCTCAGTGGATTTCTTCCTTTTTGCAAGATGACTTCCAGATTGAACAGTGCTATATGCTTTCCTATAGGGCAGTATTTTGAGGGTATATATTTTTTCTGAACTTTATAAAGCATGCTACACTTCACATTTAAACATATCACATTTGCTTAAATAACATACCCAATACATTTTCACTCTCCATGAGCTCAGAGCTCATCTCCCAGTTTCTTTTCAAGAATACTATCTTCCCTGTCCTTAGTGATCATTTATTCCATTATTGTTTGGGTTTTTTTAATATCTTCTCCTAGTGTTTGCTGGATGAATTTTGGTCTTTTCTCCTTTACTGCTTGGAGGAACCTGCTTTATTTATCTATATATTTATTTTACTGTTGGTATCCTCTCAGATGTACAAACTGTTGTTCTCTGTTCTCTGTCAGGTGCCATGTTATTTGTTACTATGTGTAAGACCTCTGATTTTCTGGCTGAAATGATTTGCTTAGATGGCTTAGAGCAATGTTGTAGGCCAATGCATTTCTGTGTTTCCTTTGGTGACAGAAAAAACAGGCTCCTTCAAACTGCCATGTTGAGATCTGTGTTGAATAGATGAGTGTAAATTGCTAGTCACAATGAAGCTTTTCTGCCTTAAAAATAACCTTGTGTTCAAAGGGTTTGTTTTTTTTTATAAATTGGATTTATAGTATTTAAGACCTTCAAAGAAGGAGAAGTGTCCCTCATCCTAATCCTTCAAAAGCTCAGTAGGATTCTGTGGGCTATACCTAGTAAGGGGGTCTGAACTCAAGTCCTTTAAAGCCCCTACAATGCTAATGCCAGCGGAAGAGTATTCTATTTCCCATCTTTATCGCTCATTCTCTTACAATTCTGTGCCATTTGCAGAGTCCTGGAAAATGGAGAGTGATGATTGCAGGAAGGAATAAGACCTGATTCTAAAGTGGATCTGAAAATACTAAGTGCATCTGAAAATGTAGAACTATAGTGTTTCTAGCAGGATGCTGCTGCTGTTCTATTTTCTATATGATACATGTTTAAAGAGGTGTTGCTCTCTTCTTGCTATTATTTGTATCAGTGCAGAAACAGAACGTGAATGTGAATGAATCCCAGTATGCTCTCTCTTCTGGAGACTTTACATTCTTTATTGGTTTGTTATGTTGGTTAATATAACTCCTTTAGCTTTCAGCCATATTTGAAAATTATCCCACCTTTCTTAACTCTGGTCTAGTTCCACAAGCATTGGAAATGTTGGGACTCCTATAGTAGCATACTGATAAAAAGGTTCCTGGCAGCCGGTAATTCATCAATGCTCATTGGATGCAGATGGTCTGCAGGATCAAGGCCCTACATTTGTGACTAGAAGAAAACTATCTTCTCTCCCCTGTCTTCTCTTCCATCAATTTTTTCCCTGTCCACTGGCTATACATTTTGCAATTTATTGCAGGTTAGCACCATGTGGTGGTCTGGATCTTAGCTGACAGTTTATATTGGCTAGTTGCAGAATGTTTTCTCTGACGAGGTTTTGATTGCTGCTGGCGGAATGGGTTGTTGCCTTGGGTTTAGTAATAACTCCGATAGTGCTGAAGAGTTTTTGCATTCTTTGTTTCTTCCAGTTTCTGGCAGAACGTTCTTTTTTTCCCTCTCTTTAAAGATCAAGGATATTTTTAAACGTCATATGGTTTAATGCCAGTTGAGTGATGGGGAATTTTAAATATATTTTTCTGGAGCATATTAATATTTGTACTATAGCTGGCTTACTTCAAAAGAAGTAAAAATAGTGTTTTAATTTTCCATGTTTTGTTCTGTAGCTAAATAGCAGTATGCAGCAGATTAAATGCATTATCTCTCTTAATAAGAACAGAGTGAAAACTGATTTTGGACTTAATGAAAAATGGGGCATTAGAAAAAATATTTGTATATTTAGTTACTTTTAAATTAGACATGAGGTAGAACCAAAATATCAGATCTAAACACATTAGACTGGATTGGGTGTTCAAAATCCAGATATTGATTTTTCAAAACTTTGGATCAGAATATCATCCCCCATAAAGCATGCTCCATTAAGGTAACAGTAACAAATTGGTTTAAGAGGAAAAAGTAGATTTTAGGGTACAAGCAGTAGGCCTGTGCAAAGTGGCTAGTATTCCCTTCTGATTTGGATTTGGCCAATTCAGGGGACAGTGATTTGATTCGGTGCTTCGAATCACTGTTCTGAATTATTTCAGATGAATCTGATTCAGAGATTCAGCCGCAGCCAAATTGGCTGAATCTCTGAATTGGCCCCATCCCTCGCCTGCTTTTGCAGCCCCGTCAATGTCTGCCCCACCCAGCCCCAGCTCCTGGCTCTTTGGAAAAAAACCCCCACACTTACTAGCTGCTGCCAGGTGGGAGAGGGGGCATGATCCCCACTGCCCCATGCTTCATGGGGGGCTCTGTCATGAGCCTCCAGCCCCTGGCTCTTAAAAAATAAAACAAAAAAAATGCCCCCGCTTGCCAGTTGCTGCCAGGAGGGGGGCAATCCCTGCTGCCCCCTGCCATCCTGCACTGCTTGGGGGGCTCTGCCATGAGTCCCTTGACTCCTGCCTGCTCTCCCAGCCCCGCCACCATGGATGTCCTGCCCAGCTTCAGCTTCCGGCTTTTAAAAAAAACCCCAAAACAAAGCCCCGAGTCGCCAGCTGCTGCCAGGTGTGTGTGTGGGGGTGTGATTCCCGCTGCCCCCTACTGCCCCATGCAATACTTGGAATGCTGATGGACTCAAGTGCGAAATAATATATGTGGTTATCTACAGTAACAGATTTTATGGAGAACAAAAGCTAGAAACAGTGGACCTTCTCCAATGAATTTTGCCTGGTTAGTTCTTTATCACTCCAGTGGAGAATGAACAAAAATCTTCCACCTACTTTTATAAGTACACTGTGAAGTTCTCAAATATAGATAAATGCATGTAAGTGATATTTGAACAAAAGCAAGATTACATATTTCTTTGCGTTACAGCTCTTGGTCTGACTTGACAATTTTCTTTGTTGTGCAAATTTGGTAACAAATGTGGAGACCATTATCAACATCTGATGAATCTAGGAATAAACTTGTTAGTTTTTTGCATAATGCTCTCCAACTGAAAGAAGCCCTTGCTTGGGCTTTACATAGTCTCTTGGAGTATCCCCTGAGCCAGCTCAGGTGTAGCTTCTAGAGCTAGTTCCTTAGCTTTTTGATTCCTGACTACCCCCCCACCCCAGTTATCTATGTGTCCCTCAGAGATTGCCTTCTAACATAGCTGCTTGAGATGAACTTTACCTCTTCAAAGGGATGGAGCGCATCCAAAGTCACATGCAACAAAGCAGGTAGCTCTTTGTAGGCAAAAACAACCTTTGCTGGCTATTAGCAATACAGAAGATATAATCCTGCTGGGGATGGATTCACACCCCACTTTGGCACTGTGGTGCATGTGCAACAAACTCTCAGAGGTCACTGGCTTTTCAATGTAGCTTTCTGTGGGAACCATCACTTAGTGCAACTCCAGAACCCAGAGCATAAATGCTGTCACCACCATTGCTCCCAACACCCCTTTTCCTTTGCTGCTAAATTCCCCTCCCCTGACTCTTCTCCCTCAAATTTCAGGATGGGCTTACACATTATAATTGCCATATGCTAACTTTAAGGTACGCTAGGTTGTTGTTAAAGGCTGCATACACATATTCAGATAATCTGGGAGAATTGTCCCAGGTTTGTTCTTTGGAAGAAAAACTTATTCAGAGCCATGTGTACAGACATTTAAATGCTGAGGCCCTGAATAGTGGTGAGTTAGCAGTGATGAAACTGTGCAGCCAGTGGGTGCCCCTGTGGACACATCTCAGTGTGCCCTGCAGGCTCCCTTGGTTAGTCTGGTGACACATGGTATCAGTGCACAGGACAGCCCTACATCACTGACCCAGACTGCCCAGGGTCAACCCATGTTTCCTTGCAGTACAGTGTGGAAATTCTGAAGGGGCATGTTCTGTTCCCTGCTGGAGCAGCAGAGTCCAGCAAGTAATACACTGTTTCTTGGTGGGCAAAGTGGATGCTGGGAGACTATGTTCTTTTCTGAGAGAAGCCACAGCATATATAGACATTTGCTTTCCCAGGATAAATTCTCTTGGGAGTGATTTAACCCTGGTTGTTCCCAGGGTATTTTTCTCCTGGAGCAGCCATTTTTATTCTGTCAAGATGTGTATGCTTGTGGTTTCTCTTGGGAGAGCAGCAACTCTCCCAGGAGAAACTGAATGTCTGTACAGGGCCTAAGTTAGCAAATGCTAGGATCAGTGGCACATCAGAGTTAATTCTCCCTGTAACATGCATAGCTCTGAACTGCTGCCAGAGGGCTAGCAAGCAGAGACACGGCTAGGACTTGCTCTGTGCACAGCCCAGCTCCCTAGCAGAGCAGCAAACATAGCCCCAGCAAACACCGTATGTATGTGCATGCGTGCGCACACACACACACACACACACATTCACACGCATGCACACACACACACACACACACATGCACTCCTCAGACATGATTCACAAGATAAATGTTTGAAGAAGTTCACTTTAGCTGTAAAATGTATATTTATTTGTAGTGGTTATTTTTTGACAATTTATGTTAATCCAGCTAATTTCACCCTCTCCTCCTCTGACACTCCTAGGCTAAAAGATACCTTTTCATAAATGCCTTTTAGAGGGCTCAGTCTCATTTCCTTTGTCATGAGCTTTCCTATTCAGTTGCTGACAATGAAATTTCTTAAAAAGCAATTATTTAAAAGAATTATGTTTTATGCCATAGTGCTAAATAGCACCAGTAGGCTTATATTAATTGGAAACATACCTTAGATGTAAAACCAGCAGCAGCAATAATCAGATATATAACAAGAATGTGATGCATTGATCTAATTTTGCAGGTTACTCTTTCATTTTAGCAGCTGCATTGACCCCTACATGATATTCATTTGTATTTCCAGCCATTGGAGATATTGCTGCATACCCTGGTCTCGTGTATGCCTTCAGATTTAAGATGGCCAGCAAATAAACTGAAGTCTGTTGATCAACATCATGGTAATTTAGACATTAGTATGAAACAGTGATTTTTAGATAGGTTTTTTTGGAGCAGTTTTGATCCTTTGATGGGAAAATCAGAACCATGGAGAGCATGCTCTTAGGCTGCAAACAGTCGCCAATTTTGTGCTGCCATAGAATTTTTTATGGTGGCAGAAAACCTGAGTGAACAGATGTCATAGCCTTTTGTTGCATCACACATACTTAAATGTTTAGGTGTCAACAAAGTTAATAAAAATATATGGTGGCTTTTTTGTGGTTGATGTCTGTTTACTCATGGCAGGAGACTGTGGGCCAGGGCAGAAATGCCTCCGGCCTCAGGTGCTGATCCTAGGGGAAAAGGGTCCCAAGTGCCCCCACTGACTTGGGGCTTGAGTCTGCAAGGAAGAAAAACCCCCTTACAGACGTGCCTCTGTGTCAGGACATTCTCCAGTAGGGAATTCTCCTGGCACATATCTAGAAAGCAGAGAGAAGAGAACTTCCATAGGGGTTTCCCTCCAGCACTTGCACATGGTGCCCCAACTCAGAGGTGGCAGTGAGAAAAGTATGCCAGACAACAGCATAGTTATAATTGGAAGACTCTTTGCTTGCAGATGTGCTGAGAGAATGATTCCTCTGCTGCAGTGTACAAACAGAAGGTGGAAGCCCTCTGTTATTGCAGACTGGTATGGGGGACGTCATAATATGGCACAGCTGATCATGCTTCAAAGAGGACATCTGTCTCCAGCCTCTGTGTGCTGCTGAGGAATAAAGTTGGCTGAATTCACACTCCTGTAAAAGCTACCAAGGAGTGTACTTCAGCAAAAGACTTGGGATCAGGATTCTTGAATTGGTTTCTTTGCCTGCCACAGATCAGCTTTTTAACTATGGGCAGTTCACTAACTGTTCTCAGTCCCAATTTATCATCTGTTATGCATTTAAAGTCAGGAATATTCTTCAAGGGGATTACTCACACCCTTAAATTCCTTGAAGGATCAAGACCTAATTTACATCTCAGAGTTATTTTGAGGCTTAACTGGTGTTTATAGAGTGCTTTAAGATCTTCAGATAAAAGCTTTTATAAACATGCATTATGAAACAACAAACTATTTAGCAGTCTTAAAATGTTTGGATGAATATTAGTTTCCCCTGAGAAGAATCTGGTTTTCTTTATTTGACAACTGTTTTGAGTTTTGCAGTAGGTCAATGTAACATAGCTCTCTTTTGTTGTTTACTTTAGCATTTTAAGAGCCACATTCAAACATTTATTTAATTACATGGAAATTCATATATAAATACAGTCCAGAACAGAAGACAAACCTACCCTTACCCCTACCAGGTTTAGAAGGGTTAACAAAACTCCTCCTATATATGTTTTATAGCCTTAGGAAGGTGCAAAACACTGTTATACATAGTTCACTAATCATATATTTTATTGAACTATTATTGATTGTCACACTATTTGGGAATAAAAAAATCCTTGACAAAGCTAGGAAAAAGGCAGATGCAGTTGCATAAGGAAAGAAACTATCTATGTCATCACAAAGCCATTTTCAAGGGCATAAAAACATTGCTTCTGACTGCAAGTATTTTATTAGACTGCTTAGCTTCTTGCATTTTCTGCAGATTCTTTCAATTCAACCTTTGCTTCTCTTAAGAAATATTTTTAACTCTGTTAAACACTTTAGCTGTTTTATCTTTTTGTTTTAATTTGTTTTCTTTCCCTTTAATAGAATTAGAATAAGAAGTACCTCTACTTAACTGTATGAGCCATATTGCAATATCTTTGCTTATGTCAAATGTTTCTTATACCTTGAATTGTCTCGACACACTCTGTCTGTAGAATAAAGTAATATTTTTTGAGTTAGACTGACTCTCTCAGTTTTGACTAAAGGATGGTGCATGAGTTGCCCTATTTCAATAGGTGCCCAATAATGACACCCTTCTGTGTTACAATTTCTATTTTCCTTCTTTGTTGATGGTATGTTCGTTTAGTTTTTGCTAGCAGTGGAATTAATATTTACCCTGTGCTAACTAAGTTACCTGAGCTATTAAGTAGGCAAGAATGAAGCAAAGATTTGCTTTATTCTCTAATTCTCTTCTCCCACTGCCCCCTAAAATTGATTGGAAAACATTTTTTTCCGATGAAAAATTATAAAACTTATAAACTTGAAACAAAAAGAGATGTTGTTCTATTCAGCAAACAATTCCTTTTTGGTTTTGCCAAAAAGGTTTCTATAAGCTTCTTCCCTACCACCTTGATATGAGTTCAGAAAAAGCAGACAAGTTCCTCTATTCCCTAGGGACATGCCAAGACCCAAGATTTGAATGTCCTTCATAAGACACAGGAGGAAGATTTTATTTTCTCTTGCCTGTTAGATGTATTGTCCAAGTACGACTATTTTTGTGTTTGTAAGAATATCAACATTAGAAGGAGGTCTTTGATGTTTGTGAAGTACCCATAATATTTCCCTTTGCAGTTTAAAGTTGACTATATCCAGAACTATCAATGCTAAATTAGACATTGGTAATGTATACAAAATCTCATCTTCCCAGTTTTTTATGCACAAAATCACTATTGTGGTACGCAAAACTTTGAGCACAAGAGGATATGCTCCTCGCCTCTAATTACTATTGCATGAATTAGGAAAATAAACTGTGGAGATGAAATAATGACATGTCTCATTTTTCATTTGGTTCAAATAAGTATATATTGGGCAATACTGGGCAAATCTACATGAGATGCTATGTTACCATAGCAATGAGCTCTAGTGACATAGCTTGTCGTTGGGGCAATGTAGCATTGCTGGGCACGATCTGTGATGCCGTTGCTATTGTGCAGTAGCTATTGCTCAGTATCATCGAATCATAGAAAGTTAGGGTTGGAAGGGACCTCAGGAGGTCACCTAGTCCAACCCCTTGCTCAAACCAGAACCATCCTCAACTAGAGCATCCCAGCCAAAGCTTTGTCTAGCCGAGTTTTGAAAACCTCCAAGGACGGAGCTTCCACCACCTCTCTGGGTAACCTGTTCCAGTTTTTTACTACCTTCCTAGTGAGAATTTTTTTCCTAATATCTAACTCAAACTTCTTTTGCTGCAACTTGAGACCATTGCTCCTTGTTTTGTCGTCTGTCACCACTGAGAACAGTCTAACTCCATCCTCTTTTGAACCTCCCTTCAGGTAGTTGAAGTCTGCTATTAAATCCCCTCTCAGTCTCCTCTTCTTTAGACCAAATAAGCCAAGTTCTCTTAGTCTTTCCTAAGTCATGTCCCTCAGCCCCCTCACCATTTTTGTTGCCGTCTGCTGCACTCTCTCTGATTTGTCCACATCCTTTCTGAAGGGGGGGGGAGGAGGGGCAAAAACTGAACATAGTACTCCAGATGTGGCCTCACCAGTGCTGAACAGAGGGGAATAATCACTTCCCTTGACCTATTGCCAACACACATACCAATGCATCCCAGTATGCCGTTAGCATTCTTGGCAACAAGAGCGCGCTGCTGGCTCATATTCAGCTTATTGTCCACTGTAACTCCCAGGTCCTTTTCTGCAGAGCTGCTGCCCAGCCAGTCAGCCCCCAGCCTGTACTGGTGCATGGCATTGTTTCATTCTAAGTGCAGGACTTTGCTCTTGTCTTTGTTGAACCTCATGAGATTCCTTTTGGCCCAATTCTCCAATTTGTCTAGGTCACTGAATCCTAGCCCTACCCTCCAGCGTATCTACTACTCCCCCTCACTTGGTGTCATCTGCAAACTTGCCGAGAGTGTGCTTTATGCGATCTTCCAGGTTGTTGATGAAGACATTGAACAAAACTGGCCACAGGACCAAGCCCTGGGGCATTCCACTTGATGCCGGCTGCCAAATAGACATTGAGCCATTGATTATTACTCTCTAAGTCCAATGCTCCACCCAGTTTTCTGTCCACCTTACAGACTACTCCTCGAGCCCATAATTCCTTAGCTTGCTGGTGAGAAAGTTGTGTGAGACTCTATGAAAAGCCCACCAGTCTCCTCACATCCATAGAGCCAGTCATCTTTTTATAGCTTATTGCTACTGTGCAGTAGGGTCAGAAGCGACCTGTACGGTGTTGGGACTGTGCAGTCCTGTTGGTTACTGTGCAGTCATTTAGTACTTGCTTTAAATGACTGCACAGTAACAACTGTGCAGTCAGGCACAAATGTAGATGCGCCCACTGTGTACTAGTAAGTTCAGTCTGTAAATTCTTTATAACGGAAGCAGCACTGAAAATATATTCTAGAAGAGTATACTATGTAAAGTGTTTATGAAAACAAACATTTAACATTTTACAGTAAAACTTTCCCAATTGTGAGGCATTTGGCAGACACTGCCAATGGTATATTAATAAGCGAAGCTACTCCAACATAAAATAATTATATTCAATTTATAGAAAATACATTTTAGTCCTGGATGAATTCTACTATTTCCTCTTTGTATATTAAGATGGTTGTAGCAAATTCTTTGTAACTATACAGAGAGAATTAAATGAATCCTCATGGCATTAATAGCCTAGGTCAAATTTGAATCCCTATAAAGTTATGTGGCATATTTCCTTCTTAATGATACACCTAACTTTCAAATTCAATTGCTCAGAGAAAGTTCACATCTCACAAGAATAACCATGAATTATCAAGTACTTCTCAAACACTGGTATTCAAATCTTTGTTCTTGTCAGTCTTTTTTCAGAATCCACAGATTGTGATGTTTTTCTGAAAAGATAGAAGAATATATAGGTGAAGGGGAAGGAGAAACAAGATTTGTAGTGCTCTAAAAAGAAAGGAGCTGAGGAATAACTGGTATAAAAGAAAACCCTTCTGGACCTAACCTTAAAAACAATAAGGTAAAATTGCAAAAACTCAAGAACTGTAAGAGACCAGTGGACCTAAAATATAAAACATGCTGGAATCCTAATTTTTCTGAATGGAAATTATAATGCCAGCATCTAACAAACATGAGAGGCAAGGATTTTTGGGTGATATCTTTTGTTTCACCAACTGCATGGTGAGGGTATGTGAGGAAGAATGCCTTGCATTTTAAAGCTTATCTAACTTTTTCACAAATATGCAGTTGGTTCAGTAAAAGATACCACCTAAAATTTTTCTTCCCTCTTATGTAATTCCTAGACCATCACAGCTGCAACATCACTCTAACACTACCATTTCTTTTAGGACATCTAATTAGTAATAATCATATAGGCAGTTCTTATGAAGTGCTTATCTATACATCTCAGAATTCTACATAGGCAGCCAGTTTTAAAATGTGGAAATGAAAAGTGAGGTGATTTAGAGAAACAGTATAATTGATGATGATTATTTGGGAGTTTTGATTATTTGTGTAGATATTGAAAAAATCTGCATGCACTTGGAGAGAGAAATATCAAGTAAGTACAGATCTATTGGTCTTTTAAGGGAATTTTGGAAACCCTTTTTCATATGTACCCTTAAAACAGGCAGTTATATAAGAAGTGTGGAGTACAATAACACTTCAGTTGATGACACAAGAAATGCAGCTGCACAATATGTAAAAAATATTTTGGAGGTGGAGCCAGCTGTAATGTAAATTATATGAACTCTTTAGAAATACAACACTTTTATAATATTTTATTATGGAGTTCCTGCAATTTGATAAACCATCACAACCATCCACATGCTTAATCTCACTGGGTCATTTTAGAGCCAAAATTACTGAAGAATGCTATTTGCATGAGAATATAAAGCTATAGCTATTGATTACATTACTTTTTAAAAAGAAAATCCTCTGTTAAAGTTGCACTGCTTTAAAACAGCAACTGAACATGAGAAAAAGAGAGCCTGAGGTGAACAATAATAAATATATATTGTATGTGGGAAACAGATTTTATTGAAACTCCTTGCCCACATTTTCAAAATAGGTTTAATCTATCACTTTCCCACTAAGTCTCTTAGATATTAAATACATTTTTCTTGATAAGAGATCCAAATTTGTCTTCTCATCAACATCCCAATGATTTTTGTGCAGAAGTTGAGAAGGATGTGTGATTGTGAAAGAATGGAAAAGAAGTAGTGAGAATCTGTTGCTACAAGCTTATATTTGACGCTTTTGCTATTCAGGAGAACATTTAATATATTTCTGTCTCTGAATCCAGTAGGTCTTACTTACACTCTTAAGTGATCTGTTGAACCAGGACCTTCGTATCAGAAGGAAGTTGCAAAGGCCATGTAAGAGAAGAAATAAGCTGGAAAGCTCTGTTTTCTCTGGCTAAAAACAGACCACTCTTTTGATGTGGTCCTAATTAGGTTGGGATATGACCTGCATCAAAACAGACATGGCCCATCTGTGTACATACTAGGTTTAAATGGCAATTAAGTTGAATTAGCCACAATTCTTTCAAGGTAAATTTGAATAAATCACAGATATTAATGTGGGATATTGAGCTTGATTGTCTGCAAGGTTTGGATTTGATGTGACAAAATTATCTAATGTGAGTCAAACTGGTTGTCTGTTGTTATCCTCATCTACCAGAAAAAAAGAAGTAAATTTGTTCCTTCAAGTTTTGTTCTTCTAGGCTCCATTTCTATTGTGCATATTTCAGTGGCAGTTTTGCTATTTGATTTCAGTAAAGGGAGGATCAAACCCATTGTATTTGATATATTTTTAGTTCTTACAGCAAATCCATGACACATTTATCAGTTAAAGGTGATGGTCTATATGCCATCTAATGATTAGTTAGGTTGCTATCATAATTAATTATCACTGATGAATAATACCACTTTACCAGTGCTATGATAATAAAGTTATTTTTAGATTGCAACTGATAAATTCCTTGAGATTCTCCCACTGTTTCACTGCCTTTAATTCTTTTTATTTGCATTTCACAGAGGAAAAAGAACTTGAGGGGGATCCACTGTTGATTATAGAATGTTTTTATTGAACTTCCACGTGGTATGTTTTATAAAGAAGAAAAGTGAGTTTGCCTTTGTACTGAGTAAGCCCTTGAGAATCATGTGGAAAGATATAAGAAAAAAAAGTCAGGCGTTAAGCCATTAAACTGCAACTAATAGGCATTTATTTAATGGGCCTTATAAATGTAAGTCATACCCCATTTAAAATCTAACTGCATTTATAGCATATTACATTAGGGAAGATAATTATCAATTTTGTTCCTCCCTCAAAATTAAGGGTGGTGTTATAGATTACCTTTAAACTATTCTAAAGGTATTTAAAATGGGAGTGTTCAAACATTAAAGGGTGCTAAATGGTGCTTAGTACCCTTTAAGTACCTTAAAGTTATGCCACTTTGGGTAAGGATTATCTTTAACCTGTTCTACCTAGCTTGAGCCAGGGTGAAGCCCCTGAACCCTGACAAACCCCAAGATGTACTGCCTAACGATACTGGTCTCATGCCAATACCCCTACCTGCCCAAGTGGGTATGACCCCATCCCACATAGCACCATACTGCTGGCTCCAAGAGCCCCAGAAGACCCAATTAGGGCCCAATCTGGGGGCCAGGCATGCAGCCCTCCCCTTGGGTAAGCCTTTGCCCTATGTCTGGGTGGCTATCCCCTATCCAGGAGAATTGCCAGGGGGCAGTGATTTCCCTCTCCAACCTTCCATATTATTGGGATGAAAGAAAAAAGAGCTGCCTAGTGCTATGTGGTGAGAACATGGAGCCTGAGAAGGCATACTTTCCCAGGCTCCATTCTCTCATGGTACTTAATCTCTAGGGCTCTGCTAACTCCTGTTCATGCCTCTGCTTGCCATGCTCTTTAGCGGCAAATCACAACTGTATAGGTTTCTACCATCTTGAAATCTTAATTTGTGACTGCTCTGAAATTGTTCTAGCTTTAATACAACCTAATATTCAACAGGTTTAGAATGGTTTAAAGGTAACCTGTAACAGCACCCTAAGTATGTTACAACACAGTGGTCACATCTACATGAGATGCTATGTTGCCATAGCAATGAGCTGTGACGACGTAGCATTGGTGGCATGAACCATGACGCTAATGCTATGTACAGTATGTACAGCGATGAGCTCATTGCTACTGTGGAGTAGGGTTGGAAATGACCCTTGTGGCACCAGGACTGTCCAGCAATGGTAGTTACTGCACAGTCATTTAGTACTTGCTTTAAAACCATTCTAAAACTGACTTCTGGGGTCCATGCTCTCACCACTTGGTGCCTCTGCTCCTTGTGTGGAGCCACTAGGGGTTAACTGCAAGTACTAGATGTCTACAGTTGGGTGCACATGTAGACATGCCCAGTAAAAACCTAACTTGACATTTAGACAGTAAGCAGGGCATTTGTGCAGGAAGAAGTATGCAGTCTTGTACCCGTTTTTTCTTTGTTGGAAACAAGGCCTGAAGTCAAAGACGAGTACATGAAAAATTCTTATATTTTTCTTGCAGTAGCCTAAACTTCCTTACCCAGTCCTTAAATCATATTTTTATACTCTTGACTTGGAACCAACCATAATACTAATACTTGTAAATTCCAGATTAAAATAATTTCACAACAGATTGTTAACTTTATGAATTTATATAACTTTATTCATCTCTATGATTCCACACAGATTTATAGCAGTTCTGCATTTGCCCTTTTGTCTGTCTTGTTAAATTGAGATGAGAAAAACCTTACAGGATGCTCTTGTTTAGAAAAAGACAATTATAAAGTCAAAAACAGGAAAAGACTATATTTAAAACAAAGAAACAAACAAACCATATTATTTGGAAAATCAGGAATGAAGAGATTTTCATTCAGACAATCTTATCTCTGCCATAGGATCAATACTTTCAGAACAAAATCTGAGCGTCTTTGGGCACATCTATGCCTGCTCTTTAATGTGCATTAAAGCATCACAACCCCACCCCCCTCCCGCTGTTTTGCTAATGTGCCATAAAATAGGCTCTAGTACATTTTTCTGGTACCTCACAATTTAATGTGCATTACCTAAAGCACATTAATGAACATGTAGATGCACCCTTTAATACCAATAACTGTCACCATAATCAATTTTCCTGCTTCCAGAAATCTGCAAATTTTACTAGTATTTCTGTTTTAATATTGTTAATTTTAATCCCTCCACTATAGCCTAGTGAAGAGGTGTTTACAGATATGGACTCTTTAGTCACACGGAACCACTTGATTCTCTTGGTGATTGGACATAGATAAATTGTAGAGCACATAAATGTATGCTGCAGCCCTCCTAAAGTGCATAAGCAAACTCCAAAGATATGAAGAAGCCAAAAATCTTTACTGATGTAAGTGCAGAAGCCCGTGGAGTTATGTCAGCAGAAGATTTGACTGACAGCAGTTTAGAAGTTTGCAACCATAATTTACAGAATTCTTAAGACTCTTGGCAAAAGTTAAAAGTTTTGGGACTAGTATGATAAAGTAAATAGGGGCTGATATTAAGTAAGAAAACTTTACTCTCCTTCACCTAACAATTCAGAAGCAGCTTCTTGCTGCTATCTATATATGAGAGGCTATGCCCCTTAAAATTATTATTTTATATATCTTAACATTAATATTAAGAAAAGGAGAGTTGAGACTGTAAGCTACAATCCACATGAGCAAGTTAGTAAGTTAAGATAACAAAGAATGAAATTCTGCTGATTGTGGAAAGACTGAAACTCAGATTTTTTTGATCTCCCTCTCCTCCAGCATTTAACTGTTCAGGGGGATGAAGAGGTTTTAAGGAAATACAAGGTAAACATAATCAAATCTCGCTGTGGACATTTTGAAAGTCCAAAGGATACAAATTAATATTTGGGTTGGTGAGTGGTTGGGTGATCTTGAGTTATATAACCTTGAAAAAAGAAAATTCATTACCTGTTTTCTTGTTTATTACTGACTCCCTGCAGTGCATATAGAAATGTTTTTTCCCCCCAACTTAGACAGGGTTGTTTAGTTGTAACAAGATGTGGCATGAAATTTAAGTAGGGGAAAATGTGGGGAATTAAGTATGTGACTTGGCTGTTTAATTTTCTTTAATATCACCTCCTTTCAGAACACGTGAGGAATGAAGAATTTGTGTTAAAAATTCTCTAGCTGCCTAACTTCTGCCTGGAACTTTCTCTGATCAGACTATGTGGGAAAAATAATGTTGCATATATGAATGATCTTTTACACCCTCTTTGTTATCAGTGGTGCAACTAATTACGTGGCAGAAGACGATATATCAGTCCCTGGTAAAAGGCATATATGTTCATGATTTGACCAAGTCATAATGGCATATAAGGAAGTTGAAGAAAAATGTAACAGAGTACATAACTTTTTATCTATATTTTGACAGGGTCTTTTGAAAACAAAAACTAAAGCTAGGAAACAAAAATGTAGGGAGAGAGAGTTCTACACATTATGGGTGTGTCCACCTGTGCATTTGTGCTTGCTTAAATTTATTGTGTGTGCAGTAAGTTACTGAGCAGTAAGCATGAATAGACTGGTGTCTACATGTGCCGGCATTAATGTGCATTAATGCACAGTAAGGTGTCTACATGTGCGTTACTACGCAGTAACTACCTGCATGATGCAGGTATTAAATTTATGCTCAAGTTGGCATAAGTTGCCATATTTACTGTGCAGTACAGGCATGCACATGTAGACATGTGCCCGTACTGTGCATTAATTTTGGTTATTGTGCAGTAAATGTGCATGTATAGACATGCCCTGTGGGTATTATAGGCGACAAAAGTTGGTGACAAAATTCCCTATAAGCATTAAGGCCTTTCCATTTCCCAGGTTAGGGGAAGGGTAGTGATGCTCTTAAGAAAGAGTAAAATCATAACTCCTAGCACTTCATCAAAGTACCTTCCTTTTTCTTACCTGAAGTGTCACTTCATCTTACCCATCTACTTAATCTTCCACCTTCTAGATTTCTATGAAATAAGGCATCTGGAACACAGTTTTGATTGCTGGGAAAAAGACATTGAATTGATGTCAGCTAAGGATAAATCTATTTCATTTTCATAGCTCACCCTGCTCTGAGAGCTAGTTGATCCTGACTATTTATGAGGGGAACAAAGAAAGTAGCTCAACTTGCAGGAAATATATCAAGAACAACATTTTAAACAACACAATCAAACCAGTGGTCAATCTTGTAAAAGCTAGGCTGAAGCATGAAACACAGTGTTGATGCCCATTTTTGTATTTGGAGCAGCTGTATTGTATTTAAATGTTTATAAAAAATTATATATGTTGTTTTCTTTTGTCATATGCTCTGGACAATGTATCTGGAATAAGTAGATGTTTTCCTGGCATGTACTGTATGTCTAGATCATACATTAGCAGTTGAAAGAAAAGTCACTGTACTCTGGGTGGCATGTCTGATAACCCTTTCTTTGCTATAGTTACCAAAGGTTTACGATCCGTTTCAGCTATCACCGGCTTCCCATAGATGAATATATGAAATTTCTTACAGCCATATACCACAGCTAAACTTTCTTTCACAGTTTGTGCATATAGATACTCTGACTTAGAGAGTGCCCTAGATGCATATGCTACTGGTCTCCAGCTATCCCCACGTTTTTGAAGCAAAGTTGCTCCAATGCCTTCTTTTGAAGCATCTGTTGCCAACTTAATGGGCCTTTTAGGGTAATAGTATTTTAGTCCCAGAGCTTTCATTATTTTTTCCTTCAAGTTTTTAAATTCAGCTTCATGTTCAAGTTCCCATATCCACTGACCATTCTTTTGTAGGACTAAGGTGATCTAAGGTGTTTGGTCTGCTCTGCTAAGTTTGGTAGATATTTCCCTACAAAATTGATCATTCCCACTAATCTTTGCATTCCTACCTTATCTATATGTTTGTAATGGCTTTAACCCTCTAAGGAGCAGTTTTCACCCCTTTCTCAGAGAGGTTCTCTCCCAAATGTTATTCCTTTGACCCTGAATTTGCACTTCTGTTTGTTCAGTTTCAAACCTGCTCTGTGAGCTAGTGCCTTTTTTGTTTTCTAGTGCCTTTGTTAGTCTCAAGTCAAGTTCTTCCATAGTATTTCCCCAACCTAATACATCATCAATATAAACCATAGTTCCATCAAGAACTTCAAGAATTTGTTGCACCTTTCTGTGAAATACTTCAGATGCAGAACACAGTCCAAAAGGAAGCCTACAAAAGCAGTATCTTCTGAGGGGTGTATTGAAGGTACATCATCTAGTGCTATTCTTTTCTAGGGGAACTTGCCAAAACCCAGAAGAGGCATCCAAAGTGAAGAAATACTTAGCTTCTGCCACATTGTCAAAAACCTCTTCCCTGGTGGGAATGGGAAAATGTTCCCTTTTGATATACTTGTTCATTTGCTTAGGATCCAGACAATCTCAAGGATCCATCTTTATTTTTTTTTCTATTATGACCAGTGAATGAACCCAGACAGTTGGTTGCTTTACTTTTTCTATTATGTCCATGTTAACTAATCTATAAAATTCCTTTTTCAGTTTCTCCCTTAGTACAAGAGGAACATTTCTTGGAGCATGTACGGTGGGAGTTTTCAGTTCTCTTAATTCTGTCTTGTATTCAGCTGACAGTTTCCCTATGCCTTGAAACAAACCTTAAAATTCTTCTTCTATTTTCTTGCTTCCTAGTCCCTCAATGGCATCCATTCTCTTAATCAAACCTAGAGTTTTACACATTTGCAACCCAGTAATTGGCACTAGCTTTCCTGAGACTGTTACAAACTGAATTTTTACTATATTATCCTTGTGTTTAAATGCAGTGAACAAACACCCTTGGTTGCAATCTGTGCGGGCCGGGAGCGATTTGTGCCCTTTTTCGCGCCGCGGGCTATGGCCAGCAGCCCGGGCATGCTGGGTCGGAGAAAGCAGGCGACACGCTAGAATTAGGCATGGACGCTTAATGGTTAATTTAAGATTGTTTTACTTGCACCGAAGATGGTCACAGTGCAGGCAGGAAAACTTGCTTGAGTTACAGTTACAAATAGAAAAGAAGAGAGGCGGACTAGAGTTTCTTCCTGTGAACATTCTTCTAGCCCATCCGGTTGGAGGCTCTAAACAGTGAGCCCGTCACGCCAACCGAAGAAAGTACTCGAAACAAAGAGCTCTGAATAGACTCACACGAAGTTTGCTAGGCTCCGTGGAACTTGCACGCAGGGAAGGGTACGTCAAGGGAATCGTTCGGCGACGGGGAGAGGCTAGAGGCTGATCAGACCCCTGTTGCCTTCTTGATATTCACGCTGGGTCCAATAGGCTCTGCAGCGCTTAGAGATCTTCACGAGACGTGAAGTTCTCTTCCTCCTGATAGTCGTGGAGTCTTCCAACTTGGGTGGAAACCACTCAAGCCTCTTATACGGCTAGCAAGCCAATCGCTAGCCGCCACGTGTGAATAATTTTACACAAGCCAATAATGGGGCTTGAATTAGAATACAAATGGTGGAAACTCCTTGCAACGTGCATTTCTATGCTGCAAAGAAGAAATGCACACTGCAAAGAAAGCTTCAAACGGCAGGAAAATAATTCAGTGGTGCCGAAGCGCACACAAACAAAAATCACACCCTTGGGTTGTGACACAATCATGTTCCCATTATATTCTTTAAGTCTCACTTTCTTACTCTCGTAGTACACAGGTTTAGTTTTCATTTTTTGAATAATGTATTCTGGTATTACATAGACCTGTGCCCCTGTATCTAATTTAAAAGTTACCATTAGACCATTGGTGTCCAAGATGCAGAAGAATAAATTTTTGCATTGTCCCAGTGAGGAATTCTTCCTTTTCCTCATTGTGCATGCACCTACTGTTTCTTGTGTGTTGCATCCTGCTTCTTTCTGCAAGCTCTTGCAGAGTGATTCAATTGTTTGCATTTGTTGCAGTGTTTACCTAACGCAGGACATTGTATAGGTTTGTGGTAACCCCCACAGAATCTACAGCTGACCAATGTTTCTTCAAGCAATTCTCTTTGGCCTCCACTTGCCTGCTTCATAATGAGGTCCTCCTTTTTGTATCGTTTGTGTGTAGCCTTAGGTTTTTGCAGTCTTGTAACCCTGTCTAGTTCAGCTTGTTCTGTTTTTTCCTCTAACTCCTGCAGCCTGGCATTTGTCATCTCAGCCACTTGGCACATTCTAACTGCCTTTTCCAAATTAACCTCAGAATCCTTTAGCAGTCTTTTCCTGAAGCTTGTATCTGTTATACCCAATACTATTTGGTCTCTTACCATGGACTCTTTTAGTTCTCCAAAGTTGCATATCTGGCTTTGGCCGTCTGAGGTCTTTGGTGAACTCCTCTATTATCTCACATTCCTTTCTGCTGTTTCATGTGGAAATTATACCATTCAAAGGTTTCATTTTGTTTGGGTATACAATATTCCTCAAACTTTTTTATTACTGTGCCATAGCTTTTCTGTTCTGCTTCTGACAGGTGTAGGCTATTATAAAGAGACAGAGCTTCTGGGCCTGCTATATTTAAAAAAAAAAAAAAGCTACCTTGAGTGAATCTTCCTTCTCTGTAGCTCCACTGGCCTTCATATATATGGTAAGGCTCTGTTTAATTTTTCTCCAATTTTCTGCTGCATTGCTAGACAGCTTTAAGTCCTCTGGAATTCTGAGATGCTCCATTTTTTTTGTCTTTCCTCACACCCTGCTCCTGGTACCATGTGTTGTTCTCAAAAGATCAAGGAGTTAAGCTTAGAGAATGATAATGCTTATTTATTCGGAGAGAAGTACCTTGCCCATACTTCTGCTGTTCCCTCCTGCAATCCCGGGCAAATGTAACAACTTATACATAACACTCTTAAAGGTATCCCACATCTCTTACTATGGGCTTATATATTTGTATAACTTACATTTTGTAGAGTGCTTGGCATAGCTAAGCTGTGATCTTGGTTGTAGATTTTTATAGGTTAGTACATTAACTTAACTGTAAACCCACAAGGCACTTATTCTTTGGAATTCAACAAATACATCCTTGTGCTATTTTGACCTTCTCCATAAGCATATTCCTTATCTTCTGTTAAGGTTTGGTTCCATGTTGTATGTTTCCAAATAAGAAATAAAAGTTGTTGACATTAGAACAGGATTTTTTCATTTTGCTTCTTTTTCCCTCCCCTGTGTTTGATGGAGAATAGCTGCTTGTTAGGAAGGTCATTCACTCTGGGTGAGTCTCCTGCATTTAAGTAGGCTTTAAATATTAAATGAATGCTGGAATGGTGTTACCTGAGCAGTGTCTCAAAGCAATTGGTGCGTGTTAGTGTAAAAACAACTTTATGGTGGTTTGATGTATTTAGCACAAAATGAATATAAAAGTGATTGTCAAATAATTTAAGCAATGAATTTATAGATTGTAATTTACATCAAGCACTGCAAGCAATTTTTACATATCAATTTGAATTTCACTGATTATGCTTGGCTGAGACAAAATGGTGGCTTTAAAAAAATTGCTTTGGTTTTATAAATAGGTTCAACCCAACATTAAATTGAGTGGGAAAATAGGAAAGGAAATAAGGTGTTTTCCTTAGTATATTTTTAATTATTACATTTTAAAATGTTTGCAGGCAGAGAGGAGCTTAGGACAGGTGTTGGAGGTGGCAGTGAGCCAGAAGCAGGAGAGGGAGAAATGAGACAGAAGTTAGAGGGGTGAGGAGCAGAGATTGGAGCAGGGCCAGAACTATAGTAAAGCAAAACCCAACTCAGGGGTTCAAATAACAGGCTTATTAAACAGACAGCACACTACACAGCCCCATAAAGTTAATGGTTCACACACACACGTGCGCGTGCACACAAACACACACACATACACACGCAAGCACTCACAACGGCAGCAGGAGAAAGAGACTCAGCGGAAGGATTGGAGTCCAGATAGGGAAGAGAAGCAGAGTCCAAGTCCTTGGTTAAAGAGGGCATGGCGGGTGATACCTACCTATCCAAGCTGGAAAGGGGTCTTTGTCCAGCAGGTGTTGTCCAGAGGGGGGTCACCAGCAGGGCGTCTTGGTGGATAGGTGGTGTGGCGTGGTTCTGGTCCAGATGGAGAGGGCATCACAAGGAGTCACTCTTCACTACCCCTTTTTATGGGGCAGACTACCTCTGATCTCCTATGGGGAGGGCCTGTCCAGGCAATGTCAGTCCTGTTCCAGAGGGTTCCAGGTGTTCTTACAGAGCATGTGCAGCCTTGGCACAATGGTGGGTTGCCTCATCTTTTGTTTCTTGAATGCTGAGGGTGGTTCCAAGGGCTGGGTCCTTGGTCCAGGTATTGGTGTTGATGGTTCGGTCATTTAGAGGGAGCTATTTTTAGACCTACTGCTACTGTCTCTCAAACCCCCTCATTCATTCCCATTCATTCAGGAACCAAGTTACATAGGAGGAGTAGGTGTGAGTCATGGGTTACACAACCGGGCCTGGGGACAGGATGGAAACTTGACATGACTTATGCTAACTTACATATGTAGGCCTAAATCATATAGTACCAGTAAAACAGTAATATAGAACAGTAAAAATCAATATAAACATAATCATTATACAATATAAAGAAGGAGAAAAAACAAAACAAATACAACTTGCTACCAAAATAAAATGCTGAAGCTTATCCTGTGTCTTAGCTCACTTATACTTCTCTATAGGGAATAGAGAGGGAGAGAACAAGTCAGAAATGTCTGGGGAGGGGGAGGGAATGCATTTTAAAATAAAATAAAAAAGATATAAAAAAACAAACAAACCTGGGGATTTTGCTACAATAGAAATTGCAGGTTAAAAACCTTTAGATTGTCCTCTGGCCAAAGACAAACTGTTCAATAGTCAAAAGCAGGCTATTTTTCACTTCTTTTTCTGGACCTTTTAACAATATTTCCAACTCTCCTGTTATGCCATTATATCAAGTCTGGAATGCCCTTCCCACCCCCTATCATTTCTCTTCTCAAAATGCACTTTTTCTAGGAGTCCTACCAGTATTAACTTGCTCTAAAATTAAAACAGACAATCCTTCAGTTTGGAGCTGCCCCCTTTCACTCCTCTCCTGCTGGGATTAGTTCCTGGGGAACTAAATCTGCCCCCTCCTGCCTGCTGAGCACTGGGGTTGGTTACTAGGGGCCTGAAGCCTCCTGCTGAACTTTGGGATTGGTTCCTGGTGGCCTGGAGCTCCCCCTCTTGGCCCTCTACATCAGGATTAGACTCAGGGGCTCAGTGTGCCTGGTCCTGCCTGCTAGGATCTCCCTATGTGACCAGAGATTTGGCAGGAAGTACCACCACTCTCCCACCAGCAAATCTCCAGACCTGTGGGAAGTCCCACAGCCTGGAAGTAGAGCACCCCTATGTTATAGGATGAAGGCTTTAGACTTTACACTTCTTAGGGGTGAGGAATATGCATTCTTTGTGTAGGCCAAGGATATTACTAGTCCAGTTATTCTAATTATGAATGTTCTAATATGTGCATTGATTATGATGACAGAGCATCTTGTATAATAATTATTTGAAAAAGACCAAATTCTTTTTCCATTTTGAGAGAACCAAACAAGGAATACTCTTATATCTTGCTGTGTCCTAAGTCACAGCTGGATCATATAGGAAAGATGGTCCAGTAGTTTGGGTACTAGTCTAGGACTTTAACAACCCTGGTTCCATACTGCACCATGGATTGCTTGTGTAGCCTTGAGCAAGTCACTTAGTCACTCTTGGCCACAATACAATCTGTGAAACTGTAATAATAGTACTACTTAACTTCACAGGAGCATTGTGAAGATAAGTGTATAGTCAAGTGTTCAGATACCACAGTGATGTGTGCCATATAAATTCTGCATAGCTGCCTTATACAACTATGCAAAAATGAATGGTCTAATAAATATATTATACTTGTATACTTGTAACAGAACACAGAGTGTGATCTGTTACTTGCAGGGGCCTGAGCAGCAGCAAGGCAGCCTGTAACTGCTTGCAATCCCAATTAGGCACTACTGCCTGATTGGGGAACAGGACCCAGCTGTTCTCTACAAGAGCAGGGCGCTGAACAGCAAAAGTGGCAGTGTGCTGATAGCAGCTGGAGAGACATCACTGGTTGAGCTGCTGCTCAGAACACCTTAGAGGTAAGGGCTGGGGCTATGGGGAAGGAGGAGGCCCCATGGTCCTGGGTATGACCGAAAACTGCAACCTGCTGGGAAAGGATGGCCTGGTGGGGCTACCTATGGCAGGGTAGTCCCGCAGAAATGCCAGGCCAGCCACCTCCCCAGTGAAAGGCGAGTAGCCCTAACTCCAGCCCCACATCCTCCCCTACCTATGGTGGGTAGTGAGACCAAGCAGGGGGAGCCCAGACTCATGGTGAGTGCTGAGGCAGGACCCAGGTCAGGTGTAGGGACCTGAGGCAGTGTCCAGACTCACAGATGAGTTCTGAGGCTGCACATAGGAGACAGGAATGAGGCTCCAGGTGGGGCTCTGAGCATTGGGGAGCTATCAGCAAAGTTCCTGAGCAAAGCAATAAGGGATTATAGCCTAGGGAGGGCAGAGGATGGGGCTTGCAGCCCCAATCCTGGTAGTATGGGCTTGGAGCCCAGAGATGGGGCTTGGAGCCCACAGTGAATGGTGGTGCTGGGGGCCCTGAGTGCAGTGGACCATGATGGTCCTGAGTCAGAGGTAATGATAGGGGCTGGGAGCCCAATGGAAGATAAGAGGCTGGGTGCTAGGACATAGAACATCTGCAGGGCTGTAACAGGGGGGACCTGCTCAAGGTCTGTCTACTGGTGGCCTCGCCCACCTGTTATGGGTCAACCACCTGCCTCCTCACCTGCCACACCTTGTTAATTAATTGTTGTTAATTCAGTGGGAGGCTGCCCATTGTATACCCTGATGCCAGGGTGTGCTATCTGTGGCTCCATTCCTCCCCTACACCGCAGCCCAAGCCTCACAGATGGTATTTGTAAATTCCTCTTTATGTTGGGGTCTTGTCCACTGTGGTCCTACCCCTTTTCTCTCTAGCTAGGCCTGTCAGTCAAAAACCCCCACTAATAAGGGTTTGACTCCCAGGCTCTAGCTCTCAAAAAAACCCCTCACTTGGACTCCTGCACCCTCTGTGGCGCTGGGGTCTGCTCACCCCCGAATACTGCACCCTCTCTGGTGCTAGGGTCAGCTCACCCCCGAATATTGCGCCCTCTCTGGCGCTGGGGTCTCCACACTGCAGTGGGCCCTTAATGAGGCCTCCTCCTTCACCAAATAGCCTCACCCAAACCACCGGTCTTAACATTCAACCCAAAACAGAGGCTTCTGTAGCCATATAATGGAAAAATGATAATACAGAAACGAGAGAGGCAACATGCCTGCTTACTTTAGATGATCATGAGGATGGCTCAGGCCATGGCGTAGCCTTCCAACAGAGACTGCAGCCATGGCACCGTGGTCATTGGGAGTCTGCCTCCCTGCTGCCCCTCTGGCCTTCTCCACTTGCCATTTGTAGGATCCTGGTCTTCCTCTTCCTGTCACCTAACCGGCTGGCAGGGCTTGAGCCTTAACCCCTACTTGACCAGCCAGCTGTGACTGGAAGGTTCTGGATTTCAAGGGACCACCCTGTCTTTTAGTAACAGGGTTAGGGTTCCCTGTTACAGGGGCACTGAGACTAAGAGTTCCAGAGGGGAGTGAGAGTCCCACATGAGACTCTGGAGCTTAGGTCCCAGTGTATAGCACTGGAGGAACATCTGCAAGGCATGGGACACAGTACAGGGATGGTCAGAGCTGTGTACATAGGCCCTTGTCACCAGGGCAAGTAAATGAGTAGCCTCCCACCTGATTAACATCACATAATCATTAACATCAATGCATGGCAGGAGAGGAAGGCAGGCGGTTATCTCTAAGGCAAGTGGGCAGGCCAACAACTGACTGGCCCCAGGATGCCCACTTATTACAATATTCTACATTGTTTTTTCATGCATAGGTTTTAAGGTATTTAAAATTAGATATGTAACTATTAAAAACCTCTATTTAGTCTGGGGAAAATTAGTTCTATTAAAAGTAAATAATTTGCCTAAGAAAACACTGCAAGTCTGTGGTAGAGTTAGGAATAGTACACTTGAATCCTAGCCTAGTGACCTATGTATTGCACCATATAGCTTCCAAAATTGCATGAACTCTTTTCCCTAGTGGAAGAATGCTCATGAATGGTACAAGGATGCTCAGGCTGTTTCTGACACCACAACCCCATTCAACCAATAATTGATAAATCTGCATTAAAATCAGAGTTAATGCTACTCACAATCTAATTTGCAAAAAAGATTATTTTACCCCAGAAATATTAGCTTTCATAATTTGTTCTATTTTCTAGTATTTCCAAAGTCTCTTAACTCTCTTGTATTATTTTGCTTAACTAACTTCCCCATTAGAGAACCTCCCAATGTTAAGCCTTTAGAAGCTTAATTAATATGCCATTTTACCCTCCTCTTTTATCTTTGATAAAAATGTTAAATTAATCTGGGCCTAAAGCTCATCCGTGTGGCATCTCTCTAGGTCCAAGTCCTGCCACTTATTACTCCCTTTTATTCACAATCCTTTAATCCATTTTCAATGTTCTCAGCATAACAGTGCTCATGAGCGAATCAATTTAAATGGTTTCTTTTAAGTAAATTGTGACATACTTTGATTTACTAAAGTCCAGTTTACTGTATATTACAGTATTTCTTTTATTTATTAAGCTTTAAAATTCTGTTGGAGATATGATCTTTGTGGCATGATTTCTTATTTGTAAACTTGTGCTGTATAGTATATTGTTGTAATATTTTGTGTGTGTAATATGTGCATAGTGTGAAAGTGATGTAACTTTATTTTTCAGAACCCTTTATATTTTCTGTAATTTAGTAGAGCCATGATTTTGAACTTTGGTTTTGTGCTGGATTAGAACATTATGTTTTGATTTCTTTTCCCCAAAGGAAATTCCAGCAAATTTCAACAAAATCAGAAGTTACCTGGGAGGTTTTGAGGGTGATAAATAGTTATTTCCAAAGGAAAAATATTTAGTCAGAAAAGTTCAGTCAACTAAAATCTTCTGGGTGCCAAAGCAGCTATCATTTGTATTTGAATGTATCTCACTGCAGAATGGAGATGCATAGTCTCTCAGGGAAGTTTAGCCTTATTTATTATTGTATTTTTTTTCTTCATTGAAAGTAAATAATTTACTCTGACAATACTTGTACTATTGCCAACTTTCATGGTTTCTTTGCAAGTGTGTTGATATTTGATGCTCTCTTAAACACTAGACTGTTTTAATTAAGAGATTACATGCAACTATTAGTTTTCTTTTCTTCCCTTAAAGTACTCTGCTAGCCCTTCTGGTTGCAGAGGAAATGTTATCTGAAGGTAAAAAATTGTGAAAGCAAAAAGGCAACCCACTTGCAATGTATTATTCTAATAAGTATTATGATTTGTGGGGAGGGAGTGGAGCAGACCCTGATTTCTAAATACTTAAGACTGTGTCTAAAAACATATTTTTCATCATTGAATAAATCATGCCAGATCTTATACAAACAATAGGTTTTAACTAGTGAAGGGACTGGAAATATGAAATCCGAGAAGAATCAAGGGTGTAGGTTGTAGCCATGTTGGTCTATGGACATAGGCAGACAAGGTTCTTTGGGTGAATCTGGTATCTTTTATTAGACCAACTTAAATAGTTGGAAAACAATTAAGCAAGCTTTTGGGTTCAAAAACCCTTTGTCAGGCTAAGGAATTTTCAGCAGTTGGTCTGTGCTCTTCCTGGATGGAATGAAAAGTAAAGAAGCCAGCGGCTGGGCTGGGCTGGTATGCATACAAGACAGGTAGTCAGTGAAAATGTAGATTGAGGAGTCAATGGGTGAGAGACAGGCTGGGGTGGGGGGGTGGAGAGAGAGAGAAGGGGGATGAAAGTGGAGATACCTGGGGAGTCAGATGTCAGGCAGGTTATAATGTGTCATAAATCCAATGTCTATATTTAGTCCATGATTTTTAGTATCTAGTAGGTTGATGAAATGGAGCTCATAGGCTCGTCTCTGGGAAGTGTTGTATAAGTTTCCTTTGAGGATCAGGACTGAGAGATTGGAGAGATCCGGGCATTTGGTGCAGCTGTAAGATCCAGGAATGCTGATGGCTCTGTTGTGGGGTGTAGTAATAGTGGGGGTGGTGGAGACGTGTTGGCAGGTTTTGCATTTCTTGTCATGGCACGGTCTGGATCCTTTTGGTGTGTTCTGGGCTTGAGGAAGTTTGCTTCTGGTGATGAGGCTGGCGAGGTTCGGTGCTTGTTTGAAGGCTAGGATGGGTGGCTCTGGGAAGATCTTTTTAAGAATAGAGTCTCTTTCTAGTATGGGTTGCAATTGTTTGAGGATTTTCCATACAGGTTCAAGGGAGGGGTGATATGTCATAACCAGCAGTGTGCGATTTGTGGGGGTTTTTCTTCTGTACTGCAGCAGTTCTTCACGTGGTATCCAGGTGGCTCTTTCAAATGTGCAATCTATCTCTCTGGAGGAGTGTCCTTGTTGGGTGAAAGCCTTTTTAAGATTGGTGAGGTGGCAATCCCGGGTGTTCTCTTCAGTGCAAATTCAGTGGTATCTGAGGGCTTGGCTGTATATCACAGCTTTTTTGGTGTGTTTAGGGTGATTGCTGGTTCTGTGCAGATATGTATGTTGGTCTGTGGGTTTCTTGTATAACGTGGTCTATATTTTATCATTCTGGATACTGATCATCGTGTCCAAAAAGGAGATGTTGGTGCTGGAGTATTCTAGAGAAAGTTGGACGGAGGGATGGTGATTGTTGAATTTCTGATGGAACTCAATCAGAGACTGTAGGTTTTCAGTCCAAATGAGGAAGATGTCATCAATATATCTCAAGTATAGAAAGGATTTGATGGTGCAGTTCTTGAGGAAGTCTTCTTCCTGGTGGCTCATAAAAAGGTTGGCATACTGTGGGGCCATTTTGGTGCCCATAGAAGAATCAAGGATTTGCAACTGCTAATGAATGCCAAAAAATTACCATACTTCGTCTGAACAAAAGTCCATGTAGCTCGGTGTCCTGTTTGCAAATGTTGCAAGTAGCAGACACTTTAAATCGGTGATTCACAGGTAGGGTGCTATGAGATTCTTTTAAGGATGTTGCACAATGTTAGCACTGTTAGGTTTGGGTATATGAGAGCATTACACTTAGATTGACCTACCCAGGGTTAGGTTAATCTAAATGCCCTGGTGTGCAGGAGTTCACAGGACTTAGGTTGCCTTAAAAATGACATGTCTGATCTAAAGTTAGGTCACCTCAGAGATAAACTAAATTTAGCTCAATAAAGGGTTAACTGGATCTAGTGAGCATCTGTACATATTCACAGCACAGCCCTGGGGTTTGGACAGCTGAGCCACTCATCACAGCCCTGGGACTGTGCTGTTCTTAGTCCTCTACCCTGAGCCTGACTGGGCCTTTTTTAATGCTCCTACCTCCCTGAAGCCCCACCAACTCTCTTTTGCCCATACTTCCTGAGTTTCTTACCTCCAGGTGCACCCAAAAAAATGAGTAACTCCTGCATGTGCTTCTCCCACTTTAATTTTAGGTGTCTTAAGTGAAGCCATCTAAACCTAAACTGGGTCCTACAAATGCTTGTTTGCACTCTGTATGAACACCTACACATGATTTACAAGGTAAACCCAGGGTTTTCAAGTAAGAATCCATGGTAATAAAAACATTTATGATTTCTTTGTAGTAGAAGAATTGGTCTACTATTTTTTCCATAGTCAAAATTGAGTTAAAGCTGAGATCTAGCGTTTTCCAAGTGGGTGCCTTCAGTCTAATGAAGGGTGTCTTGAATCTAAAAAGTTTGAGAATCACTGCTTTATTTGAAAGCTTGTCCTGTTAATTTATCTTTACATTAGGAGACATGTATAGGCTTGAATCTTCTTTGCCTTACCCTAGTGTGACTTTGGAATAGTTCCTTTGAAGACACTGGAATTGCACAGTATATTTTTCTATTGTTTTATAATTCAATATTAAAATATTATTCTTATGCTAATGTTACCAAAATAATAATTATTTATACTTGAACCTAATGAATTGGTAGCTTTAAGTGGTTCAGATACTATATTCTCTCACCTAGCTCCAAAATATATTGATTCTACTATAAACCTATTATTAATTATTATTACATGTCTAAAAGCAACTATTGAAAAGAGAGCTTTTTGTTAATGTTTTTCTTTTTCTCCCAAGGGGGTGGAAAAAAAAGAAAATGAAAACCAAGGTGCAGTTCTGCAGATAAGTGTAACACAATAAATTATAATGGGACTTGGGATGGTGAATGCATTGGGTACATCAGCAGACAAAGGAAAGGATTGTAATGCTTCTGCTGATTTTAATTTTTTTCATACTGAGTGGGAGAAATGCAACAATCTCCTGCCGATTCCCAAGGTTTTCATAATTTCTCCATTGTCTTCAGCATGGGCTGCCATGAAGCCTGGAGAACCGTGATCAGAAATTTAAAAATTTCAGAGCCATACGGCTCTGAAATTTTAAAAGGTCTTTTTTAAGTTCTTCCAAAACAGAATTTGTAAATGGAAAAATTCACATGTCCAGCTTCTTGTTTCAGTACTGTGTGATCCTGTTAAGGATGCTCTGTCACTTGGTACCTGTTTGAGGAGGTAACCCCTTTCCCCCACTCTGGTGTGTTGAGATGCCCCAGCTACTCAGTGGTATCTGTGGTTGCTCCTTTGGGGATGACTGCCCTTCCTTTCCCCACCCCCTGGCAGCTCCTGTGCTGACTTTGCCTGTGCTCCCAGCAGCATATTCCTCCGGGGGGGGGGGGGGGGGGGGAGGAGAACGGGGCTGGAAGACAGACACACAGGCCAACATGGGCCTGAAACCATGTTTTGCAGCTGAGCTTGTCCCCTCTGTTCTTCCCATGCTCCCAGGACTTGCAAGATGCAGTGAGGAAAGTTGCCAGCATGTAAGACTCTGCAGGAGCAGCTTCAGTGGCGGGAGCTACTCTTGCCCCCTCAGGTGCAAAAAGGAGGTGAGGAAAGTGCAGACTGTGGAAAGAGCAAGGTATGGTAGGGTTAGATCCTGCTTCTGCTGCCCTCACCTCGAACCATTTATATAGGTGATTCTTAATCTTTGTAGCTTCAAGGCCCCCCTCCATAACTTTTCTAAATTTAGATTGCATCTTAATGATTCTCAACTGGGATGCTCCTCTTTTTAATGGGACCCTTTCATATTTTTTTAAAAGTGCTATAATGTCCTCCCCCATTTTACTTGCTTTTTATGCAAATTCTTTCAATGTATCCTTGTGCCACTTGCCTCCCAACCCCTTTATAATTGTTATCATTGATTCTAGACCCTCTCTGACTTGTCCACATCCTTCTCAAAATGTGGAGCACAGAACTTCATCCAGTACTCCAATTAGTGCTGGTTAACCCTCACCTAGGGTGGCACTATACCAGGGGTGGGCAAAATGTGGCCCGCAGGCCAGATGTCGCCCACCAGCCCATTCTAACTGGCCCATTGGGCCCCTAAAAATTTAGGAAATTAATATTTATCTGCCCCTGGCTGCCTGTCACGTGGCCCACGATGGCTTGCCAAAACTCAGTAAGCGGCACCCTGCCTGAAATAATTACCCAGCCCTGCAATATACCCTCCTGTGTCTTGCACTTAATAAACCTGTTGATGCAGGCCAAAATTTTATTTGCATTTTTTTTTGTTTGTTAGCAATTGTGTCATATTGCTGACTTAGGTTGAATCTGTGATCCTCTCAAACTCCAACAGTCTTCTCAGCCATGCTGACCCTAGGCACTTATTTCCCACTGGGGGCATCTACACATGTGCTTTACTGTGGAGTACACTAATTTGCTCTGCAGTAAAGCATCACCATCTACATGCGCATTGGTATTAGCACAGAGTAAATTAATTAACTCCACTGTAAGATAGTACTGTCAGGGACAGTACTGTCTTACGGGAAAATAATTTCATGCATTTCAATGCATGTATGGATAGTAGGGCTGCATGAGTCAGTAGCAATCCAATCCGGCTTCGGATGGCCGTGATCCTATCTGGAGCTCCAGACCAGGTTTCCGCCTCAATCCGGCTGAAGCCGCCTCAGAGATCCAGCCATAGGATATAATGGGGAATCAATGAAAGTTCTATAACTTTGTTGTTTTAGGTATGATTTGGATGAAACTTGCAGGGATGGTAGCCTCTGCTAAGAGCATGAGGCCTGCCAAGTTTCAAGAAGATCAATGCAGGGGTTTGGGAGGAACTGTACCCCAAATTCTTGAAAGCCAAACATATCACAGCTATGTGTTATACCACAGGGGGCTGAAAACTCACCAAGGCCACCGTCTCTGCAGGACACAAAACCTGCCAAGTTTCAAGATCAGTGCAGGGGTTTGGGGGGAACTGCACCCCAAATTCCTGAAAGCAAAACTCCTATCACATCTATGTGTTACAACACAGGGGGGTCAAAACTGCAGGGGTGGTAGCTCTTACTGAGACCACAAAGCCTGCCAGCTGTGAGTGTGTGTCCTAGAGCAGGCCTGAGTGAGTGCTGGGCCCTGCCAGGCCATGAAGCCTGCCTGCCAGCTGTGAGTATGTGTCCTAGAGCAGGCCAAGTGAGTGCTGGGCCCTGCCAGGCCACGAAGCCTGCTAGCTGTATGTGTCTTGCTGCAGGAGTCTGTCATTTAGGGCCCTGCACCCCAAGCTGCTGACAGGCAAAACTTGTGATGTGGGTGGGTGACACTGTGTGTATGTTAAGGTATGCTCTTCCTGGTGCCGGGGCCTCTGCACAACATGGCAGTGTGCCCCACTGAGGCCTCCTCCTCCTCTACAGCCTCATGCCCAGTCCTCTACTTTACGCGTCAACAGGTACAATAACTCAGCTGGCTCAACACCAGTAGCATCAGCAGCAGCATCAAAGGTACCCAAAAGTGGTTTGTACATTCAAACAAGCACCAAACCTCATCACCAGAACTGAAGCCAACTTCCTACAGCTCAAAACACAAAACCTGCCAAGTATCTCCAGTACCCCACAAACTGCACACCAGAATCTATCAAAGACAACAAAACCCAACTACCTGTGGGGGGCATCTTCCTCACCAAAAATACATTCTGCCTCCAGTCTCTCAGGCCTGATCCTGAGAGGGAGCAAATTACAATGCAAACCACTTTTCAAAGCTGGGCCTATGAACTGCACTTCATCTCCCTCCTAGGTAGTAGGTACAGAAACTCATGGACTCAATATACACAGTGGAAGTCTGGCACACTGCAACTGGCTGGACATCTGACACCCCAGGCACTTCTGCACTTTTACCTGAGCTGCTACATCCCCTTTTTCCCCCCTACCCCACACCCTAGCCTGTCCTTCCCCCCACTGACGCCTCCATTTCCATTTTCACTGACTGGCTTTCTTGCCTGCATTGTGGGCCAGGCCAGCCTCTGGCTTCTTTAATATTCCTTCCATCCAGGACCAACTGCAGGTACTTCCTCAGCCCGACAAAGGGATTTTCAACCCTAAAGCTGGCATCCCAGGCAGCTAAGCTGAGCTCACCGGGAGCCTCACAACTGCACTGCAACTAGCAAGTGTCAGGCCTGTCAAAGACATGACAGGTCTGGGCATTCCCCCAGCCAGGACTTTTTGTATACATGCATTAGCTGGAGGTTATGGTGCTTCCTACCCACCTTTCACCAGGGGATCATTGGTCCTGGCATTTATGGGACTGCCGCACTGCCAGCAATCTCACCAGGCCTCCCTACCCTGGCAGGGTGCAGTTTTAGTGGTCATGCCCAAGACCTGGGGCCTCCTCCTTCCCCATAGCCCCAATCCCATACCTCCAAGTTCGTCCTGGCAGGGGAATGAGCTCAGCAGGGACATGTTCTTCCCTGCTGGCTGGTGATGCAGTAAGTTCCCCCTCCAGCTGAGAGCAGGGCATTACTTGGCTTTTCAAAACCTCAGAAAAGGAAATTGGTGCAGATGGAGTGAGGAGGGTGGCACTCAATCCATCTGCAGGTGGAGTTTGGGGAACCCCAGCAGTGGGAGGTTCACCTTTAGGAACACCAGCTGCTCCACCAACGTAGGATCCAAGCAGGTGCAGCGGGGTGTCACAACATTCCTAGCAATGCTGAACACCCTCTCGCTTGGAACACTGGTCGGTGGACAGAACAGGTATTGCCAGGCAACCGTGGCCAGATCCTGCCACATCTGGCTGCGGCTTGCCCAGTAGGCCAAGGGGACGCAGTCCAGTGGCTCCACACCCTCAGTGAGATAGGTAGCCACAGAAGCCTCGGTGTTACCTGCCCGAGGCTGGGGTCTGGTGTGTTTGGACCCCTGCATTGAAGCCATGCCCATGGCCCACATTGGTAATGGCTGGCATGGAGGATACTGGCTGGTGCTAGTGCCGGTGCTGCTGCTGGGAGAGCTGGCACGGGAAAGTGGATCCCCCTCTTCCACATCCCCTCGCCTCTGCACTTTGGCCTCCCTGACTTCATTCCCCAGCACCTGCATCCATTGATCAAGGGTTTTGGGGCTGCCAGTGCACACACTCCCCTTCACCCTTGGGTCGCACATGCAGGCCATGTGGACCGTATTAGACTGCAAGGGATCCAGCCATCTCCTGATGCCCTCCTTCAGTTGCCTCACCTGCGCCTGCATGTCTGGTGACAGCAACCTGTCCCAGCCAGGAACATGGATCCTCTGGAACTTCTCCATTTGATTCTCCAGTTGCCTCACTATGGGGATCACTTGCTTGAGGAGAACATTGCTAGTGCTAAAGGTGTTGGTGGCCTCGGGGAAGTGCTTGAGGACCACCAGGATCTGGGAGATAGTATCCCACTCAGCTCTGTGCAGGGGGGCACTGATCCCTATCTCCCCAAGCAAGGCCATCTCATGAATGGCCTTCTGTTGCTCCACCAGCCTCTTGAGCATCAGATATGTGGAGTTCCACCGAGTCTCCACATCCTGTATGATTCTGTGCTGCGGGATGCTGAGCTCTGCCTGTTTCTCCCGCAGCATCTTGCCCCCCTTGATGCTGCGGTGGAAGTAGCCCACCACCTTCATGCATTTCAAAATCAGCTGGCTGGTAGAAGTACTGGTGGTGGGGCCATCACTGGCAGCCCTGTCCCCCTCCAAGCCATCCTTCACTATTAGGTGCAGCTTATGTGCCACACACCGGATGCCAACAAAGTTGGCTTCACAGACAGCCTTCACCATTTTGGCCCCATTGTCGGTGACCATGAACCTACAGGTGAGCTTGGCCTGCCCAAGGAGCCACCCCTGCACCATGCAGTTCATGGCCCCCATGATCTCCCTTGCCGTGTGGGACTCATCCAGCACCTCAGCTTGCAGTAAAGCCCACCGACAGCCTGACTGCATCAGTGCCCCATGAGGGATAGGTAGGTGTGATCGCCAACCCAGCTGCTCCAGATGTCAGAGGTGAAGTGCAAGGCTACCTGAAGCCCTGCCTTGCGCAGCTCCTCCCTCAAGTACTCCCTGCATGCTTTATACAGGGAGGGCACCACCGACCTGCTAAATGTGGTGTGTGCAGGCACTTTTTAAAATGGGGCCAGAAGTGCTACGAACCACCTGAATCCTGGTCACTCAACTAGGGAGAAGGCCTGGCTATCCAGAGCAAGCATCTCCCCAATGCTCTGGCTGATCTCATGTGCCTTGGGAACACGCCCCCCTTTCTGTCCACCTTTCCCCCACTGGTCCAGGGTGGCCTGCCTCTGCTTTGGTGGTAAGGAGGTTTTGGAGTGAGCGGGGGATTTCTCTTTTGGCACACTCGAACTGGTGCCAGGCTGAGCAGCAGGAAGAAGGGCAAGGGGGTGGTGCCTCTTCAGAGGCAGCAGCATGGCCGTAGTGGAGAAGTGTCTCATGTTTTTGCTACGGCTCATGTGCCTTTGGCAGTGCTGGCAGATGGCAAGCCTGGGATCATCTGCCACCTCAAAATGATCCCACACTACACTACTCCCTCACTTCTGGGTTGAGGGTGAGGATCCTGCTTTTTCCCCCTTCTCAGCAGGCTGAGGCTGAACAGCAGGAGGAGCTGCCTCAGCTGAGCCTCTTGCCTTCACAACCTCAGTGTCCTCTGAGGTGCTGCTTTCCAGAGCAGACCTGGGTCTAGGGGAAACTTGAGGGTTGTGGAGCACAAACTCTGATTCCCCCTCAGTCCCAAGAATTGCCTGAGCCAGCCCGCTCAGCATCCCTGGTTCCAGCTCCAGCTCCTCCTCTGGCAGTGGGAGGCTCATGGTGAGACTTGAAATTGTGGTGGAAGAGGCAGTGATTCCACTGCTGGTGTTCACTTCTGGACTGAGCGGAGGTGGTGCAGATGCAGGGACGTTAGGTGCAGACACTGCTCCCACCACCTGGCTTCCACTGGCAGCACTGATGTCATGGCTGCTCGGGAATAGAATGCGTCTGTGTTTGGGGGTTGGGGGGGCGGGGCTTGTAGCTCTAGCTCTCTCCTTGCCCCCTCTCCCTCCCCTGCCAGAAGACCTGGCACCTGCCTTTCCAGCATGCTTCATATTGATCTTTCCTGTGCTGCAAAAGTTCTGTGTGTGTGTGTGTGTGTGTGTGTGTGTGTGAGTGAATCCTTTTGTATATCTGTGTGTCTTGTTCTCCTGTGAATATCTGTGTCTATCTTGTGCTGTGAATGACATTATTTGTGTTTCTTCTTTCTGGCTATCACGATATTGTCTATCTTGTGGTGTGAATGAAATTATTTGCGTGTCTTCCTGTGTCTCAATATATTATCTGTGTCTTGCTCTTCTGTAAGTATCTGTCTGTCTTCTTCCACTGTGATTTTTTTTATATATTCTGGGTCTCTGTGTATGTGCATGCATGTGTGCGTGCGTGCAAGCAAGCAAGCTGTGCCTCCCTGCACAGTGACAGATAACACTGGCTGGGAAAACACAACTGCCTTTTTGCAAAGTGCCAAAACAAGTTCCCCCAAAAATAATTCAAAGAAATAAATGAATTGTAATACTACTAATAATTGAATTGAATAGCTAAACTAAACTAAGCTAAGTTAAGCTAAATCCTAACCACTCCTTTATAACACAAAAAAGCAGCAGGCAGGTCTCAGTCACAGCATTCCTCTCTCACACAGCTGCTGACAGGGAACGAGCTGCAAAAGGCACAGAAAGGCTGGAAATAGGGGCTTTTATACTTTTTTTAGTCCCACCCCACAGATGCTGCCATTGGAAAGATATCCAGGGAGAAATCCTTCTCACTGGCTACCTACAGACATCAGTCTTCCCCCCCAAACTTCCCCTCCCTTGCTCTGCCTCCCTCTTCTAATTGCCTCAAAATGACTGAAGCGGCTCCGAAACATCCGAAGCAGGTCCAAAGCACTTCAGATGCCCCTCACCCACTCTGGATACCATTACTGGGATCCCGCTTCAATCTGGAAGTGCCGCTTTGGATGCCGAAGCATCCAAAGTGGGTCTGGCTTCAAAACGGGATGTGAAGACTCACACAGCCCTAATGGATAGTGACCAGGACAGTAGAACTTTGAACCAGGGCAGAGCAGCTCCAGGCTGGCAGCAGGCTTGGCGGGGGGGGGGGGGGGGGGGTCAGCCACATGGATCTGAAGTTTTGGCACTTTTGTGCCCCGCACCAGCCCCTCTGTCACCTGACATCACCACCTAGAGTCTCGGGCTGAGCCCCTGATCATGCTGCTAGCCTGAGGCAGCCTCAAAGTACTGGTGTCCCAGGCACACATGAAAATACTGCACCCAGGAGCAGTGTACTCCAGAGCAGTGGTTCTCAACCTTTTTTGAACCAGGTCCCATTTGTAAACATTGATGGCCAGTCCTGACCCAGTGCTCCTCACCCCCAGCTTTTAGCCCCACAGTGTGTTGGTCAGGGGGTGGGTGTGTAGGGCAGAATGGGGTGTGTGGTCATTGTGGGGGGAGGGGGAACAAGAAGCCCCTTGTGGCTAGAACTCTGACAGAAAATGGCGGTGGTATGCTTTTGAACTAAAACAACTTTCATGCGTTTTAGTTCAAAGGCAGACTGCTACCATTTTCTGCATGCAGATGTGTATTTCGCCACTTATACAACTGCAAGCGATGCAGTGCTGGGTACTTTTCAAAGCAGCTGGCACTGCAGCGCTTACATGTGTAAAAATCTCTCTGTATGCTACTTCTATCCTCCAATGTGTCTGCAGTCTTTCCTAGTTTCACATCTTCTGCAAACTTGATCTCAAGCCTCTCTATTCTAGCACCCTGATCATGAATAAAAATGTTAAATAGCACTGGCCCCAGGACAGAAACCAGTGGAACCCTAGTCAAAACTTCTCGTCATTCTGATATTGATCCATTTAGAATTAGCCTTTGCATGTGGTTATTGAGCCAATTACCTACTCACGTAATTTGCTTATGAGAAGGTCATATGGAACTTTATCAAAAACCATATGAGAGTACAAATGCACGAGGTCCACTGCATTCCCTTCTTTCACAGAACTCGTGACTTTATCAAAGAAGAAAATGTAGTTGGTTTGGCATCATTCATAATACATTCATGGTGGCTGCCTGTGATCAGTCTTTTCTCCTCCAAATCCTATCAAATTGATTTATTTAAAATTTACTTCAGTAACTTCCTAGTTATTGATGTCAGGCTGACCAATATATAACTTCTTGGTTCTCCTTCCTTTTGGTATTTTCTATATTGTGATGACCATTCAGCTAATCAGTGGCTTGGCCCCTTAACTGAAAATGTGATTAAACAAAATGTTAAATGCTAAATTACACTGGACATAATTAAAAACTTCTTCTCCCTTGCACTTCATGGAGTTTTTGCTAATCATAACTTAGAACCTTTTTGCCTCCTGAGCATATATGACATGATTTTCATTTTACTTGTTACTGCTACTACTACAGTTGGCCAGTAAAGCTACTTCAGCATATAATGAATGTGCTGTCAAAATGGATGTTTTATCTGTTTTACTGAAGAAGTAGATTCCATTAGAGGAAGGGCAAGAGTCCTGAACTCTTTTGTGTCACTTTTGTCTAGAACGTTATCCTGCTTCACCAATAAGGTATGCTTTATTACCAGAAATATTAGCAACTCATAAACGTTCTTTTAAACTTTTCAACTCTAGTGTAATTCCCATAACAGAATAATGTTTTTTCATTGGAGTAATAACTAATAGCTAGGTCTTGAGAGTGCATGCTGAAGAAGAGGGAGTTGTTGGGGTTTTGCTGTTTGATGCTGTGCTAATATTGATTTAAAAATAAATAATTAGTTAATTGTTCACAAAAGTGTTCAACTGGAATGAAAATTGAGGCTAATATTTAGGTGTGGTCTGTCCTCCCTCCTGCCCAAGAGTACTGGCTAGTATTCTTTAACGAGTCAAATACCTTCTCAGTTTGGGCTATTTTATATATTTAACTTAGTTTTTCTCATGATCAGTAGCAAATGTATACAGTATCACAGTATGTCAGAAGGATGTCAATACCTAAAATACATGCTGCAGTAAAAATAGATATAGTTCAATATATATGGCTATTGCATATACACAAGATTTGTGTATTTTGGCCGGTGGATCAATATACAAAAAGGTTTTATACTTTTTTATTTTGTTTGGCTGGATGGCAGCTACAGTTTATTAACTTTTTAACAATGTAAAAATGTTTGAATATTATTAGTTTAAAAGAACCATGTGATTTAAGTCTTTGGGGATTATTTTTTTGATCTGTAGCACTGCAGTGCTCTGCATATTTAAGACTAAATTAACCATTAAATTAACACAGTCAGAGGCAATATAATCTTTATTTAAGATGATTTGAAAACTTTGGCTAAAAAAGTAAAATGGGTTGGCTAAGGTGTCCACATTTCAGCTGTAATTCAGCCAAATTGCACTATAATTCAGATGCCATCCTTGCTGTATTCTACATAAATCTTCAAACTCAATATTAAATGAAGAACTGTAAAGTCAGTCCACTACAAGCCAGATCTTTTGCTGGTGTAAATGAGTGCAAGTCCAGTGAAGCTGGCAGAGCTGTGCCAGTTAACATCAGAAGTTGCGCCCCATATATTTCTTGTACTTGCAATATTTGTTACTCCTTTGTGCATGCTTTAGGGTCTCTCAACATTTTCCCTTTTGCAAATAAACTTCCCAGTTACTTTAACACCAAAGTTTTTACTGAATCTGTGTGCAGCAATGGAACCTACCCGAGAGAAATAGCTAGTAAAGCTAAATTGTGTGTGCAGATTGAGCTATTTAGTTTCTACTCATAGTAGAGTAGATCTTATCCCAAAATCTTTGCCTATGTGACTAACATTGTTTACCTCAAGACTTTGCCCACATATTTGGAAGATTGCAGTTTTGGCCTCCCATGGGAATTATTTACTAGGGCTGTGCAAAATTTCCTTGGCTGTTTCATTTTAATGCTGTGTTGACTCATTTTGAACTTGAAACAGTGAAATCAAAATGAAACAAAGGGCTTCAAAACAGCCTTGAAATGAAACAAGGGCAGTCAAAACATTTTGAAAGTTTTGAAATGTTTCGGGTTTCAAAGCTGAAACTGGGCTTGCCCGCAGGGAAACAGAAAGTAAGTAGAGGGAGGGGGAAGAGAGGGGAAGGACTGCTCTGATTTTGACTGTGTAGCTGGCCAATGACTGTGATCCTTCCCTGAGGTCCCTTCCAATCCCAGTGCTCTGGGGGAGGGATGGAAAAAACAGCATAAAAAGCAGCATTGTTTGAACTGAGCTGCTTTCTGCCTTGGGGTCAGTTACTGAGCTGTCTTTCAGCAGCATCAGACAACAAAGGCTGTCATTCATTTCCTACTTGCTAGCCTAGCAAGTGGGATTCATCAATATCTTTTACTTTCTATACCCTTTTATTGTATTATTATATTCATCCATTCCTTTCAATTTATTCCTCCCCAAAAATCTTTTTTTATTTTTTATTTTTGCTTTTGTTAGTCTATTTTGATTATTTTCAAATCTGTGCTTTCTCTCACAGTTTGCATTCCATTCACTGTGCGGGGAAGCATAACATAATTATACTGCATCTTATAATATAGAATTTATATAGGAACACATACATGCGTTTATATATTTTTAATTTACTTATTACAGAAATACATACATACATTACATTACATAAATACACATGTGTACATTTATCTTATCTACATATATTACATAAATCAGATTACATTACAGAAGAAGATAGATTTTCTAGCACAGCAAGGCAAAGACAAGACACTATGAAACACACCATGAAATATGCTGGAAAGGCAGCTAGCAAGCCTTCAGGGAGGGGTGGAAGAGGGGGTAGAGGGAGAGCTGTAATTTTCCCTTCCCCCCCCCACCCAAACTGAGACACAGCCTCTTTGCTACAACAAGCAGGCATGAGGCTGTGTCTAGTGCTACAGGCAGCAAGGAGAGGGGAGGAGTGCCAGTGCCACTGCCTGTGCCTGAGTCTGCATCCCTTCCAAGAGCACCATACATAATGCCACCCCCCCACCACCATGACAATAAGCAGCAGCACCAGCATGACAGTCTTCTTCACCCCCAATTCACTTCCCATGCTGAGCCTTCCAGTGCCAGAGGAAGAGCTGGAGCTGGATCTGGATCTGAGTGCCATACAAAGGGCAATTCTGGGGAAGGAGCGGAAATCATTTGAGTTTGGCGATCATGCCTAGTGCTCCCTCACAGTTCACTGGTGTGACCAGTCAGGCTGTCAGTGGGCTCTCCTTTAAATTGAGGTGGTGGATGAGTCCCACACAGCAACAGAGATCATGGGGGCCATGAACCACTTGGTGCAGGGACGGCTCATTGGGCAGGGCGAGCTCACCCATGGGTTCATGGTGACCAACAATGGGGCCAATATGTTCAAGGCAGTCTGTGATGCCAATTTTGTTGGCATCTTCTGTGTGGCACACAAGTTCCACCTCATTGTCAGGGACAGTGGTGACACGTAGGGGGCACACGGGGGTGCATGTGCACCCCCTGAGAGTGCCAGTGCACTCCCTGTCAGGCCATGCTCTCTGTTTAGCTGGGAGGCAGGGGGCAGGTGGGAGCACAAGTGCCCCCCTGCAAGTGCTGGCTGGGGAGCAGGGCCACCAGAAAAAGCAGGCATGCCTCTTCTGGAAGAGGCCAGGGAGTTCCAGAAGTGGCGCGGCCGCTTTTACGGTGAGTGAGATTGCTTCCCAGTGGAAGCAATGGATTGTGGTCCAGTACAGTCCACGTGCTGGCTGTCATGTGTGACCCGAGGGTGGTGGGGGCAGCATATTCAGCAGCCAAAGCCTGAATCAGTGGACAGAAGTGCTGGTGAAGAGAGTCAGGGAGGCAGAATGGTGGAGGCGGGGGGATGTGGAAGAAGGGGATCCACTATCTCATGCCAGCACACCGTCCACAAGCCAATCTTCTCACCCAATGTGGGCCAAAGGCATGGCTTCCATGGTGGGGTCCAGAGGCACCATCCGTCACCATCAGGCAGGTAGTGCTCAGGCCTTGTTGGCTGCCTATCTTATTGAGGACTTTGAGCCAGTGGACTGGCCCCTTGGCCTACTGGGCAAGCCGCAGCCAGATGTGGCTACATCTGGCCTTGGTTGCCAAGTAACACCAGTCCTGTCCACTGACCAGTGTTCCAAGTGAGAGGGTGTTCAGCACTGCTGGGGATGTAGTGACACCCTGCTGCACCTCCTTGGATCCTGGTTTGGTGGAGCAGCTGGTGTTCCTGAAGGTGAACCTCTTGCTGCTGGGGTTCCCCAAGCTCCAGGTGCAGATGGAGTGAATGCCACCCTCCTCAGTCAGCACCGATTTCCTTTTTTCATTTTTAAAAAACTATTTAATGCCCTGCTCTCAGAGATGGAGGTGGGACTCACTGCATCACCAGCCAGCAGGGGAAGAACATGTACCTGCTGAGCTCCCATGCCAGGATGAACTTGAAGGTATGGCTGGGGCTATGGGGAAGGAGGAGACCCCACTAAACTGCACTCTGCCATGGTTGGGAGGCCTGGTGGGACTGCCAGTGGTGTGGCAGCCCCAGGAAATGCCAGGACCGAGGATCTCCTTGGTGAAGGGTGGGTAGGAGGTGCCATAATCTCCAGCCACCATGCTCACGTGCATATTCCTGGCTTATGGTGATGAGGTTGGCAAGGTTCAGTGCTTGTTTGAATTTACAAACCACTTTTCAAAGATGAGTGTATGAACTGCACTTTATCAATGTCATAGGTACAGAAACTCATGGACTCAATATAGACATTGGAATTCTTACACACAACAACCTGTTGGACATCTGACTCCCCAAGTACCTCTCCACTTCTACCTGCTCTGCTACATCCCCCTCCCCCCACACCATCCTAGCCTGTCCCTCACACCCTGATGCCTCCATTTCCATTTTTACTGACTGGCTTACTTGCCTGCATTGCATGCCAACCTCTGGCTTCTTTACTATTCCTTCTATCCAGAAACAGCACACACACAAAATGCAGGTGCTTCCTCAGCCTGACAGGATTTTTCACCCTGAAACCTTGCTAAAATATATTTCTATGACTATTTAGTTGGTCTACCAAAAGATGCCAGATTAGATTGACCCAAAGAACCTTGTCTACCAGTGCCATGTTCTTAGACCAACACCCCTAGCACCTGTCCCCCGTCAGCTGAACAGAAGGATGCAGGGCCCTGGGAACATCTAAGCCCTAGGGCTGGGGCTCACAGGGAGAGTTCTCTGGCAGCTTATGGAGAAGAAACTGCTGCAGGAAAGGAAAGAAAGTCTTTGTGACAGTTTGGCTGCCTGAGTTGCTGCTACTGTTACTGTGCTGCTTACTTACCTGTTTTATTTAAGGTGGTAGACCAGACTGAGGCTATAGGGGAGAAGACCACCTCATTGGGGCACACTACCATGTCATTAGAGGCGCCAGCACCAGTGACAGTGTGCCATAACACACACACACACACAGTCACACATGTCATGAGTTTTGCTTGTCAGCAGCTTGAGGTGCAGTTTTCCATAACCCCCTCCATCTATCTCCCTGAAACTTGGCAGACTTCATGCCCTCAGGAGGGGCTACCACCCCTGCTGTTGTCATCCAAATCTGCCACAAAGTGACAAAATTATAGGCAGTTTTGTGATTCCCCATTATAGCTTATGGGCGAAACTTCAAAACAGTGTTGAAACAGTGAAATAGTTTCAATGAAATGAAACAGAAGAATACTTCAAAATGAAGTACTTCTGCTTGCAGAAAACACTTATGACTTAGTGGGGTTAACAGAAACCTGGTGGGACTCTGCTCGTGACTGGGTGGTACATATTGAGAGCTATAAGCTATACAGAAAAGATAGAGTGGGGAAGAGAGGGGGAGGGGTTGCACTCTATGTCAAGGAGTGTTATACATTGACCCTTATCAAAATGGAATCAGAGGAGGAGAAAGTAGAAGGATTGTGGGTTAGGATACATGGAGGTCAAGGGGAAAGGGATTTGGTGATAGGGGTCTGCTACAGACCCCCACACCAAGGGGAAGAACTAGATTTGGAAGTCCTGAGGCAGCTCTTGGAGACCATAAAGACTAGGGAGGTGGTAGTCATGGGGGATCTAAACTACCCTGACATCTGGTGGGAGATGCAGACAGCAAATTCCCTCCATTCACACAGGTTCCTATCCTGTGTACAGGACCTCCACCTGACACAGGAGGTACGTGTTCCCACTAGGGGGAATGCCTTACTGGACCTGGTATTGTCAACAGGGGGTGACATGGTAGGGGACCTACAGGTCAGTGGTCACCTGGGGGACAGTGACCACCAAATAATAGAATTCATCATAAGGCATAGAGTGGGTAAGGTAACTAGTAGGGTGGAAGCGCTAGACTTTAGGAAGGCTGACTTCAGTGAACTCAGGCATTTAGTCAATGATGCACTGCAGAGTAAGAGATTTAGCGAGATGGGAGCCCAGGAAGGGTGGCTGTACCTTAAGGAAATGATCCTTCAGGCACAGAGGGAGATGATCTCGATGTGGGGGGAAAGGGGCCAAGAGGCTTCCTTGGCTGACCAGAGAAATCCAGAGCAGTCTAAGGGCAAAAAAGGGGGCATATAAGCAGTGGAAACAGGGAGAGATTACTAAAGAGGAGTATACCTCCTCAGCTCACAGTTGTAGGGAGGCAGTTAGAAAGGCCAAAGCTTCCATGGAGATGAGGATGGCATCCCAAGTTAAGGATAACAAAAATTTGTTTTTCAGATATATAGGGAGTAAAAGGAAGGCCCAGGGTGGAATAGGACCTCTACTAAATGGGCATAAGCAATTGGTGATGGACAGGGGGGACAAGGCTGAACTCCTCAATGACTTCTTTGCCTCAGTGTTCCTAAACGAGGGGCAAGACAAATTTCACAATAGGATTGTAGAAAGGTAACAGCAGGATGCCAGACTACCAAGCGTTGACCCTGAATGTTGCAGAGTCACTTGGGAGGACTGGATGCTTTTAAGTCGGCAGGCCCGGATGGGCTCCATCCGAAGGTACTGAAGGCACTGGCTGATGTCGTTGCGCAGCCATTGGCAAGAATATTTGAGTACTCGTGGCTCATGGGCCAGGTCCTAGAGCACTGGAAAAGGGCCAATGTGGTCCCTATTTTCAAAAAGGGGAGGAAGGAGGACCCAGGCAACTACAGGCCAGTCAGTCTCACCTCCATCCTTGGCAAAGTCTTTGAAAAGATTATTAGGGCTCATATATGCGAGAGCCCAGCAGGAAAAATTATGCTGAGAGGAAACCAGCACAGGTTTGTAGCAGGTAGATCATGCCTGACTAATCTAGTCTCTTTTTATGACCAGGTTACAAAACACCTGGATGCAGGAGTAGGGGTTGACATTGTTTACTTAGACTTCAGGAAGGCCTTCGATATGGTATCCCACACCATACTGGTGAACAAGTTAAGAGGCTGTGACTTGGATGATTACACAGTCCAGTGGGAGGCAAATTGGCAGGAGGGTCATACTCAGAGAATGGTAGTGGATGGGTTGGTATCAACCTGGAAGGGTGTGGGCAGTGGGGTCCTGCAGGGATCAGTCCTTGGACCGATACTCTTCAATGTCTTCATTAGTGACTTAGACGAGGGAGTGAAGTGTACTCAGTCCAAGTTTGCAGATGATACAAAACTGTGGGGAGAAGTGGACACACCAGAGGGCAGGGAACAACTACATGCAGACCTGAACAGGTTGGAGAAATGGGCAGAAAACAATAGAATGCAATTCAACAAGGAGAAATGCAAAGTGCTGCTCCTACTGCCTAGGAAATGGCCTGCTCAACAGCACAGAAGCGGAAAGGGATCTTGGAGTCCTAGTGGACTCCAAGATGAACATGAGTCATCAGTGTGATGAAGTCATCAGAAAAGCTAACTGCACTTTATCATGCATCAGCAGATGCATGGCAAACAGAACCAAGGAGGTGATACTTCTATTGGGCACTGGTCAGACCACAGTTGGAGTACTGCATGCAGTTTTGGATGCCACACTTCAAAAGGGATGTGGATAACCTGGAGAGGGTCCAGAGAAGGGTCACTCGTATGGTTAAGGGCTTGCACTCCAAGCCCTACGAGGAGAGACTGGACCTCTTCAGCCTCCGCAGGAGAAGGTTGAGAGGCAACCTGGTAGCTGCCTATAAATTCATCATGGGGGCAGAGAAGGGAATTGGTGAGGCTCTGCTCACCAAGGCACCCCTGGAGGTCACAAGAAATAATGGCCATAAGCTAACAGAGAGCAGATTTAAACTGGACATTAGGAGGAACTTCTTCACAGTTAGAGTGACCAAAATCTGGAATGGGCTCCCAAAGGAGGTGGTGCTCTCCCCTACCCTGGGGGTCTTCAAGAGGAGGTTAGATAGGCATCTGTCTGGGGTCATCTGAACCCAGCACTCTTTCATGCCTATGCAGGGGGTCAGACTCGATGATCTATTGAGGTCCCTTCCAACCCTAACATCTATGAATCTATGAAATGAAATGAAACTTCAAATGAAACACTGTCCCGTTGAAATGGTGAAACGAAAGTCAAAACAAAACAGTGTTGTTTCCCACAGCCCTTTTAACTATTACTCTGCATGCATGCTGATACATTTCATTATTATACCTTTAGGAGCTAATCCTATTAACCAGTTCTCTCAGGAATAGCTATTACTAGCATGAGGAAGGACACAAACAAATAATAGATATAACTGTACTTACTGAGGTTTTGGGATAACATATTTTATGTTAGCAGGTTTAACTAATCTGACTTTAGTGGAATAGCATCCATTTACTCTGGGCTTGAATTTGGCCCACTCTTGAATTTGTTGGTTATTTGTGTATATGTGTGTAGCTTCCCATGTCTCGCTCCTGTCTGTTGCATATGTGGGTTCCTCTCGAACCTTGCCATTGTTCTTAGGAATGAACAGTTTGGTTATTGGGGTGACTTTGGGTCAGTTCTCCAGGAGGCCTCGCTTGCCACATCTTTGATGATGATTACTTTCAGACTGGGAGGGCGATGTTTAGTCCTGCCTCCCTATGGCACCTCCCCTTGGTCGTTCCCGCTGTTTCTCCTTTGTGGGGATCTGCCTCCCCTACACCCTGCCTAATGCCAACCACGATGTCATCACCTGCGTCATTGAAGCTGATGTGCTGTACCTTCTCGGTGCTCTGGTTCTTGGAATTTTATGGCTGCAAGATAGGGGTGGTGTTCCTATCCTGAGTGCTTCCTACACCCCCCTTCTCTCTGTTTATACATTGTCTGGCTTCAGTACCATTCCATCCCCCGGCACATTGCCTCTTCCCTGGGCTTGCTACTTGCTGTCTGGCAGCCACATCTGGATCCTGGTACTGCTGGGTCCTGCCAGGCTCCAGTCTTCACTGCAGACTTCTTCTGTCTGTGCTGACCCTGTGAGTAAATCCTTGGGCCCTCTCTGGACCTGTGCTCTCATGGAGACCCCTTCCTGGGGTAACTACCAGGTCCCCTCACTGGGACTGCCTGTGGGCTCTGGCTCATCTGGGCCAGTTAGGGACTCCACTTCCAGTCTCCCCCGCTTGTCTTCTGCTGCGTCTTTTATCCCAGAGCTGGGGTTCTGGCCAACCAATTGGTTCCAGCACGCTATTATAAAGGATGCCCACACTGACAAAGGAGCCAGTCTTGGCTCCTTTGGGCTGGGATGCTTTTTTTCCTTTTTGCTTTTACCCACAATGGCTCTGCCCACCGTAGTTTCACTTTTACCGCGTTTTTTTTCTGGTGTGGCGTCCCTCTGCCTCCATTCCTCATCTGGTAAGTCTTTTCCACAATGTGACTGAAAGAGTTGATTTTTTTGTTTTTCCGTATTCCATACATAACTTATTATTACTAATTCTTTGATTGATTTTATGTAATTGAAAAAAATATTTTGAGATTTATACTTGCAAACATCTGTAAGATATACTGAAACATAATATTGTTTTCCTTCTTTCAATGTGTCTGTAATTCCCATAAGCATATAGTGGGATATTGTTGCAAGCACTAAGAATGAAATATATCACTTGTAAGGATGTTGTGCTGCACTTGGAGCACAGGCAATGGATGTCAGAAAACAAACTCTGTATTTTTAATTAGAGCATAATACCAAAGCCCTACAGAAGACTGACAAAAATATTGAAAACATTCAAAATACCAAAGTTTGCTAATGAGGTCCTGAAGGTGGCTTATGTCTAAATCTTCCTGACATGAAAGAGATGAGGATTTAGCTTCTGTCATAAACTGTAACCGAAGTTCCCTCTTTTTTTGGTTGTTTGGTCACTACTGAACTTTCTAGCTTCAGCTTACCCATTGAAAGAAGCCTTTCCCTGATTGCGTTTCTTTAATTATTGGCTCTTTAAAAATGAGGGACCACCAGCCTACCAATAAAGGAGCCATTTAGCAACTTACTTTTACAGGCAGCACCTTTTTCCATCCAACTGGTACGCACCGTTTTCTACTTTTATGTTCTCTACAGATGTATTCGCTCCTTCCTGGTAAAGGGGCATATCCTTACATCCCTACGTATTCTACTATACGTCTATACTGAGGCTTGGCCTATGTTCTGAGTATAGGATAGCTCTATAGAACCCTCCAAGTCAGAGGTGTAATGGCATGGCCAGGTGCCTGGGGCAGCTGCCACACATGGGCGGGTAGTGGTGACTTCTAGTTACCGTGCTGCCAGCACAGTTGTACAGATACAGTGACAACTGTTTTTTATCCCACCTCTCCCCATCCTCTCACCCTCAAATATATGCCCTGTTTAGTATACCACTGTCCCAAGTAGCTGTAGGTACATAGGTTAACTATGTTTGAATGTAATTCAAGAAATGAAACATTCAACATTTCAAATCAGTTTCAAAGACTAGTTTTACCTTGGGTTGTTTTATTTTGCTCAGCCATTTTCAGTAGAGTCCATTTCCAAAATATGTTAAATAAATCATATTTTATAAGCCTTGTATTTTTGTCATATTTTCAAAACCATAAGACCTATTTGTTCAGTAAATGAACTTTATTTCCTAAAATGGCATCTCAAAGAAAAAAAAAGCAACTAAACATCAAAACCTTAATTGCCATTTCACCTTGTTAGCAGAAAGTGAGTGTGTGAACTAAAAATACCTAGGGGGAAAAAGTGATAGGCAGCAGATAACAGCAGGCTGAATTAGAGGAATGAGTCCTAGTGCATCATACTTTGAAGGGGGGGAGGAATTCAGAAAGAGATAATGACATGCCACAGAATATAAGAGACTGAAACCACAGCAAGGCAACTCATTACAAGAGCAGACATAAAACCTAGAATGAATAGGAGGTCAGGAGCAGAATTGTCACTTAGGACCTCAATTTCAAGAAACAAATCATGTATGAACAAGAAGTCACGAAAGGTTATTTTTTGTCCTTTTATCAAACTTTTTTATTGCATTTTTGATTGAATGTCCTAAATGTAAGCAACAATAATATAGCACTAGGCAAAATTACTTTGCACCTATTCAAACAGTACATACATAAATATGTAAGACAGTAAAATGATTAGACAATTTAAACCATTGGAAAACAGCTTTTAAAGCCATTTTACATGCTTTTTATGTAATTGGACCTTTCATGATTGTAATGGGAACCCTTTATTATCTGGAGGGTAATACATTAATTAAAATTAAGGGGTTTTTTGGTTCTTCTCCTTCCCTCTCTCCATTGGGCCAAGTTCTGTATTTATTAACATACCGAAGTGTTTTGGATGCTCAAAATATAGGCCTGGGTCTCTGGCATATTTTAAAATGCCAGAGCATGTCCTATTTACTGTTATAAAATGACTTGTGTAACACCCACACACACACACACACAGGGAGAATTGTCCCATTGTCTGGAAACTTTCTCTTCTTTTTCTTTCCCACTTTTCTTTTGAGGGTTTAAGGAATCAATACTGGGGAAAAGCATATTGGTTCCTTGGGTTTGGGTGTCTAGGAGTTAGGCTTGGCAGTTTAAACAGGGTTGAAACCTGGGAGTTTCTAATCCTGCCAGTTTGGGCTGGGGTTGAGGTTTGCAACTTTTTGCTCCCAGGGGAGCTATGATCCAAACTACCAGCAGCCCAGGTCTAGAGGGTAGGCTCGGTCTTTCCTCTTGTTTTGTTTGATGGTCCTTTGCTCTAGTCAGGCTGTGTGGTTGGGCTGGCTGTAGCCATTAATCAACCTAGCTCCTTTTGGCATTTTTTCCTGAAGTTTTGTTTTAGCAAGCCATATAATCCAGCCCAGAAGTTTTCGGGGTGCGTGCCTGCTGTTTGGAGCCACAGTCACTTCCCACACACACAGAGACATCCTCTCCATGGGAGCAAACATTGGCACACTACCATTCCTCCAAAAGCAATGAGGGGCCCCTTGCACCATGGAAGGACCTACACTCTCTAGCAGCTTCCTCTCGCGCAGCTCAACCTATAGACTCTCTTGTAGTTAGTAGTGTTTTAAATTTCATTTGGTGTTTTTCTCTGTTTTCTGTAATAAATCTGTCTTTTGTGTTTACACTGCTTGCAAGGAGGAGGTTTGTGTTTATATGGACACACTAGTAATTCATTTAGTGTTTCCCAGGTGGTCTGGGTGGGGGTTTGAGCCAAGGTAAAATATCTTTAGTATCCCAAAATTGAACCTGGCCCTTGTTGCTGCTGACCGGTGCTTGGCAGAAGGGTTACACTTGGAGTAACAATCTCCCAGGTTTCCAAGAATCCTTTGAATTTTGATTGTCATTTTTTGCTCCTATGTTAACCTTACAGTCAGTTTATGCTTTCTCTTGTTATATTTGCTGTAAGAATACATCGTTCTCTTCCTGAAGATTTGTATCATGCTTTGGCATGCTTCATATATTGCTTTTACAATGTAAATGATCTTTATTCTTGCAGTAGGAAAACTATTATGGGGGCAAAAAATGATAATTAATATGTCTCCTTTAGGGGAGAGATGCTTTTAGATCAGATTGAGATTTATTTCACTGATGCAAGTGGACTTATTTCAGATTTACCTTAGGGATAGCTAAGATTGAAATTGCACTCTGTTTGTATCCTGCTTTTTAAAAAAAAATGTATGATATGGTGCATTGACTGCTCATATCACTGCTGCCTTAGTTGTGAATTCCTTGTTCACACTGGTGAGAAATTACTGGAAAAGAAGTGCCATTAGAATCAGAGTAACTCTTTAATGATACGAGTAAGAGGTCCTTAAAGTAACACTCTAGTGTTTTGGTGTGCTATTTCATAATCCTCTACTGAGTTCTTATAAAGGTGCATAAACTAATAATACTGCAATCATAGTGTTCTCTGATACTGGGACATATAACTTTATTTTTAGAATGCAGGTAAATGAAATGGTAGCTTTAAACAAGATGGATAATGATGTGTTTTTTATTTTTATTAATAAACGACACAACTTTTTAAATGATCCCTTTCTCTCACTCAGTTTGTGGCCATATTCTGTTCTTCCATGTATGTATACAGATATCACTTCAAGTAGTGGAAGCTACATGCATGTATCTGAGAGCCCTCAGGTAGCTGGCTGTTTGTGGTAGCGGGGGAGTCCTAGCCAGAAGCACGTAGGAGGGAATGGAAAGCATTTGAATGAGAAGAAGCAGGAGCAAGAGGATGCTGTGCTATGGCTTCATTTTTACTGTGTACCTAGGATAACTTTTAGATTCACATAGCAGGAAATAATTCAATAGAATTAAAAATTAAAGTCACTAAAAATGTAATAGGGAGTATGTGTGAGAGACTGTGGATGGGTGGTAAGAAGGTTGGAATGGGAAGTAGAGAATGGTTAGTTCTAAGTTTCTGTTCTGGGTGGGGGGAAGGGCATGGTTCCTGCTAAATATTCACTCTATTCAGGGCACCAAGAACAAGCTTGTGCTGAGCAGCACTTCATAAAGACGTATCTGGAAACCCTCCAGTACTCTGCCACTAATTTATACCTATGAGGATAACAGTGACCAGGCAGGCCATGAAAATGACAAGATTTATTCCCATATGATCAATTACAATGCCTCTTAAGGATAAGTAATGTAATATATATATATATATATATATATATATATATATATATATATATATTTGTTTTACTTCATATACAATCTAGGAAATATACATCAGTAGCATGAATGTAAGTTTTACTGAGCTTATTAACATTTTATGCATTAGAAATACCTGTAAAGGTTAGTAAGGGTACATACAGATGTTCAGGGAGGTTAGATTACATAAAAAATAGCTACCCCCATCTAACTTAGTTCACTCAGGTATGGACTTTATACTCATATCCCTAGTTATGTTGATCTACGTTCAAACTGTACTGAAGTTCAGGAAGGTTAGATTGGTCTAAAAATGGCCAGTCTGGTCTAAGTTAAATGTACCTCAGAGGTAGTCTAATTTAGATTGGGTCCAATCAGACTGATCTACCTGAATTCTGTGGTTCCCATTGCAGCCCCAACCCTGGGGCTGCACTTTTCCTACCGCCTCCACAGCACCAGGCTATTTTTAATGCCCTGGGCTCTCATCTCAGCCCCAGCCCAGATGGACAATCCTCCACCCTGCAGATCAGCCAACCCTTCCTGAGCCTGCCAACCCTTCTATCCAACAAACCACTCCTGGTGCTGATTTTACCAGTGTTTGCCAGTGTCAGGAGCCAATGGAAGTAAGTCAAGGTGGGAGTGGGGTGGGTGAGATTGGGAGGGGCATTGGTTTGCTGGGATGGAGTTGTTCATCTGGGGGTGTGGAGTGGAGGATCTTGGGAGTAGAAATAGCCCATGGTCCTGGGAGGAAGGCCTCCATTCCCACCAACTTGCCCCCCCTTCATGGACCCCGCTAGTCGTCCTGATCCTGTCAAACCCTCCTGGACCCCACCAAGCCTCCTGCAGACCTCACTAGCCCCCCAAACCCTCCTAACTCTCCCTTCAGCCTCTGCTAGCCCCCCTGATTCCTCCAAGCCCTCTGCAGACCCTATTTGCCTCCTGATCCTGCCAAACCCTCCAAGATCCAACCACTCCCCTTCAAAAAGGACCTGGGGGTCATAATTGACCATAAAATGAATATGAACCATCAGTATGATGCTACAGTTAGCAGAGCAAACAATATACTGGCATGCATCAACCGATGCATGTCAAGCAAAATTAAGGAAGTTATTCTCCCACTCTATTTGGCATTGGTGAGGCTGCAGCTTGAGTACTGTGTCCAGTTTTGGGTGCCACACTTCAAGAAGGATGTGGAGAAGCTTGAGAGAGTCCAGAGAAGAGCCATTTGTATGATTACAGGCATGAAGAACAAGCCATATGAGGAAAGGCTGACAGATATGGGACTGTTCAGCCTAGAAAAGAGAAGACTTTGTAGGAGATTTGGTGGCAGCTTACAAATATATCAGGGGAGAGCATCAAGGGCTAGGTGAACAACTATTCACCAAAAGTGCTGTAGGGGAAAACTAGCAGCAACAGTCATAAACTCCTAGAAGAAGGTTTCAGACTGGATACAAGGAAAAACTTCTTCATGGTTCATGTGACCAGACTCTGGAATAGGCTCCCGGGGGGTGGAGGTGGTACAGGCACCTACCCTGGAGATCTTCAGAAGGAGACTGGACTTGCACCTTGCTTGGGTTATTTGGCCCCAAAAGCCTTTCCTGCCCAGAGCAGGGAGGCTGGACCCGATGATCTCACAAGGTCCCTTTTAGCCCTAAACTTCTGTAAATCTGCACCCCCCTTGCCTTCCCCCCAGTTCACTAAAGCCTCCCCAAGACTGCACTTGCTATCACGACCCCCCAACTCCCCCCATTCTGACTTACCTTAGATTGGGTGGCCAATTTTAACTTGAACTAACCTCCCTAAATGTTTGTACGTACACTAAGGATGCTTTTACACATGCTCCAGAGGTGGGGGGCAGGGGGGCAGAGGAGGCACTGTAGTTGAAGCGCCACTGCGTCTCATGTATCAGCATCCCCATGCTTAAAAATGGAGGAAGGGGTGTTTGAACTAAAGCTCTTTTGAGCTTTTTTAGTTTAAATGCCCCTGCTGTCATTTTTAAGTGCAGGGATACAAGATGCAAGAGGCTGCTGGAGTGCAGTAATTACTACTCTCCAGCAGACTCTATTATTCATGTTGATTAATCACAGACTCAATTCAAGTGCATCATAGCAGCCTCCACACTCGTGTATAGGCACCCTAAGACATTCCAGGCAAGTCAGTAAATACTGGTAAATATATCTGTGGGTCAAAAACTGTATGAGACACAGAAGAACTTTTGTTGAACATATTATTTGTCAGTTGCTTGATGCTAAGATGAGTTGTGTGGGAGAGGGAAGAATCTAGCAAAAGAGAGAACCACTCAGAACCAGTTGGAATAGCTCCACTGATTTCACTGGAGTAGCACTGATTTCTACTTGTGGAGGATGTGGTTCAGAATCCGCAGCACAACATTTTTGCTTCTCTGCTTTCTCCACTCATCATCATTCCTTTCATTCCTGTTTGTTTGTTTATTTATTTTGGTATTTTTCCTCCCCTCTCGTATTTGTGGCACACGCAGTAAAGAATTTTTTTTTTTCATTTTTAGAATCCAATTTTAAGTAAAATGACCACATGTTAAAATTAAGTATGAAATAATAGGTTATTTAAAAAAAGGAACTCTTATTCCTCTCCCGCTTCCCCAAAGTGGAAAACACCTTAAGAATGTACTTTGCCTGTGGCTCCAGAAGAAGTAAATCCTTTGGTAGTTATTGCCTCCTTCCATATACCAATGAGAGCTGCATAATTCATGTGAAGCAAGTTATTCAGCCAAAAAGTGATCTGCAGAAGGAAAAGGAGAAACACTTCTTCTATTATTATTATTTTTTATAACTTGATATTACTGCATTGGAGATAAACTGCCTCAAATTCCAATTTTCAAAACTGGGAAACTAATAAAAAGTAGATGTCAGTGGCCAGATTTAGCTTTTTCATTACTTTTTGAATCACTGCTAAATACAAGAGTTGCTAATGCAATAGCATTTCCACACCATTTTGTAGGAGATTTTTTTTGATGCTGGGTTCCAGTTATGGAAAGTGTATGGAAGGGACTTAAGATAAAATGTTACCTTTTGCGATATTTTGTCCTATCAGTCTAGGAGCAGAACTTCAACTTGTGTAAACAACCATCATTCCATTAGGACCCCAACCATTTTGAAAACATAGCTGTTTTGATACACAAGAAGTACATTTGGTGGTCCGGGAGTAGGAATCATTCCAACATAATCTGCAGGAACACAATCTGCAATGTGTATCAGATATTCAAAATGAGGGACACTTAAATAGTAACTTAAACTTCTATGAAGGCTACTCCTATAGTGTTAATTATTCTCTTTGTAACCAGAATTGCATACAAATATCAAAAATATCTTTATTTCTGATATGGATAATTTTCAATCGTGACAGTGAAGGAATCCCAAATCTATGTATAATGCAGGTAAATTTAAGACTGAAATGACTGTCATCCCTGGAAATTAGGGATATTTGTAAGCACTGTGTCTTGTCCAAAGCCCTTTCACTCAGTTAATGGTGCTAGTGAGTTATAATTCGGAGAGCCTGAACTGCAGATCTCCATCAGTTTTAGCAGAGGACATCCAGAAGTTTAAATGTTCCCAAGAGATTGGCTTTTAACATATGCATATCATTTCTGGGTTTGAGTAGATATTACAGAAAGCTCTCACATTTGGTAAAGTGTTTGAAGTCTGATCTTGTACTCCTGTAGAGACAAAACTCTATTGAAGAAGCCAAGCATGATATTATAGTGCAGAATTTGGCCCAATACAAAGAAAGTACCAGCATGACATGTGAGTAAGGGACATTGTAATGAATTCTCTGCCAAAGGAGGACCAGGTTGAAGTTTTAGTTTTCAATCATTTTAAAAAAGTTTAAAAAACAGAACCAATAACCACCCCCCCTGAAAAACCAAATAAAAGCTGAGTGCATGCTTTTTTAGTGCTGACTCCTTTATTCGCAATCAGATATGAAAGAGGTATTTTGCCATGGTCCATTGGACAGAATGAAGAACAATGCCCTCCCCAATGTCATTGTCCATTGATGTATTCGGTGATTGCTACTTTCTGATTGAGAATACATTCAATCTCATAGCAGGCAGAATTTCATCTGGCTGAATGAGCTGTTGAAGTGGAAGATTTCCCATTTAGCTGGATTTAGGAAAGTGACTTGGGAGTTTTCATAGAATGATTAAAGGTGCAAAAACCCTCTTTCTGTGAAAAACACGAGTCAGGATAAGCGAGTCTTGAAGGGGAGCTTTCTTTATGTTGTCCTTTTTTAGCAGATTGAAAACACTATCTGTAAAGGGTCAAACCTAAGTGAAAATTATTTTGTGGGTCTAGTCAAGTTTGAACTTTTGAGCTCACCAGCCTAATTTACTGACACAAAGTGCTGAATATTAAGATAAGTATTCAAATGTTTTTTGAAAACTTGCTCAAACTCAAGCACTCTGGAAGCATCTAAACTTACACAATAATGCAACACAATAAACTCCGGCACTTATCGTGCCAGAGTTTGTTGCTCTTTGGTGCTGCATTTACATGTGTGTTGGGACCACAGCGCATTAAGCCAGGTTGGAGCAACCCCAGCTGGCAGGGGGACCCATGGGTCAGCTTGCCAGCCCAGGGCTGCTGCAACCTGGCTCAACATGCCGCAGAGGGAACTAGCTGGGGTATGAGTGCTCCAGTGTGGAGCTAGCTGGCAGGCAGCCCCCACACTGAAGCACCCTCATACCCCAGTCAGTCCTGTCAGCATCTACACGTGTGCTGCTGTGCACAAAAAAATTCCACAGTGGAGTTTATTAGTTTTCTGCACCCTAATGGGGCTGTGTGTAAATGCCAAGGTGTTTATTAGAGAGCTAATTAGTTTACTGTGTAGTAAACATCTCATGTAGACGTACCCTCCAAGAAACAAATTTTCAGAAGTGTGTATTCTAATGTGCCCACCTAATTTATGTGACAGTGCTGCCATGAATATTAAAACAAAAAAGAAAAAAAGAAAACCAGAATCTTGTGTTTATCTGGGGAAGACAGCTAACCCATCTAGAATGTGTTCTCCTTTCTATTTCTTCCTTCAAGCTTCTTGCTTACACTCTTAACCTTCATACATTCCCATGAGGTAATTCCTTACCCCAGATGCAATATCTTAAAGTTAATTAATTCTAAAAAAATTCTTTTTAGGATATTGTCCATGCCACCATGAGTTTAAAATAATTCCTTCAAATCACCAACTACCTGAGATTTGTCAAAAAACTGACTCGTGATGAAAGGAGAGCTGTGGACAAGCTTGCTACCTTCAGAGATATTTGGACACAATTTGTGGAGCAGCTCAGGAAATGCTATATTCTAGGAATATACCTGATAATTGATGAGCAGCTCCTCATGTTCAGGGTTTGCTGTCCTTTCAGATAGTATATGCCCAGCAAGCCTGCCAAATATGGCTTGAAAATTTGGTGGTGCTGTGATGCAGTAACATCATTCCCCCTGTCTGGAGACATCTACTTGGGCAAGCAACCAGAATCTCCACACCAAGGTAATCTTGGTACCCAGGTTGTTGAAAAAAACTGGTTCATCCCTGGTACAAGATGGGAAGGAATATTGTGGGTGAGAATTTCTTCACAAGTACTGACTGGACAGAAAGACCACTACAGCAGGACTTGATTTATGTGGGTATGATTTGGAAAAACAAGGCCGATATCCCAAACAAAATGCAAGCAAATTGAAAGGTAACTTTTTCATCCATTTTTGCTTTTGATGGGGAACTCACCCTACTTTCCTGAAGTCTAAAGTTGTGCTGTTGCTGTCAAGCATACACCATTACCTGTCAGTAGGTGGAGAGCAAAGAAAGCCGGACATTATCCATGACTACAATAAAAACAAGGGTGGGGTGGATAACCTTTACCACTTAGTCCATATGGCCACCTGCAGATGGAAAATCAGCAGGTGGCCAATGACACTATTTTTCAACATGCTGGATGTGGATGCTATGTCCAGCCACATCATTTGGCTCAGCCACAATGCAAACTGGAAGCAAAGATCATATTTAAGAACATGGCACTTTTTTTGCAGGAGCTTGGAGAACAGTTGATCAACAGACAAATAAAATGAAGAATGATGAATACACATAATCTGTCTAATAGGGCTGTGTGAAATGGCTATGTTTCATTTCAGTTTTGGATCCAGCCATTTTGGAGGACAGTGATTCGTTTTGGTGTTTTGGATCATTGTTCCATTTCAATTCAGCCAAATCTGTTTCGGAGTTTCGTTGCTGATTCAGAAATTCAGCTCGGCTGGGGTGAGGCAGGCACAGCTAGGCAGCTATAGGTTCTCCTGTGGCTCTTCTGGCTGTGCCTACCTCTGCCCCAGTGGGGGGAGCTGTGGGAGAAGCCCCCAAGGCTGCCCTGCTCGGCCCTATCCCCTGTCCGGCCCCAGCCTCCCAGCACTTTGAAAGGAGGGTTGCCGGGCTGTGCTGGACTATTCATGGGGGGCACCTCCAAAACATTCTGAAACATCTGAAACATTTCCAAAATGTTTTGGGTGGTTTCATTTCATTTTGGAGATGTTTCAGAGCCTTCCGTTTCATTTTGGATTCAGTCTTCCGGGCACCAAAACGGGCCAAAATACCTCTGAAATGAAACATCTGCTGAAATTTCACACAGCCCTACTGTCTAAGTCCATCAAGTCTGGTGTGGCTTCCCTAAATTACAAGTTGCCACAACACACCCTAGTAGAACCTTCTGAAAGCATGAATGGACGTTGTGCTTTTTGTCCAAGGACAGATGACTGCAAAATCCAGAAACAATGCAAAGATTGTAACCGATTTGCTTGTGTGCACCATGTGCGGGCCGGGAGCGGTCCGAGGCCCTTTTTTCGTGCGGCGGGCTGTGGCCAGCAGCCCGGACATGCCGGTTTGGGGAAGGCAGGCGGCACGCTAGAATTAGGCACGGACGCTTAGTGGTTGATTTAAGATTATTTTACTTACACCGAAGATGGTCGCTGTGCAGGCAGGAAAATTTGCTTGAGTTGCAGTTACAAAACAAAACAAAACTCGAACCTGCAGAACATGAGGGTACATTGCAATGGGGTTTCGGCGACGGGAAGATGAACAAAAACCTCGAGAGTATGTCGCAATGGGGTTTCAGCGACGGGAAGATAAACCTGCAGGACTCGAACCTGGGTAGAGCTCTGGATTCACTCACACGAAGTTTGCTAGGCTCCGTGGAACTTTGCGCGCAGGGAAGGGGACGTCGAGGGATCAGTCGGTGACGGGGAGAGGCGAGAGGCTGATCAGACCCCTATAGCCTTCTTGAGATACACACTGGGTCCGATAGGCTCCGCAGTGCTTAGAGATCTTCACAAGATGTGAAGTTCTCCTCCTCCTGATAGTCGTGGAGTCCTCCAACTTGGGCGGAAACCGCTCAAGCCTTTTATACGGCTAGCAAGCCAATCGCTAGCCGCCACATAGGAATAATTTAGAACTGGCCAATAGTGGGGCACAAATTTAAATACAAATGGTGGGAACTCCTGGCACCCTGCATTTCTCTTTTTGCAACTAAGAAATGCACCCTGCGAAGAAAGCTATGAGTGGCGGGAAATAATTCAGCAGTGCCGAAGCACACACAAACAAAAATCACACCCTTGGGTTGTGACAAACCACTGTACACCATTGCAGCTTTGTGAGGAATGCAATATATAGTAAAAATAGTTAGGAAATGTTTTTGGAAGTAACTGTTAGTTGGAAAACAGTGTGAACTGCAGACTTAGCAAGTTGTTCATTTACGTTTTGAAACCCTAAAAAAAAGTTTAAATTTTGCTCATAGTTCTAGTTACATAATATTTTGGGTTCAAATCATCATAAATACTCTTTTAAACCACCTGTATGTTTAGTAAATAGTTTTTGGTACATTGATACTGTTCCATTTTGTTCATGTGGGTGGGATAACCAGTTATCCTATGAGACCAACAGTGTTGAATTGCAAGGTAACAAGTGACCCCATGAAACAACAACGGTTATGGTTTCATGAGAATGGATGAGGGTTAAGCATGGTCAAAGAGTCATTTATTCCTTTCTTAACTTGCAGCAGCATAACTCTAAACAACATTATATGAAGCAAGGGTTAGCAGTAAGATATTGTAAAGTTATCAGATCCATAATGTAGGGTATCTGCATTCAATTCTGTGCTAGACTAGAATGAAATGCTGCTCTTAACAGCTGTTATATTCTGTTCTATCAACCACAAGTTAGTTTTGGTTCTTTCAGTGTGGAAAAATTAAAAGGAACAGAATAATACAATGCCAGAGTAATCCCACTAGTCTCTATACAATTATTGCGTATTGACTTCATAATAAATTAATGTAGAAAGTTGTAGGTACAGCTCAACAAATTAGAATGCAGTATCATTCACATCTTAGAAGGTATCAGCAGGGAAGCAGGACAGCTTCAGCTTTCAGGAGTGTTTAACTTTCCACATGGACTTCTGGGTCATATCTAGACAAGCAGGGGCATGTGGTTTGTGGTGCCACAAATCCCAGTAGCAAAAAAAATCCCTGGGAATAAAACATGGCGTGGTGCATATGACATGAGTGTGCGCCAGCAGACACAGAGATTTGGTTTTCTAGGGAGACGCTCTGGCTGCCAGCTACCAACAAGTTTGTGCTGTTCCTATTTTTGTCACTGCTAGCACATGCCCCTGCACATCTGAATGTGGCCTTAGAGGGTAAAATGAGGTTAGAAATGAATCCCCGACCCCAGAACAGGAGACTAACAAAACAGTGATAAATTATCTGTGTTGAAGCAAATAAAGGAAGAACTTGAAAGTCTGCAAAGAAAGGCATTTGTTACATACATTTGAAATTAACACTGAGTAGATCAGCAGGCTACTAATGTTGAAAACTTTTAGATAAATTGAGGAGCTCTGCTGATCCAGAGCCAGTTAAGAGAGCATTAACGAAACATCACTGCCCATTATCACCAACTAACTATCCAGGACTAAAATACTAACAAGTATTTAGTGTAATGGGAAGAATGATTCTGCCCTATTGAGCTAGATAAGCTGTCTAAACATCTGACAAATTTTGCCATGTTTTTCAACAGGTAGGAATGGCTATTTGCATCAGCCCATCCAAGTGCATGCTGAGCCAAATATCAACAGTACTCTGAGGCACCAGGATTGTTTATTGTTGAAGATGAAGGATCCTAGACAGAGACAATAGAGGATCATATGCCACAACTAAACAGGTGATGGAGTAGATTATGAAACTGAGAAAAACTGTGGTTCTATATGAATATTTATTGACTTTTGAGGCCCTCTGATGGACCTTGGGAAATTGAGATCCACTAAGGAAATGAACAGATGAAATGATGTGAAGGGAGTTCAGAAATCTGTACTGATGACCAACTTCCTTTCTCAGCTTTTCACAATCTGCTCCAGTTACTGTGAGCCCTTGAGACAGTTAATGCATAATGATGCAGCAAGGATTTGAAAAAGTGAGGAAAATAATATGCAAGACACCAATCCTAAAGTACTTTAGTCCTGTAGAGCCTTAGAGCTCCAATGTGATGCCTCAGGAGGCAGTCTAGGAACAGAACTCATGGAAAACCAATAGTCCATAGCATTTTCAGGTAGAGCCTTGATGGACACAGAAAGAAAATATGTACATATAAAAAAGGCATGTTTTCTGGAATGGAACGATTTAGACAGTTCATCTTTGAGCATAAGGTGGATGCACAATCTGATAACAAGCCACTGGGAGGCGTCAGGGTGTAGCCAAGTGCACCCAACTGACAACGGTGTGTTATTGAAACTGTAGCATGATAATGTGAAGATCTATTAGTGGCAGGATACACTGAGCAGGGAATACCTCACAAATAGAATCTCACTACTGTTTTATCAACATGTCACAATATTTTGAATATTAGATGGGAAGTTCTAACAAAATATTGAATGTTAAGGAGTTCTACCGGGAGTAAAATGGTTTCCTCTCCTAGCTTGGCTATATCACAAGGAGAAAGTGCCACAGGAGTTTAATTTCCACTCCTAGATGAGGGATCAGCAGTGCACACAGGATAGGATTTTGCGCAGAGGAGATTAGGCAATAGTCTCCATAAATATATTCTTTCCGCCTGCATATAGAAGCATACCTTAGATGACCCAGGGAGTATATCTACTGGTCCAATATGAATGCTTTGTTGGAAGAGTATGAGGTGTATGACCAAGGAGAAAGAGGCAACAGAAGGAGAGTTTTTACCCTCATAAATTCCAAGTCTGGCTTTAGGACTAGGTGAAGTCTGACCTTCTGTAATATGAACTACAAAGTCACAATAGATTATTACTCCAATTTTTGAGGGTGGAGTACCTGAAGAATACTCATGCAAGACCTGTGGTCTTGTAGATAAAGGTACATTTTGGAAGTTATGGCCTACCTAATACAATATACTCAGGTGACAGCAGTATTTTTCAGGAGAATTCAAGTAAGCCAGGACAAGATAGTCTCCTCTGATACCTTGAAGGCAAAAAGGAAAATAAAGGCAGAGCTAACAGTTAAGGCCATCAAAAAACTAATAGAAACAAACAAACAAAAGTACAGAAAGGGATGATTACCTACCAAAGTCACCCAGTTGCACTGCATCTTCTTAGGGACTAGATAGAAGTACAGTACCAAGACTGACCAGAGAATCAAGATTTTTGCTTCCTACCAAAGGTAGGGTGTTGTAGTGCAGCAGAAATATTGCATGAAGAAAGTGCCAAACTAAGCAGATGGCTTATTGTAACAAAGGAGCAAGAAGGATGCTCTGCACAGCAACAGGTTTGGGTGCCACCGCCCTATAGACTTGTATGAATGAATGAGTAGGGTTTTATCATGGGAATAGTATCTTTCTGATGATTCATAACACTGAAAGAAAACATAAAACAAAAAAAAATCTTTTTGCAAATTTTGATAGAGCTTTTAAAGGCATAACAGAACATGTACAAGTCCAGTTATCATTGTAACCAAATTGTAGGTTGCACATTCCAACTATATATTATGTTAATTTATAAGAGAATAACAAAATAGCACCATAAGGAAATTGATTACTTATATTTCTAAATATCATTGCTAATAAAAGCATAGCATTGATTTGTGGTTGGGCACTGGTGGTGAGTTCATTATGTGAGATGTGATATAGACTTCTCATGAAAAGCTGGTTTCTTCCTCAAAGTTCTAACAGTCTAGGTGGATACCAATGCAATTCCTTGGTATGACAGGATGAATTGATAAATGAATTAATAAATTCAATATGTTAAATATGCAGAACTATATGGAATAAATGTATATCTGATACGTAGACAAGTTTCCTTGGGTGAATTTGATATCTTTTATTAGACCAACCCAAATGGTTGGAGAATAGTTATTAAGCAAGCTTTTGGGTTCAAAAACCCTTCATCAGGCTATCTGATACGTATAGTGCTGATATCCATGAGGTAAATTATAGAACCTGCATATAACCTGGAATTTGGATTAATTTGTATATATTTGGGATAATAGTATATCACCAGCATGTCTTCACTCAGGTTAAGACCCTGTGGACATGGACCAGTGTTCTATCTGAAGCACTCCAAGCATGTCCATACTTGCTGAAATCCTTCAACAATAATTCCTGAAAAAGGAACATTTTTAAAGTGCTGCACATTGAAGCACTTCCTGAAATGCCTGTTCTCTGCTGCAGGGTACAAGAGGGGGTTTTCATAGATTCATAGATGTTAGGGTCGGAAGGGACCTCAATAGATCATTGAGTCCGACCCCCTGCATAAGCAGGAAAGAGTGCTGGGTCTAGATGACCCCAGCTAGATACTCATCTAACCTCCTCTTGAAGACCCCCAGGGTAGGGGAGAGCACCACCTCCCTTGGGAGCCCGTTCCAGACCTTGGCCATTCGAACTGTGAAGAAGTTCTTCCTAATGTCCAATCTAAATCTGCTCTCTGCTAGCTTGTGGCCATTGTTTCTTGTAACCCCCGGGGGCGCCTTGGTGAATAAATACTCACCAATTCCCTTCTGTGCCCCGTGATGAACTTAAAGGCAGCCACAAGGTCGCCTCTCAACCTTCTCTTGCGGAGGCTGAAAAGGTCCAGTTTCTCTAGTCTCTCCTAATAGGGCTTGGTCTGCAGGCCCTTGACCATACGAGTTGCCTTTCTCTGGACTCTCTCCAGGTTATCTGCATCCTTCTTGAAGTGTGGCGCCCAGAATTGCATGCAGTACTCCAACTGCGGTCTGACCAGCGCCCGATAGAGGGGAAGTATCACCTCCCTGGACCTATTCGTCATGCATCTGCTGATGCACGATAAAGTGCCATTGGCTTTTCTGATGGCTTCATCACACTGCCGGCTCATGTTCATCTTGGAGTCCACTAGGACTCCAAGATCCCTTTCCACCTCTGTGCCACCCAGCAGGTCATTCCCTAGGCTGTAGGTGTGCTGGACATTTTTCCTCCCTAGATGCAGCACTTTGCATTTCTCCTTGTTGAACTGCATCCTGTTGTTTTCTGCAGCTGTCCAGGTCTGCCTGCAGCTGTTCCCTGCCCTCCGGCGTGTCCACTTCTCCCTATAGCTTTGTGTCATCTGCAAACTTGGACAGAGTACATTTGACTCCCTCGTCCAAGTCGCTGATGAAGACATTAAAGAGTATCGGTCCAAGGACCGAGCCCTGCGGGACCCCACTGCCCACACCCTTCCAGGTCGAGACCGACCAATCCACCACGACTCTTTGGGTGCGACCCTCCAGCCTATTCGCCACCCACCGGACTGTGCAGTCATCCACATCACAGCCTCTTAGCTTGTTCACCAGTATGGGGTGGGATACCGTATCGAAGGCCTTCCTGAAGTCTAAGTATACGACATCCACCCCTCCTCCTGTGTCCAGGCGTTTCGTAACCTGGTCATAGAAAGAGACTAGATTGGTCAGGCATGATCTGCCCGCCACAAACCCGAGCTGGTTTCCCCTCAGCATAATTTGCCCTGCTGGTCTCTCACAAATGTGAGCCTTGATAATTTTTTCAAAGACTTTACCAAGGATGGAGGTGAGACTGACTGGCCTATAGTTGCCCGGGTCCTCCTTCCTCCCCTTTTTTGAAAATGGGGACCATGTTAGCCCTTTTCCAGTCCTCCGGGACTTGGCCTGTGCACCACGAGCATTCGAATATTCCCGCCAGCGGCTCTGCAATGATGTCGGCCAGTGCCTTCAGCACCCTCGGATGGAGCCCATCCGGGCCTGCCGACTTAAAGGCATCCAGTTCTTCCAAATGACTCTGCACCACCTCAGGATCTACGTATGGAAGTCTGGCGCCTTGTTGCTGCCTCTCTACAACCCCAGTGAGAGACTTGTCGTGTCCCTCGCTTAGGAACACTGAGGCAAAGAACTCGTTGAGGAGTTCAGCCTTGTCCCCCCCTATCTGTCACCAATTGTTTCTGCCCATTTAGCAGGGGTCCTATTCCTCCCTGGGCCTTCCTTTTACTCCCAATATATCTAAAAAACAATTTCTTGTTGTCTTTTACTTGGGTTGCCATCCTCAGCTCCATGGTAGCTTTGGCCCGCCTAACTGCCTCCCTACAAGCACGAGCAGAGGAGGTATATTCATCTTTAGTGATCTCACCCTGTTTCCACTTTTTATGTGCTCCCCTTTTGGCCCTTAGGCTGCCCTGGATTTCTCTGGTCAGCCATGGAAGCCTCCTGGCCCCTTTCCCTTTTTTGCCTCGCTTGGGGATCGTCTTGCTTTGTGCCCGAAGGATCGTTTCCTTTAGGCACAGCCACCCTTCTTGGGCTCCCATCCCTTCAAAACTCCTATTCTGCAGTGCTTCCTTGACTAATCGCCTGAGTGCATTGAGATCAGCTTTCCTAAAGTCTAGCACTTTCACCCTACTAGTTACCTTACCCACTCGCCGTCTTATGTTGAATTCTATTATTAGGTGATCATTAGGTGTCTCCCAAATGGCTACCGATCTGGAGGTCCCCTATCATGTCATCTCCTGTTGCCAATACCAGATCCAGTATGGCATTCCCCCTAGTGGGACCATGCACCTCCTGTGTCAGGTGGAGGTCCTGTACAGAGGTTAGAAACCTGCGTGAGCAATGGGACCTTGCTGTCTGCGTCTCCCAGCAGATGTCCGGGTAGTTTAGGTCCCCCATGACTACCGCCTCTTTAGCTTTTATGGTCTCCGAGAGTTGCCTCAGGAGCCCCGCATCTATTTATTCCCCTTGGTGTGGGGGTCTGTAGCAGACCCCTACCACCAAATCCCTTTCTCCTTGCCCCCCATGTAGCCTAACCCACAATCCTTCTACTTCCTCAACCTTGGATTCTGTCTTGATGAGGGTTGATGTATATTGCTCACTGACATAAAGTGCAACCCCCCCCCCTTTCTTCCCCGACCTGTCCTTTCTATACAATCTATAGCCCTCAATATGTACCACCCAGTCATGGGATGAATCCCACCAGGTCTCTGTTAGCCCCACTAAGTCGTAGGTGCTTAGTGCAAGCAGGAGTGCTAATTCATCCTGCTTGTTCCCCATGCTCCTAGCATTAGTATATAGACACTTGAGCCCTGCGACTGGTGCCTTTGCTGCCCCCCCGCTCCGAGTCCCAAGGGGCCCATTGTTTCTTACCTTCTTGTTTCTTACCTGTTCTGTAGTGCTGGTCTCCCCATGGCTTTCAGGTTTCCAATGTTCTCCTTCTTCAGGCTGGGCTGTCCTTGTGGGTGCCACATGGTTTGTTGGTCCACAGCTTCCCCTGCCCTCGTACTCCCCTCCCCCCGACGAGCCTAGTTTAAAGCCCGCCGGAGGAGATCCGCCAACCTAGTAGAAAACACACGCTTACCTTTGGGGGACAGGTGAAGCCCATCCCAGCTGAGCATGTCCCTCGTCGTGATGTGCGGGTCATTGTCCAGGAATCCGAAGCCTGCCTCGAGACACCGCTGCCGAAGTCGCCAGTTGGTCTCTCTGATGCAGTTCTCCTGCCGTCTTCCTCGTCTGGTCACTGGTAGGATGGAAGAGAAAACCACCTGTGCACCGAACTCCTTCAGCACGCCACCCAGAGCACTGTAGTCCGCCATCAGGTGATCGGGGGTTCTCCTGGCCGCATCATTAGTACCCACATGGACAAGGACCATGGGGTAGTAATCGGTGGGCTTGATCCTAGCCTGGATTACCTCTGTCACATCCTGAATCTTTGCTCCAGGGAGGCAGCATACCTCTCGTGCTGAGGGGTCCTGGCGACAGATGGGTCCTTCCGTACCTTTCAGGATGGAGTCGCCTATGACGAGCACTCGTCGCCTCCTCCTCTGGGTCCTCATGGATCTCTTGATCTGGGGTTGTTCAGTATGCCAACATCTTGCAGTTCTCTACTCCCTAAGGAACAGGCTGGATAGCCATTGAGTGCTCTTCTGTATGCTTGGTTGTCCTTGGGAACTTCTGGAGACTGGAGGCCAAGAGGCACACTGGGAAAACACCTCTACTACATGCTTTCATGGTCTTTTTGAAGTGCTCTGGGGTAGGGGGCTATATGTCTGCATGTTGCTGAAGCACTCTGAATTTTGATGTGGAATTTAACACTTCAAATGACTCTCTCTCTCTCTACCCATTCCTTGTGAAGTGTTATTGACACAAATATTACAACTGTAAATGATTAAGTTTGAGGAGGGAAAAAATAGTAGTCCAGTTTCTTTCCCCTGGTTTTCCTGTGATGTAGTTGCCAAATTGGGTGGATTTTGAGTATTTTCATATATTCATTGGGAGCAATAGAAAGAAAATTTTAAAACCAATCTAAATGGGTTGCTCAGTTATAATCATCCAGTTTTGAAGTGGGCAGCACTAAGCTATGTTTCCTAAGAATAAAGGGATTTTAATATAAAGTCTGTTGCTAGGGATGGGCAATGTAGGCATGAACACTGGGTATTGATTAACAGGGGACAGGATGGGGCAGGGATGGACACTAGAATGGATGTACCCTCATGGCTAATCTGCCAGCTACAGGCTTGGCTTATGTGGAGAAGGTTTGAGGATGGCAGTGATGTCAGGGAGGTTCTTGGGTCCTAGCAGTTATAAGTTTTGGGGAAAAGAAATAGGGGTGAAGACAGGGAGGTATGCCACCCTACACAAAATTAGGGGGTTTATTTCTTTTCTCAGCATGGCTTTTGGTGGAACTATGGTGGGGGCAGGTGAGAGGTCATACATTAAAGGCTGTGGAATAAAATTAGACATTACAGTGGCAGGGGCTATGTAAGTTGATGAGAGGTAGTGCTTTCCTATATTAGGGATTGTTTTTTCTTGAGCAGAAGCTTAATGGAGTAATACTGTGAAGTGCAGTCCTGCTAAGGTTATTAATGTTTTGCCATACCTTGTATGGGTAGGAAAGGAATAGAAAAAAGATGCTCCTTCCTTGAATCTCTCAGAATTCTCCTTCCATGCTATTGGATTTCTGTATCTGAAAAGGCATTCATCCAGGAGAAAAGAAGGGCTGCAGTAGATAGTTTTCTATTTATCCACATTATACACATGTAGATTTTAGGGCATAATTTAATATATATGAAGGAATTGAGGTCTTTTTCAAATCCCATTAAAAATCAGTTGAAAAATATCCATTTATTTTAATGGAATTCAGGGGTGGGCAAAATGTGGCCCGCGAGCTGGACGCGGCCCACCAGGTCATTCTATCTGGCCCACAGGGCCCCTAAAAAAAATGTAGAAAATTAATATATATCTGCCCCTAGCTGCCTGTCATGCGGCCCTTGATGGCTTGCCAAAACTCAGCGAGTGGTCCTCCGCCTGAAATAATTGTCCACTCCAGGCTTAGATCCTTGGTCCATTAGTACATCAAAAATATTTCAATAAATTATAATTTTTCTTGCTCAATTTCCCCTAGTGTCTGTGTTTTACAGCATGAATAAAATGTCAAAACTTTAAAAAATAAAATACTGAGTCAGAAGTCTGTGGGAATCTTGTGCCCTGATTGGCTTGCTGAAGATTTGCATAAGGAGCTGTTCAGAGGAGAAAAATAGAAATTACAGATTTGAAAACAACAGTACCTTCTGCAGTGATATGTCTCACGGGCAGACACAAACTGAGCTATAGCGATGACTTGCCATAGTTGAATAATTAAAAGCACACATTATATGGACAGGCTAATTAAACTGTAATGTACATAATTACTTTGGACATCTAAGCAGTGAAATATGGTGATACAGGACCCATTGGCCTTTCTTTCTCATCTTCTGTTTCTCTAAATTGCGTTTGGGTTTTTTTTCCTCTAGATATAGCATGTAGCCTGTCATGAATTTTTTAGTGTTTGTTGTGGACTGTGAAGTTTGGAGTGAGGTTAAAAATTTGGTTGGGTAGATGGAACATTTTAATTATGCATTTACTGGAAGAGGTTGGGAGAATTCACATTTTTTTACTATGCTGTTAACTAAGAAAAGAAAAATCTCATGTGCTACCCTTTTTGATAATGCCAAGAAATCTTCTTAAATAAATAAAAAAGTCACCACGGGTTATAATATACCCAAAGCATAGTCATTTAAACTGCATTATCACTTAAAATTAAAACTTAAGACACTAAACTTGTAATTTTCTGCTATAAATTAAACATGAGCTGACAATTTTATAGCAATTTCAAATAGGTCATCCATCAGCTAATGGATACAATATGCATTTTATATCAGTATTAAATGTATGTTTTAATCAATTAAAATTACTGTTATTGCTCCTGGAAAGTAATATACGGACAAGTGGCCCCATTTTAGGTTTATTAGAATTCACAATTTAATATAAAAATGAAAAAAGAAATAGGTGGTATGATGTATTGTATTTGATGTATTGTCAAAGCATAGAAGTGCTTAGAAAATTATAATTATATAACATAAATTTTAAAAAGCATTTTTTTAAGTAGAGAAAGGGAATCGGGTAATGCCCAGGTAGCATAGAATCTAAGAGAAGGGTTCATTAGAGAAGATTTAGATCAGCAATTTATACTGGCAAGCCCCTCTTTATTTTTAATAATCCATTTTAATAATGTTTTTGTTTGTACTTCAGTCATTCTTTAAAGAAAGGTGCATTCTTATCAGTTGACATGACCATTTAAAAGCATAGCTTTACAATTAAATAGAGCTCTTACACTAGAGTCAGTACATATTTTTGGTACCTAGGATGGTATTTGGTATGTTCTAATATTATTTTATAATAATATAACTGTTCTAATATTTTAATATAATATAACTGTATAATTTTTATATAGTATATTATATATATATATATATATATATATATATATATATATATATATATATATATATATATATATACTATATAAAAATTATACAGTTTAGTATTGTGGTTTTTTTAGATATTTTTCCTATGTTATAAAATGGTAAATGATTGATTGCTTATTTACTATAGAATTACTGGTTTGCTCATTAATTTTTCCAAGCAGCTTCTCTAATATGGTAACTGGAATTAAACAAACATGCAAAAAAGAATCTAAAATTTATTTTCATTAAACAGTACAACCTTAGATGTTTTAGAGGCATAAACTTTTCTTATCAAAATATATGTTTCAAATTTATAGCTAAATGATTTATTTAACTGTGGTTTTAACTACAGCCATTGAATTAAATAGATCATTTTAGGTTAGCTTGGGAACATTTTTAACTATGCTTAGTTGAAAATGACTGGAATTCAGATTCCTAAATCTCTCAAAATGATGACAGTCTCCTATGTTACTTGTGCTATCCTCCCTGCTTGCTTTTATTCATAGGGAGGGAGATGTTTTTCCTACATTTTCAACTCCTAGTTGATTTTTCACCTGTGAATGTATGAATCCAGATGAAGAAAATATGCTGTCTGTACTATATAAGAGCTACAGCTGCAAAGCTAGTTTAGCACTTCAGGAAACTCTGATTCTATGCTTAACTAGTGACTTCCACCAGTTCAGTGGTGTGACTTTCTTTAAAACATCATCAGCAAATATGCACTGTGAAATGGTTCACCTCAGCTCTGAAATGTATTACGGTCTGTATGATTGATGGGCAATTATTAGATGCCCTTGTCATAGCAGAAGCAGAATCTTCAGCTTGGGTATCTATCGTGGTTCTCCAGGGTTGAGAATATTCTCAAAAAAATGAGCTGCATCAAGTATATGATGTATCCTTTTCTTTATTGTCTGCAGACCATATATACAGTATGTGGCCTATTGCTCCATATTTAGAAGCTTGACCTCAAAAGTTATTTTATTCTTCACTGGTTCTTTATATAGAGTAGCATAGTTTGCAACTCAAAACGTTTCATGAAGGCTTTTAGATTTAGCATATTTATTATTTAAATCTTTAGAAATTTTAAGTAGTTTAGTTTTTCCTATATTTTGTATTATATTCAGATTTCATTTTCAACAGGTTTATTTTAAAGAAGAGAACCCTAATGTAATCCAAGTAATAAAAACCCAGTTTTAATTTGAACAAACCGGATTTTTACTTTTATTAGAAAAAGTTTCGATTTTTGATGGAGACTTCATGTGTGGTGTCTGGCTGCCTTGGCTGGCAGTGCCACGTGGGGCAATGTCACTGGTTGCACCAGCAGAATTTTGGTAGTTGGTCTGGCAGCAAAATTGCATCTATTTTTTTTTTCCAATGCCCCCTATCTCTACCCCTGCTGCTCCTGGGTCACTGCCTAGGGCTAGTACTCCAGTTGCCCCCTCTTCATTACTATTGATTTTTTGGGGGTTGAACTTCAAGTATCCTATGTTTTAATTTTCTAATTCTCATTTGCAGTCATCATAGGAATTATTCTTATGGATTTATTTAGATTGCAAAAAATAAAAGAAATAAAAAAGTATATTTATTCAATAATGTAATAAAAACACTCCAGCACCTTTAGAAAACTGAAGTGTCATTTTTCTCTTTAGTGCTGATGATGGCATCTATTAAAGTTTATAGTGCCTGTAACCAATAACTGAGGGAAATACAATCATACATTGTTAGAGATCACCAATATTTTTTTTTCTGAGAATCATTTGTTCACTGAAAGTTTTAGTTTAAGGTACATGAAACTATTTGCAGATTTTACCCAAATACAGTCAATAGTTAGAGGCAAAAAACAATGGTTTGTTTTGGCATTTCTGAAGTGAAATATTTCACTGTTTTGGATTAGATTCACGAGGGAACTTAAGTGTCATTTACAAAACTGAGAAGGAGAAAGAGACGTTGGTAGTGCTTTTGCTGCCCCATGGGTAGCGCATGCATCCACTATGTGGAAATCCAGTGATTCACAGCAGTGATTATAAGCTGGATGCCCCCAGTTCCTGTCCAGCATCCTAACTGAAAACCTGAATATTCTGGGGTACTGGACACTATACTCAGTGTCAAAAATGGACAAATATTAAATATTCATTTGGCAGAGAGAAAGAAAGTGATGTTGTCTCTGAACTAAAAAAGGAATTATTCACAGAGTTCCAAATTACATGAACTTGAATAGAGGTGGCAGTAGTACATGTTAGCTTATTGATTCTTAAATTTCTTCAGTAAAATTTTTCTCATGGATAATGTTGGCTCCTATCTTCAGTCCTAAATATCTGTAGGTTCCCAGATGTTACTTGTTTACACTCAAAAGGCAACATTTAATAAACTTGCTCTAATGCAATAGGTGTGGCTGCTTGATTTTTATCCTTCATTTGCATATGTGTGCTGTATCCTTTCTCTTATTTTTTTTAGTACCCTTTTACTACTTACATATAGCCTTTGCTTCTCTCATGTTTTCTAGTCATGTGGTTTTGGTTTGTCCGCTCTTTTTGATTTGCTGCCCTTCAAAATTTAGTGGTGTTGCCAATTGAAATTGTTTTCATTTTACACCAAATCAAACCTGACAAAAAAAATTTGATAAATTTCAGCCTCTGTGCAGCAAAAGCACAAAAGGAAGTTCTTGTTAAAATTTATGTAGGCACCAGTAAAGTTCCAATGTTGGCAGAGCCACTTGTACATTTTTCTTCATGGGTTTATTTCAGTTGGGTGAATCATCAGTGGTCCAGAGAGCTTAGTATTAGCTAGAACATTATACAGTATATCTAATCATTATGGCAAGACTCATCCTACAAAATTCCTATTCCAGTGGCTAAAGCTCTGATGAAGTTACCCATCATTAGTTGTTAGTACACAACAGGAGGGTCCAGTAGCCCGTAACTGTTGTGATACAATCATTTAATGAACTTTCTGAGTGTTTTCCAAACAGGTGCAAAGCTGCATGACTTATAAAGGATTAAAAATATATTTAAATACACATAAGTAACAGCACAATGCCTATAAAATATTAATACATATTTTATAGTGCATTCACAAAACATTATAAATGATAAATAGGTGACAAGAGATGCCCTTATAAAATATTTACTGTGCAATATGTACATAGTTATACCATAAACTGCTCAAGATGCATTAAGAAAAACGGAATGGAGTTATCAAGGTTATACTAAGTTATTTATAATGAAACATGTAAGTACTAAAATTAAGTATTGCATATGATGACAATAGCATGATAAGTTAGAGTCAGATATGGAATAGCCCCCTGAGATGTTCCACCTTCTCTATAAAGAAGCTCCAGGGAACATTTTATGTCACAACATCACATTTTCAACCTGTGGAGCACAGTAAGAACAAAATGTGTTCATCATGTAATTCCCCTAATGGTCTTTAAAGATGCACACAAGGTCTCAAAACATAGTTTTGAAAAACCAAGAACACTTCTATTGTTAAATGACAAGCATTTTAGGTACCAGTATTTTGCTAAGATATTAAAATTAAAATTTTAAATTCTACACATCTCCCTCTCTTTATCCATGGCTGATGAGTAACGTTTAAGCTTCTGCTTCATAACTATTTGTGAAAGAAATATGATTTGGTAAGGATGTTATTTATAGATAATCAGTGCATATGATATGTATCCCCATGATAGTTTAGAAAGGAAAACATCTTTATGTGGAGATGTTGAGTTGTTTCAGAGTGTTTACTATTTGCCGGAGGCCAGGAAGAATATTTTTTTCACCATAATACTTACTTGGCTTTTAGGTTATCTTTCCCTTCTTATTCTGAAACTTTGGACATTGTAGGCACAGACAGGAGTTTTCAAGCAATCTGGCCCTTGAAAGTGCGAAGCAGCTAGTATTCACTTTGGATTTGGATTTGGCCGACTCAAGGGACAGGCAACACCTGGTGAGTAGGGTTTTTTTTTAAACAACTGGAGCTGGGGATGGGCAGCCATGCAGGGGCGGGGGTTGGGAGCTAGTTGGGGAAGCTGGGGGAGCAGGCAGAGGATGAGGCCTGGCAGGCATCCCCCCATGGTCCTCTCCCTGCTCCTCCAGCCTCCCCTCCACTGACCCCTACTTACCAGCATGGAATCCAGGTCCAGCTCCCTGCTGCAGCCAGCGGGGACTGCCTGAATCACTGAAGCTCTCCGAATTTTTTCCAAATCAATTCACAGAACTTTGAATCAAGTCAGAACTTTTAATTGGTCCTCTGATTTGATTAGGATTCAGAGATTCAGCCACCAAATCAGGCCCAATCTCCTTCAAATCAAATCAGCACCTGAAGCTTCGCACAGCCCTAATGTGCATGGCTGCAGAGCACTTTAAAAATGGTTGATTGCTTGAAAAAATAACCCTGGTTAAATCAGGTATTACATTAAGGTGTGCAAAAGCAGAGCACCTTAGGGAACTTGTGTTTCCTTTAAGGTTAATTTTTCATATGTGGGGCAGGGCTGGACTGAGCTGGTGCCCAGCTGTGCTGCCCCCCAGGCTGTCCAGGAGAAGGAGAGGGAGCTGTTAGCTGCTGAATGGCAAGAGCTGGGGGGTGGCAGGTGAATGGATCCCCCTTGCCTCGTGCCCTCACAGCTACCACAGCTGGGATAATGGGAGGAGCTGGGTCAGGCCTCTGAGGTGAGGGGGCTGGCACTGATGGCTGCTGAATGGCCAGAGTTGGGGGGGGGAAGGAATGGAGCCTCCTTGTCTCATGGGCCTGACCTGGCTTCCCACAATGTTTCAGCTGTGGTAGCTGGGGAGGCCTCAAGGTGAGGAGGGCCCATTCCCAACCCACTCTCCCTCAGCTCTAGCCTTTCAACAGGTGGGAGTTCTGTGCTGGTCGCTTGCTCACATCTACTGAATGGCCAGAGCTGAGGGGGAGGAGGGGGAATGGAACACTCTTGCCTTTGGGACAGATCCAGCTCCCTCCAATACCCCACCTGGGGTAGCTGAGGTGGGGCTATGAAGCAAGGGAGCCCTGTTCCTCATTCTCCTCCCCCTCAGATCTGGCCAGTCAGCAGCTGGGAGCTCCCTCGCTGACATCCCTGGAGCGGTCAGGTAGGGCTGGGGTTGCAGTTATGGAGCCTCTTGGGAGGCTTCTGGAGTGTTCCCATTCACTGCCCTGGCCCAGTCCAGGCTGCCTTGCTGCCATCCTCCCACTCACAACCCAACAGGTGAACATCTGTTGGGTCAGAGGGTGCTCTAACTCATGGCACTTTGTTATGCGCCATAAGTTAGAGTGGGGCCCTAATGCTTGTCAGCTAGTGATGGAAGTTTAGGTGGCATGTACTGGAACTCTCAGAAACCAACAAGGTGAATAGCTGAAGGATCTTACTCATGAACTCGGGGACAAACTGATCACCAGAATTGGGATTAGGAGGAACTTTTCTCCTGTGTTATATTGGCATGGAGAGTTAGGATTTTTTACTTTCACCTATATACAAATGTGATATTCTTTGAGGATAATTTAAGCATATTTTAACTTAAGAATTTCCGTGACATTAAAGTGACCAATGCATTAGCAGTGTTCTCACTTCCACTGCTCTTTCCCTTTTGCAGTTTGCATACTGTTGTTTTTTGTTTTTAATAGAGTGCTTTATGGCTGTGATGTACAAGATGGTTTGGTTTTGTGGACACTTTTAGACAAACAGTTTTCTGAGAATGCATGAAACTGGGCTTGATGGCCTGGGAAGCCCTTTCCTGTCCTTTGTTCCTATGACTGTGCGCATCTAGCCCATTTCCTCTCTAAATAAGCAATAACAAATTCTAATATAATTTGATACTCTTATGGGTCCTTTCAATTTCCTTGCTTAATTGCAGTAAGCAACAAGCATGAAAGGAGTTTCAGAGTTTCAGATATGAAAATTATCGGAAATAGAAGATATAAGAAATTGAAATACTATTTCAAATCAAATTGGCATACTACTAATAGTCATTATGTTACATACGCTTTCCCTTGAAACTAGGACTATTATTACTTGAAAGAACTGTTCTTCATTAGCTAACATTAATATGGTTGTAACTGTAGGTATATACTGTAGGCATATACTACAGACCACCAAACCAGGGGGAGGAACTCGATCTGGAGTTCACCTGAGAATTGACTAAGGCCACATGTGCATGTGCACATGCACCTGACATGGTCATCATGGGCAATTTTAATTATCCAGACATCTCCTGGGAGGAACACTCAGCCAAGCTGGATTGGTCATGATCCTTCCTGACCTGTGTTGATGAGCAATTCCTGACTTGAGGTGCATGGGACAACCAGAGGTTATGCTCTGCTAGACTTGGTCCCAGCCAAAGGAAATGACCTGGTGACTGACTTAAATATAGAGGGAAGTCTGGGCAACAGCAATCATGAAGCTATTATGTTCACTGTCCGATGTAAGGTAGACAAATCTGATAGCAGGATTGAAGTCTTGGATTTAAAAAATGCAGATTTCAATAAGCTTAGGTCACTAGTAGGGGAAGTGGTGTGGGGCCAGAGACTGAAGGCTAAAGGTGTGCACAAAGATTGGTTGTTCCTTAAGGACACGATCCTTGAAGCATAAAGGAAGTCCATGCAGAGAAAAGGTAACAGGGAAATCGCAGTCCTCTTAAGAAAGAAGAAAGAGAAAGAGACTTATAAGAAAGAAGAAAGAGGCTTATATTCAATGAAAGCTCAGGGCAGGCCCCAAGGAGGACTATTCCATGATGGCCCACAGTTGCAGGGAACAGATAAGAAAGGCTAAAGCAGCGACCAAACTTAGATTAGCAATGGGAATTGAGGACAACAAGAAGTCCTTCTTTAGGTACATAGGGAACAGGAGGAAAACAAATGGGAGTGTGGTGGCATTGCTCAACAACTCAGGATAGCTGGTTACCAGCACCCAGGAAAAAGCTGAACTCCTGAATGACTACTTCACCAAAGTCTTTCACCGGACCAAGGGGAAAACAACACCAGGTAGAGTACAGGATGAGCATGGTAGGAATAATCAACTTCCTACTATTGCCATAGAATTGGTGTGTGACTGTCTAAATTTCTTATTCATATGCAAGTCATTGGGACTGGGTGATCTTCATCTGAGAATGCTGAAGGAGCTGGCCAAAGTCATTGTGGAATCCTTGGTGAAAATCTTCCACAACTCATGGTGCTCTGGAGAAGTCCCTGAGGACTGGAAGAGGGCCAATGTTGTGCCCATCCACATGAAGGGCAGGAAGGAGGACCTGGGTAACTATAAGCCAATCAGCCTAACTTCTAAGGAAAATCCTAGAAAAGTTCATCAAGTAGTCTATCTGCGATAAGCTTGCAGAAGGTAAGATTCTGAATGACAGCCAGCATGGCTTCATCGCAGGCAGGTCTTGCCTTACCAAGCTCATCTCCTTCTATGACCAGGTAACTTTCCACCTGGACACAAGAGCAGGTTAACATTGTATACCTAGACTTCCAAAAGGCCTTTGATTTAGTATCCCATGTTGTTCTCATGAGAAAATTGGAGGATTGTGGTCTTAACTCTGAGACAGTCAAGTGGGTGAGAAACTGGCTGCAGGATAGGACCCAGAGAGTCATAGTGAATGGATCTGTGCCATCTTGGCAAGAAGTGGGCAGTGGTGTCCCACAGGGGTCAGTGCTTGGTCCAGTACTTTTCAACATCTTTATTAACTATTTGGATGTGGGAGTGAAGAGCTCACTGGCCAAGGTCATGGATGACACCACGTTATGGGGAAGCATACTTGACGATAGGCTACAGATTCAGGTGGGCCTAGGCAAGTTGGATAGCAAGATGGGTGGATCAGAATCTGATGAAGTTCAACATCGAGAAATATAAAGTGCTCCACCTTGGGACGAGCAATCCCCAACACACCTACAAGCTTGGCAGCACCAAATGGACTAGCACCATGAATTAGTGACGTGGGGGTAATAATAGACCACAGTATGAATATGAGCCGGTAGTGTGATGCTCTAGCCAGTAGGGCAAATAATACTCTGGCATGCATCAATCAATGCATTTCCAGCAAAACCAAGGAGGTGATTCTTCCACTGTACTCAGCACTGGTGAGACTGTAGCTGGAGTACTGTATCCAGTTCTGGGTCCCACACTTTAACAAGGGGATGGACAAGATTGAGAGAGTCCAGAGAAGAGCCACCCATACATGGGTGACTGGTGCCTCCCAAGTCTGGTGGGCACCAGATTGCTGACGGGGGAAGGGGAGTCCCCCAGCAGCTGATCACTGACTGGGGGGGGAAGGGGGGAGTCCCCCAGCAGCCAAACGCTGAGCCCAGAACCACCACCAGCAAAACCAGAAATGCATTTCCACCATCACTTTTGGGTGCACAGCCAATCTCAGGGGGTGCACATGTACCCCCTATGCATCACCAATGCACCCGTATGGTCAGAGTCTTACATGGCAAGCCATACAAGGAAAGGCTGAGGGATCTGGAACTCTTCAGCCTGAAGAAAAGAAGGCTGAAAGGAGACCTGGTAGCAGCTTACCATTACACTAGGGGAGTACATAAAAGGGTTCGGTAAGCAACTGTTCACCAGGGCACACGAGGGGAAAATTAGGAGTAATGGCCATAAACTCCCGGAACACCAAGTCAGGCTTAACATTAGGAAAAACTGAGTCAGGGTGTCCATACTGTGGTATAAGCTCCCTCCAGAGGTGGTGCAATCACCTACCCCTGGAAATCTTCAAGAGGAGACTAGACAGTCACCTTGCTGGGGTCACCCTCCTGCCAGGGAGGGTATGGAATGCGAGATCACTTTAGAGCAGGGGTGGTCAAAATGGCAGATCCAGCCAGAAGCTGGATTCCATTTCCCAGCAAACCCTGCCTGTGTCACTGTGGCCAGTTTCTATGGAGACCCCAGTAGTGGCAGCACTGTGCTAGTGTGGGGCTGGGGTTTCCAAGAAGACTGTCACCAGCAGCACAGGCAGGGTATGTGGCTGGGTGGGGAGCTGCTCTGGGGCTGGGATCTTGCAGTGGTGACAGCATGGCCCAGAGCCAGGGCAGAGCCATGATCTGCTGCCTGCACACCCCTGCCTGAGGCATGCGGGCTGCAGATTGCAGCTCTGATCCAGCTCCAGACCACACTGTGACTGCCACAAGGTCCCAACCCTGGAGCAGCTCCCTGCCCAGCTGCATGTCCTGCCAGTGCTTCTGGGGCCGGTCTCCATGGAAACCCTGGCCCCATGCTGTCAAGGTGCTGCCACTTCTGGGGTCTCCATGGAAACCAGCCGCAGCGACACAGGCAGGGGCTGCTGGGAAATGGAGTTCGCCATGGGCCCAATTTGGCGTAGGGGCTGGACTTTTCCTGTCCCTGCTCTGGAGCTGGAACACTCCAGTTTGATACTCCCCCTCCATAGCATCCACCGTTGGAGACAGAACACTGGGCTAGATGGACCATAGGTCTAACACAGGATGGCACTTCTTATGTTCTTATATCAAGCATATGTTGGATAACAATAATCTTTTTCTTATTACCTTTTTCAAATAAATGAAAGCTTGTGTTCCAAAGATGTGAGGAATCCCTATGTCACTGTATCAAGTTTTTTCAAGAAGCTAATAACTTTGGATTTCTTTTTTACTTATTGTGCCAGTTTAAAGTCCCTTATTCATTGGTATTAGCACCTGGAAAGAGAGGCAATTTTTTTAAATTAGATAGGATACCTTGTACTGTTTCATCCAGCAAGTCTTCTGGTTGAAATTTTAAAATAGAAGTAAGTGGAATGTAACTTGTACATGGACTGCTGTGCAGAGATTGATTTCTTGCCCTAATCTCTGCAAAGGTGCATACAAACTGTGTTTGTGCTGAAATAGTTATCAAAAGAAGTCAGCTGTATCATGTTATATAGCTAGTTAATGATGGAAATGCCTGCCTAAAGGACAGGAAGTAATACCAACTGCTGGAAAAAATAAGGAAGATGCAAAGAAAATACAAGGTTGTCATAAATGGAAGAAGGCAAAGTTAAATCACGTCAATCTAAGTATATGAACCCTCTGGTTCTCCAGTTTTGGAAGGCCTTGTTGCCTATTAAATTAATCATGGAAAACAATGGTGTTATATTGCCTCTCATTTTGCAACCACATTGCACAGTTCAAAAGGAAAGGAATTGTCTCTGTATCTGTTTGCACACAGATTCCGTACCTTTTGTTGTGGTCAGCCTTTGAAGTTAAGTGCTTCAGCTTTTGGTACATTGCTTCATAGGAAGAAAAATGATTTTATGTCTTTGATGGTGGTGAATGAAGTAACAGTGTTTGGGATGGGGGATAAGTATAATAAACACATGGAGGTAGCAGGAGGATAATCACTGGAAAGCCAATAAAAAAGGAAGGAGTCTGAAGTTGTGAAGGCAAGTCGACATTCAGGGGATATTGATAATATTTTTTTCTGCTTTAGAAAACCTGGTTCAAATTTACCAATTTAATAAATGTTTTAAATAAGCATAAATATTAACTGAAACCCAGAATTCCTTTTTACTAGCTCTCACAGTTATAGGGCTAACTGTATCTCTGGACTCTGAGTGTAAGTCTTCAAGTGTTAGGTCATGTGTTTTTATCTATTCTATTCTTGGAGAGGCCCTGGAGAAGTTTAGGGACCACTGGGCTATACACATGCTCCAGGGTGGAGGGGGCGGAGGGGTCCTTTAATTAGAGCAGCTCTGAGATTAATTGAAGCACCTGCATTTGAAGAGCTTTAGTTAAAACACTCCCACCGTGATTTTGAAATGCAGGGGGGCTGAATACACATGACACGGAGGCTGCTGGAGTGTGTTAATTAGCATGCTTCTGTAGACTCACACCAAACTCAATTAATTGAGTCTGATCCAATGAGTGCTAATTAACATGCATCAGAGTAGGGGTCTGTCACATGTATAGGTGCCCATTTGGGCTTTACCCTATGGGAGTCTATAACTAAGAGTATCCAGTGTTCACATACCTTCTTAAACAAAAGCATTATTTAGCAGTGGGAACAAATCATTAGAGAAAAAAATATTTCAAAATAGCAAACAGATGATTTTATTATGAAACTTTGTTTTACCTAAAGTCTTACCATCCTTAAGGAGTAAACGAATCAGGTCAAACTTTCTTTAGATACCTGCACCTACTTTGTCTCTGAAGCAGTGATCAGGCCTTTAGTTTCATTTAAGTAGCTATGCTTGGAAGGACTGTAAAAATAAATAAATAAATAAATAAAAAAGGACCCTGTAGTCAACATACAGTATGGAAAACTGTACAGTGCTAGCTGCTTTAAAAGGGGAGGGAGAGCTGCTTGAGAGTGCACAGTAGCAGTTATTATGTTATGTCTGCATGATTCTCTAGTGATGGAAGTAAGATGACCTGCCCTAACTTTGATCTTGAATGAAACAAGATTGAAGTTGGATAGCTTTTCTATGCTTATATCACTACAGAACCATGCTGGGGAAAGAGCCAGATCATTACAGTTCATAATGGAGGGTGTTTGATTTTCTCATGCTTCTAGGCTTTGTTGATGACCACATAGGGTTGGGTATGAATCTTCCCCCCTGTCCTGTTGCTCGAGGTGTCATGTTTCTTTTTTTTCTTTTCTTGTTTTTTTTTTTGGGGGGGGGGAAGGGGATAAGGGGATAGTTTTGTTTTGTTTCTAGTTTTGTGGGGGGTTTTTTGTTATTTGTTTTTCGGCCTTCTTCAGAAGCCAAAGACTGAGGATTTTGTGGCAGTGGCTCCTGCTGGGTTTAAAACACAGATTCTCCTGGTTAGAGGGTCTTGCCCCTCCACACAGGGTAAGAATGATCACCACATTTGGGATCCGGAAGGAATTTTAACCCATGATCAGATCGGCACAGACTGAGGGGGAGTTGGCTGCCTCCTCTGTAGGAGGCATGGCCTTCTTCTTTGAATCTTTAATGCATTTTAACACCCTTGCACCAGCAGGACCACCATTGTTTCCCTAATTTGTGTGACTGGTTAGGGTGCTTTTGGTATCTTTGGGTAATATGCCTTTAGTTGTGCGACGGGGTTGATCATATTCTTTTTAGGAATAGGTTAGATAAGGATAGAGCCTTGGGTTAGTATGACTAATGATGATCTTGTCTGGAGCAGGGGATTGGGCTAGATCTCCAGAGGTCCCTTCCAGCCCTACTTGTCTATGATTCTATATCAGTATCTGTAACAGAGTCACGGCTGCAACTCTGTTACTAAGAAAGGGCGCGGGCACCTCCACATTGAGAGAAGCAGGCGAGGAGCCCCGCGACCCAGGATCCACAGGAAGGTCCAGAGGTCAGGACTCACCACACAGACGGCGACTGGACCGGTGGACGGCATCCTTTCAGTTGCTGTCTGCCCTAAGAAACCAACTGTGGTGGTGAGTCCCTGGGAAACAGAGTGTCGGTGCGGTGAAAGCCGTTGGCTCCGAGTCAGGACACAGCGGGGCTGCCCAGGAGAAAGGGGCGTGGGGAAGAAATGCTCTATCCTGCCGGGGAGAAATGGGACCCTGATCCCTCACCCAGAGAGAGAGAGAAGGTGAAAAAAGAAAATAAGGAAAGGAAAGGAAAACAAGCTAAGAGCCGCGACCCGTAGGCCGGCACAGAACGATACTGGGAAAGCCCAGTATCGGCGGTAATCAGCCGCTAATGAGGCAATTAGTGGCTGCTTACTGAAACTGCCTTTAATATTTAATATCTGAGCCAGATGACAAGGATCCCCAGAACTCTGGAGAGTTCACAGTGGGCAGTCCGGCAACTGCTCCTTTTAGTTTTCAACTGATGTTCCTAAAGAGAGAGTTAGAAGAGTAATAAAGCACCTGAATCAGAAATCGTGCATGTGTGGTCATTCTCGTGGGTACCCACATTAATAACATCTCCTCCCTCCACCAATTTTGTTTAAAGATCGAAGTCATGGCGGGTGAGAATAGCGGGGTGCAGGGGTACCCAGCTCGAACCCTCGGACAGTATCCTTTGACATTTATACAGTTGTTACACCTGTAGAAGCTGGAGAACAACTGGGTAGGTCAGTGATTCTCAACCAGGGTGCCTTGGCACCTTGGAGTGTTTTGAGATGCTTTCAGGGATGCTGCAAGGTATCACAAAATGTTAACACTGTTCAGTGTGAAAATGTGATTCACAAAATAATGTCAGGGATTTTAAATAGGAATTCATAGTGTTAAAAACAGTCTGATCTGTTGTGGTCTTTTTGAGCTCGGCGCAACAAAAGAGTGGAACTAGTATTTTTCAGTAGTTGGAAACAGAATGAAAACTAAGAGCTAACATTTCAGGGATGCTGCAAGGTATCACTGAATAGGCATCTGGCTGGGGTCATCTGACCCCAGCACTCTTTCCTGCCTAGGCAGGGGGTCAGACTTGATGATCTGTTGAGGTCACTTCTGACCCTAGCATCTACAAATCTATTAATCTATTTTACAAGGGACGCCTTGAATCTAAAAAAGGTTGAGAACCACTGGGGTAGGCTCTAGTAATGCACAGAAAGTTCCAGGAATTATTGTGGACCAGAAACTGACTATGATCCAAAAAGTTACTAGCATACTATACGAAGAGGAGCATTGCTAGCAGGTCAGTGAAATGATTCTTCATCTTCTGCTCTATTCAGCACTGGTGAGGCCTCCCTTAGAGAACTAAATCCAGTTTGGGCACCACACTTTAAGAAATGCATGTACCAATTAAGAAGAATCCAGAGGAGAACAACTATGATTACAGGTCTGGGAAAAATGACTTAATGGGAAATTTGAAGTTGGATTACTTAGTCTGGGCAAAAGAAGATGGAGGAGGGATTTAATAACAGTTTTCAAATACATGAAAGGTTGTTATAAAGAAGATGGTGATAGAATATATTCTCTGGCTGTATGGGACAAGATGAGGTGTATGTCTTAAATTGCAGGAAAGGAAATTTAGGTTGGATGTTAAAGAAGAACTTTCATGCAATGATAGTAGTTAAGCATTGGAATGAATTACCTAGAAAGATTGTAGAATCTCCATTCTAGGAAGTTTTTAAGAGCAGGTTACATAAACATTTGTCCAGAATGGTTTGGACTGGGATGATTCTGCCTTGAGCAGGGGGCAATACTAGATGACTTTCTGAGATTCCTCCCATCCCAACTCTTCTATGATTCTATACTAAAGGCTACAGTGGCAGGGAATATTGTAGACAAGCTTTCAGTCTAATTCCTCCTAAATGACTTTCTTGGGGATTAGTACCTATTAATCCAACCTAAATTGTTTTGTCCTTCAGTGCTTGTAGAACCTTGTAAAACCTTTTTGTTCTTGTTAAAACCAGTTTTATAGACTGGTAGGAAAAGATGCAAAATTGATCCATTAAATATTTCTGATATTGTCATAGATTCATTGATTCATAGATGTTAGGGCCCGAAGGGACCTCAATAGATCACCGAGTCTGACCCCCTGCATAGGCAGGAAACAGCTGGGTTCAGATGACCCCAGCCAGGGTTCAGATGACCCCAGCCAGTCACTTGACAGTCAGTGTTTAAATAGAAATTGGAGATGGGGGTGGATCTTGGAAGGCAGGGAGGAGAGGTGTCAGTGCAGATGCACTCCTCTCTTGAATTCCTTCTCCATTCTTCCTGTCTTCAGGAGATGAGGGTTGAAACATGCCAGAGCTGAGCTCCTTAGCTCTTCTTCCCTGGCCTAACAGGCAGTCAGCAGCACCTGCTTAGTCAGCTGAGGGCCCAGTTTTGCTGGATATGAGTTGCCAGGCCCTTCTTCCTGACCCCAGCAGGCATGCAACAGAGCCTGCCAAGTCATTTTATGGCCCCATCCTGCTGGAGCTGAGCTGCCTGGCCCATTTTGCTCAGCAAGGGCTGCTGGTCATGACTAAGGACGCACCAACATCACAATTACATGGATTTTACAGAAAACATGAAACTGGGCATTGCCCACAAGATCTGGATAAAAAGAAAAGAAAACTTACCAAAAATAAAATGCTGGCTCCCCAGAGGGAGCCAGCAGTCCTCATAGTGCTGTGGCCCACCTCATCAGCTTGCTGGAGGGAAGGGAGAAGGGGGAGCTGCTGGTATACAGGAGAACCCAAGATATTTGCTGCCTCAACCCCTCACCACTGACTGGCTGAGAGGGATGCCTGTCATGTGGCCCTACCCATTGCCACTATTTCGTAGCAAGGGGCAAGGACACATAATGGACAGCTCTCACAACCAATCAGCAGTGAGGGGTGGGACTGTAGGACAGACAGCCCTCACAGCCAATCAGTGGCTAGGCACAGGGCTGCGGGACCCCTTGGCCAATCAGAGGCATGGGGGGCCCAGCCTCAATAATCCCTTGAAAATGGCAGCTGGCCCCATTATCTACCCACAAAGTTGGCCAGGTGCCTCCCTGAGTTGGGTAGACCTCTGATCATGACCATATCCCCACTCCCCTGCTCCACCTTCTTATCGTCTTAGATCCACTGTTGGTTAGAGAGGAATGAGTTCCTTATACTTTTTAAAGCGAGCCGTGTGAAGGTTTAAAATAAATAATTAAAAAAAATTACATAAATTAATTATTGAATAAAAAAATGAAAAGATTGAGAGAGAATCAACTGGTAATTGACATACTGCCAGTTTAGTTAGGTTCAACAGTGCCTTACTGGCATGACTATAATCTCGCCAAAATGTAAAGAAATTTGTTTTCATTCATACATGGTACTGGGGACAGGAAGTCAAAGTGCTTTTGGAATTCTATCGCCCCTGACTATTTATAATTATTGTACACTTTTGATTCTGAAGCAATGCTTTACTGGAAAAAAATGCAGCTGGTGAAAACATCTTCATCTTACATTAAATAAGCATAATAGTGGATCTACCCTGCCATGTACTAGCTGATGAATTGGTATAATTATTTTAATGGACAGACTATTTTCATATGTTCAATAAAATGCACCCACTCACAGTAGGGGAGCTCTCCCGTCTCTGCCTGATGCTTGGCAGTGAATTATGAGCCTTTCTGGAAATCTGTTGAGAACTTATTTTAGTAAATTTATAGTATATTGCTTATTTACCTGCTATCTCCGGTGTGTTGAGATGCTCTCACACACAAAAGATTAGAAACACCTAAAACAAAAGTTGTCTTGTATTTGCAGTTGTCATCCCTAAAACATTCATACTGTAATTGCTTCATGACTCTATGGCATTGTCTTTATAATCAGAAAATTTTTTTTTTAATTGTCACTATGTAGTGATTCTGGGTAAGAAATCCAAATATGTTCTGCAGAGTTTGAGGAAAGTCACACAGCTAAATTCATATGTTAATAAAATCTGTTAACAATCTCTGTCAATACAGATAGGCCCTTAGCTGCTGGGACAAAATAATATCAAACTTTCAGATTCCATTTTATACCATTTATTTCACAATGGCGTCCTGTAAACTTGACTTTCCTTTCTAACTCCCCCCACCACCAAAAGAGGGCAACAAAAGACATGCTTGTCAAATAGCTGACAGAACAGGTTTATTGTACTACTTAAACCTTGTGGAAGTGAGGTTTTTTCCCTCCTATATTCTGCCTCAGGGGGTAAACACTCCAGCATATTACTTTATTTGTCTTGCTTCTGGACAATTCCATGCATGAAATGAAACAATTGCAGTGTTTGGGATATGAGGCATTGGACTCAATACAAGGCTTCCCTTGTCAGCATAACTGTTTTAAAATCATGCACGGCATATATTTTTGCAAGTTATTCCACAAACAATTATTTCTCTACAAAAATGGAGCCACATCCAGCATCCCTTGAAGTCACTTAGCATGGCTGCAGACCCTGATCCTACCATTAGACCCACAGGAGAGAAAATAGAGAGGTTCCTCCCCATGTGGAATATGATTGCAGAATCAGGGATCTAGTTAAAGCTGTGAAATCTTACTGAATCCCAGCCTTCCAGACTTGAATAAAATGTTACCTCTATGAAATTAACAAAACTAGTGAAAACAAATGACATTGCATTGTAAAGCATGTTTGTGTTAATGTGTAGTGGCTTTGACTTGCAATTATTCCTTAATAAGTTACCATGAAATTACCATAATGCATGTAAACAAGTAAAAACAGCTTCTGTCTGTGAGATAAAAGTAGATTAATGACTTTATCCTTATTTTCAAGAGCAGACTGCATTTAATATCTATTAAGGCCTGCCTGTTTCAAGAAACTCTTGCATATTATTTGATTTCAGAAGGAAAAGTAACGTATGGTAAACATGCAAGAGGTCATTAGTAGTGCAGCACTATTATTACAGCTGCCTACTAGTTGGCAATATGTAATGGTGTTTTTATTGTTTGCTAAGTTCAAATGAAGTGTTTGATTTTGAAAGAGAAAAAGAGTTTGTAATGGCAGAACTAGAGAGATGGTGTATATTTACTCACATACCCCACACATATTTCCTTCTAAAATTAGGCATGGAAGCTGATTTTTCTTTACTGAAAAAAGCAAGCCTGGAGATACTGTACATGACATGTAGCTGCCAAAATGGCTGCCAGTTGTGTCTGATTTAGCAAGCATAAGATGTCCCTGAACACCATGTGTTCCCAGGGGGACTTTCTCTATGTCACATAGCTGGGCATGACTCTGAAAAAATCTTTTTGGTTCTATTATGCCTTCCAAAAAAACAAGGTGTGTGTTTTATTTGAGGGCTGAAGCAGGACCACATCCTAGGGTCAGCTATGATGCCCCCTGGTGGTGATGTGACTTCTGCCCCCACTCTGGCTCCTCAGGGTTACCGTCCCTTTTTCTCACCTTCCATGCCTTGATGGAATATTATGATGTTATGGGGGGTTGTCCAAGTATACCCATCTGACCCAAATCTTGTCCCTCAGGCTCTGTGCTGTGGCTCTCTTGGCCCTATCAGTGCCTCAGGACACCCTTTGCCTTATGGGCTATATTTGGGGCCTCTCTCCTGCCCTGTAGCCACACCTATGCCTCACAGATGTTACTCCTTATTCATTTTTGAAGGGGCCCCAAATGCAGCTTTTGGCCCTCAGGCTTGAATCTTTGTATGGGCCTCAGCCTTCCCAGCAATGGGCCCTTTTATTCTGGCTATACCCCTCAACCCAGGTCCTGGACTTTGGCTCCTGGGCCCTAGCCCTGTCTTGTGCTCTAGGCCCCTGCTCCTAAGCCCTTGGGGTCCCCAACCCCAGACCTGGCTAGTCTTAATGTACCAGCCCCCTGGGTCTCTAACCCCAGGTGCATTTGCTTTCACTGTATCAGCACTTAGCCCTCTGGATCCCCAAACCCAGGCAGGAATGCCTGTCGCAGAGTGCCCCAAGAGGCACCCCTCCATGGCCTCCACAACTCCCCTGTAGCCACAAGCTAGTCCTCCAGTATCCAGTTTAAACATAACATAAATGCAAGCAAGTTGCTTCACAAACTAAAAGTGTCTCCAATCTGGGTCAGTGTCCCCTGCAGGCTATACTTCTCTTGGAGCCCTCTCATCCCAGTTCTACTGGATGGCTTAGGTTCCTGCCTGCCTGTCTTCAGCATCCCTTCTCTCCCTGGGGCTCTTCTCTTTCCAGCATGCAGGGCCAGACTTCCTGCTTGGCCTTAGGCACTGGACTCAGGTGCTTTCAAGCCCCACCCCTTCCTGTCATGTGGCTCCCCAGACACACACAGGGGTTTCCACTTTGGCTTCATAGCTAACTTGCCCTCCCCTGCTACAGCAGCCAGCTGCTGTCCCCTCTTAAAGTGACAGGGGCCTTGACCCATGTTACAGGGGCCTGTGGCATGTGAGAAAATATTATATATTTCACAAACTATTGGGCTTCTTCAACTTTTCTGAGCCAGAGACAGAGAGCTTTGAGGTGGGCAGACAGGGCTAATCTGGAGACAACTACTTTGCCTAATTGTTGTTGTTTGCCACAGCTGGAATTTGGTTGGTGGGTAGGGCCTATTTTGTTGGTGGTAGTCCTAGTGTCTGGAGGGAAGCTGTATAGACACAACTTAAGGGCCTTTGAGTCCAATCCCCCCTGTTCTTTGCACAGATGCAGGATTTACTGAATCTAGGACACCCAAGGTTAGTTACCTATGTATATCTCCCATGAAGAAGTTTTCTGGCTTGCTCCATCTTGCCTAGGATCATAGGAGAAATAAAACTTCAACAATCTTAAAAAAGAAAGGAGGCTTGGGTGAGCTAAACAAGGCTACCCAAGGCTGTCAGTGAAGAAGGAGCTAACAAGCTAGAGAGACAGAAACAGATAGGAAAATGGAGAGGTGATTTCTGGCTTCATCCTACCAAAGTAGTAACTGGTTAGGCTGAAAGTTCTTACAAATATCTAAGTGATACAGTATTTAAATTTTGTACTTTTGAGAAAAGAATAAATTTAGCTGTATTTTGAAGGAGCTGCTTAATTCACTTTATTTCCACCAGAGGAAATCTATTCTAGGGTCCTACCCCAGTGGACTGGCTAAGTTAGTAGCAGATGGTATCCAGGAGACTGTAACTCAGGCTCTGGGTAAATTGCAATATTCTGTCTCCCAGAGAAGTAAATACTTGAGGCCTGATGCTTTTGTGGTGCACTTAGTGAGGTCCCCTAAAACTGGGTAGTAGGTGAGTTAGCCCAGTAACACCACCTTCATTGAGCGGTATCTCTCTTCTGGGGTTGTAGTAATCTTCTGTGTTCCCATATGCTTTTCAAGCTCTGTCTTGATCTTGGGCGTTTGGTCATTTTCTCAGATTCCATCTGTGTTTATGTGCCTCTTAGGATAGTCATTCTGATCGTTCTCTTTAAAAAAAGTTAGAAACACCAGCAGTGTAATCACAAATGTGTGACAGCATGCAATTTGTTCACCACCTTAAATTAGTAGCTTAGAAATATTCTTTTCCCATATGGCTAATGTTTATGTTTAATGCAACATATATTCTTAAAGACATGGAAAATGTTCTCTGTCCTTCTAAAAAGGGGTAATCACAACAAGAACCTCATTAGGGTGCATTTAATATTCATTTCAGTTTATCATTCCTCTCACCTTACACAGCTCTGATGTACCAGATGGAAAAGTTGTTGACTAACTAATCTATTCTATGTCATTGTATTTTTTGTAATTTAAGCAAAGCGAAGAGAAAATGTATCATGGAATATGTGCAGAGGAAAATGCAGAGGAAGTTCCCCTTACCTATGCCTTTCAGATAAAATAGCTTATAAATACATGTGTGGAAAAACACTTCTGTCTGGATAAAGAACAATTCAAAACCAAGAGATCTTAAAATACAAACTCTGTGTCTAGTAACTGTTTTTCATGCTGTTGCAAAGTTGCTTGCTTGCAGAGACAGTGAATATTTTGGTTTCATTAATATTTGCTAAATGACTACTGCTCCCAACCTTTCAGCAATAGGTTCTAACATTTGCAATGCCACTCACTTGGGGTAAGACTTCATTTACTTAAATCTTTATAAGAATTTTTTTTTATGGAATATGTTCCTACACTGAGGCATATGAATGGCAGCTTGTACCATGTAGTATAATACTACCTTAAGGCTGTCAACTGCAGTTTTACAAATCAATATACTTTTCAACATCCTTTACAAAGTAGCCCACATGGCTACAAAGGGTTTAGTCAGTTCAGTGTCTACTTTTAAAATAAGGAAAAGTGAAATGCGAGAGAGATTTTGAGGTTGTTGGCTACAAAGGACCAACTCATGGGATCATAATGAATTCTAATTTATTGTACAGGATGTGACATTACCAATAAAATCAGAAATGAAAACTTTAAGTTATGAGTGATACTGGGCACCTTAACACACACACATGCATACACTCACTCATTCAAACCCATGTCACTCAAACTCGTGTAGTAAAGTGTATAGTAGCTGCTGTAGCGATTGTGAGAACATTGGTGTCAGTATATCTACCTTTCCAAGGCCCTGGAGTCTGCTGTCAATGGTCAGCTTCCTTCAACACAAGGTATTCTCCAGAAGAGGGTTGCCTGCTTGTCCTTCTGTCTCGGTAGGTCAGGTGCTGAATGAAAGGGGGCCACTGAGGGTCACATTTTATTGCCATTTATCCCTTTCTGGCAGACCTATGTGATCCCCCAGCATCATTCTGGCTGCTCAGTCTGGAGGTTGGGAGTCAGTTTCTGAATTTTAATTAATTAACAATGGTATTGTTAAGGGTTACAGGAATAGTCAATGGGGTGGGTGCTCAGTCCCAGGAATCAGTTCCTTGGCTTGATTAGCCAAAATGGCTTGTAGAGTTTTGTAATGGTAAGTTTCTCTAGCTAAGCTATTGTCATTTAATTACCTACTGTTCATCATAAACATGCATTCACTCAAGGGGGACCAGCCCAATATAGCAGATTTTATCACTTTTCATTTAAAATTTCAATGCGGTTTTTAACAATGGTCCAGGATGTAACTTCATTCTACAGGGAGTACATTCCTTAAGGGTTTATAAGTATAAAATATAAAATACAAAATGCCATGGTAAAGATGAGACAGATGAAATATAAAAATGCATTGTGAGAAATATATAAAATGCAATGCGAGGGAGTGAGCATCAAAGGCTACTGGGGACAGTAAGTGAGTTAGGTTAGCACCAGGATATATTTACAGTCTTTGCAGTGGATATTTTAGTTCTTTTGTTTTCTTTAGTGACACAGAACTTAATTGATATGCAGATGTAGTTTCTAGGTTTCTCCTACAGAAAGCCACTTCAGCTTTCTGGCTTGCTTTGAGCCTTGCCACACCCAGGCAGTGTGTGTGCTAGGTCTCTTCCAATACTTAGAAGGAAAAAGAAATGCACAAAATGAAAGGTGGGGGGAAGAGGCAAGAAGAGGCTTCTGTTACATCAATGTCCAGAAGGGAAATGTACAAAGGGGACTTTCTGCTACAAGGTGATGTTTAAAGGTGAAACAGAGATTCTAAATAGATGGAAAAACACAAGTGAGAAAATGATTGTGAACTGTGGAGAGATGTGGGGACACTGCTTTTCCTCTGCTAACATCTCAGGAAATATTGTTTTCTTTGTGTGATATAAAAGAAGGGATGTTTACTCAGAGCTTCTCCTTAAGAAGAAGAAGAAACAAGGTCTGGATGGGGAATTCCTGTGGATCTGTCTTCCTACCTTTGGTGGGGCTAGAACCCAGCCTATCAGTGAAGATAACAACCCAACTAGGGAGTCTTTCATTCACTTACCTCAAAAGGAAGATGTGCTTCACTATAAACTCATGTTTCCCTCCAGAGGAAGAAAGATGAGCCATGATTGCCAGCATCCACTTTTCTGGGTGGAGGGAGGAGGGATGGGGGGAGGAATTGAATGCCTGTGACATAAATAATCTATTGATTCTGTATATACTTTACATTATTAAATTTTCTAAGATGAATTTTCTGTGATGGAGAGTACTATGCCAGAGGTACAAAATACTCTATTGCAGATGCGTGATATTTGCAACTTAAATGATTTATGAACAAATTAGTTTTTCCTGAGGAAATTTTTGAATGACTGTGAATACTTACATTATTTGTTTTTGACAATTCACAACAAGTGAAAACTACTGAATACACATTTTTGGCAAGTAATATTTGCTAGTGCATAGCTACTTTAGGTTTCTTATTCTTGAAGCCAAAGAATTTAAGTGGATATAAAAATGTTTGGTTTCTTTCTCTAATAAACTGAGTGTTACTAATTAAAGCAATGAGAATATTACATTTTATCGTAAGAATCGGATAACGCAGTAGCTGTGGCTTGCCATCAGTCTATAATAAGGTACAATAAAATCACCATAATATATGTACATAACTTCCTTCACTGAAATAAAACCAAATTCATAACTTTTTCTGTGTTTATAGAAACAAATGCTATTTAATGGCTGTTTATTCTCAAAACATTCTTCATACACAATTAATAAATTTATTTAAAATGGAAAGAGAAGAGATGGTTAATAACAACAGTTATTAATTCAATGGCCATGTTAAACCAGGATTATTAGAAGGAAAATATGCATCTCTTTCATGGCACTTTTTCATATAAATGCTGTGGTCTAGTGGTTAGAAAAGGACACTGGGAATCAGTTGGCTTGGGTTCTAGTTCTACCATCTGATTCTGGTACTCGCCAGCAACTTGCCCTCAACAAAACACTTTGGGCCAGGCTCAACTCCAACTATTGGACATCTAACTAGACTTGTACCCTGTTGAAGTCCTGAAAATCCCTTGATCCCACTTGTGTGACATTCTGGGCATGTGTAACATTCTGAGATGCTACTGCTCAGTGGTTAATGTGCATTTATTTAGTAGTTGTATAATTAAGTACTAAATAAATGTGCAGTAACCAGACAGTAGCACCAGTGAACATCTTTTAAGTAGGCTAATAATACTGCACATTAGCATATTAGCACTGTTATCACTGTGATGTGTTACTGCACAGTATTGTTTGGCTACTGTGTGGTTACCATTTCATGTAGATACACCCACAGTCATCTTATCTTTAAGGCTGAATCACAAAAAACAGCAAGGAGAAGCAGGCCCTAGCAACCTTTTGCATTCATAATTTTTCAGGACCTTAAGTGGGGTGGAATAGAATTACGTGTAGGCACCTAATAGGAAGAATATAATCTGGCCTTTTCTTAATGCATACATTCATTTCCTCCTCTGTAAAATTGTCATAATATTAACCATTTGTGTAAAGTGTTCTGAGATCTTTAGAAAAGTACTATACAAAAGTGAAATTATTAGTACTATTTATTAGGCTCTGTCACTAGTAAAATTTTCATATTCATTTGTTTAATTATTTTCCCTGTTGATTAGCAGAAGCTTAGAGAGAAATGAGAAAGAGTTTAATTTTTTTGTAAATGAAAGATTAATTTTTTTAGGGTCAGATTTGAATCACATTAACCCATTTAAAGATGCATACATGTGCCTGTAGAAATTTATAGAGATGCCTGAGAAAGTTAGGCACCTAACTCACTTTGAAAGCAATCTTCAAATTTCTAAACACTAGACTCAATAAAAATTCAGAATTTCTATCCTGAGGGAAATCCCAAGAGTTCAAAATTCAGTTGCATCTCAAATTAAGCTGAAAGTAAATTGATTAAGATTGTTTTGAGAAACAAAATATTTGGCTTTGACATTTAAAGAAGGTTGCACTTTTTTCCAACCTTATTGGGACAGGTTCACACTGGAAAGCCACCACTCCACAGTGCGTGTGCCCTGTTAACCTGGTAGTGCATATCTTCCTCCTCTTGCCCATCATGACTTGCTATTCCTTTACGATGATTTAATTACAGGGAGGTGATACCTGTGGTCACTTGGGGGACTTGGTGCAGTCAAGTCTGAATTGTTCTTCTGTGGGGCTCCTCATTCCCTACACCTTATCCCTTTCTACTTGAGTGTTGTTGTCAGATCTTGATGGTGAGTCTGGTTTCTACTTGGTTCTCTCCCTTCCAGGTGCTGCACAAGGATTTAACTCATGTAGGATAGCACCTGTGTCTCTGCTTTAAAGGATTAGAATGTAAACAGGTAACTGAACTTAAATTGCTCAGGCTATTTGACTAGGCAAGGCATAGATGCCTCAGCATGGGCTGAGCCTCCTTCCTGGGGTAATAGACTTAGTCTACCTTGCCTTGAGGCATCATTTCTGGTTGCCTTTGTCTGGGCTCCCTGCCTGCTGGCAGGTTGCTCCGGGTCCGCAGGCTCCCTTTGCCTACATCCTGTTGGCACTGGATTTATGACTGAGACACTTTGTTCCCAGTGGACTTAAACCTTTAGACCAACTATGGGTTCTCAATTTGATAATAGGCAACTTTTATTAATACACAGTGATAGCAGATAAGAATAATGCAGGCAAGCCAAACAAAATAGCCTCCCCAATTCTATATCTACGAGTCCTAGGGCTGTCACAGAGGGAAGGTACATCTGGCTAGTATGTGAGTTTCACCCTGAGGCTCTTTGTTGAATGTCAGATGTCAGCAGCCTGGAGGTTGAAACCCACCCCCTGCCAATGGGGTGGGTGAGATGGGCTGGTGGTGTGCCCTCTGTTCATGGTGGCCTCGGGTTTCTACCTCAAGGACCCTTTGCTGTTTTGAAATTTCTCCTTTCGTATTCTTTTGCTCCTCTGATGACTTTTCATTCTTGGGCACCATTGATTGGTCTCCTGGTGGTCATCATACTGTCCATGTTCTGTTCTGTCAGCATATTCCTTTGTTCCACAAACCCATCACATGGACACATCTTAATTTGGTTATTTACCAGGCCTCTTAATTTGGTCTTTTCACCAAAACCAGAAATCGCAAGGGCTCTGCAGTTGGGCAATGTGACCTAATGCCACCTTATCTCATGTTATGAAACAATGTGGTGCATGTCTTTAATTTCCCAGCCTGTGTGTTTGTTGGCTTCAGACACAGTGAGCCTTAAAGGAAACTTTGTCTCAAACAGGCTTTTAGAAATCAACCCTTGCCATTGCCCTGGACCATTGTTCTAATGCAATATCTAGTTTACCTACAAACCAATTTCCAAAAGCAAACCTCTAAATACTGTTTTCTAGCCAACACATGGTGCTGCTCAGGCTCTCCCAAGATGGCTCTGCATGGGTTTTGCACTCTGGTTAGCTGCTTTCTGGGGCCCTCCTGGCCTGTAGTCTTCCCTGCTGGTCCCAGATCATTGGCAGGCTGACTTTGCACAGCTCCTCTGGCTGTTTTCCTTCTTAGATCTTTCATGTTGCCCATTCCCATCCCTTCCTGACCTTCATTGTTCCATGTAAGGTCCCCTGAATGGTCTGAGACTTGGTGGTATCCACTGCAGTGAAGTCCTCCACTCCAGCTGTGGAGGGAACATGTGGGCTTTCTCCTTGAGCCTCAGAGCATCCCCCTTCCTTTTCCAGCCTGCCCTTAGCCTGGCTCCTTCGGGCTCTGGGACAATCAACATGCTTCTTCATGCTGGTGTGATACCAGCTGTTCAGATTGCAGCCCGGCCACATAGCCACTGGGTTGACTCCAAGTAGCTGTGTATAAATTCCCTTGAGTGAGGCTTCGTGCTTTTCTCTCCCCCTGAGATTATGGTGACAACCAGCTATGAGGTAAATTGGCAGTTTGGGCAAGGCCCCATCACATGTATCAAAATGTTGCATTTAAATCAAAAGTTCAAAAGTTTTCCTTTTGATAAGTAGTTTTGGCATTATTTTAATTTTAAGATTATATTTTTTAATATATATTAAAGTTGAAAGAATAAATCCAAAAAGGAACATTTGAATGTCTCTTATTGAATTCCCCTCAAATAAATCAATTACACTAATATGTTCCTGTGGAATCTTTTAACTTTGTATAATCTGTTCCATTGGAATATGTTTGAGCAGCTTCACTAAGTACATGCTATAGCTGACATTTAGTATTCACACAAATTAGAAGTTAATGGAAGAACTTCCTTCAAGTATCATACATAACCACATGAAATATTATTAAATATGAAATGTAGCTATGAAATATATACAAAAATGACTTCCATGTTTCAGAAACCAGACTCTTTTAAGTTGAAGACATTTAGAATAGTTTTGTTAAAATATTACATTAAAATCAATCCTGCTTGGAAATATAAAACAATATTCTGATTGGGTGCACATTTCAATATAATGGACCAGATACAGGCTTTTTGTAAGGATGGAAGAGATTACATTTCTTGTATTTTGGAAGTAGCTCTTTGTGAGAGATGCCAGATGTATAGAAATAAGGTGAAAATGAATAACTAAAGTGAAAATTGGTAAGGAAGCCCCTTATTAAAACACTAGTATCACAGTTCTAAGGTCCTGGGAGTTTGTAATGTAGGACCAGTGTTAAATGACCAGTGTCATGTAGCCACTCCAGTGACATAGCTGGAGCTAGAAGCCAACTCTCTTGAATTTGGACCTACACAGCCACACCCTGTGATCTGAAACACCCTGTAACAGCTGTATCTTACTACACAGGACATGCAGGTTGTATTTCCGTGCTTTACATTTTTATAATTAAAGAAGCTGAGCCATTAATTGAGGTAACAGGAAAAAAGTCAATTTCTGATTTTAAAGACCAAATGAAAGCTGATGGAAACAATAATCAAACCTGAACAAACGTGATGTATTTTCTGTTCCTTTTGAACATTTGCTCCCTTTTCCACCAACTCCACTAAAAAGTTTATAATCCAATGAAATTAAGTTCCTTCATCTCTCTAAGGAAAGGTTATATGATGATCCCTTACATCTGTCTGATCACCTCTTGCCATTTACAAGTGCTATGATGCAGTATGAATGGTAGAAAATTCCATCCTGAGCAATCCATTTTTATTTGTGGTTTCAGTGGTTCTAATCAAAGCTGGCATTTTACTGTCCCTGCTGATTATTTTCCTGTTAAAAAAATCACACCTATGCCTGTATGCTTCAAATATTTACCTGTCCACCTTGTAACCTAGCATTCAGAGAAAAAGTGCCCATCATACATCTGCCTAGATTGATCAAACTGTAACAATGAACTGTTTTTTTACACACACACACATGTAAATATGGTGGAATTTATAATGGATGGAAAGCATACATGAAAGAAAAAGAAAGAAAGAAACAAGGGGTATGTATTTTTAAAAAGTCCTAGATATAAAACCCTTAAAATTTTTTTACACTTTTCCACAAAAAGTAGTAATAAGATTAGAGAGTAAAAGGGCTCCTGCCCTTGTGGAGACTTGGGCTCAATCATAGTAATTTTGATGCTTTTCCCTTGACTTCAGTATTAGTTAAACCTTTCCTTTGCTTTCCACAGTACTTTTTTTTCTTTCTACAATGTCAAATATAATTAAATTTTAGTAACATAAAGTAATAGTGACTGGCCTCGAGATGCTGTGACAGCTTAGTTGTGTTACTGACAAGGTGAAGTCTAATTGAACAAAATATTATAAGTATTAGCTAACATTATCAAAGATTTCTGCTAAGCAACATAGACTGACAGATTTGGATGCATCTAGAAATATGTATCTATTTGCTATGTGCCAAGAGATCCCATCCACACTGTTTCAATTCACAGAAGAAAAAAAAAGAAATAGTTAAGGTGAGGTTATGGCTTGCAAATATCTACTGCTTAAAATAAAAGCCACTAACCCCAAGAATTTCAGAGTTAAGGTTAAATTTACTTGGGTTTCCTTTAATTGAAATTTATGGTTAGGGCAGCCAGTCTTAACTAAGGCCTCCTGCTCCCTTTGACTGGAGATCAATGATTCACACTGCAGAAAAATGCTTTCTCATTTGTTTCACGTGCATATTTTTTCATGATTAGATATAATGCATTGTCACAAAATGGTCTTGTCTGTTTTCATATGTCATGATTAAGGTGTAGGAATGTTTTGAATGTGGGAACATGTTATCCATGTTTTCAGCAAATCTTGGATAATTTGTAAATCCATCATATAATTAGGCTTTTTTTCAGTGGCCATGTCAAGCATCTTCAGCACACTGTAGAACTGGCCTTGTTGGAAGATGGAAGAATGCTTGCCTTAAGTAAATTATTTGTCTAATGCAGATCCAGGGGGATTAAAGGGAGTGCAGTGGTGTGGTCAGACCTGTCTTTTGGTGTAGCTCACTTGCCAGAGACTCCAATCCCCCACAGCTGCAGTTGCCTGGGTCCCCTGCAGAATCTAAAGAGTGGCTGCAGCCCTGAGATGGTGGGGGATACCTGGGAGACCAGTCAGGAAGCAGATGAGGGCACTCACCTGGCATTGTTGCTGTCCCTGGCTAACCAGGAGCAGGCAAGCCCCAGGTCACTTGTGCTCTGATCCAGCTAGGGGCAGCCAGTAATTATTGCATGGGTTGCTGGTCTCACCAGCAATGGGCAAATCACTGCTCCCTGTCCCCTTGTCAGGGTTTTCCCCTGTGGTCTGGGGCCTCCAGCTGCAGGGAGAAGCTACTCAGGGTGCTAGGCTGGGGTGGGATCAGTGGCAGCAGTGGACATCAAACAAGTGCCTGCCAAGTTCTGCCATGGTGCAATGTACCTGTTTGAACCACCCATGGAATCACCATGAAATCCTAGATCTACCCATGTCTATTTAGAAATTGTAATGTATTATAGGTTTATTTTGTATGTGACTATAAAGAAGGTTTCAGATGTCATTGCTAAAAAAATCCTATTTTCTGTAACCATACAGATAAAAATCTCATGGTGAAAGGTGTCTAATCATAACTTTCTGCTTTTCTTAGCACAGTACCATGGAGGCAGATTTAAAGCAGCTTGGGTACCTTCAATATAAATATTTAGACTTTCTGCTTTTTAGGTTTCCTGAAACTCCAAATGATCATGTTAATATTTAGGTACTAAACTCCTTAAGGAGAGGAAAATCAGACTCACAGTTAGAAGTATGCATTTCTGTTTGTGCATGTGAATTGATGAAGCAGAATTTAAACTGAATTGGAGATGGGGCTTCCTAATAAGGTCCTGAAATAGAAGGATGCATTAAAATTCTTCCCTTGTTTTGTGTCTTTGAATCCAAAAGAGGGAGCTAGAGAGAGCTCAGACTTAGTTTACTGGACTCATTAACTCATCAGTCCATTCATTATTGATATTTTCTGCAACAATCAGTGCCTATCTTGTATGCAACAACATTCTGTCAATTGCCCCAGTTATAAGGGACGTGCAGTTTGTCCTACATATTTGGCATATTAGATTAGGGCTGTCTAACTTCTAAGCTGTCTAGGGCCACAGTTATGGGACTCACAGCAGTGGGGGTTGCTCCTGAAGCAATGCACTATATGTCCTCCTGCTGCACCATGTGCCTGGGTGCCCCTCTTGCTGCACTGCACACCCAGATACCACCCCTTACTCTGCTGCACCAACCACCTGGACACCTTGCATCACCCAGCCATGCACCCTGCTGCACCATGCTTCTCAGAAACCCCATGCCACAGGCTCACCCAGTCAAAGGGATAGCAATGAGCCTCTGTGACCATGGCAAAACTAGCTGCTATAGTACTTGTTACTCTAAATTTTAAGTGGGATTGAGAATAAGACTGATCATGAGTGAAACTATTCTGGTCAGAATTTGAAAACCTTATTAGGATACACAACAGCAAAAACATATTTGTAATAATAAAGCCAGTGCTTACGTAGCCCTGGATTCAAGGGAAAAACAGGTCTACTGACTGGGCTTCTCTGTTCCCTTGGGGAGTCTCACTGCTTTTGTTTGTCTTTTTTGCTGAGCCTTGGGGAAGTACAAAGTCATGTGGTTTAACCACAATTATATACTTAATGCAGACTTGTCCATATTTGGTTATGCTTTGGTGCTATGCCAATCCTTTACTATTTCCTTGTATTACATTCATAGTTTCATAGTTGGTAGGGTTGGAAGGGACCTGAGCAGATCATCAAGTCTGACCCCCTGCCATGCAGGAAAAAGTACTGGGGTCAAATGACCCTGGCAAGGTGTTCGTCTAACCTCCTCTTAAAGACCCCCAGGGTAGGAACCAGCACCACTTTGCTTGGAAGTTGGTTCCAGATCCTAGCCACCCTGACAGTGAAGTAGCACCTCCTGATGTCTAGTCTGAATTTACGCTCTGCCAGCTTGTGACCGTTATTTCTAGTCACTCCTGGTAGTGCTCAGGGGAGCAGGGATGCTCCCAATACCTGCTGGTCCCTCTGACTAGTTTGTAACAGGCCACTAGATCCCCCCTCAGCCTTCTCTTGTGGAGGCTGAACAGGTTCATGTCCCATAGCCTCTCCTCGTAGGGTCTGCCCTGCTGCCCCCTGATCATGCGGGTGGCCCTCCTCTGGACCCTCTCCATGTTGTCCACATCCCTCCTGAAGTGCAGTGCCAAGAACTGGACTCAGTACTCCAACTGTGGCCTGACCAGTGCCGCATAGAGGGGGAGGATCACCTCCTTGGACCTGCTCGAGATGCATCTGTGGATGCATGACAAGGTGTGATTGGCCTTCCTTACCACGTTCCCACAATGTCGGCCCATGTTCATTTTGGCATCAATAATGATTCCAAGATCCTTTTTTGCCTCTGCACTGACAAGAAGGGAGTTCCCCAGCCTGTAGGTATGCTGCTGGTTCTTCCTCCCCAGGTGCAGCACCTTGCACTTGTCAGTGTTGAAACCCATCCTGTTCTCATTGGCCCACCCCTGTAACCTGTCTAGGTCCAAATTGCAGCCTATTCCTTCCTTCTAGTGTGCCCACATCCCCCCACATTTTAGTGTCATCAGCAAATTTGAATAGGGTGCTTTTTACCCCCTCGTCCAAGTCACTGATGAAGATGTTGAACAGCATGGGGCCAAGGACTGAGCCCTGCGGAACCCCACTGCCCACATCCCTCCAGGTCAAAAATGACCCATCCACCACCACTCTCTGGGTGCGGCCCTCCAGCCAGTTAGTGACCCATTTGACTGTGTAGGTGTTGATGCCACAGTCCCCTAGTTTTTTAATGAGAATGGGGTGACAGACAGTGTTGAAAGCCTTCCTGAAGTCCAGAAAGACTATATCTACTGCTACCCCTACATCTAAGGATTTTGTGACCTGGTCATAGAAGGCCACCAGGTTGGTCTGACAGGACCTGCCTCTAATGAATCCATGTTGGTTGCTCCTAAGCATAACCTCCCCTGCTGGCCCCTCGTGGACACGCGCCAGGATAATTCTCTCAAAAATACCCAGGATCGAGGTAAGACTAACTGGCCTATAGTTCCCTGGGTCCTTCTTCCTCCTTTTTTTTGAAAATGGGAACTACATTGGCCCTCTTCCAGTCCTCTGGCACCACACCAGAGCACCACGAGTGCTCATAAAGCCTTGCCAGGGGTCCTGCAATGACCTCTGCTAATTCCCTCAGCACTCTGGGGTGGAGTTCGTCAGGACCAGCTGATTTAAATACATCCAGTCCCTCCAGAAGTTCCCTGACTAGATCCCCACTGACCCTAGGCCTGGGTGCGCCTCCCCTGGGGCCCGAGGGAGTCCCAGCAGATGGACTGATCTGGCCCCTGCTCAGGAAAATGGAGGCAAAGAAATCGTTAAATAGGTTAGCTTTGTCATCTGGTGCAACAACCAGATTTCCTAGCATTTCTTGCAGAGGCCCCATGTTACCCGGTACCTTCTTTTTGCCCCCTATGTATTTAAAAAAGGACTTCTTGTCCTTGATCTGGGTAGCTTGTCCCAGTTCCATCTCCGCCTTGGCCTTCCTGACCGCCCCCCTGCAGCCCTGAGCAACTGAGGTATAGTCCTCCCTGGTGATGGCCCCTCCCTTCCATTGGGTGTATGCCTCCCTTTTAGCTAGGAGACATTCCCGTATGCTTTTGGTGAGCCATGGAGGCTTTTGCACCCTCTTGCCCCCTTTGATCCTTGTTAGGATTACCTCCCTTTGGTCATGGAGGATCGTCTCCTTAAGGAACGACCACTCTTCTTGGACACCCGACTCCCCTCCCCTTCGGGACCTCAGTACTTCCGCAACTATTCTTCTTACCTCATTGAAATCCGCCCTCCTGAAGTCCAGGGCTGCTGCCTTGCTGCAGGCTTTTGCCACCTTGCACTGGCTGGTGAATTCCAGCAGGCGATGATTGCTTTCACCCAGGTGGTCGAGCCTCCATAGCCCCCTCACAAGGTCGTCGTCTGTGGCCAGCACCAGATCCAACAAGGCATTTCCCCTGGTGGGGCTGTGCACCTCCTGAGTTAGATGGAGGTCCTGTATCTCAGCTAGGAACCTACGTGAACGGTCAGACCTGGCTGACTGCTCTTCCCAGCAGATGTCTGGAAAGTTCAGGTCACCTATGATGAACACGTCTTTTGACCTAACTACCTCTGTGAGCTGACTTAAGAATTCCCAGTCTAGCTCTTCCCCTGGGTTGGGTGGCCTGTAGTAGACCCCCACCATTAAGTCCCTTTCCCCTTGACTCCCTTGTATTCTAACTCAGAGCACTTCAGTGTGCCCCTCATGTGATCTTGTGCTACTAGATGAGGATGTGTATTCCTCCTTGATGTAGAGCGCCACACCCCCACCTTTCCTCCCTGTCCTGTCCCTCCTGTAAAGCCTATAGCCCTTGATATTCACCTTCCAGTCATGTGTTGGGTCCCACATTAGTGGACCTTATTACTGTCTGCAGTGCATGCTCAACTCATGTCATTGCTACATAGGTCAAGCTCAGGTCATGTCATGGTTAGGCCTATATTACACATGGCCCATGCTGTACACAGCTTATGATGCATGTATGGCCTACAGTAGTGATTGCAGTGGAGTCTGAACAGATTGGGAGTGGGCCTCAGAAGATGCAACTTTCTTGAAGTCATGGGGCATCTACACACCTGACCAATGTGTTTATTAGGAGAAGCAAACTGTGGATCATCTCCTGAGATGACCTGCCCTGTAGCACCACAATGTACCCCACAAGATCTGGCAACATTGACCCCAGAAGCAGTGGCCTGTGCAGAATATTGGGAACAGACAATATAGAAAGGTTGGATTGGAGTCACAAAGACGAAGAAGTCATTGCAGCAGTATGATCAGCCATTGCTGTGGTTGTGGCTGTTTTTGCACCCTCTAACCCACCCTGAATTACAGTACTGCTTTCAGAATTGTGGGCTGTGTTTTGTTACACAATCCTATGCCCTGACATGGGAAAGCCAGAGGTTGAGAGCCTAGACACCCTGGCTGCTTCTGAAGCTAAAGCAACGGGAGCCCAGGTGAGAGCTCAGGAGTCATAATTGAATCCCTTTATGGACTGAATATGGCCCACAGGCCTACTGTTCCAGAGCCCTGTATTAGATAATAATGACACAGTTAAAATGGATTCCTGTGTTTTGCTGTTCTGAGAAATGTTTTGAAAAACATCTGAGATTCAGATGTTCCAAAACTGATAACCATGTGCATACTAATGGTTATCAGTTTGAAAGGGTAAATTTCCACCAGTTCCAACAGAAGAGCTGCTGCTTGTTTCCTGGTTTTTTTTCATGTATTTTTCAATGATGATTGATTGAAAACTTGGGAGACTACCACCGCAGAATTAGAAAAAGTCATAGCAGAAGCAGTATTCTTCATATCAAGATCATCAAAACTTCTCCTTTCTTGCCTGAAAAATATTTTAAGCAGTAGAAAAAACAATCTGCTCATTCAGTTTTTGGAATTTCAAACTGCAGCTGAGGATCCTAATTAGTGCTAACAATTGTGGAGGGGTTTTTTTTGCCTCAGAATCTTCTCTTAATGACATTCACTTTAACTTATTATGGTTCAGCAGTGGCCATGCTATAGTTAAGTCTGTTACAGATTTCAGTTTCAACAGGAATTTCAATGATGTATTTTGCAAAATCATATTGAAATGACTATAAAAAATATAAATACAGACTATGACAACTACTTAAAATATTCATCGGTTATAATGAAATGACTGATTGACAGAAAAAGTCCAAGAGCTTAAAAAATAATTTCTTCGGGGGATTATTTTACTTAGGGTTACCATACGTCTGGGTTTTCCTCAACTTATTCTCTTTTTGGGTCCTCCCATCTGTGTCTGGGTGGTTTTTTAAAATATAAGGAAATGTTTTGGATTTTGCTCTGCCGTCACTTCCCAGCTTGGCCCAGCAAGTTGCTGCTTGGGGTTGGGGGCTGTGGGGGAAGGTGATTGGAGGAAAGGCATCACATGCTCTGTATGCGGGCCCCAGAAGTTGCAGGCAGGTAAGAGAGAAAGAGAAGGTGTGTGTATGTGAGCATGCGTGTGTGTGCATGTGCCTGCTGGTGCTGGGGTTGCAGCAGGGTGGGGAGGCAGGAGAAGGGGCGGGGAGGTTCTTCGGGGGCATCAGGGAGCTGCATGGGGAGCAGGGGGCTGGAGGTCAGGAGTGAGGGGTATAAGCAGGGACAGGGGGCTGCAGGTTGGGAGTGAGGGGCACCAACATGGTCTTGGGGTCAGGGTACTGTGGGTCAGGAGTGAGGGGCAGCAGCAGGGCTGGTGGGGGGAGGCTATGGCTTGGTAATGAGGGGCAGGGGCAGGGCATGGGCATGGCCCCACACAATCATATACCTCCTCCACCCTCTCTCCTCCATAGGTGTTCCCTTTTTTGAAACTGGAAATGTGTTAACCCTATTTTACTGTTTTCTTTTTTTTTAAATAATTTCCTTTGTGTTGTCTTGTGCAAGAAATGTAGAATACTTGGTGACCTCTCCTATTGCCATGTTATTGCTCCGTGTGTACTGGTTTCTAGAATGTCAGTTATGTCTCATGAGTGTTTGCTGGTAGAATGTTTGATCATTTTTTAAACTAATGGATAAATATGTTCCCAAAGCAGTCCAGTGAATTTTAATGTGGCAACAGATGTACTGCTTTGCAAATGCTGTCAACTGGGTAGGGCAAAGAGAGGGAAAAAGTTACTCTCTTGACACAAAAAGTTACATTCTTGACAGGACCTCAGCAGTTTTAATGCAGAATAACTTCTCAAAAACATGAAATATTTGTCAGTCTGATGAGTTGATCTACTGATATAATTGATAAACCTTTGTATTAGGGCATTGCTAAGGATTGCAAATTTGATTGAGCTTGAATACTTATTACCTTTCTTAGGGTCTTGTTACACAGTAATTTTGGGTGGCTTCTGGAGCTTTTAACCCTTGGATTGTCCACACATTAACACCTTAAAATAGTTTTAAGCATTCATTATGTGGCTCAAAGTTATGCCACTCCAGGACAGGATTATCTCTTATCTGCACTACCCAGCTCATGTTCCATTAAGGTATGGCTACTCCCTACAGATGTGCTGCCCAAGCTGATATCCTCCAGTATCCAAGGATCTCTCATACCCCCACCTGGCTCCCCAGTCCTATAGTGAACTCTCAGCTACAACTCCTATCCAGCCCTTGCTTACCATGCCTCTAGTAGCAAAACACAGCTGTCTAGGTAGGGGACAGTAGAAGAAGGTTGCTAAACTAAGGGTTTGACTGCTCCAAACTCCAAGCTAGCACTAACACTGATCAACTTTTGTGTGTCTCACAGTGTAAGGGGTACCAAGGCCCTTGGGCTAGAAACAGACAACTGGTTTAATGTAGCCTCGATTAGGTCAGGATATGACTTGCACTAAAACAGACTTGGCACAGCCATTTACACACTAGGCTTCAATAGCAATTAAGTTGAATTAGCTGTCATTCTTCTAAGACAAAGAGTTAATTAGAATAATTAACAAACTTAATGTGGGACACTGAACTTAGTTGTCTGTAAGGTCTGGATTTGATGTGGCACAAAACACTCTGATGCAAATCAAACCTGTTGTCTATTTTTAACCTTATATAGGAAGCAGGGGTGATTGGTGCCTCCTTAGTCTGGTGGGGCACAATTTGTGGGCAGGCCTGGGGGCAGGCCAAAAGCCCCATATACACTCAGCAGGTTGAATGGTGTCTTCTGTTACACAAGTTCAAGTCCATTTCCTTCATATCATATCCTTAGTGACACCTATGTAATTCCATTATCCTTAAGTGTTAAAGGTCACTGTCATAGCAATCAAGATCTGAAGGTAATGGGATTTCACTGTTGCAGTGTAGGGTAAAATTTGGCCTGAAGAATCTCAGTACCTAGTAAATATGTATGAAATGATAAGATCCCAGTCTGGCTATGAGAGTCCAACTTCATTTTTGTGGGGCTGGCAGTTGAAGAGAATACAAATTTATTTTCTAAAGGCCATGCTATGACACCTTTATTCACATTGAGCACTATATTAGTCCACAAGAAGTCCTAATGAGCTTTGGTACTCTTCTTCATGAATAGGTATCTAGCTGGGGTCATCTAAACCCAGCACTCTTTCCTGCCCATGGCAGGGGGTCGGACTCGATGATCTATTGAGGTCCCTTCCGACCCTAACATCTATGAATCTATGAATAAGAATGTTTGAATCTAGGGAAAATGGTAACAAATGTGATATGGAAATTAGACACAATAATTTACAGTTCCATTACGAGATTTTTAGTGTTACTGGTCACGACAGAGGTACTTGAAGTTTGTACTCCCACCCTTTTATTTAAGGAGAAAACCCTAAGGTTCTTGAAAAGTAATTTATCTGTGGTATTGTGGTCCAGCCCTTTGGGGTATGTGCATTTGAGATAAGAGTGTCACAGGCTGGAATGTAAGAGGTCGATAACAGAATGGTTTATCTTGTTGCAGCCTCAAAGATAGATAGATAATACAGAATGCGTTGTTTGCCTCTACGACAAAGGCAAAACAAAGAAAATATTGCAAGGAAAACACCAGTTTCAAATGTAAGGAAACATGGCTTTACATATTTTATTTCACTTCATATATTGTTTTTTATTAACTACTCATCTCCTGTTTCTTTGTTTCAACCACACAATCTATAGAGAAACGACAGTGGTTTATATATTTTAAACAAGATATTGGTTTTGTTAAGACCTTAACATTCCACTGAAACAGGAAGATATGTTTGAATAGGTTGTGGAAGTGAGCTTGGTTTAACACCAAGGAATGGAACTGAAACCAGGCTTTTGTCATCAGGCTGAAAAAGAAGGGGACATATGGGCTGTGTTTTAATCTACAACTCCTAGTAAAATTAAAAGTAGGGATGTACGCCTAGAACCTTAAAAATCAAATCCTACCTCTATATTTGAAGAACTAATGAAGAGAAACCATGAAGCTCATTCAAACACTCCTTCCATTATAACAGGGCTGTATTTTCTGGATTAGTTGTGGTAGTTCTGAGTGATGACTAGGCAGTTTTATATTCACTTACTGATCCCTGAAGGCTGTCATTGCTCTGACCTTCTATCATACCCTGAATCTGACATGCATGCACCAGGCTGTCATTCCAAAAGCCATAGGAAATGTAAATCAAGCATGGCGTTAAGTCATTGTGAGAGTAAAGGACAATGCTGTATAACAAAAGTAAACATTAAATAGTAGGGAATAATAATGCAAATTCTAAAATAAAGTAAATCTTATTGAGAAGACAAATAAGAGCCTGGGAAGCAAGACAAATATTGAGATCAAAATATGCACTACAGAATCAGACAAATCAATTCTGAGGAGTGAGTGACAGTGATGAGTGATATGTTGACAGGTAAAAATGAGCAAGTTGAAATTTAGATTTCAAATCTGTAAGTTATCTTATTTGCCTCAATCATCTTCTGACTAAGTAAATGTTACAGTGGATCACTGTTTTTAATCGAAATACAAAATGTTTTTTAATCACATGCTCTATCCCAAAATTGAATTGTAGCTTAAATAAAAGCACTGTGACTAGGGTTTATATTCCCGGATCGTGCCATTGTGTCATCTGTACAGAACCAGTGACAGGTGTTGGTGTTCCTGCATTGTGCCACACCACAAGGGATGAAGAGATGTGAAAAAATAGTGTGATAAGAACCACTAGTACTGTAGTATACAAGGGACCAAAAGTGTTTCCCTACTCTCTCACTCAGACTGGCACTTTGAAAAGGCAGGATTCCTGCTAGAGAAAGCAATTACAGCTGGCTGGTGCTAGTGTGAGGGTCATTGCAAGATTTCAGTCCTGATGAGGTTTATAGGTGGCACTTGGCTGGTCTTGTCCCTGATTCCACTGCAAAGTCTGTGATTACAAGGCAGCTTATAGTCTCTCAGAAGATGTAATCATCCTCCCAAATGCTCAAGACCCCAGTGCAGCTCTGGTAGCTACCCAGAAAGTGCATCTTTCTCTCCCATCTCCATTTCCTGAGACACCAAGCAACACCCCCTCCCACAATGGTTTAGCTGCCCCTCTCCCCACCCCGTCACTGCTACTTCATGGCACACTAGTGGCAGTGTGGAACACAGAGAGCTCATAACAGCTCAGGAGCAAGGGGGTTGTTCATATTGAGCAGTATCCCTGGCCTTTGGATCATACCATCAGAGGCAATGTCCAGACAAGCAGCATGGACATTTGTTTCCCCGGGGACAAGTAACAGCAGCACTTGTCCCTGGGGAATGTCCATGCCACTCACGCTCTGGCATGCAGCAGGCTACCCTGCGTGGGGTAGGGGAGGCTGGGGCCAGCAACAGTGCTGGCCTCAGCTGCCTTACTTGGGGTTCTAGGGGCCCCAGGGATGTGCAGCCTTGGCATTTCTGCAGCAGGGAGCTTGGCTGGCAGCTGGAGCATGGCTTGGGCTGGCCAGGCTCTGGTTTTGAGTGGCACACATTGACACCATGTGTTCCACCCCACTTCTTTTTGGCCTTGGTTTTTTTGACCCTGTGATTTCCCAAGGTCAAACCCCTGCCTGCATATGCCTTGTATGGCATTACAGACAGGTCTGTGGCCTCACACAACACATCTGTGTTTGTCTGAATATGGCCAAAGTATGCAATCCCCTTCCAGGACTCAAATAACATCTGGAGAGATATCTCCTGAAGAAGGAGCAGCGTATAGAGAGGGCCCCACCTCCAGCCCATCATACAATAATTAATAGATCTTCTGCCTTTGACATTTGAGTTACTTTTGCCCCAGAGACACTGGGAAGAAAGTACTAGTCTTCCATGCCATAGCGGGGGGGGGGAGGGGGTGAGCAGGGTGAGTGTCCCAGATGCCAAAATGAAGAAATGCCAACAGGTGGGATGGGCCGTGGGATGGAGTCACAAGTGGCATATTTAGGGAGACACAGGGATGGGGGGAGGGTGGCTCCCACTACTGCATGCGCTCCCAGGCAAGCATGGGGGGAGTTGGGGGGACTTCCCTGGATCTGTGCATAGGGCAAAAGTGGGCTGCCACTGCAGGCTTTGCCTCAAGCACCAAACTTCCTTGCCATGGTACTGCTGGTTTTCTAATGATAGGGGGAGGGTTGGAGAGCTCTGCTAGCATCCCATGACTGGGCAGGCACTGTGGAGTCCTGGAAAACTGAGAATCTCAGAGTGACCCCATGCCTCTGGGCCCATAGAGCGAGAGGGGCAAGTGCCTGTTTGTAGGTCTCAGGAGGGTCCCACCTGCTCCCTGCTAGGCAGCCCTTCTAGTACAGCAGTGGAGCCTGCCACCTACTCAGAGCACAAGCCCCTACTTGGTGACTTGATCCCAGGTGTCTTGGACAGGGGAGTGTGTTGCAGATTCTGGATCCAAGGGAGATGGATGAGGCAGGGGACTTGCCATGTTTCCAGCTCCTGTATCTATGAGAGTGCGCAGCTGGGATACTGCAGGGGCTGAAACTTCTGTAGTTATATCTCATATTATCAGAAAAGTCTGATGCATTTCACGAAGTCATGGTCAACAGGAGCTAGACTTACATATGTGGGGGGATCCCACAGAGGACACAGCAGCGGCTCAAGAATCCCACCACCACAGAGCTGTGGAGTGGATAAAAGATGTCCTTGAGAGACAGTGATGAAGCAAGGAGGAGATTCTAGAAGCCTCAGCAGCTGATTGTGACTACTGTTCACATAGTGCAGACTCTTGGTACTGCAAGCTGTGACACCGGCATGAGAAGAGACTGAAGATATGAAGGGGTTTATCGTGATACTGGGGGATGTCTACACCTGGTCTGCCGAAGTACAGGAACGGGGGCTTGAGATGGCCATTTGATGTTTTGAGGAGGCTTCCTACACCTGGGCAGAGCTGGCAGAGTCCCAGAAACAAGAGAGGGAGTTTATGGATAAAGGGAGTCCTGGATCACTTTGCAGTAACCTACTTTGTCAGCATGCTTTGCCTCCTCCACACAGGCCTCATGGGAAGCCTCAGATGTTCTGCAGGATGTAGGTGGTGGTGATGAACCATGACAAGTACTCCTTGGCCATGATGAGGTGCATGCTCAGAGCCTTTCAGTGCACCCTTGAGGCAGCTGAAAACAAACTCTATGGTTGTGTGGCACATATTCAGCCAGTGGTTGAAGTGTTCTTTCCTGTGGACAGTTACCCTATGTAGGGCTTTATGAGCCAGGGAGGAGAGGGTAGACCTTGATGCTGGAGGAGCCCAGGGGGATAGCATTTGTTTTTCACCATCTGAGGCAGTGTGCAGTTGTGGAAGACCCTGGAATTGTGAGCACTGTCCACCCAGCCAGCAAAGATGTTGGTGAAGTGATCACAGTGGTTGATGTCATCCTGCAGTGTGATGGATAAGAAGGCCTTGCAGTTGATGAACTCAGCTGTGTCTTGGGGCAGGCAGAGGATGGGTATGTGGGTGCCATCAATAGCTCCCATGCAGTTGGGAAAGCCTAGCTAACAGAGTCGCCATAGAGTAAAGTAAATGTCCTTGTGCAGGAAGCTAGCTTCATGGATCCTAGGCTGGAAGTCTGTTGAAATCTCTAGTTATCTGTCTATGTAATTCATTGCATTGGGCTTCACATTCATGCAGTATTTCACAAAATAAAGAAAGGTTTCTACTAGTGGGAACTAATTCCGCTCTGTGGAATTGGCAACCATAAATATGGTGTGATGGGATGATGTTGGCAAAGTTCTTGAAGTTAGTATGTTTATGGATGCTATTTCTTTCATGCAGCTTTATTCATATGCAATCTTGTTATTGCTTACATGTTGTCTTTGCTTCCTGATTTCTTTTAATACACTGGATACATATACACCAGCGACAGAGAGGGATCCTTTTGGGGAATCTGTAGTTCACCCTGTAAAGGGAGAGGAGCTTCCACCCTTTGGAAATCCATCTTAACCAAATGTAAAAGAAAAGCTACAGGATTTCTCAGTCCATGAATTGGTGAAGTAAGGAAAGCTTTAGCAATTGCACTTCTTCAGACTTTCAAAAGAAAATCTATGTAAAATGGAGCTTAAATACTTAGGAAGAGATATCTACTGTATTCAATTCAGCAAGCCTTATCCTTCAGTGACCCATACATTCTGTTGATCTTTAAATATAAAATGAACCTTCATTTTTGGTTCTGATTCTACTAATTGAGACACAAAGGCAGAGGCCCACTGCATCAAAGGGAGAATGTGCAGAGTTCATTACAAGAGTGGGAAGAAAATCAAGCATAGGGCTTTACTTCTTACATTCTTGCTTCAGAAGAATGGATTTCTACCATTCACTCTAGGGAAGTCAGATCAGACATTACAGGACTAGTATGTTGTGTGGATCTGTACACAGTGCATTCAAAATCTATGTGAAATAGAACCATTCCGAATTGGCAATGTTTCCTGCTTGCTTTGTATTCCCTTTGCTTAGGTATGAGCTGATAAAAAGGCAATCAAGACAAAACCCTAAAACAAATCAAGTAATAAAGTGCTTTGAAGTTTTACTATTACACTCAAAAACATAAATAGAACATTCTGAAAATGAAGGAAATAATTTCACTAATCTGGTATTAAAGAACTAGATAAATCACTATCCGTGGCAATTTTCTAATTATCTTCATCATCAGATGCTCTAAATTTAAACTGAGATGCTAAAAAAAAAAAAAAGGATCTTAGCATTATCAAAATCATTACATGAAAAAAAATTGTGAGGGGACTGGAAGACATGATTTATGAGGAAAGACTGAGAGAAATGGGCTTATTTAGTCTAATAAAGAGTAGACTGAGAGGGGATTTAATAGCAGCCTTTCACTACCTGAAGGAAGTTCGAAAGAGGATGAGCTAGACTGTTCTTAGTGGTGACAGATGACAGAACAAGGAGCAACAGTTTCAAGTTGCAGCAAGGAAAGCTTAGGTTAGATATTAGGAAGAATTTTCTTACTAGGAGGGTAGTAAAACACTGGAACAGGTTATCCAGAGAGGTGGTGGAAGCTCCATCCTCTGAGGTTTTTAAAACTCGCCTAGACAAAGCCTGGCTGGGATGATCTAGTCGGGGGTGGTCCTGCCTTGAGCAGGGGGTTGGACTAGATGACCTCTTGAGGTCCCTTCTAACCCTAATTTTCTACGATTCTGTGATTCTATGAAATCAGCCTTTTTATTTCTGATAAGATATGTGGTTGGAAGTGAAATGGAAAGAGTAAAAATCAAAGAAAGGCATTTGGAATGTAAATGAAGCAGTTTTCTTCTATTCTAGGTAACCTTGGCCACATTAAGAAAAAATGAGGAACTCTTGTGTCATGATATAAATTTTACCTTTGTTTTTCTTCACAGTTTCATCAGTTGCCCTTCATCAAATGTAAGTGTCAACTTATGCATCTAGGTGGAGATAGTTTTCCAGAGGGCAGCTGGACCAGCAGGGTTGGGTTCTTCACTCTGTTGAGAAGGAGGTTTCTCCTTCCCTAATAATCTGTCTGCAACAGTCTTGTTTTTGGTATAAGAATAAATAAAACAGTTTTAAAAGTGAGTTGGACTTGCTGGCTCAATGGGATTCATGACTTTCACTTTCAGTGGGAGTTAAGAGCTTCAGAACAACTTGTGTTTTTGAGAAACCCCAAAGATGATTTTTACATTGATATGTTGTCAGGTTCAGGTGGTAGTTTTGCCATGCTTTGTACTATGGCTAATTTCCATCTGAGGACAGAAAGAACTTCTTTTGTTAGTTCTTTTTCCCCATAATTTCTCTTCAGCATTTGAAAAAATGGCTATTGGAGAGGCCAATTGTATATGGCTTGTTTTTTCAGGGAAGATTCATAACAATATTTTTTCATAGTTTCATAGTTGGTAGGGTAGGAAGGGACCTAAGTAGATCATCAGATCCAACTCCCTGCTATGGGCAGGAAAGAATGCTGGGGTCGACTGACCCCAGCAAGGTGATTATCCAGCCTCCTTTTGAAGACCCCCAGGGTAGAAGTGAGCATCACTTCCCTTGGAAGTTGGTTCCAGATCCTAGCCGCCTTGACTGTGAAGTAGTGCCTCCTGATATCTAGCCTGAATATACTCTCAATCAACTTATGGCTATTATTCCTTGTTACTCCCGGTAGGGCTCAGGGGAACAGAGACTCTCCCATAGCCTGCTGGTTCCCCTTGGCCAGTTTGTAGATGGCCACCAGATCCCCTCTCAGCCTTCTCTTGTGGAGGCTGAACAGTTTCAGGTCCCATAGCCTCCGCTCATAGGGCCTGCCTTACTGCCCCCTGATCATGTGAGTGGTCTCCTCTGGACCCTCTCAATGCTGCTGAAGTGCGGTGCCCAGAACTGGACGCAGTACTCCAACTGCAGCCTGACCAGTGTTGCATAAAGGGGGAGGATCATCTACTTGGACCTGCTTGAGATGCAGCTGTGGATGCATGACAAGGTGCAGTTAGCCTTCCTCACCGCATCCCCACATTGGCGGCCCATGTTCATTTTGGAATCAATAATGATTCCAAGATCCTTTTCTGCCTCTGTGCTGATGAGAAGGGAGTTCCCCAGTCTGTAGGTATACTGCTGGTTCTTCCTCCCCAGGTGCAATACTTTGCACTTGCCCATATTGAAACCCATCGTATTCTCATCCGCTCACACCTGTAACCTGTCCAGATCTAGTTGTAGCCTGTTCCTCTCCTCCAGCATTCCCACTTCTCCCCACATCTTAGTGTCATCCACAAATTTGAACAAGGTGCTTTTCACCCCTTGTCCAAGTTGCTGATGAAAATGTTGAACAGTGCAGGCCCGAGGACTGAGCCCTGGGGGACCCCACTGCCCACATCCCTCCAGGTCGAAAAAGACCCGTCCACCACCACTCTCTGGGTGTGGCCCTCCAGCCAATTTGCCACCCATCTGACTGTGTAGGCATCGATGCCACAGTTGCCTCATTTCTTAATGAGAATGCGGTGAGAGACAGTGTCGAAGGCCTTCCTAAAGTCCAGAAAGACTACGTCCACTGCAACACCTGCATCCAAGGATTTTGTGACCTGGTCGTAGAAGGCCACCAGGTTGGTCTGATAGGGCCTGCCTCGAATGAACCCATGTTGGTTGTCCTTAAACATAATCTTCCCCTGCTGGCCCCTTGCAGACATGCTCCTGGATAATTTTCTCAAAGAGCTTCCCCAGGACTGAGGTAAGACTAACGGGCCTGTAGTTTTCTGGATACTCCTTCCTCTCTTTTTTGAAAATGGGGACCACATTGGCCCTTTTCCAGTCCTCTAGCATCTTGCTAGAGCACCATGAGTGCTCATAAAGCTGTGCCAGGGGTCCCGTAATGACCTCTGCTAATTCCCTCAGCACTCTGGGGTGGACAGCATCAGGACCTGCTTATTTGAACACATCTAGTCCCACTAGAACTTCCCTGACTAGGTCCTCACTGACCCTGGGCCTGGCAGCGCCTCCCCTGGGTCTGCTCAAAAAAATGGTGGCAAAACAATTGTTAAAGAGGTTAGCTTTGTCATCTGGTGTAACCACCAGATTTCCTAGCATGTCCTGCAGAGGTCCTACATTACCCAGTACCTTCTTTTTGCTCCCTATGTATTTAAAAAAGGACTTGTTATCCGTGATCCAGGTCGCTAGTCCCAGTTCCATCTCTGCCTTAGCCTTCCTAACAACCCCCCTACAATCTTGAGCAATGGAGGTATAGTCCTCCTTGGTGATGGTCCCTCCCTTCCATTGGGTGTACACCTCCTTTTTAGCTTTGAGACATTCCTGGATGCTTTTGGTGAGCCATGGGGGCTTTTGAGCACTCTTGCCCCCTTTGATCAGCACTGGGATTGTCATCCTTTGGGCTTGGAGGAACACTTCCTTTAGGAACAAGCACTCTCCTTGGACTCCCAACTCCCCTCCCCTCTAGGGCCTCAATGCCTCCCTGACTAGTCTTCTTACCTCATTGAAATCCACCCTCTTGAAGTCTAGGGCTGTTGCCTTGCTGCAGGCCCTTGAAACCCTGTGCTGGATGGTGAATTCCAGTAGGCAATGATCGCCCAGGTGGTCAGAACCCGCAGTCCACTCACTAGGTTGTCTCCCATGGCCAGGACCAGGTCCAGCAAGGCATTTCCCCTGGTGGGACTGTACACCTTCTGGGTTAGATGGAGGTCCCGTACCTCAGCTAAGAACATACGTGAGTGGTCAGACTTGGCTGACTGCTCTTCCCAGCAGATTTTATTGGAGATGAGGTAAGTATTGTGTTCACAATTTCATCAGGAGCCCTCTGGACTAGTGAGGCTATTAAAGATGCTCCTAAAAAAAACCTGAATATAGGACCAGGAGTGAATATATTATGAGATGCAATGAATGGGAGGCTAAGGAAAAACCTTTGAGACAGGGAGAAGTTTTGGGGTGTAGTTAGTCTTTAATTTTTTATATGGGAATGGTAGAGAAATAGAGGATGTTTGATCTGCTGCCTCTCCTTGAGCAAGATCTTTTTTGCCTAGTTTTCCTGGGATAACTGAATTAGCTAAGCATTGATTCCTGGAAAAGTGTTAGAAAAATAAAGCTGTGGACAGCTGGCTTATATGAATTCTTTTGTTCACCAATCTACTGGTGGTCACTCCAAGATACGTTATGATTCTAGTCTCATAATAGCTTTGAGAATAATCTGGAAGGGAAATATAGGGGATACAGCTAAAACTGAAATGGATGGAGCTACATTTTTGGCCTTGATTAAAACTGCTGCAAATGGGAATGAAGAGCGGTTTTATGATCCTTTTGGAATGTGAGAAATAGAAATTGCAGAAATTATGATATTATTTCTAAAAGTAGTAGCATAACTTTTCAAAGTAATTTAATGTTTTCTAAGAAAGTGAATGGAAAAAAGGCTTTGAATAAAATTGAAATGAACTTCTTTAAAAGCCATGTAAATATTTGGGGAAAAAAAAAACATTTTTGTTTTTTTCTGACCTTTAATTAAAACCAAAGGAAATGGGTATAATCATCTGCAAGTTTAAACGGGCACATCTCCATTGACTTCAAGAGAAAGGTAGAATTAAGAATTTTACCTGAGTTGATACCCTGTAGCCCATGTATGAATATTTCCAAGTGTCTTGATGCTTTAATCTGGGGTTGAACTGCAAATTTATATTTTTCCCATTTATTGAAGGTGACAATTTATTCAAGGTGATAAGGTTTGGAAAGCAGCAGAATTGTTATGAGCTTGACCTCTCTGCACTTGAAAGCACTGAAGCAGAAACATCCGAAGTGGACGTGGGAGTGGATTTTTAAGTACAGCATTTAAGCAAAAGGAGGCAAATGATTACTTAAAAAGAATACACAAGTGTGGAATTGGATGGGCAGAAAAGAGGACAACACATGGCAGCTTCCCAGGGTTTGGCATTTTTGATTATTCATGCAGTGTGATCAGCTCTCTTCAATTGCTATCAAAACTCTGGGAAAGAAAAGGAAGCTCTCTGAATAATTTAAAGCAACACACTCACTTTAGTCATCAGTATCTTTGTTCTTTTATGTAGCTATGATTCCACAGTGGGCATTTCATTTTGTCTGTGATGGAACCGTCTTGATGTCTAGCAGCAGAAGAGCAGAGTGCTAGAAATAACATTTGTTATTGTGCTTAAGTTTTAAAAAAAGACAAAACCCCCCACTAGTATGATGGAATATTACCAAGATCTGAGTAGTAAAAGCTTACTTTGATAGAGATCTGTTAGTTAGCTGGTCATTGCTGGGACTTGAATTGGGTGAATAAGGAAGAATAAAAAAATGAATTGATCTTTAAGTCTTTACTGTTGGTGAAGGTTTTGCTTGACTTTTAATTAAATTGGATTTCTAAAGCTGTCTTTTCTTGGTATTTGGCAACTGCAATTACCCTAATTATGGGAATTACAACAGAATACGGAAATCATTTGAAATCAGAGACTTATTATCTATACTCTGTACAAAAATAAAAAAAAAACAACCTCTGCCCTTAACAGTTTATAGTATAAAACAATGATTCTCAGCTAGGTTGCTGTGACACTCTGGACTGCTGTGAGATCCTTTTAAGTGTGCTGCACAATATCAGCACTGTTCGATGGCAAATAAACCCAGGAACACTTAGTGTCATATACATTCTGAATTATGATGTCCTTTCTGAATTCTTTGCAGTAGAAGAATTGCTCTGTTATTTTCCTATAGTCAAAACATGAGTATAAGCTAAGAACTAGTATTTTCTGATGTATGCATTGAGGCTAACAAAGTTGAGAACCTATGGTCTAAAATTGTAAGACTGACATTATGTGGGTGAGAAGAAATATTAATATCTCCATTTCAAAATAGGGAGCTGAGGCCAAATAGATTAATTATATTGGTCCAAGGTGAAACATGTAGTCTACGGCATCACTAGGAGTTGAATCCAAGTCTTCCAAGTCCCACTCATGTGTCTTACCCACGAGCCACTGCTCTTTTTCAGAATTTCTGTTGCGTACTTCTCACCTGTCCTTCAGTTGGAAGGGCATCCTTTATTTTAGAATAAAATTGGCCTCCATCCTATAGTGACCAAAGCATCTCACTTGTGTTACTATTCATTCCCAGCAGAAATATCAAATCAGAAAACATGCTATATGAAATAATTTATGATAATTAAGTGAATAACCGTATATGATGATGCAAGGGTGGCCAATAACCAGTGGAATTACTTTCTCTATGTGTACTTTTACCCAAGGTTTTTGTTCTGTACATATATAAGACAGAACTAAGCTAGTCATATATGAAATATGTACAGCATTCATACATTCAACTAAAATTGGAGGGCTATACACATGTATGCTACCTTTATAGTATACTATTTTCTATCCTGGAGTAAAGGGTGAAAGGGTGTGAATATGTCAGAAAGACAATGAAATCTAACCACATGCATCAGAGGGAATGATCATTAATGGAGCCATGGCAGACTGAGGATTCAGGTTGGATAGGTGGAAAATTAAGATAGATAAAAGCATGTGGTAACAAGAAAGATAAGAAGTTGTAGTCATAGTAGAAAGCAACGGGCATGCTATTCAATCTTGTTTCATATTTGCACTCCTGAGAGGTTCTATTATCAGCAACCCAATTGTTTTTGGAGACATCCTCCACTTTACTATATAGGAAAGCAAGTTCCTTTTGTTATTGTTTATACACTCTTATAATGGTGAGTTTTGTTTTATTTTTGTTATTCTACAGTTTCAGTTGCATTTGGGATTGTGAGGCTGGTTTTGATCTCTTCAAGGGTAATATTTCATGTTAGGTGTTACCAATTGACAAACTGGGGAAACAGGATCAGTGATAGGAGTGGAGGGCACTACTTGGCATATATTTATTCCACACAAGATTGATGGGCTGTGTAACTAAACTGGCTCCTTTCAACAAAGGAATGGGACTATGCCTAACTTTTCTGGAATCTTATTAATGAACTGAAGAGCAGATGTATTTGGAAGAAAGTCATCAACCTCCTAAGTAGCAATGATTTGACACAGCTTGTCATGCACACTTGATACTAATTAAAATAAGGGAAATAACTAGTTTCACCTCTTTTAATGGAAAGCAGATACCTGTCATTCAGTTTTCTTTCATCATTGACTGATTCTAATATTTCTTAGAACCCAAGTAATGTGGCTCACTTGAATATTCAAGAGCAGGATAAATGGGTGTTGTTATTCCAAAACCTTAATGTTCCGTTTGTTTTGCATAAACAGTTTCATTAAATAAAACCATGTTCCTAATTTTTAAAAACACTGAAACTCTCCTTACAGGATTGTTAACAGTTAAAGGCTTCAGGAGAGTCTAATTCTAACTAAATGGGTTGTGGCAGGGGAACACAATTTTTGAGCCAATGCAATGACGCAGCCATCACAGCAAATAAAACCCTGGCTTGCATCTACCGATGCATCTCAAGCAAGACCCAAGAAGTCATCCTCTTGCTTTACACGGCCTTGGTGAGGCTGCAGCTGGAGTACTGCATCCAATTCTGGGCTCCAAACTTTATAAAGGATGTGGAGCAGCTTGAGAGAGTTCAGAGGAGAGCCACATGCATGATTAGAGGTCAAGAGAACAGGCCTTATAAGGAGAGGCTGAGAGGCATGGGACTCTTCAGCTTGGAGAAGCGAAGGCTCAGGGGTGAGTTGGTGGCAGCCTGTAAGTATATTGGGGCATATATCTGGAACTGGGAGAATGTCTGTTCACTAGGGCACCCCAAGGGAAGACAAAGTTTAATGGTCACAAACTGCTGGAAGATTGTTTTAGGCTGGACATAAGGAAACACTTCTTTACCATACACATCTCCAGAGTCTGGAATAGACTCCCCCCAGAAGTGGTGCAAGCACCTACTCTGGATACCTTTAAGAAATGCTTGGATGCTTATCTTGCTGTGGTCATCTAACCTCAGCTGACTTCCTGCCCTTTCGGCAGGGGGCTGGAGCAATGATTTTGCAAGGTCCCTTCCAGCCCTAATGTCTATGAAATCTATGAGCATAAACCAATATAACATATATTTGTAGTGCACAATAAAATAATTAATGCACATACACTGACAACATTTGGCTAATTATTACATAAGTGGTATATAAGTGATATATCTTGTTATGAATGAGACAGAAAATGCAGCTGGAAGAGAAGGGAAATGACACCCAAAATGAAGTTGTATCCTTTGAAATATATGATTCTCATAGGAATCAATGACAGGTTTTTTGGGACTGAGGTGGTGCAGGTACTAAGGCATATGGTTTAAGTTTAAGACCATAGCAGAAGATCATAGGTACAGCATGGCTCTGTCAGATTCCAGTGAAATCTGTGAATTTTGCTAAAAAGCTTCTCACACAGGAATGACAGATTGGTACATGCAAAGGCATCACATAGTTTACTAGGCCAAATCCTGCTTGACTGTATCCCTTTGAAGTAAATGCTGCAGCTGTTGCATAATCAGCACCATGTACTATGGAATAAGATAATTATTTAATTATATGTTTACATTATTATTGGTGTGGAGACAAGATGTGAATAGCTTAGCACTTCATTGCATGCCAGGGACTGACACCAAAAACAATTTTGGAAAGAAGTGATATGATAGATTTTATCAACCCAGGGCAGACCATAAGGTCAACAAAACAATGACACAAGAATTTAAAAAGGCGGATTTCAACCAACTCAAGTGATAATAGGAATGGTGCCATGGGAAGACAGATTGAAGAGTAAAGGAACCCAGGAGGGCTAGAAGTTTCTAAAGGACACGATACTGGAAGCCCAACAAGAAACCATTCAGATAGGGTGGAAGCACAAGAATAGTAAGAAACCATTGTGGCTATACAAGGAGCTTCTAGGATGCCTCAAATGAAAAAGGAAAGCATACAGGTACTAGAAAATGGGAAGGTCACCAAAGGAACATATCAGGAATAGAAATAATTTTCAGGGATAAAATCAGGAAGGCACAGATAATAAATGAGCTGCACCTGGACAGGGAGGTTAAGTGCAAAGAGAAAAAGTTCTGTAGGTATGTTGGCCACAGTGTGGAAGGAAATACAAGTAGATCTTACCTTCAGAGTCAGCGGGGAGTGGCAAAACAGCAATGAGAAATGGTGCTGAGTAAAGAGACGAGCACCAGAGAAACCCCAGCTCCGGCATGGTCATACTTTATAAGCGCATGCCACCGCTGCTTGAATAGGAGGAACCCTGACCCTGAGTTAAAAACAGCCCAGCTGAGGAAATGGATGAACTGGAAGTCAGGCCCAGAAGTCCCAGGAGGGGCAAATGTTGTAAAGCAGCCTGTCAGCAGTAAGCCCCATGAGGCAGCTCGGAGGAGCCAAACAACTTATCCACAGGTTTGTCCTGGCAGTTGGGGACAGACAAATGGGACCTGAGCAGGGACGCTGAACCTGAAAGGGAAGACAGAGAAGAGTTGTGAGTACAGTGGAGGCAAGAGTGGCTCACAGTGGACTGTTCTGACTGCGGCCCCTAAAGTCAGAAGGGTTTCGCAGGACAAGGACCTGGGTGGTCCAACTCTGGGCTAAAGGACTGTGAGAAGGGACTAAGCCCCAGAGTGATCTTTGAGTTGTGTATTGTTTTGCTTTATACATTACCTACCTGAGAAGGCACTGTAAGAGAGCATAGTCTTTGTGCCCTTGAAAATTTATTTAAGACCTAAAAATTTTGGTGTAAGGTGGGGCGTAGGGGAGGCAGACCCCCAGAAGACAGCACCAGGGCTGGATTAAGGACAGCATGCATGAAGACTAAGAACTTCCTCCCAATTTATATCAAAGAACAAATCGTGGCAGGAGAGAGTGGTTGCCCTTACCCCAGTCCCAGTTATACAAGGCTAAGAGCAAGCTGTCTGCTCATAAGGGAACTGAGACTGAAAGAGATCCCATGGAAAAGTTGAGGTGCACCTCATGAGATAGGCACAGGTGCTTCCACAGTGAACTATTAACAAAAGATGCCAAGAAGGCAAAACTACACACCAGGTATTTTCCCTCAGTTGTCTGTCTCTCACACACACACACACACACACACACACACACACACACACACACACACACACACACAATTAAGCTGCTACCAGACACCTAATAAGAACTACTTGGGTAAGGAAACATCAGCAAAACCTGATGAATTTCATCCCAGGGTATTGAAGAAACTGGCAAGGGAAATCTTGGAGCCCTTGGCAATAATATTTGCAAAGTCATGGGTGACAAGTGAGGCACCAGAGGACTGGAAAAGGACCAATGTAGTGTCCCTCTTTGAAAAAGGCACAAAAGAAGAGCTGGAGAACTATGAACCGGTCAGCCTCAAATTGATACTGGAGAAGTTACTGGAGCATATCATACTGGAGATTCCCATTTGTATTCCTCTGGAGGATGAAAGGCTGATCTCAACCAACCAGCATGGACTTACTAAGAAAAAGTGCCATGTGACCTTCTCATAAACAAATCAGAGAAATGTGGGCTAGATAAAACTATTATAAGGTGGAGAAACAACTGACTTGGTAGCCATAAGCAAAGGGTAATGGCAGGATGTTTCAAGTGGATTCCCACAGGGATCTGTCCTGGTCCAGTGCTGTTCAACATATTTATCAATGTCTTGGATACTGGAATAGACAGATGCTTGAGAAAATTTCTCAACAAACATTTGGGAAAGATTCTAAAGATGCTGGAGTACTGAGCATAATTCAGAAAGATCTAGCTTGAAAGATTAGAAAGTTGGGATGGAGCCAACAGGATGAAGTTCAATGCTGGCAAATGCAAGATGCTACACCAAGGAAGAATAATTAACAACACAAATACAAAATGGGTGACATGTGGCTGGATGACAGCACTATGGAGAAGGATCTTGATAGATCACAGACTCAGCAGGAATCTCCAGTATAATGTAGTTGCACAAAGGACAAATGCAGTTTTGAGATGCATCAATAGAAGCACTAGGTGCTGTTGACTGGAGAGGGCTGTCTCTCAATCAACTGATTAAAAATTTTAATAAGGGTAAGGCCCTTAATTAGCAGGCAGCACAACCTCTTTGGCAGAAAGAGGTGGCTAAATAGAATGTGTCCTGTAAGCACGTGTTGGCTCAAGCTGACTCGCACTGGGATTCGGGCTCTTCAAAGTGAGCTACAAGCCCAGCTTGGTTTGCTGGTTAAATAAATTGTTGGACATGCAAAAGGTTATCAAATAAAACTGGTTATTATTAAAGACTGAACAATGAACAATTAACAATACTATATGAGGTATATACAATTGGTGGATAGACAAAAGGGGATAAGGAAGAGAAAATGTACTGGAGAGAGAGACATAGGAGACCAACACTCCCAACAGCAACTGGGAGCATTTACTCAGACCCACTGACACACACTCAACTCACTCAGACAAGACAAGTCAAGATCAAAACACCCTCACACAACCCACTCTCTCTCTCTTACAGGTGGGTTTTTATATGCCGGTGGCCTAGCAACAGACATCATACTCACACCCCTCTACTGTAGCCAATCAAAACGTGTACACACTACTTCACCATTATGCATATCAGTCTTCCTGTTGTACCCAGCATCCTACTTGTCACTCACTGAGTAAATGTTTCATTTACTTCACATGCTTTCCCACCCAAAACATGGATGTTACCACACATGCTTAGGAGCTCCAGCTGGGTCACAACTTCATCAAAGTTCAGAAGTCCACTTGTTCCAGCATCTTCTGGAACTGATCGTGCCTGCTTTTATTCAACTTACGCAAACTACTGATTATAACAATACCACTGGGGAATGATTTCAGGACTTTGCTCCATACAATGCAAGATACAAAAAGTGACAGTACTTCTCTGCTCAGCACTGTTAGGCCCCATCTAAAGTATTTTGTGGTGTTTGGTGTCCATGTTTTTATAAAACATGGATAAATTACAGAAGGTCCAGAAGCAAGCAATGAAAATGATAAAGGGCTTGGAAGGCAAGTCAAGCAAGAAGAAGTTAAAGGAAATAGATATGTTCAACTTGTGGGAAAGGCACCTGAGAGGGGACATGATAGCAGTTTTGAAACACCTGAAGCACTGCCATGAAGGAAAAGGAAAACACTTTTTGTCCCTTGCTGCAGAGAGTAGAACACAGATCAATGACTTGAAGTTACAGCAAAGTACGTTTAGGAAAAACTTCTTTACTGTTAGAACAGTGAGATGGTGAAATAAACTCACTCAGGAATTTCTATCATTGGACAAATAGGGTGTGTCCAGATGGGTGAGCACATGCCTGTTGTGGCATCTCAAAGTATTTTCAGATGCTGCAGGAGACACACTGGGAATGAAAAAATGTTCCCAGTGATGCATATTTGTAGCGTGGACTCTAATTTTGATACCAGAAAATCTGTCAGTGTAGCCATCAGTTTCCCCTAGCAATGGCCACTAATCCATCCCAGCAGTGGCTGAAAAAATGCCAGACCAAATTCCTTCCACTCCCTTTCCCAACCTCCCATACTGAAAACATCTCAGAGGCTGGTAGGCAGGCAGACACAAGTTGCAGAAAGTGCTATGTTTTGAAACATCTTCATCTGACCCCTCATGTAATGATGGTTCAGATATTCACCCAATCAGACATTTTTTAAGTGGTCTGCAGCCATGCACTTGTGTTTGGTCATGGTAATAGATGGTTTTCTGTGGCCATATTGGGCAAAAAATGTCACTTCTGTCTGTGCCCTAAAAGTAGGTTTGTCTATGTCTACATGGTACATAGACATCTACCATGTATCTTGCCTTTGCTAGTTGCTAAATGGGGGCAGGAAGGAATTTTTTTAGTTTCAGATTTGTGTCTGCCTCTGGCAGGAAGGTGATATATACATTTTAAGTTTGTTAGATATAAATGATTATTCTGTCTGCATTAATTAGTAGTAGTAGCAAAGATGACTTGTTGGTGAGTAAAAGAATACTTTTATTTATTAACTGACATTAACTTAGCTAGTGTTTCAATCTAACGGGTTCCACCATAATATATAGATAGGCAGATAACTAGATGGAGTCTATTAACATCAGTCTATATTTTTGTATTATTGTGATATGAGTTGAATAAGTTTCAGTGGAGGAAGGAGGAGCTGCATTCAACCAAGCAAATCTAGAGTAATGAAAATGTACTTGTGATTTTGTTCTTTGAGGAGTTAAGGGCTTTATGTGAGAGATTTTAATTTTCTTTTCTTTTCTTTTTCAAATTTCTGCCACATCTCGTTTACTGGATGCAATGGGAATTTCTTGATTTGCAGAGTTTAAATCATAAGGAAAAAGTTTAAAGGTTTCACCCTTTTTCTTGGGCAAACTAAATTGTCTTCACAATACCATATTTATTCAAAACCAAGATGGGAGACTGATTTTCAATTCAAGTGCCTGGGGCAGGGCCAGGGCCAAAGCTGCTGCTACTGCCACTGCTGCTGTTTCTGCTGCCTGGCTGGGACAAGGGTGTTTCACATAGTGAGGAAGCACAGGGAAGACCATATGGTGCAGTAGGGGGGAACACTGGGGAGACTGTATGGTATAGGAGAGGCATGGGGGGGATTGTGTAGTATTGGGGGGGGGGAAGCATGAAGGAGACCAGGTGATGCTGGCAATGGGAGCATGCAGGAGGTTTCACAATGCTGTGGGGAGCACAGGAAATTACATGGTACAGGGGTGGAGTGCAGGGGAGACTGCAGTGCAGGAGGGGTAGGATCCCAGGGGAAATTATTCGGTGCAGGGTGGGGAGAATGTAGGGAAGATCTTATGGTGCAACAAGGGATCACAGAAGAGAGAGCAGGAAAGATCTTGTGGTGTGGGGAGGAAAGTTGTGGCAGTTGCACAGTGTGGAGGTGGAGCAGCTCAAGAGAGACTATGCAACAGCAGGGGAGTTGCTGCAGCTCTGGCTTTGAGCCCCCATAGGGTAAGCCAGGGAACAGAAAACCTCTCTCTGTGCCTGCAGAAGGGTGTTTGTGCCTGAACACTTGTAAAAGATAATTTTTCCAACTATTTAGTTGGTCTCATAAAATATATCACATTTATCCAAAGAACCTTGCCTGCCTTTGGTGAAACACAGCTTTCTGGGAGTTATGTAAATACATGATGCATCTATTCCCTTTTATAAGCCAGTGAGATACTGTATTATTAGTTCACCAAAAATGTTGTCCAATCCGTCATATTTAAAAGTTAAGATAATGTTTCCATTCTGTTTTCCCCCCTGAAGATATGCATACACAAAAGCCTGCTTGTATTGTGAATAAGTCTACATACATAACTTTTACCCTCAAGGACAGCTGCTTATGTAGCACAGAATATTAAGTAGGATCAATTAGTATTAGTGACATTCCCCTATCATAAGCCACTCATGGAAAAAAGTGTGGTTTTTTTTCTTGATTTTTTTTTTCCCCCAAGGGCTTTTATATGATGGGTTTATATAGTTATACAAAATAAGCTCTGGTAACTTCTGATGATGACAGTGTAGTGCAAACATGTTTCAATCAAACAGACCTTTGAACTAACATGTATTAATTCATTAGTAATCTTCCAGAAAAGTTCAGTTTTGAGTTGCCCTTTCTTCTTGATTACGGTTAAAACAGCTGGCAAAAAAGATGATATCTTAAACTTTTCTTTATGGAGGATGATTGAAGAATAAAGACTTCGCTAATTCCAGTTAAGCCCAGTAAGTCATGTTGTGAGGAACTGCTGAGCATATTACTTTAAGACAATGGTATGTAACAATGAAAATATAAGCTGTGTACACACTCAACACAGTATTCAGCTTCTTTTGTCTAGAATAAAAAAAGGTTTAATCTTCTATCCTCTGATTTTGATGTGCAAATGGGAGCATTAAGTAGGATGTGTAGATTCTTTGTATTACTTGAATGAACTGTTTTGGTTAGTTTGTGATCTTGGTGCTCTTAAGAAGGATGGGTGCTTATACACGTGCAGTGAGGTTGCTCTGACACACTGTAATTACAGTGCGTCAGAGCAGACTTAATTAAAGGAGGTTGCTGGAGTGTGGTAATTACTCTGGTTCAGCAGATACCAGCGTCATGTGTAACAGCATCCTTGCATGGAAAAATGGCAGCGGGGGTGCTTTAACTAAAGCTCGTTTGACAAGTGTTAGTTAAAGCACCCCCGCTGCCATTTTTCCATGCAAGGATGCTGATACGTGTGATGCTCTGGGCGCTTTAATTAGAGAGCTGCTCTAATTAAAGTGCCCCAACCTCCCCGCCTCCCAGAGCACATGTATAAATGCCCAATGGTTTTCATTTTTGGTCTGCATGATAGATATAAATAGGTGTGCAATTTTCACTTCAGTCAACTAGGGAAATGTGCACACTGAAAGTTCAGAAAAGTAGTAGGGCTGTGAAAAGCTTCGGGTGGTGATTCGATTCGGAAGTGATTCGGCTTGATTCAGTGGCCGAATCTCCAAATCCTAATCAAATCAGGGGACCACTTTAAAGGTCAGAATCAATTCAAAGCTCTCCGAATCTTTGGGAGAGCTGCAGCTAGACTCTAGGCTGGTAAGTAAGGGGCAGGGGAGGGGAGACTGGGTGAGGGGACCCCTGCCAGCCCCCATCTCCTGCCTGTTCCCCCAGCCCCCCTCCCCCAGCCCCCCACATGGCTGCCCCACCTGCCCCAGCTCCCGGTACTTTAAAGAAAAGCCCCGGTGCTCACCGGGTGCTGGTGATTGAGGGAGGTGATCCATGCTGCCCCCTACTGCCCCATGATGCATGGGGGCTCTGCTTGAGCCCCCCCATAGTTGCCCTGCCTGGGCCAGCTCTGGCCCTTTAAGAAAAAACCCCAGGACTCTGCTCCTGCAGAGGCCTTAGGGCTTCGGGAGGCTCATGCAGACTCCCCCGTGTGGTATGGGGCAGCAGGGGTTGCCCCCTGCTGGCAGGAGCAGTGAGTGCGGGGCTTTTTTTAGTTTTTCTTTTTCTTAAAGGGCCGGAGATGGTCCAGGCGGGGCACCCATGCAGGGGCTGGGGGAGTGAGGGGAGCAGCAGGGGCCTCATCCAAAGTCCCCCAGGCAGACTTGGGCACTGGGGGGCAGCGGGGATCACCCCTGCCTGCCCAGCAGCACCTGGTGAGCTGAAGCTTTTTTTCCCAAAGAGCTGGGAGCTGGGGCGGGTGGGGCAGCCATTGCCAGGCTGGGCGGGATGGGCCTGGCTGATTCGAAGATTTGGAGATTCAGCAGCAGCCAAATGTCCAAATCACATTTTGCTAAATCAATTTGGGACAGTGATTCGAATCACTGAATCGAATCACTGTCCCCCAAATTAGCTGAATCCAAAGTGAATACTAGCTGCTTCACACAGGCCTAAAAGGTAGTGTCCATGGTTTCATCCCCTTAAACCTTCTAATTGTGTCTTTTCCTGCTGCACTGCCTTTCTTGCCCATTTTGTGGGCGTGCATCACCATTTCCTCTGGTAGGGGTTCTTCTGCCCTTACGTTTGATAGAAACATCTCTTGGAGCATTTTCCTGGAGAAGGGAAGCTCCCTGATGTTGAGCTGATATAAGTTTTTTTTTTTTTCTTCTTTTATGCTGGGCTCCTGCCTCACATACAAGGGACTGCTTCAGAGTGCCAGGCAGCAAAAAAATGTGAGTTGTCCATAGTCCTGGTAATGTGGCTTAGGGCTGATTTAATTTATGTCAAGGGCATAAAAGACTACCTGCTGTGCCTGTGTAGGCTCTACTCTTCTCTGTTTCCTGCTATGTGCATGAAAGGAAGAAAAGGAAGTCAGTTGTAGCTAAACATCTCCTTTACTGATCGGTTAAACCATCATGCACATAACAATTCATCTTGTGATAAAAATAAAGCATAAATAAAACCATGAAGGGAATGAGGTCAGGGGCGGGCGGTGGGGAGGGCATATCCTCAGCTCACAAAGTAACTGAAATTTTACCTTAAGGAATGATTGAGGATTCTTCCTTTTATAGACGGAGAGAGCCAGTGCAGCCAATTCTCTGCCATCTGCTTCCCTCCCTCATCTGAGTGAGACTGCTGGGGTGGGATTGGATGTGACATGCCAGAGAAAATGGAAGCAGAACAAAATGTTTGGCACTCAGCTTATTCCCTAGCTGACCCAATAGTTCCTATAGCTCCACTGCAGCCAGAGTGATTCAGAACAGTCTTTTCACTTCTTTGAATTATGCCAGGGCCATTTTATCTCTGACTAGTCCTAGTTTGCAGGAACTGAATAACGATATAGGCCCTATCCACCATGGTCTGCTGAGTTGTGCTAGGTATAAACTCCTCATAAGATCTGATCCTGAAATTCAAGCTGTTTACCAAGGTGGCAAAAAATTCAAAATCACGCTTAAGACTTTGCTGTAAGAAATATAGAGGATTAAGGCATGGCTTAAGGCTCAGTGGGTGTATCTACATGAGATGCTTACTGCAGTTGCCTAATTAGCTCCAAAGTAAAGCATGTCTATCTACACATTCAGAGCTATTAAGCCAGAGTAGACTTTGGAACAGAGCACCCGTCCCTGCCTGGGGCGGGGGGTTGGACCTGATGATCTGTTTAGGTCCTTTCCAACCCTAAGTACTATGATACTAATTAACTCTGTTGTAGGTTAGTGCTTCTTGATACAAGTACTATCCTAGAGTGGAGTTATTTACTCCATTGCAACACGTGTAGGCACTAACTGGAGATGTCTAGGGCATGAGGGTGCTACAGTGCAGAGCTGCCTGCTGGCTATCCCTGCACTGAAGCACCCTCATGCTCCAGCCAGCCCCTCCTCAGCACATTGAGCCAGGTCACAGCAGTCCCAGGCTGGTAGGCTGAAGCCCCAGGCCTTCTGCCAGCCAGGGCTACTCCACCATGGCTCAATGTGCTGCAGTTCTGGGCACATGTGAAGACACTGCATCTGGAAATAATAAATTCTGATATGAACGGTGCTGTAGTTTATTCAGGAGGGCTAGTTTTACAAGGATATGCACTCAGTGTGCATTAATAAACTCTTAAATCAGGATTGTTCAAGAATCTGAAGTAGGGACCTGCCCCACTCCTGACACTCAGGATAGTACTTTCCTATTTAGAGAATGTGAGAAAACTAGGAAACAGGTTTTTAACATTTGTTACTTAATACACTAAAATCATACTCAAATCATACTCAAGACAAATCAATATTAATATTGATGGTGATCAAAATAAATGCTGGCAGTTAAAAATTCACATTTCTCCCTGATGTAAGCAGAGAGTGTATGACCTAAACCTTTAAAAATGGGTGCCTAAAGTTAGATTTCTAAATATATTGACTTCAACGGAAGTTCATTCTTCTCAGCACTTTTGAAAACTTACCTAGAAGTTTAATTTGCAACAAATTAAAAAAGACAAAAAACTCCACACAAACCATGGCTACAATCCTGACCCACTGAACTAAACATAAATTTTGTTCTTGATTTTAGTAAGGCAAGGATTTCAACCTTTTGTTTGTTTATTTCATGTTCCTATAATAAAAACATATTATTTTAATATACCCTATTCTGTTTTACTGCATTGTAGCATGCTAAATCCAGACGTGAAATCTGTTGGAATGAAAGATTTTAAGACTGAATTAAAGAGAGATCTTTTAGGATTCTTAGGTCACTGCTCATAAGTCATGTAGAAACAGTGGCTAAGAATTGTCTGCTACAGGCTGACTGGGAGAGGTGCTAATCCAGAAGTCACAAATAGTTCTGAAAGAAAGAATAAAGAAGAGAGAAGGATTTTTGCTTTAGGCCAGCTTGTTTGCTGCCTCTTTCTGAAGAGTTTACAGACACAAAGACGTGCACTTCTAATGAATCTGTATGCTTTGCTGATGGTTCATAACTGTCAAATCAGTACCCAACAGTTTGAATGCAGGCTAAGTGCATATGCAAGAGATCATGGTGAACTAGTAGACATGCATTGGAATGAGGCTTTAAAGAAGCTGGCTCTTATCTGAGGCAGAGAGGGATGAACTAGTAGCTGCACAGCTTCCTGGGAATTTAGGAGGAGGATTTAGGAATGAAGGGAAAAAAATATTTTCCTCAATGCTTTAAAAAAAATGTAATTCTCCAAGTGTTATTTTATTAATTTATACGTTTTATATGAAAATTAATATGGTGGCATTGAAGCCAGTAAACATTTTCAGATTGATGGCTGGGAAATGAATATATATATGGATATTTAATGAAACAGTTCTATTTGGAACAGTAGAGGAAGGTTGAGGAGCTCTAAATGGATAATAGAGCTCCAGTAGAGGAGCTCTAAATGGATAGTTTCAGCTTTCTCATCCAAGCCCACATTGTAGGAAGGATTCTTGCTGGTCATATAACACTCTGCATCTGTAACTTGAAAGAGGAACTCCCTCTGAAATCTGAAATAGAAAAGACTACTTAGATTGGTATTAAATATTTAGATTGTTAAATGAATGCTTTCACCTTTATATTTTTTCACAGGAGACCGGTAGATGAATACCTGATAACCGCTAAAGGGAAGGTTTAAACTGTTCCTGTTCTATCTGGATTTATAAAGATCTGTAATTTTATGGGGACTCTTAATTTTAACCCATTAGATATATGGGTTTTCAGGCTCACAAACAGTTAATTCATTGATATTTTTTTTAATGATACTGGTAGGTAAATGACAACAATTATTTTTTGGAAGACAGGTGGTGGGACTTTGCAGTTAATATGTGAATAGTTAAGCTTTTGATAAAAGTTGAGAATTCACTTTTCTTAACCAGGAAAGCTTAAAAAAGTTATCTGGAATTTAGTCTTTTAGGGCTTTGCCGACTAAAAACTTGTAGGTGTGGAGGAGGTGAGGGGAGAGAAAAACAAACTATAGTTTTATAATGTACCTAAGAATTTATCTAGATTTTTATAACCTACTCACAGAATGGTATCTGAAGGTGAAAGTTAACTCTGAGGAGAGGACCAGTAGAAAGATGTATATACCCTTGTACACACCACATAAAATCTTAAAATATGACTTACGTGTTATATAGGTTTATTTCAGGATCTCTCTGCAGAGGTCTAAATTTTATCATCTGTTAATGCATTCTATTTCTTATGACTGTGGATGCTGTAAGATTTTGATACTATTATCTAAAGTGCTATTGGCTTCAAAATTATACAAGGTGAAGCTTGTTATTCTAACTCTTGGTTTTTGCTGAGCAAGAGGTAACAAGGTAAATCTTTTTCATAATACCATATTTACTTGAATATACCATGACCATATACTTGGTATATTCTTGACCATTTACTTGAATATACCATGACTTGAATACGCACACCGTCAGCATGCAAAAAAAGCCCCCCATCTAATTTTTGCATATAAAGCAGAGTGGGGGGCAGGTGGCTGCTGTGAGTCTGACTCTGGCCCTAAGCCTGGGTTGGGCCAGGGTCAGACCCACAGCAGCCTCCTTCCCCCTGGCCCCCAAACTTTCTCTCTGCAGTTTCTGGCAACACTGCTGCATGGCCAGGGAAGGGCTGAGCTCTCATGTGTCTGTGCTCTGGGACAGAGCAGCCTGAGCTGCATCCATCAATCAGCAGGGAGAGGGGAAGGGGCAGAGACTGGGCAATAGGGAGGGAAGAAGCAGAGACCAGGGGGAGCTTGGGATGAAGAGGCAGGGATTGAAGGGAGTTGGGGGAGAGGCAAAGGCTGTGGGGAGACCTGGAGGTTGGGGGAGGATGCAGGTGGCAAGGGGACAGGAAGGCTGCAAGAGGAAGAAGTGGGTGGGGCAAAGGTGCCTCCTGCCTCCCCACCCCCACCCCCCAACCAGCCACTGCTTCCAATGCTTTAGCAGGGGAGTCAAGATAGGCTTCCAATACTTAGATTTGATACCTGGAAAATTATAACAAATTTATACATTTTTCATATATAGAATCTAATTATTGGGGGGGGTCATCTTATGTAAATGCAGTATGTTAGAACTTGCATGACTGGTACAGATGACAATAAGGACAGCCAAGGTGTATGGAAGTTTTCATGAAAGGACAAGCACAAATTTCAAATCAAACAAGAAGGGTTAGGCCTGTTTTAACTCTATCAACATATGCCTGAACCTTTACCTCTTGGCAAAATATGGCCCACAGGTTCTATCTGGCTTGCCAAATGATTCTTTTCAGCTTGTGGTGACAGGAGAGGTCGGAGCCAGAGCCACTGCCCACCTGCGCACCGGATAGAATCAGTTGGCAGGCCCAAGGACAACGGCTCTGGCTCCAGTCTCTGCTATTGTGACAGGGGATGCTGGGTGGAAGCAGCCCTGCCCACCTGCCTGGAACCATGTGAGAGTGAGTGTATGAGAGTGAGTGTATGCATGCATGTACAGCTCTCAACAGCCCTCCAGCCCAAATAATTGCCCTCCCCTATTTACAGGATGAAATTATAATTTTCTTTTTCCTTCTGGTAAACTATTAAATGTAAAACCTAGTTTGTGTTAATTAACCATCTGGCCATGACTCCAATTTAAATCTTGTATTAGAATTTCGTCAGATGACTTTAATGCTCTCATAGAATCTTGTTTACTCTCTGCCTGGTTGCATGTGTATAAGAAAAGACTGGTGTAACCCTATTGCAAGCCCTGGCATTTGGGGCACCTATACACATGGTCAGAGCTTGCTCCAACAAACTGGAAATAAAGTATGTTGGAGCAGACTTGATTAATCAGTGTCTCTGCTGAAAAAATAGCAGCGTGCAGCTTTGAATTAAAACATGTTAAATGAGCTTTGTTTCAAACTGCCCTACCACCATTTTTTCAGCACAGGGATGTGCAAGGATGATGATACATGTGACGCATGGGCACTTTTACTTAACGCACCTTGCTAATTAAGCGCCCAACACCACATTCCACAGCATGTGTAAAAATGCCCTTGGACATCTAACACTGGACTGGATAATGTACTGTAGAATTTACCATATGGAATAATCATAGATTGGCTTTAGACATCCAAAATACATTTTCCATCTCTATTTGCTATGGTTCGTAACTGTTGCATTTTTAAGATCAAAGTTACAAAACCAGCTTTTGCTATGCATATAGCATAAAGATGAAAAGTTAGTCTTAAACTGATCTGCACACATACTATAATCACTCTAATACCTAATTGTATCAAGAGGAAGATAAAAAAAAAGATGTTATTCCTGTCACTGCATTCACAGATCATTCTTTAGAGATGGGATTGAATGGGGTAGAGTGAAATTCTGTGCAATTCATTTGATTATCAATTTATGTCCTATGCCAAACACATTCAGAGGGTAAAAATACTTGTTATTCCAAGGAGAATAGCCAAAAATGACAAAAAGAAATGACAGTAGTTAAAACATTTTACTGTGGGTGAGAAAACAAAGACAAATCATGATTAAAAGGACATTTAGTTAGCATTTGGCATAAGACCTGCACTCACATATCCTGTTCTGAACAGCTGATCCTTATAAATTACAGTTTTATCTTGTGGTTAGCAGCCTATTTAAAAAACAAAACAAAACAAAAACCACAGTCTAAAATAGGGGTAATGTGTTAGAGCCCTGTGCATGAGTGAATTAGAAATATTTAATGCATTTTTTTTTATTTCCAAGCAGATGCATTCAGATATTTCTGTACTGATAAAATATTAAGAAATAATTGTAAATAATGCAAAATGAAAAATGGAAGCATAAAATAGTAGGTTTTTTTTACATGAAATGTTCTGCATAATATGCTGGCCCAAGCTATTTCAGATTGAAAACATAAAGGGCCAGATTTTATTCCAAACATTAAGCATTTAAGGCAGGGTGGGCAATTATTTGGGCTGAAGGGCCATTTAGGGAGTTTGGTGAGCTGTTGTGGGCTGGGTTAGCACAAACAACTCACGAAAACTCCTTAAATGGCCCTCCAGCCCAAATAATTGCCCACCCCTGGATTAGGGGAATCTAACCTCCCCCATTCCCCTTCTCCCTGCATCCCTGCCCCTGTCCAAAGTCTCCAACATATGGCTGAGCTGGGCCAGTGCCTCACTGTTTCCGTGCACCACCTCAGGTCACGTGGGCTAGACACAGACAAAAAGCTGGAGCCTGTATTGATTCAACCTTTGCAGGTTAGTCTAACCTGCTTAGGTTGAACCAGTTTGTAACAGAACAGACATGCAGGCACATGCCTACAGTTGCTCAGGCCAGGATCCGGGGGTGGTAGAGTGTGCCCTTGGCTGCAGGGAGGCTGTGTGTGTGTGTGTGTGGGGGGGGGGCCTGGCCAGTCCAGGCTGAACTGGCCAGGGAGGGGTCTAATTCCCACCTTACTATCTCACCAGCAGGGACCCAAGCCGGGTCTGTTGGGGGCTCCTCCCTCACTGCTTCAGCAGCGGGACACCATGGCCCCTGAGGCAGAGTGGGGAAAAGAGGGGGGTTAGTGTCCCCTCTACCCCCACTGATAGCCAGGTCTGCCCGCTGTTGTCACCCGCAGCAGCTTTCTTCACTCCAGAGCATGCCACCCCCCTTTGCCCCCTTCCTCAGGAAGAGGCTTGCACTCCAGGGAAACTGTGACAGGGGCTCCTGCCCTCATCATGGTTGCTCTCCCCTCACTGCTCCAGCAGCTGGGTGGGGCCACAGCCAGATGGTGCTGGCTGGGCAGATCCAGCCCATTGAGGGGATTTGCCTGGCCCCTGGTGGGTCCCTCGGTCCTGCTGGACCAAGGCACCACTCTCTGGGCATGCAGCTGGGCTGGGATTCTCCACAATGGGACTGCCATTCTAGGCAGCCCGGTCGCAGCAGCTCCTTTGCTGCTGCCGCTGGCCCCAGCCCCACAGTGCAGGTGGGGACTAGCATGTAGCCCTGATCCCACATGCCCTGCCCTGGCTCCAGGCTCACTGGTCTGAGGCTGAATAGCAGTGGCAGGGTTGAAATTGCTGCTCAGTGCAGGGGTGGAAAGTGGCCCCTCCCCCTCCTGCTGCTTGCACTTCCAGATGCAGCCACCCAGAGCCAGCACCTGGCTGTCCTGCATCTCCATTGTGTCACCGCTGTCTCTGGGCTGCCCTGTGAAGCAGCGGTGGCAGCAGAGCAGACACAGGGCAGCCCAGTGTCAGCTCCGGGTGGCTGCACCTATAAGCACCAGCAACACGAGGGAGAGGGGCTGCTTTTGCCCTGCGCACCCCACGCTAGCTTCAGGCTCACATGTCCAGGCTCAGCAGTAGTGACAGGGGAGAAACTGCAGCTCAGCATGGGGAGAAAAGTGGCCCCTCCCTCTCCTGCTACTGGTGATTCCTGCTGCAGCTCCCTGGAGCTGACACTGGGCTGCCCTGTGTCTGTTCTGCTGCCACCGCAGCCCCATGGGGCAGCCCAGAGGTGTCGGTGATGCAGCAGAAACAGAGCAGCCTGGTGTTGGCTCCAGGTGGCTGCAGCAAAAAACAGCAGCAGCGGGACGGGAGGGGGAGAAGCTGCTTTTTTCCCTGCGCTCAGCAGTAGTCTGTCCACCGCTTGGTGGGGGTGAGCCAGGTCATGGGTAGAAGGGCTACCCCTGGCAGGTGCAGCTCAGTGATGGGAACACAAGTGCAGCCAGGCAGCTGTTTTCCATCAGCGAGTGCAGCCTGGTGTGTGTGGCCAGCGGCTGGCTGGGCTGCGCTTACACAGGCCCACTTGGAAGCACCACAGGGGCTCATGAGATCTCAGCGAGGCTGTCTCACAGTACCTCCAAGCGGGCCCACCCAGGTAAGTGCTGCCCAGCAAGCCACTGGCCATGCAGACCAGGCTGCTGTCACTGACAGGGGAAGCATCTGGGGGCTGAGTGAGGCCAGGTCAGGCTGGGCTGTTGGTTCAGGCTGTTGACCACCCCAAGAAGCTGTGGCTCCATTATATCGACTCCCCATGCCCCAACTGGGCTGGGCCAGGGAGCACTGGGGGGTGGGGGGAGGAGGAGGGGAAGAGTTTTTCCCTCCAGTACTAAACAGAGTCCCCCCCCCCCCAGCCCTGTTGGGGGGGAAGTGTACCCCTCTGGAGCTGGGGCAAGCGCCAGAGCCCCAGCTACCCACCCCTCAGTGGTGGGGGTGGGGGCAGGGGTGGGAGAGGAGTAGGAGGGGGAACAGACCCCCCTCCCTGCCCTGCAGGGGGAAGAGCAGGGGGAAGAGGGGAGCGGGACTTCGTGGGAGCAGGGGGAAGAGGGGAGTGGGACTTTGTGCAAGGCTGCCCAGCCCCGCCCCGCCCCAGCCCCGGAGGGGGACTTTCCCTGCTGCTTCTCCTCCCCACTGTAGGATGTGGGGGGGGTGGTCTCTGTGCTTTACTGCCTGGCCAGGGCACAGGGCATGGCTGTAACTGAGCCGCAGCTGCAGGGGTGAAGAGTGGGGGAAAAGTCCCCCTCTAGGGCTGGGCAGCCTTGCATAGAGTTTTTCCCCCCGCCCCCAGCCCTGTCACAGTGGTGGGTGGGAGGAGTGGTCCCCCTCCAGTGCCCCATAGAGCACCCCTTCCCCACCCTGGAGGAAGGAGGAGGAGGGGGAAGAGCCCCCCAGCACAGAACAGAGCCCCCTCCCTGCTCCACAGGACAACTATCCCAGCATGGCTCTGTTAAGGTGAAGGGGGCAGGGAGAAGGGTTAATTCCTCCCTCCATCCCTTCTGGTCTCTTCTTCCCTGCAGCTGGGATCTGTCAGCACCAGGGGGCACTGCCACAGCCTCCTTCCCTCTGCTCCCCAGCTGACAGCCAGACCCCAGCTGCCATGAGGGAAGGAGGGAAGAAGTAACCTTCTCACTTTGTCTTAACAGGGCCATGCTGCTCAGTGTCTCGCCATATCCTGTCCCTGCTCTGATGAGAACAGAGCAGAGCCCTGCCCAGAAAGCATGCCAGGATGCTGGGGGAGTCTGGTTTATCTTAAACCAGCAAAGGACAGTCATTGCATAAACCAGTTTGAAGTCTGGCCAGGAGCTCAAAGCCCCTGCTTTGGAACATACACAGGGGTTAGGGAGTGGGACAGGGTAGGCTGGGCCGGGGAGGGGGATGGCTGCTGTTACTGCAACCAGCTATGGCACAAGGAAGGGAGAAGTGCAAGAGGCACTGAAAGCAAGGGCACCCGCAGCCTGGATACAATTCTCCTTTAGAGGAGCAGCCTCAGGCTGGACAAAATCATTTGGTAGGCCAGATCTGGTCTGCAGGCTGTATTTAGCCCACCCCTGATCTAAGGGCCTGTTTCCACTGCCTCCCTTCTGAGGCCAGGACTGCTATGGCGAATCAAGCCATACCCACACCTGAACCCAGCAATTTGGCAGAATAGATAGCTTACAGGGGCCTGAATGCATGCACTTACACCAAGAAGTTCCAATAACCACACTTTATACACTGAAAAAAATCAAAAGCAATCAACTTTCTCATTGCTACCTTGATTCTAGCACAAAATAGTGCTTCTTTGTTTTGTGCTTTCCCTTTCAGAGGCAATTGTTGTTGAAAGAACTTGAGAAAAAATAAAGCCTTGAAAATGAATTATCTTTGCTGCAGCTTTAATTTTATTTTAATGCAATCCACTTACACCCTATTATTTAGTTGGCTTAAAATGAAAGTATGTCATTACATTTCTTAGAGGTTCACCTGTTACTATAGTGCTTTGAGGTTAATTGACTAATCATTAGCAGCCCATATTGTCTGGTGAAAAGGAATTGAAATTGATTAGAATCTGGACACAGCTCACACACTAATCTTGCAGAGCTAAAGGATGTATTGCTGGGGCATGATCCTTGTAACATAATGTCATCCTTCAAAGGGGTCATCTGCTTACCTGTAAAATGTTTACTGTCTTCTAATATTTATTTGCATTTGAAACTTACACAATACGCATCACACACCTGGCTATCAGCAAGCTCCCAGAGCCCCAGTTTTCTCCACACTGTTCTGCTGCCTGTCTCAAGAGATAGCTTAAGGTTTGCCCCTGGGATGCAAGCCATTTTCTCTGCAAGCCATTCCCATCTCCCTGGAATGTACTTGTTATACTGAAGCTAGTGTTTTTCTTTACAGGTAGGTTATACCCCCACTATTATGGGTGGCCATCCTATGTCAATAGCCCTTTCTGCTGTGTATCTGCAAGGGACAATTGTTCTTGGCCCTGTACAGCAATTGATATCCTGTGATTGATAATTAATTTTGCCTTGTCCCTGTTCATTTCATATGCATGCCATGGTTCTTCTGACATGTAAATAGCTATTGTCCTCTGATACAGTTATAACTTTTGATTAAGCTATGTCCCCAAATGGCAGAGATACAAACAGACAGAATAACACAATCTATACAGTGATAAAATGTATACAAATGAATACAGTTTATCAGCAGCTTTTAAAGAGATCAAATGTGAGGTTAGTTAACTTAAACTTGGAACAAATGTCTCTGCATAAGACACTTTGAACCCACAAATAATTCCTGCTTTTGGGATGGGTTTGTGATAATGTGCCTCAAGCATTTTTTATTTGTGTAAACCTATGGTACATAGACATAACATTAGCTACTTCATAGTTTGATTTAGTCTTACACATATATAGAGCTTGTCTCCCTAGGAAAATTATCACAAGTAAGGTAGGATATGAATTTTCAGCAAAATGGCTACTCTGCTTCACTTTGAAATACTCTTTGAAAATGGTGTAGCTGCATAGCTAACTTGCACTTACTGGGTATTTCCACACATGTAGTTAGTGTTCCTGAAAGTTACTACACAGTAAATTCAGTTGCATTAAACTTGGGCTGGGAATGCATCCACATATGAACCCTGTTGGGTGCAGATTTGCTCCCGATGGGAACAGTCAGGTCCAGAGCCGCTCCTGACATACTCTGCCGTCCTGCAGAAGCCAGAGGGAGTTCCAGGCTCTGGATATAGCTGCCTGGGTGCCACCCCTGGGCTGGCAGCTGCATCTGGGGGCAGTCTCAGGCTGGCAGGGGGCATGGAAGTGGCCTCAGGTTAGCAGAGGATATCCTCCTGAGAGCGGGTGGCCAACACACCATGGATGGTCCTTGCCCTCCCCCTGGCAGTAGTAGCCAAGGCATCATGTCCATGAGGTGCTCGCTGACCATCTCCTCCTCCATCCCCTACAGTAGGGCACCTGGGCAACCACCTATGGACTGCAGACCCACAATGCTACCCCAACAACATGCACACTATGGACAACTTGCAAGAAACACCAAACTTTATTTTCTTCCACCACAAAAACCCACCCCTCCTCCATCACAGCAACAGATTCCCTCCTGCCCTCCCCAGTGACAGACTCCATCCTTCCCTCTCTCCCTAAAAGCACACTCCCTCCCTCTTTCCCTCCTCCTAACAATGCACCTCTCCCTAAATCTAGAACCCACCACCAGTAAGATACCCTATTCCCTGGGAAACTGTTTACAAGTGGTGCATTGCCAACTCAGGAGGAAGGGGCATGGGGTAGAGGCACCTATGGCATGGATCCCAGGAGAGGTGCCCAGAACCCCAGTCTCTGCTAACACCACCATGGATGTGGATGCCCTGGTGAGCCCAGTGAGCTGGGAGCTGGCTGGGGGCAAGGGTGGGTGATGTCCAGCCCACTCCCTCTCCTCCTCTATGGGGCCAGGGCCAGCAGGGCCCATGTGCAGAACTGGCCTAGTAGTAGCCAGCTCCCACTCAGAGGCCACATGGCAATGGGGCAAGTGGCAGGTGAAAGTCCAAGCAGGGGGCCAGGCCACTGGGGGATCAGACTCAGGAGCAGGGGCAGGGGGCCCTGGACAGCACAGGCAGCACTGGACCTCCTCCCAAGCCCAGTGGGGGGGCCCTGGTGATGGACCATGGGTGGCTTCCAGAGGCCAGGCAGGGCTGGAATAGGTGGCTTGGTGGTGGGCAGTGGTCCTCTTACATCACCTCCACTACCTGGGTCACCATGGTGCCCTGCCAGTCCTGGGCCTCTGTCAGCCTCTCCAGGAGGGTAGTGGGCCTCTCCTCAAGGGCAAGGTATGCCCTGTCCATCTCCTTCTCCCTAGCTAGGTCCTGGGCTCACCAGGCCTGAAAGTCCACCAGCCACTCCTCCACCACTGTGACCAGCTGGTCCAGCAGCAGGGTCTGATCCTGGGTCTAGCACTGGCAGAGGCAGTGCATGTAGAGGGTGCTGGCTGATGGTGGTGGTGAACTTGTGGCCCTATCTCTGTCAGTGGCTGGTGGGTCTCCCCTGCGTGCAGCTGCTGGACCAGCAGAGCAAGGACAGAGAGTCTCTTTGTGAGAGTTTGTAACATTTCAGAGAGAACTTACACTGTACTAAGGGGCTGTTTAGGGATTATGTTTACACAGGTTCCCAGAAGCCTTTAGTAAGTTGACTCCTGCCTGGTTGGGATGAAGAATGGTGACACTCTCCCCTCCCTTTGGTGGCCCTCTGTGGAGAGTCACCCCAGGCCAGGGCCCCTACCATGTGTGGCTTGCACCACAAGCATGTCCCTGTTCAGAGTCCCCTAGGCATGCCACAATGAGCTTCTTGAATGCTCTGAGTGGTGCCCAACCTGCTATGCCCTGCTGCTGATTACCATGGTGCCCTGGGTGTGGCTGAGAACCTGACATGGGGTCAAGCTTCAACGGCACCCCAGGCAAGTCTATGTTTCCTCACAACTTGTGCTGCTGCTTGGAGAAGCATCTCTGTCTACACTATGAGTGCCTAATCCATGCAGATGAGGAGATCACCACTGCCATCAGTCAGTTTGTATGGATATGACAGGCCCTGGCTGCCTGGCTGGGAGACCACTGGCCACTCAAAGTCCTGAGCTGCCTCCCACTTCCCTGCTTGTTGGGGGAGGAAAACTCCAGTGGGTGGGGGAGGGGAAGGGAGGGGCCTATGGCTCCAGGTATGCAGCCTGGGGGTAGATGAGTGGGCTGGTATAGGCACGGGTAGCCACAGAGCCCAATTCCCTCTGTGGTCCTCCTCCCTATGCAGGGCTTACTGGATGGGCATGGCAGATGCTCCCTTAGTTGAACTCAGTTCCTGGCTGTTGTGGTGTGGTCTGGCTGCCTATGGCATCCTCAGGCATGGAGGCATGGCACCTGGACACTCAGGCAGTAACCTCCTTTGTGGAGATGCTCGCTGCTGGTGCCATCCCTCAAAATGTTATACCCAAAGCACTTCAGGAATTTGCTGGAATGCTTGTGAACTATTGTTTCCCTCCCAGCAGATATCCCATAACAGAAGTCCTGTGTGAGAACCAAGCCCCATAAGCAATACGTAGGGTGGGCACAGGGGAGGGGGAAGCATGTGCCCTCCCTGAAATTGGGCCTTGCTGGCTGGGTAGTAGGGAGCACTGGCTGGTGCCCCCTCCCCCCACCCCCCCGAGAAGCACCAGCAGCACTTCTGATTTGCCAGTGGCACTTCTGGTTTGCTGCCAGCACTTCTGGGGGCAGCAATCAGCCACTGGGGAGCCTCCCCACTTATTGGCAATCGGCTGCTGGTGCCCTCCCAGAGCCCGGAGGCACCAGTCACCCATGCCAAGTTCTTTATATATAGGAAACACCTCATCTTTTGTTTTCTTGCCTATACTTCCTGGACAACCTATACTGGAGTCAAGGCAGTACTCCAGTATTGTGAACTCTCCCACCATATCTCCATTCCTATTACATCATAATTTTTTGTGGGACAGACTCATGCCCAATGCAGTTACTGATAGGCCATGGACATATCTGACCCCTTTGGGCCATGTCACACCTGGACCCATTTGCCCGCTATGACTTGTTGTTCATGCAGGGTGTACCTTCACTTGCCTGAAGGTGATGATCAGGGGTCCCTGAGGATCCAGGTGCAACTTCATTGGCATGTCTTCTATGGGGCTCCTCCTTCCGTACACCCCACCACTTTCCACTTGGATGTCACGATCAGCTCTGGAGGCATCTTGACATGATAATGGAGCCTTTCCTTCTTCACTGGGTATCTCGTGAGAATGGAGACTGCAAGGTTCCTGCTGTTGGTTTCTATTTCCCCCTAATCACAACTAAACCAGTAATCTAACTTAAACAGCTTGACAGGGTGGCCAGGTAGGACAACAATTCCTCTATGCTGAATGATCCCCTTCTTGATCCCCATGTATTGATTCAGCCTCCTGTTGGTGTGCCCCAAGTCCATGTGTGTACCAGTTGGGCATGTGGCATTAGTGGGCCTCTAAGCTGGAGTTCCTCCCTGGTTTGTCCCCCACAGACCCCACTGGACAGCTCTCTCCCAGCCCCCACATGGCCATTGTGCTCCTGCCTGGCCCTCTGTGCACATGGTGAGATTCCATTGTGCCTGGGCTAAGCTGCTCACTGGCCACATTGGGAGAGCTAGCATCTGACTGGGTGCCTGGTGCTCTGGTGGTAAATGAAGTGTCCGGTGTTTTTCTGGGGGTTTCAGCCCCAGGGAAAGCAATCAGTCTTCATTTGGCAGTGAGATGAACACCCAGGTTTTCCCTGGATGTCTTGGCAGTGGGTCAGGCATGCATCACCTTTCCAGGGTTGCTGGCCTTGGGAGAAGGCACTGAGTCTCTTCTGGAAGTGTGGAGAGCATCCAGGTCTGATTCTGGTACTGTATTGTGCTCTCCCCCCCATCTCTTTTAGATCATTGTCTCCAGGCCCTGGGCCAGTCAGTGGTGCTCCCTCAGTTGATGTGGCACCAGCTGGCTTGACTGTGGCCCGGCCACCTGGGCTGCAATGCTGAGGTGATTTGGGTGGGGGCCTGTCACACTTTGCTTCTACTAGGAAATACAGTTCTTCTTGTTTTCCCCCATACTTCTTGCATTACTGCAAATTGCAACTGTAACCCTCATTGGTACACTAGGTTGGGCGATATGCTGGATTCTGGATCCCAGTAGTCCTGGGAACCCCCTCACACAGGTCTGCTGACTGAGGTGTCCCTTGGAGAGGTGTGTCCCTGAACCTCACTGCCCAAGAATTGACTTTAAGCCCAATAAACAAATGGGTTTCTTTATTATACACAACTATATACAAAAAAGAAATGATTAACCAAGAGAAGATATATATTGGGGTTGTGTGAAGCTTCGGTCACTGATTCGACTCAGCAGAGATTCAGCCCAATTCAGTGGCCAAATCTCCAAATCTGAATCAAGTCAGGAGACCCTTTAATCTCTCTGAATCAAATCAGAACTCTCTGAATCGAATCCGAATTGATTCAGAGAGATTCAACAATTTGGACATAGACACATCTTTCAATGTTTTTTCTACATGCGTCAAGGTACCAGGCAGCTCATGAATGCTGAGATGCTGGGGTGGATGGAGCATCCCACAGTAGCCACGGGGATGGTGGTCCCCAGCACACCCAGCAGCAGACCCAGTAGACCAGAAGCACTTTTGGTCCACTTCCAGTTCCTCCGGGGAGCGTGCTGGGCTCCCCTGGCTCTGCAACTGGTGCCTCCTGGGTCTGGGGGCGCACCTGGGGTATCCCCATGGCTGATTGCTGAGCTGGAGAGGTGTGGCAGGGCCCCCCAGTGCACTCAGTGGCAGACCCAGAAGTGGAGCAGAAGTACTTCTGGTCTACTTCCCAGTTCACTGCCAAGCATGCAGGGCCTTCCACTCTTCTGTGGGATGCACCATCCACCCAACCATCGCAGCGTTCCATGAGCCACTCCTGGTACCTTGAGGTATATAGAAAAAAAAAATTTAAAGCTGTGTCTATGGCCGAATTGCTGATTCTCTGAAATCAGTATCAAATCTTCAGATTCAGAATCAGCCAAATTGAATTGGGAGAGTGATCTGAATCAACTAATCAAGTCACTGCCCCCGATTTGGGCCAAATATGAATCTGAACAGAATGCAGCCTGCTTTGCACACCTCTAATATAAATAAATAAAAATAATATCAATAGTTAATAATAAAACCAATTCTATTTGAATATTCAATTCTATTTGAATAGAATTTATAATTGCCTCTAATAGTTGAATAATTCCACCACACTGGGTGGTCCCACTTGCATCCAACAACCTCAACGATCACATTTATCTTGTTATAACACTTTAAAACAATTTCCCCCCTATAACCCAGATTGATTTTCCCTCTGGCCACACTCCCTTTCCCATAACAATAAATGGCAATACAGCTTTAACCATGATCCACCAGTAGGTGGCAGAGGTGAGACTGCTGCTCTAGGGAATGTGGACCCTTGGCTCTTTCTTGGTAACCCAGCAAAAAAAATCAAGTCTCCGATGAACTACTGCAGGTAATAGGCTTTATTTCTTTAGTTTCCTTCTGAAAAATACACCTCCTGCAACACTAGGGGTTAAGTGCCCCCTAACACACCCATGTAGATTTGGGATTCTCACAGCCTGCTCCCTCTCTGAGCTGTCTCTCTCCCCCAGCACCTCCACATGCAGACAGGGGATTTCCTCTTCAGGCCTCTGTCCCAGCTGTACAAGCCTTTCCAGCCCAAATAGAGGACTTCCCTCTGCAGGCCTCTGACTAGGCAGCTTCTCCCATTTTCCAGCTAGCTTACCAACCCCTCCTCACTCTTTCCCTGGTTACCCGTGTCTCTGATTGCACAGCTCTGACCCGGGTGAGGAATCAGCTTCTCCTGGGATGACTCAGGCTCTCCTCTGTCCTGAAGTCTGCTCTCCAACAAACCTCGGCTCCCTTCCCTCTGCCTGTGGGGAAGGAGGGGCTGGGTTTCTGCACCTCTCTCCAGGCTGGTGTAACTCTCCTGCAGCTTCTGTCTTTGCTTTTCCCTCCCTCAGCTTTTATGGCTCCATAGTACCCAATCAGAGCCTGCGGTTTGCAATGGGGGCTCTGGTTACAGTTTAAATCCTCCAGTAAAAAACATTCATTGTGCACAGCATAACCTCTGTTTGGAAAAGCTATTGCACCTTCTGCAAACTTTTTGCCACCTTTCTTGCGAAGTTCTTAGGCAGAGCTCACCCACTCAGCTTGCAGCCAAGCAAGCCCTTGCAGCTATTACACAAGTAAGAAATATCGTTCCCCCCCATTTCCTCCTCTGCCTTGGTTGAAGAAGTGAAAGCCCCACTAGTGATACCGTGTAGGCATCCACATATTGATCTCATGCACCTGCTCCTAGCTGGGCCTTTCCCCTTGACTGGAAGAATCAATGAGAATATCACTTGGGGTCATGCCCTTTTTCCTTGCACCCAGAGCCATGTAGTCACTTTTGATCTGCTCAGAGTTGCCCCTGGCAGTATCATTAGTGCCCACATAGATAATCAGTATAATACTAATCAGATATGCATAGGTAAAGGAATAATATTTAGTCATAAATCCTAACAAATAGTAATGTTTTGATTTTAATTCATTGCATGTGATATTGCCTTGAAAATTTAATAAGGTCAGAGTTCTTTCTGTTATGGATGTACTATTTTTTTCTCTGTGACAATTGCACTGATGACCATAATAAATATAATGTTTAAAAAATGCTAGGAAAATGGTAACATTCCAAAAGGAGAAAACATTTACATAGTGTGATTTTCATAGTGGCATTCCCTCAACATATTATTATTCAAGTCTGTGAAATAGAGGAGGTCTGGACCTCTCCCCTTAATTTATGTTTAATGACATGGTGTAAAAAAGCCTGCAACTTTATGAAGAGGCTTGACTACAACTAGACCTGATCAGATAACCTGGTTTGTGAAAGCTGGATCTGAGCTAGATTGTTAAACTTCTGAAAGGTGGCTATTAATCATCATTAAGGAGTCACCCTCTTTTCTATGGGCTGTCTCCTGCAAGGCTGAGGGATTGTGTATGTATAGAGCTAGAGAAAACTGGTTTGGAAAGGGTAGGTGCTTTGGATCAAGGAAGAGTATATGAGGACAGCATCAGTTCTCTCTAAGACAATGGCAAGCAATACTGACTTTCAACCAGGAGAGTAAGGAAGGAGATTTCTTTTAGGACAGTAAACATTCCTTTTTCCCCACTTTAAACTAAGCTGAAAATGCCTTGTCTAGTTTAACATATGAGAAATGTAAATTTAGATATGTAAGGCAAACCATTTGTTTTCTTTTAATTCCATTCCTTCTGTTTTTATTCAGATAGTCTTAGGATGACTATTATGAGTAATTTGGGTCAGGTACCTCCAAATTAAAGAGAACATCATAACCTTTAGTCAAGAAGTGCAGAAGGAAGTGAAATTCTACTCTCCATCTCAGTGAAGGGACATGCAAAGAGGGGCCATATAACAGTCTCATCCTTACGCTGCAGCTTGTGTACAAAAAGTAAGAAGTCCAAAAACGAAAATAGAGATGAAAGTTGGCCATTGTCTGAGTCCTGGATTCACCAAAACTTTACATTATTTTTTTTGGCACATAATTGGAAAAAGGGGAGCAAATGTGAGGGTTTTTTTTCATCACTCTCTGAAACTTCCTTTTACTCTCAGTGAACATATGGCTGAAGCACACAACATGCAGTGAAATCAGTAACAAGGACTAGAATTATGTGAAATCTGCTGGCCTTGACTTGACTGAATTTCATCATACCTGAGCAAATCATCATATATATAGCATATTCTTGTTCAAATCATGGAGATTTGTTAGCCTCTAGTTCACTCTGAGTTTGGAGTTTATATACATTTGAATTAAACTAATCTGTTTTATACATATTAAATTATACCTAAATTTGTTTAGTATTAGAATTGAACTGTAGAGAACAGCAGTGAAACTGACTAGCAATGTCTTTGGTCCAGTCTCCTCTGTTTTGCTGAAATCTGCAGGCATAAAAAGAGAATGAATGAAAGACGACCCTTATTTGCTTTGCAGATTTATTAGAGACTAGATCCAACTTTTGGTATGGTTGATAATTTTTCAGATAGCCATGTTCAGAGGGAAGACTGGCAATTTCTTCATAGTGTGGAAACTGAGTAGACTGAGCCACATTGGCCTGAAATAGCCGACCTTTACTCATCTGATTGTCATTGATTTGTTCATAAATCTGGGGCTGGTGGCAGGAAGGTGAATTTTCTCTTTTGTCCAAGTCATTCTTTCTCCATCCCTGAGAAAGCTGTGCTATCTTATAGCTCAGGAAAAGGCGCAGGGAGACTTCTTGCTCTCAAAAGGTTTTATTGCAACTGCTTACACACACACACACAAATAGATGACAACTTCCTGTTGATATAATCATGTCAACCCACAGGAAGGGAGTTAACCCTTACTACTGCAAAAGCAAATATTAATTCCTAGGGAACACAAGAATTGCAGCTGTGACCAGCTGCAGTGCAAGGTGTGGAAGGGGAAAAAGACTATTGCTGCCTGACCAATTCTTGTGTACTGTGCATTAGTCTCCCAGAGTCTGACTCATTAAAGTTATTTTGAGATTAAATGATTATGTGCTATAAACCACAGAAGCCTGTTCCATCTGAAGTGGAGAAGATGTGTTCTTAAGCTAAGGTGAAGTTACATGGTACACTTAAACCATACTAAATCTGTGGAATGTTAAGCAGAGTTAGACTATATTGTGAGCAGTTGCACAATAAGGCTAGGGACAGAAGTTACATAAAAAGCAGTTTAAATGATCAGAAATTGGTTTAAACTTGTAACAGAACAGAAGCTCAGTGCACACAAACCAGTTTCAAAATGGCTGAAATTGGTTTAACATAAACCTGGTTGAATGTGGTATTAGACTTAACTGATTTGGGTCAACCTGGTTTATGAAACTTCTGTCCCAGACCTCTTCCTGGTTCAAGTTAAATCACAGTCCCCTGGAATCTCAGCATGCTTTGCAGCCCTGGGCTGTGCTGTGCTTTCTGTTCCAGGGGCCAGGGCTGGCCCTGCCCCTCTGCTCCCTAGGGGTTTGACAAGCAGGGGGGTGGGGGTGGAAGCCTGGCTAGGAATGCACCCCAATCTCCAGCGGTGGGTTGTGGGGGGGGATGGGGTCTGCTGCCCCCATGCAAACCCCAGCTGGGGTCTGGGGCCAGCGAGGGGGTTAAACATCCCTTCTCCTGTTCAAACTCAGTGCTGGCTGTGATTTTTAACTACAAATCACAGAGGCACTTAGAAGCAGGAAGAAGAAGTGATGAGCAACTCTGCAGAGTCCTGCTGCTGTAATTTTGGACTGCAAATTCCAGAGACCGTGGGGGCAGCAGGAAGAGGAAATGAACACACAGACCATACTGGCTAAGTGCCAAAGAGCTGTGCTCTTGCACCCTCTGGTTTCTTGCCTGAGCCACTGCAGGCATGTGACTGCATTCCCTGAAATAAAGGTAAGTGTCTGTTCACTTCTGTTTCAGTTTAATCTCTGCAGTTTAGACTAATCAGAAAAACTGAATCAATTCTACCTTGGATTTTTTGACTGTCTGTACTTAGCCTAAGGGTTAATACCATTTCCTGCCTGCACTTCCCTGGCTTGACACTAGCAGGCTAGTGAAAAGGGACATGACTAGGAGCTAGGACACCTGGGCTCTATCCCTGCTCTGGGTGGTAGGGAGGGTGGGGACTGGAATTGGGGGCTCAGGCATGGATAGAGGAAGTGACCTATCCAAAGTGACACAGGAAAGCAGCATCTGGGATTTAATTTAGACCTTATGGCTTCTTGCAGACATTAAAAAATGGTGCTTTACTTTAAACTCGGTGTGTTCGTGCACCAAGCTCCATGCATGCCTGGAAGAGGCATCTATCTTCTTATCCATCTGATTTTTTTTTCTGCAGGCCAGAGGTAGGCAGATTCCTGACTAGCATAAACATCCAGGTCAATCTAAATCCAGGGATGTACCACTAACTAAATAATCTGGTTTTAAACCAATAACCTTTATGAAATTTCTAGTTTAGAAACTACTTTGGATTAATCAGGTATGACTGCATTAGAAATCACAAAAGGGCACAGGCTGGCTGTATTAACCTGGAAGGATGGAAATGACGCAAATAATGTTACACTGTATGAGTCAGTGATTTAAAGCTAGAAGACAGCTTGATTTACTTTTCCCTGTGGGCTCAGAAGAGCAGCAAGCTTATTTTGACTAGTAAATGAAACAAGAATGACATAAAAGTCACACAGTAAAACATTTTGCATGTATCTGGTAGAACTTGTCTTGTTGTATAACTTTGGAAGTTGTTTTTTTATTTAATATGTATTTCTATGCATCCACCCTCTCTGTCTTAGGCAGCCTGAGTTGTACTGTGTCATTACATTTAATCTGTGAAGCTCTCTCAGAGCTTTTTCTTTTGCTTTATTTTATGCATGTGTTTATGACCTAGACTAGTTTGTCGCAACTCCTTCCGAGACAGGTGGAGGCTTCTTTTTTGCTTCAACAGCTAGACCTTCTGTCTGTGCTTTGATTTATTTGTAGTGGGAAAGTCAAAGTAGTACTCCTTATAAACTACAATGTCTATTTCCTTGCTTTAAATACAGGCAACCCTGGCTTAACGTGATTTTGCTTACTGCGGTTTTGCTATAGCGCTCATTTAATATACATAGTTGGTTTCACTTAGCACTCAGAGTGTTTTGTTATAATGCTCAGCATGGGGCTGGGGAGAAGCAGCAGTGGCAGTAGCACTGAGTGAAGAGGTGAGTGACAGCCAGTGGGGGCCCAGGGCGGGGCAGCAGGAGAGCGAGATTTGCTCTTGCATGTGGTGATGGAGCTGGTGAGGAGGAGTGGTGCCAATCAGAAAGTGGGGGTGGGGGCAGGTGGCATGACCATAGAGCCTGAGGTGGTGCCCAGGGCCAGGGCTGGCAGGGTGCAGGGTGGGGTGGCAAGAGTGTGGCAGGAGCCTGCAGCTGGCAGGCAGGTGGGGAGGAGTGGCGGTGGCAGCAAAAAGGGGCAGGTGGGCAGGGGCCATGAGCGTGGGGTGTGGGCTGGCAGGGAGGTGGGAGTGTGGGGCCCGGGGGAGCAGGACACATGCACATTGTCTCCCACTCTAGGCTGCAGTGGGGCTGAGCCTGCAGAGTGCCCCTCTTGCCCCCAGGCTGTAGCCCATGCCCTGTTTTGATCACAAACTCACCAGCAGGGCATGGACACTTTCTTGAGCCTGCAGCAATCCAGTAGTGGCAGATAGTTCCAGTGTTGGATGCCCTGGAAGGTGCCCCAGCTGGAAGGAGCAGGGCACGAGTGCTGGCAGGTGGGTGGCCCCACTGCTTCCCCCATGCCAGTAGAGCCCTGTTGCTAAAGGTCTGGGCTGGCAAGTTGTGTGGGACCAATTATATTTATTTACATTAAATCCTGTGGGGAAATGGGTTTCACTTAATGCTGTTTTGCTTAGGGCTCAGTTTTTCCAGAACCAATCAAGAGCGCTAAGTGGGGTTGCCTGTACTAGGGAATGTGTTTTCCCATTCTCCAAATATTTGATGAATATAACCTGGTTTGCAGTTTACCTCAGTCTGAAGCTCTTTTGGTATTGCTTATTACTATTCATTGGTATTATAAATACAGTGTACTCTTCTGTGCTTTCCCCAACTTTCTCCCTCCTGCATTTTGTCCTATTTTGTTCTAGGCTGGAACACTGATCTTTGTAAAGCCATGACCAGTGGGGTTTCATTAGACTCTGCTAAAAACTTAACAGAGACTACTAAGTGAGCAATGATGATGATCACATTGTGCGTAATCCTTTTATTTTTAATCCTTACCCTGCTGAAAGCCAGCAAAAGGGCTGCTGCGCAGTAATGTCTGAGATGAAAAGTATTGCACTGCAGTTTTCCAAAAAAAAAAAAAAAAAAATCTTTGGACTGAGATCAAGAACAAAAAGATACAATCCCAAAAGAGGTTTTTCAGACAGTAATCCATGTATGTAAACAGTAGGTTATATTGAAAGCCTTTACTACTGTACAAGGGTGAATGTGCTACTAGCTAACTACTATAGATTGTTTAATCCATAAAGGTCAAAGCACTGCTGAATGGAGCAGGGGAAACTGGTGTATTTTGGGTGCCTCAGTTTTAGAAACCTTGGTTTTCAGAGTTGCTGAGCATCTGCAGCTCTCATTGACTTCATTTCGAATAGAGGCTCCATCTCTGAAAATAAGGATTTTGGTGTTATTGTGAGAGTCAAGATCCAATTTATAATAGATGGACTTCAAACCTGGAAATCACTTTGTAATCTTAGACTTGCACTACTTATGTGTATGAGTCTATGAAAAAGTTAGCTCTAAAAGAGAACTTTGCTTTTGCAAGAGGATGATCTGTATACTGTTCTGTTCCGTATGTCTGAAATATAGTCCATTAGCCTGATATCCATCTATAAGCAGACACCAATTTATTACATTTGAACCAAAAATATAGTGAAAGGAGCTGCTAGTATGATGAGATTTAAATCCTTCATTTTTCAATTTCATCAAGAACTGGGTAGCAAAGAGGTGTTGAGATTTTTCTAGAGTCTTCAGTATGAAAACACTTTGTGTGGATATACTGATGTTATTGTACTCCTAAAGGTTAAATGTATTTTAAAGACATGCTTGAATTAATGATGCATTCAAGAGCAGAGTCTCTTAATTAATTACATTCCTTCCCCCCTCCCACAAGATTTTTTTATAAGAGCCTGTGTGTGACTAATAGCAGAATTCATGTTATTTTATTCTTATTATTTGATGTTGATATAATGGGCATTCAAATGTTAATTGTGAACTGGATAGCAATTTAATGTCATATTCCAGTTGTAACGGGGTAGTTTATGTTTTGTATTTACTTCCAAATGGAAGTTAGGATTGTGGCTATTAGATGGCCATGCAGGGAGTGCCTGGGAACCCTGCCTAGGTCAAGGACCTAAAGGGATGAGGCAACAGAGAAAGAGAGGCAGCAGCCAAGCCAAGGCCAGGGACCCTATGGGCTGGGTGTACACTGAGTTCTGGATGAACTCAGAGGGCTCTGCAGGTCAGGGGCTCAGGATAACTAGGGGGAGACTTGCCAGGGCCTGGGGCTAGGTAAACCAAGCAAGGTAACAGATGGACCATAGGGTTGTGTGAAGCTGTGGTTGCTGATTCAATTCAGAGGAGATTTGGCCGGATTTGGCGGCTGAATCTCTGAATCTGAATTGAATCAGGGGACCAATTAAAAGGTCTGAATCAATTCGAAGCTCTCTGAATCAATTCAGAAAAGCTTCAGAGATTTGGGCAGTCCCCACTTGCTGCCACCGGAAGCTGGACCCAGACTCCATGCTGGTAAGTAAGAGGTGGGGCAGGGGTGGCTAAAGAAGTGGGGAGGGGAACATGGGGGACCCCTTCCAGGCCCCATCCCCTGCCTGCTCCCCCAGCCCCTCGGAGCATCCCCCGACCCCTGCCCATTCTCCCAGCCTCCCCCTCCCCATGACTGCCCACCTGGACCCAGCTTCCGGCTTTTTTAAAAAAAAAAAAGGAAAAAAGGCCTGAACTCACCAGTTGCTGTGTAGCACCTATTGGAGCTTCTGAGGGCTCCTGGCAGAACCCTTCCATGCAACACAGAGCATCAGGGATCACCCTCCCACCTGTCAGGAGCTGGTGAGTGCAGGGCTTTTTTTTTAAGAGCCAGGAGCTGGGGCTGAGTGGGGCAGCCATGGGAGGTGGGGCTGAGAGAGTGGGTGGTGGTCAGGGGGCTCACGGCAGAGCCCCTCATGCAGCAGGGGGAGCGAGGATTGCCCCCGACACCTGGCAGCAGCTGGTATGAGGGCTTTTTTTTTTTTTTTTTTTTTAAAGAGCTGGGAGCTGGGGCTGGGAGAGCTGGCAGGGGATGGAGGTTCATGGCAGAACCTGCCATGCAGCATGGGGTAGTGGGGGGGAGCAGGGATTCTTCCTCTCCCCCCCCCTCGCACCTGACAGCAGTTGGTGAGTGCTGGGCTTTTTTTTTTTAAGAGCCAGGAGCTGGGGCTGGGTGGTACAGCCATTGACGGGGCTGAGAGAGCGAAAAGGGGATGGGGCTGATTTGGCAGAAGCCAAATCTCTGAATCAGATTCAGTTGAATCAATTTGGGACTGTGATTTGAATCACTGGCCCCCGAATTGACCAAATATGAATTTGAAGTGAGTACTAGCCGCTTCGCACAGGTCTAGTGGGTTCAGTGAGTGAACTGAGTAAAACCTGCAAGGCAGATTAGGACCAAGATTCCGATTGGTATTGATAAGGTAAAGAAGCCCTGAGCCCTGGGTTAAAGGAGGGACATCGTTAGAGAAGTATAGAGTGACAATGCTAGGGAGAAGCCCTGACGACTGAGCTTGTGGGCAGAGAAGCCCTGAGAACTAGGCTGAGAGGGAGCATACCAAAGGAGCTGCTACAACCTCTATAGGTAGCTTCTCAGGGTAATCTTATTACATCAAGGCATGGCAGATGAGAGCGTGGAGGTAACAGAGGCAGGAGAGTGCAGCAGGTGAGTTTGAATTACCACCAAAAGGAGTCAGATGCTGGGATCAGACCCTGAAGCCTGATACAAGGTTGAACTTTAACATATGGTTAAATTATTTACTGAATATTGACCATAGGTAGCTGTGATATCACAATCATGTTATCTCATAACAGCTTGTCCACTCTGTCTAGACTTACTTTCAGTAATAAATAAGGACAGCAAAAAAGAGGTAATAATCAGCATGGATACACAATGATGAGTCAGCTTCTCCGTTATGTGATGTTAATTTCCCTGTTGCTAGACCAAATAAGATGCATGTAAAAATAGCATATCTGAAGATGCTGGTCAGACCAAAAATATTGCTTTATGCTCATGATCTAGATCAACCCACGGGCTGGATGAATGGGGTGAAGCTGGTCTGTGGGCTGGATCAGGACCATGGGCTCCTTCTCCTTCCCCCAGCACACCTGTAGCAGAACCCCCAGTTTTTTCTTTTTTTTTTTGTATTTATTTTAAAATGCATTCCCTCCCCTTCCCCAACCATTTCTGACTTTTTCTCTCCCTCTCTGTTTCCTATAGATAAGTATAAGTGAGCTCAAACTTAGGATAAGCTTTAAACATTTTTATTTTGGTAGCAAGTTTTTGGTTTTGGATATCCACTGTTGTATATTGTATTATTATTAGGTTTGTATTGATTTTTACTGTTGTAAATTGTATTATTATCATTTTCATATTGATTTTTATTGTTTCATATGGATATTGTATGGTTTAGGCCTGTGTTTGTAAGTGAACCAAAGTCATGTCAAGTTTCCTTTTTTTTTTTATGTCAAGCCTACATCTTGTGTCCTCTGCCTGGGCATCCCATGTTGCAACTGTATGAGTCATGTACCCCTCCCATGTAAATTGGTTCCCCGATGAATGAGTGGGATTGGAAATGATTGAAATACAATGGTAGCAGGCCTCTACTGAATGGCCTGTAACGACTGGGCCATCACCTTGCATTGATTCACCCAGGAACTACGGACCTCACCCAGGAACAGAGACAAGACTAGCATTTGAAAGACAAAAGACCCTGCAAAACCAGCAACTCTCACCATTACAGACACCTGAAACTGCACTTCCCTGCATGGAACACACATACTCAGTACACCAGGGGCTGACCCTTGCCTGGGCATGCCTCCTGTCACTAGGGTCACACAAGGTCTGCCCCTATAAAAAGGGGCAGTGAAGACAGACCCAGTGGGAATCCCATTTCCATGGGAACCAGACTAGCTTCACGTCACCTTTCTACCCCAGAGGCCCTGCCAGCGACTCCCCTCTGGACAACACCTAGTGGACAAGGACCCCTGCCAGCCTGGATAGGCAGCTATTACCTGCACACCTCCTCCTATAATTTGGACTCTCTCTCTCTGTCTTGCTGTCTCCTCTTGGAATTCAGTGGACTTCAGCCCCTGCACCAAGCCTCTTTAACCCCTGCTGCCATTGTGTGTGTGTGAGTGTGTGTGTATGGGTGCAAGGGAACCAATTTGGCATTGTGTCACCATCTCCCCTGTTCAATAAAACCACTGTCATTTGCAACCCCGAATTGGGTCATGTTTTACTGAATCCCAGTCCCTTCCCTATCTTAAATTCCAGCCTCATTCTCTCTCTCTCTCTCAGCTCCGGTTCCCATCCTCTCTGCTAGTTTTCTGATCTCCTCCCAATTCCATCTCCCCTTTTCTGCCACCTCTCAACCTCCCCTTGCTTTCCTGCTGTCCTTGCTGCCTGCTGCTTTTCTTGTGATTTTCTACTGTCCGTCTCTCTGTTTTTAGGCTTCCCCCACACCTTCTGTATTCTCCCCCCGCCTGCAGCTTCCCAGCTCCTATTAGCTGTCCTGCAGTTTTTTCCAGCTTCCAGCACCTACTGCTGCTCCCTGCAACATCTCTAGCTGCCCTGGAGCCATCCTCTGGCTCCCTACACCCAGAGCCATTCTTTGACATCCACACTTTCCCTTAGTCCCATTTTTCCTGTCCCCATCTACCTTTTCAGCTCCCCTGTAGCTCTGGCTTCAGTCCCAAACTCTGTACCAGCATGCTTCCCTTTTCTACAGGCTTTGGACATTGTCTTTTAATCAATTAAGATAATTTAACCTAAAGCTACCCCCGAGCCTCAGTTCTTCAGCCCAGGCCCCTGTAGTCTACTGGTTCTAATCCCAGTCCTGGTAACTTTAGCTGCTTACACTTCTACTTTCTTACCTTAACCTTTCCCCAGGTATCCCAAGTATACCAAGCATATACATACATACACATCACAACACCCAACTTAGGAACTCACCTGTGTGTATGTGTAGGTGGGTTGTATATGTGTAAACTAGTGAATACACACACACCTATATACATATATAGATATCATTGTGTGTGTGTGGTATATGAATTAGTAATCCACGTATGTGTATTGAATGTGCAGGTGTTGGTACCTGGTAACTGATTCTGTCTAAATTTGGTGTGTGTAGCATGTATGGGCTTAAACTGGTGATAGGTGTGCATAAACCTAAACTAGTTATTTGAAACGTGTGTGTATCTGAGCTGCTAGTGTGAGGGTGTGTGTGTGTGTGTATAAATGGCATTGTGTGCATGATATAAGAATTAGTGATCTGTGTCTAACTTTTGGGGTGTATAGTGTATGTGCTTGAATTGGTAATAGGTATGCATGTGCCTAGACTGGTTTGAATGTCTATGTGCCTGAGCTTGTAGTGTGCGTGTGTATGCACCTAATTGATTTGTGTGTTTGTATATGTGCAATTGTGTTACACCCTCCTGTCTAATAGTGCAATATTGAGATCCTGAGAGTTGGCCTGACCCCACAGAGCAACACACCTGATCTGGTGGCTGCTCCAATTGGCCTGGGGATCTGCGCTGCATGCAGTGCAAATCTCGGAGAAGCTGGAACAGGTGCTACATGCAGCATAGTCCAGCTGAAGTGGTAGCTGCACTGTATGTGGTGGCTTCCCCAACAGCTCTGGGACTGCACAACATGCAGTGCCTGCTTCTGGCAGGCTGGGATTCAAGTTGCACGCGGTACCTGGAAGCACAGGTCCTAGACCAATTGGAGCTGGAAGTGTCTTCAGTACAGTTCCCAGAGTGGGTATTGCATGTTGTGTAGTCTGTTTAGGGCAGCCATTGTGTGCAGCACAGACTTTGCCACACATAGTGCCTGTTCCAGCCATTCTGTAATTTGCACCATACACAGTGCAAGTCCCAGACCAGCTGGAGCAACCATTAGAACAGATATGCTTGTGCAGGGGGAGGGGGAAAGGGAAGACATCTGTGGACCTGATCTGGCTGTAGATTGACCTTGCACTGCAGGCACACATTGTGGCCTGTGTGAGTCTCACCAGACCTAGAGGCAGCACTGAGGTTTGGATGGCAGGGCTCTGCTAACTGGATCCAGCCTGTAGGCTATATATTTGACATCCTTGATCTAGGCTCAGGAATGTTGGACTTGGGGGAAGAATACAATGGGCTGCAGCATGTTTGGTTGACAAGATGTTCAGACTGAAGAAAGAATCAATCAGAAGAAAAAAAAATAGATACACACTGCACAAATGAGCCAACTTCTTAAGGTCCATGGATGTCCTAAATGGCCCAGATTCTCAACACAGTAGAGAAGGAGTTTTAACTGTAAAACCTGTTACAAATCCATGACTCTTGCTTGGGATCATGTTGGTGAGCAACCAACAGTGGCAAAATAACAGTTTAGGGACTATTTAGAAAAGCTAGTTGTGTACAAGTCCATGGGTCCAGACAGGATGCACCCAAGGGTGCTGAGGAAGTTGGTCTGTGTGATTGCAGAATCACTAGCTGTCATCTTTGAAAACCCATAGTGATCAGGAGAGGTCCTGGATGATTGGAAAAGGGCAAATATAGTGCTCATCTTTAAGAAAGAGAAGTTGGTGGGTCTAGGGAACTATAGACTCGTCAGCCTCACCTCAGTTCCTGGAAAAATCATGATGCAGGTCCTCAATCTATTTCTAAGCACTTGGAGGAAAAGAAGGTGATTAGGAGCAGTCAGCATAGATTCACCAAGGGCAAGTCAAACCTGGCAAGCCTGATTGCCTTCTATGATGAGATGACTGTCTGTATGCATATGGGGGGAACAGTGGATGTGATATACATTGACTTTAGCAAGGCTTTTAATATGGTCTTCCACAAAATTCTCACAAACAAGCTAAGCAAGTATTGTTTGGATCAATGGTGGATAGAAAATTGGCTCAATCATAAAGAGGGTAGTAGTCAATGGCTCAGTGTCTAGTTGGTAGCTGGTATCAAGTGAAGTGTCCCTGGGGTTGGTCCTGGGGTTGGTATTGTACAATCTTCATCAACGATCTGGGACATGGAATAGAGTACATCCTCAGCAAGTTTGAAGATGACACCAAGCTGAGGGGAGCAGTAGATATGCTGCAGGTAGGATTAGGATTCAGAGAGACCTAGACAAATTGGAGGAATGGATGAAAAGAAATCTCCCGTACATAGGACAGAATAATCCCATGTGACTGGCTAAGCACCAGATCTTCAGAAAAGGACCTGGGGGTTACAGTGGACAGTAAGCTGAATATGCGACAGTAGTGTGCCCTTTTGAAGAAGTTTAATGGCATACTGGGCAACATTAGTAGTAACATTGTCAGCAGATTGAGGGAAGTTATTCTTCCCCTCTATTTGGCACTGGTGAGGCCACATCTTGAGTATTGTGTCCAGTTCTGGGCCCTCCACTACAGAAAGGATGCAGACAAATTGGAGAGAATCCAGTGGAGGGCAACACAAATGTTTAGGGAGCTGGGGCACATACCATCTGAGGAGAGGCTCAGGGAACTGGGTTTATTTAGTGTGGAGAAGGGAATACTGAGGGAACTGGTCTTATTTAATCTAAAGAGAAGACTAAGAAGAGATTTGACAGCATCCTTTAACTAACTGAAGGGTAGTTCCAAAGAGAACAGAGCTCTAGACTGTTCCCAGTGGTGGCAGATGACAGAACAAGGAGAAGTGGTCTCAAGTTGCAGCAAGGGAAGTTTATGTTGGATATTAGGAAAAACTTTCTCACTAGGAGGGTGGTAAAACACTGGAACAGATTACCCTGAGAGGTTGTAGGGTCTCCATCCTTGGAGGTTTTTGAGACTTGGCAAGACAAAGCCTTGGCTGGGATGATTTAGTTGGAGCTGTCCTCCTTTGAGCTGGGGGTTTGACTAAATGACCTCCTCAGTTCCATTCCAATCCTGTGATTGTATGTTCCATCTGGCTATGTTGTCTTCTTTGCCTGTATCAATATTAAGACATAATTGAGGGCAGGCCAAAGAATTGGCCCCATTTCTGTAAAATATCATAGTATTGACACAACCAAGCTTCCTGTCACTTAAGCCTATTTAGTTGGGAAAAGCCTCTTTAGATGGTTGCAAATAGTTTCTTAGTCAACATTTTAAAATTTGTATAATTTTTTGTAATGCAGCAAAGCTATGTTTGAAATAATCTAGAATGATTGATAATTAATTTATGTTTTCTTTTTATTTTTGTCTATACTGATGTTTGGCATTAGTGCACAGGATTTCTCAAAGGTTTCTTAGCGCTCTGGAGAGCTAAGTATATTGCCAAAAGTGTCATTGTCTGCCCCCCCCCCCCCTGTTCTACCCAATAGTAAGAAAATGACTTTGGATTATTTCAAGCTTATACAGGAAACTTAGGTCCTATCTGTGTGTTAATCATGCCTTAAGTAGTCACCTGGCCACACATTCAATCACTTAATAGAGTGATAAAAAGAGGAAGAAGCTATAGTTATTCCACAAAATATATGCAATAACTTTGTAGCTGCTTCGTATCATGTCATTAATAGAACGTGTGGTCAAGGGCCACTGTGGGTAGGAGCCCCATCACCTGATTAGGGGGCCCATATGCACCCTCAAGTGTGGGAGCTCCTAACTGACAAGGCTCCCAGCAACTGGGAGATTGCAGCAACTTCAGTCTTCCAGCCATGGGTGTGTGTGACTCCCCCCTGTGGCAGGAAGGTCTCAGCAACCATGGTCTCCCTGCCATGGGGGCCCCTGAGGAGTGTGCCCTTGTGCCTGGGAGCCTGGTCAGGGAAGCTTGCTTCTTGCTGGTGCAGGGGGAGCCTGGGGTAGGGCTTAGCCTACACTGGTAATAATGTGCGATGGGAATTAATGTTCAATGCACACAATTGCACCTCCTGCCATGCATGTGTGGAGTGGCAGGAGGTGCGATTGTGTGGACTGCACATTAGATCTCATCATCCCTTTACTTGCACGTGTAGGGGGACCCTTGAAAGCAGGTATTTTACAAAGCATAATTTATGTATAGGTGCTTTGGGAAGAAAAAAAAATTCAGGAAATAAGCACAGATTTCATACACTGATTTGCACATTATGATTTACATCAAAAGCTAGAAATCCTGAGTAAGCCTTTGAATAAATTATTCAAAAAGTGATTTTAAAAGTTATTTTCAAGAAATAGAAATATGGATATATAAATGATCATAAACAGAGATGCAGACTCAGTATACGTGATGACTCCATGGATGCCAAAGAAAGAAGTCCAGTTGCATGTTTGTTCATACACATATACAGCTAAAGCAATAATAGTTTTGAATAAATGAGTTGAGAAATAAAAAGTTATCCTTTCAAAATGAATTTTTGGGTCCCTCTGCTATTTTAATCTCTTTTTAATACACAAAATAACAAATTTGACAAAAAAATTATTAATTAGGAAGTAATTCAAACTTATTTTAACACATCAATTTTAAAAGGAAATCTTGAAGAGTATGACCAAATTCAAGTCTGCAGATCAAGTGCATAATAGAAAATAGTGGGAATAGGCCAATAATTTACTAGAAGACTGGCAATTATTTCAAAATTTTGGGACCTGTGGAAAATTACCAATTTTTATACAGACCTGAAAAGATGTAAGCCTAACAACAAGCCTAGTAAGACAACAACTATAAAAAAATCCCACATCCTCCCAGTTAGGAGCAAAGACAGTACGGCAAAATGTACTAGTATGTTTACGTGGGTATGAAAAGTTACTCATTAGTCCAGCAAATTATATATAGACCTGAATATCTGCACCTGCCTGGATCCCCAATAGTTCACAGGGTCTGCAAAGACGTGTGTGTCTGTGGGCATCACATTGAAGATCTAGGGTCTTAGTGGAAACACAGTATATGTAAGACAAGCATTTGATATAGCATACATTGAATCATAATAAGAAGCTAATCCAAAATCACATGGATTCAAACTCCATCCTATGGATTGAGAAATTGTATGGATTTTTTTTTTAAAGAGCCTAAATGGGACATTTCATAGATTCATAGATTCATAGATGTTAGGGTCGGAAGGGACCTCAATAGATCATCGAGTCTGACCCTCTGCATGGCAGGAAAGAGTGCTGGGTTTAGATGACCCCAGCTAGACGCCTATCTAACCTCCTCTTGAAGACCCCCAGGGTAGGGGAGAGCACCACCTCCCTTTAGAACTGGTGGTTGGTTTAGATCAATATCGGTTTGGTATTTAGATGAAACAAATAATAGATGGAATTGGTAACCAAAACACATTTCATTAAGAGACTACTAAAAAAAAAAAACAAATGAGAAGAAACAGTACTAAAAAAAATGGTGCTTTTGAACTGCATCACAAATTAATATAAATATGAAGGAAGGAGTGGCTAAAGCACATGTCCCTTAATACACTTGGTTATTCAGTTATCTGCATGATGACCCCTGTACTCCATCCTTCCCCTCTCATTTTAACAAAGCTAGAGCTCTTCTCTCTTTCATGGGATAATGTTTCTCTGTGGCATCTGGAGCTACTCTTCAGCAGCACAGTAGATACCCACAACTTGAGCATTCCCAGTATAACTGTTGTTTCCCAGCCCTGGCTCCTCCAAATAGTTATAACTTGAAGTCAAAGTGCGTGCAACTTGCATATCATTATGCAAGTGGCCTTAATGCCATTCAAGAAGTTTTAAAGCAAGGAGCCCAGTTTTCTCTAGGATGCTACCAAAAATCAGTGGATATTGACAATTCAGTCTTCATTGGACCCTTCTTTGAGATAATTTTCTTTCTGCCAAACTTATTTCCTCAACATTTCCTCCTTCATGCTGGGATGGATTAAATCTAAATGAGTTCTCAGCTTCCTTCCCATGAAGATCAATCATGGGCTTATGCCCACTCTAGTTTGAAGATTTTTTTGAAATTTAATTAGAAATTGGACTAGCTTTGTTTCTAAGCTGTGATCAATCACCTTCATTCTCTTGTAATAATTAATAATAAAAAAGACTTATAAAAACTATCTCTGCTAGATCCTTTGAAGATGCATGATAAGGGAGAGCTTGAAAGTGTGTAATTCAACTCCTGTTTAGGAAGTCTTTAAACATTATAACCTTGCCCATTGTCTATTGGGTGTATGGCTAGTAGTTCATATGCAGCAAGTGTTCATGTGAACTTTTTGTAGGCAGAACTTGAGATTGCTGAGGTCATCCCACTTCTAATCATTTTGAATGTACATCTGGTATGAATATAAACACTTCTGCCTACAAAATCTGTGTGTGTGAGAGAAACCATTGGTGTCTTAGCCATTCTTAGGTCAACAGCACCTGTGGAACCATCTGCTGGTGTATTTTATATTGGTGATGTTCATTTATTAATTTTTTCGGGTCTTCATCGTGTCAAGCCAATGATTTTGTGTGAAAAAATCCTGTAATTTCATATAACATTTCATGAAATGGCATTTCATCATGCCATCAAAAAATGATTCTTGCATCCAAAAATATGTTTTCTTACCTCCATACTTACTTTTGTATTGACAGCCTTAAATGGTTGGGAAATGTTTTCCCTTATACTGCTTTGGTCAGCCTTTCAGCATGTGCAACTGTGCGTGGGGCAAGATTGGATATTGTCTGGTCCATTTTAGGAAGACTTTACTGCTTATGGGTTACAGAATTCCAGAAGTAATTAAATTTTTTTCTAGAAATCAGGTAGAACCAGATTGTTCTGGTACAACTGAAGTAATCTGTATTGCTATGCTAATACTCTGCCTAATTGACTACTTTATATTCCTATCCAGCTAAGTTCAAAGCCTATTGTTGTACTCAGAGGATGCCTTGGCCTGTATACCCTTGTTTCATCAGTCACATAAATGATTTGTGATCTGTCAGAATGGCAGATGACTTTCTATACAGTTGTAGATGGATTTTTTAAATTCCAAATGAGAATAACTAGACTGAGTCATTCTCAGGGACCTGGGGACATTGGTCCTTCTCTGACATCTCTCATGTTATGTGATAAAACCACTCCTATGATTAAATGTCACTTGGATTATTTTCCTGGATCAAAATGAACAAGTTGTTCCAAGTTTTGTAATAGATCTCTTAGGAGATTTTTAGACTCCTAGAAGAGTTTTTCTTATCTCCTTCCCCTTCTTCAGAAAGATATCTAAGAGCTGTTGAAGTGTTAGAAAGCTCTATTAATGACAACATACTTAAATATACTCACAAGTTGGCTGTGTTCAGCTTGAGTGGATAAGTTGGTACCTGTCCAGTTGCCAGGATTTTGTCTGCTATAGGATGACTCCTCCTTGTCTATCCTATACCCAAAGCATAATACTTCTAGCCTCATATAATGCATTTACCTTGCTTTGTGTAAAATCTCTTTCCTTCCTGTCTTGGGCCTTCTTTAACACTGACAAATATTTAGCATCACTTCTGCTCATGATGAGACATGTTGTTTATTATTAGTACAATGCTGTCTTGAAGCTCTTATATGTTCTCTATAGAAATCTTTTGTCCTTGTATAAACTTTTGTGAGTATTTGAAAAGGTAAATTTCTTGGTATCTTCCTTTTGTCTGTGATGTTATGTGTGCATTTTGCCTAGCTATGGTTTTTTGGGGGTTTTTTTGGACCTCCATGTAATAATACTAGCAAGTCCTCTATTCATGGAATAGGGTAAGTGTCTAATCAAGGAACTTGATTCCTTATGGTTTTGTAATTCCTGTGGATGAGGATGATCTTGTCTAGTTCAATCATTGGAACCATAGGTATGGTTTATTGAGAAAACTATACAGAAAAAATGATGTTCTCTTTCCCCAGCATAACTCAGTCTAATTTTTTTCTGGGACTGGTTTTGCTATCTGTTACTTGGTTCGACTGCATCTTGGGTATAATCCTGGCTGGCCTGCTACACATTACAGGTATCATGCAATTAACTGGTTAATGGCAAAATTACCTTGAGACCAGTGACATGCGCAAAGGAGTTCTCATACCATTAAAAGCTCCAATGAGCTTCAAGTTAGACCTTGAAAATGTGTACCAACTTCGTAGCTATTGAGCTTTAATTTGCATGTGTAACAGGGTCTCCCATGTGGCTGAGAGCCCCGTCAGCTGACAGGACTCCCAGCTGTAGGGGGTACCCTCCCCATCTATGCCTGGGAGTCCAGAAACAGGGGATTCTCAGCCCCAGCAGCTGCCAAATCTGGATCCTGGCAGCATGGGGACCCAGAGTCCTGGAGCTACAGATGACCCAGCTGGGTCCCAGCAGCTTGAAGGTGCAGCTGCCCCAGGGGTGCATGAAACCCCTAGGGCTGATGGATCATGGCTTCTGTTATCCCCCAGGCCCAGGTTTGCATAGGCCACCCCCATGGCGGGCAAGTCCTTAACTGAGGAGGGTCCCAGCTGCAGGAGTTTGCTTCATGCCAGTCTAGAGGGAGCTCAGGATTGGGCTGCCCCTGCATCAGCAATAAGGTGTGATGAGATCTAATGCACGATTCCACAGTCAAATCTCCTGCCATGCAGGTGTGACATGGCGGGAGGCACAATTGTGTGGCTCATACATTAGATCCCATCACACCTGTACCTGCATATGTAGAGGGGCCTGCAGTTACACCATCAAGGTATGTGCATCCATACTTCCTGGAGCTGTGGTGTTAAGGTCTAGTTTGGAAGTTTACTCCCTGTGAAGTTTAGTTTTTGCAACCAATTTCTGCCTGAGAAATTATTCTTGTTTTTAGATCACTATCACTAGTGCATTTTTTTCTGTTAACTTTTATATTTTACAGGGACATGCACAGGACCTATTGCTGTGATAGGTTATTTGGTATAGTTATGCCAGGTCACACTTGCATTCACTTCCCTCTGTTTCAGAGAGTTCAAAGTGTATATCTGCTCCTGTGTGACTTACTCCCCAACAAGGTTAAAATCCCTCTGCATGTTTCTTTCCCCTCTGATCTTTTTGTGATTTCTAAGCTTGAGATGCAATTTGATAGATATCTTTGCCTTGTGTATGCAGCTAGCTATTTGATTTAGAGGCTTTTCTTGAGATGGGCACTTTTTAAAATTTGCCAACTGATACAGAATAATCTCTTCCATAGTTGAAACACTCCTTCCAACTGATTTTATATTTTCTTTACAGTTGGTTTAATTTGTAAATGATAATCTTGTAAATTCTTTACTACTGCTTGTGCTGCTGTTGTTAGTTCTATGACATTGTATTAGATTACATTAATTTTTGCATTCATCCATTATTATTGATGCCACAAATGGTCTGTTCTACAGAATATCCTTTAAGAAAATGTTCAACTAGTCTTTGTAGTTCTGCTTCATACACAGCTACAGTCTCATCACATTTTCTCATCATATTCTGAAACTGAAAAAGTGTTTGGCTTTGGTACATAATTCTACACAAAGATCTTTTGCAGTTCTAAACTTAATCTCCGGGTTTCTGAAGTCATAACAAACTTCTCCTGAAGAGGGAACATATTTTACTGAGCGCAGAGGAAAATTGATTGCTGTTTGTCATAATCTATAAGTGTATTTGCTGTACAAAAATTAAAGGCCAGTCTTTCACTATACTGTTCCGATCCTCATTTTCTTGTATTAATATATCAATTTCCAATAAATTGCCATTTGTATGTTTTATATTTGTTCCAGTTTTGTAGAAAGTCCCATTCAGATCCACAGTGGGTACATCTACATGTGTGGTGGACTGTGCAGTTCATAGACTTCATAGGCTTCATAGACATTAAGGGCTGGAAGGGACCTTGTGAGATCATTGAGTATAGCCCCCCTGCCATAGGCAGAAAGACTCCTGGGGTCAAATGATCCCAGAAAGATAAACATCCAAATGCCTCTTGAACAAATCCAGAGTAGGTGCTTGCACCACCTCTGGGGTGGGGGAAGTCTGTTCTAGACCCTGGACATTTGAACTTTAAAGAAATTTTTCCTTATGTCTAATCTAAACTGGCCTTCCAGGAGTTTGTGGCCATTAGACCTTGTTATCCTTTGTGGGGCCCTGGTGTATACTGTTTTCCCAGGTCCTACTATGCAGTCCCATAATTGCATGGTTATTTTTAGATGCTACTACACAGTAGAAACAAGACACTACTCAGTAGCTCATTATTACTGCAAAATATCTTTGCCATCATGGTTTGTGCCTGGCAATGCTACTGCACTGTAGCAAAGCGCTACGGCACCATAGCATCTTCTGTAGATGCACCCACTAACACAATTTAACTAAAATTCTGTTGTAAATTTACTACTTTAACTGCTTCACTGGGAATGTCTATATGAGACAATGTGTCTCCATAGCAATGAGCAACATAACAACTGGGAAATCTGGTGCATGTGTAGATGTACCTAGAAAGCACGGAAAAACTTCCACTGAATAAGCATGAGATAAAGGAAGAGAGGAGCATGGCTTCATCAGATAGTGCTTTGGGTATTCCAGTTAATGTCATAATGACCATGTTACTACAAGAGAGTCTGCTTTCTTCACTGTTCCAAGTGTTGCTTTTTAAAGCTGTTTGGTTTGATAGTAAGGTAATTAATATTTCAAAATAATCAAGCCCCATTTTCTGTAGAATGCAGAAGGGGTTGAAAAGTTACATTCTCCTTAATTCAGTGAAAAGGTCTTATACTATATAAATAAAAGACCTTTGATTCATTGAGAAGAAGTCAAGTAAATTAGCAGTTATCCTGGAAAATTAAGCTATGGATATTCAGAAAAGTGATGACAGATTCATAGATTATTCTTATATAGCTCTTCTTTTCCGGATGAGTCAGCTTTTCTCTTACTAGATTCTCCCATGTTTTAATGGGTTATTTTAATGGTAGCAATAAATAGGGCTTGAAAATATTTTTGAACAGGTTTATCCTTTCATAATATATTTGTTGGAAAAAGCCTTCACTGTATTTCTTTTTGTAGATTAGAATTTAACTTAATACATCACCTTCACTATTACAAAAAATTGAAAGGGGCTTGTGATACAATGAGTCATGTTCTTGTAGTGCAGGGACCCTGTAAGCTGGATGTGTATACATGTGCATTAGATCCAAGATAAGTTTGCTTGTGTGTAAAATACTCGTGAGTATACAGTCCTGGGCAGGCGTCCACATGTACAGGGAAGTGGGAGCAGATTTGCTGCTAATGGTGCTCCTGTTTTGTGGGGCCCTGCAATGGCTCTAGGGTCCTGCAATGGCTCTCGGCTCCCCCCTAATCTCTAGGCTGTCTCTGGATGGTAGCTTGGAGACAGCTGTCTCCTGGCTGGGGCTAGGACATTGCACTCTACCCCTGGGGGGCTGCCTGGTGCCAGGGCTGGGACAACATCTCCTTGCCAATCAGCAGAGAGCTCCTGGCCCTGGCTCCCAGGTCAGGGGCAGGGGATTTGGATAGAGCTGCAGTGGTGGGGCAGGTCCCAGTCCCCTTCCCTGAACTGCTGACTCACTGCTAGAATCCCCACTGGTGGATCAGAGCAGGGGGATGGGACCTACCCCAACCCTGAAGTTTTTTCCAAGCCCCATGTCTTGATCACCTGATTGTGGCACAGGGCTGGAACCTGCCTCTGACTGGGACAGTTCCCAGCCCCGACTCTACAATCACAGGGTAGGGGCTGGGGAGCCTGTTCCTTGTTCAGCTCCATGATCATGATCACCAGCATGTTGCTCCCAGTGCCAGTTCTATGATAATGGGGCCGACACTGGGAGATCTTTATCTCTGAGCCTGAGCCCTGTGGTAGAGGAGCTCAGGCTGGGAGTAAAAGATCTGCCAACACTGGTCCTGCTGTTGTAGAGCTGGTGCTGTGAGATAAGGATCTCCCAGCCCCCTGCTTCCAGATTGCAATGGCAAAGTGGGGGCTGGAAGATAAGGATCTCCCAGCTTCTGCTCCCAATGATCTCGGAGCAAGGGGCTTGGAGCATCCTGCTGCTGGGGCAGGGGGACATGGTCTCTGCCTGGGCTCCAGTGGCAGAGCCCACCCTGGCAGCAAGCAGCTCCAGGGGGCAGGGAGCAATCTCCTGGCCTGGTGGCCAGCTGACTGGGAGCAGATTTGCTTCTGGTCAGGCATCTAGTTATGTGCTACTGCACAGTAACTAATTACAAGTAAATTTGTTACTTGCACTTGCAGGTCGCAAATGTACTCATGATTAGCGAGGTTTACTGTGCAGTAAGTGTATGCACATGTAGATGCACATTCTTACTGCACAGTAAACTATGCTACTGTGCAATAAAGCATCTGATGTAGATGTAACCACCACTGTGTATGCAGCAGCACCTTGTGTAGATATACCCAACAATGCATATGCAGCGTGTACCCTCCTGGGGTAGGTGGTTGTGGGGTGAGGGCACCTAGGAGGCAAAGCCTGGGGACAGGAGGCTAGCATCCAAGCCTCTATCCATTTCCCCATGGGTGTGTATGCCACAGTAAGCCCCACAGGTGCGGGACTCACCCAGGGGTAACAGCAGCTGCTGGTCTCCCAGTGTGCATGGCTCCCCCTCCAGAAGCTGGTTTTCAGGATCAGCAGGGCTGATGCATGGTCCTAGCCCCGCTGCAGGCAGCTCTGGCTCTGATCTCATGAAGCTGGGGCTAGCAGTGGGCCTGGGGCAGATGGGAGGGGCTGGGTGGTGGGGCACCCAGAGTAAGGGGCAGGGAAGGGCCTCCTGGCTCATGGAGTTGAAGCTGGACCTCCACTCAGGCCCATGAGGGGGCCTGCTCCTGGGTGGTGGCCAGCTTCCAGGGCCAGGCAGGGCTATGGTCAAGGGCTGGGCAGCAGGCAGCATGAAGGCAACTGCCAGGGCCAGGATGGTGTCCAGCACCCAGTGATCATTATTCATGGATTCCATTGCCCTGGCCATGAGTGCGGACTGCTCGCTCTGGGCCTCCACATTCTTATACTCCAGGGCCAGGAGCTCCACTGAAACTCCTGGTCCACCTGGTCCCATGTGTCCTTGAAGGTGATGTCCTTTGCCTTCTAGGCCCAGCATGTCTGCCAGAGGATCCTCTGCAGCCATCACCAGCCAGTCCAGGAGGAGGGACCTGTCCTGGGTCCTCCTCTGATGGAGCTGGTGCATCCATAAGGCCCTGGCTGTGGGTGGTACTAACCTTGACGCTGTAGCCCATCTGCCAATGGTGGCTTCTCCCCTGCGTGCAGATGCAGGGCCTGCAGAGCCACGAGAAAGAAGCTGTTTGTGAGAGTTTGCAACATTTATGAGATAAGATGCTCTGTACTAGAGGCCCATGTGTTGTCTGGACTCAAATCAGGGGTTGGCTGCACACGGATGCCCAGGGACCATGGTAAGTTGGCCGGGTAGGCCAAAGGCCAGGTCCAGGAAGCCACCGGCTAAGCCCCCCATCCTCACTCAGTTGCAGACAGCACCTCTACCTTGCCCCACAGTGCCACAAGGTCACAGTCTCTTCCTGCAACCAGTTGTGGACCCAGAAGGTGGGGTGTGACATCATCGGTGAGGCCATTGGTACTCCCGTGCAGGCTCTCTGGGCCTGTGCACAGCTGCTGGGCTGTTGTCTGTAGTGCTCAGTGCAGGGGTACAGTGTGGGACTGGCAGTTGCACAATAAGGTAATACCCCACAGAACCTGCAGGATCCAGGCAGGCTGCTGGGGGTGGGTTGTAGGCAGCTGGAGCTGGCCCTGTTGGCCAGGAGCTGTCTGCAGCTGAGCCCAGGTGCTGGCAGGCCTGGCAGGAGCCTGCAACACCCTGCAGGCCTGAAGAGCACAGGCTTGGCAGCTGCATGGCACTGTGGTGGGGTGGGGGCATCTAGGAGGCAAAGCCTGGGGACAGGAGGCTACCAGGGTGCAGGTAGTCTTACACAGTTGGCCTGTGGCCTCCTCAGGGAGACACAATAGCCTGGTGTGGCCTCAGGCTCCCTGCATGTACCCCAGGGCTCTGAGTGCCATAGAACTGGTCCAGCCCTGGGGCAGGAGAGGCTCCCAGGCCCAGAGCCCTGGGGCTAGCTTCAGGCTGGCCCCGTAGTGGCAGGGCTGACTTGGAGCAAATTTTCTCCCAGTTGATGTCTACATGTGCATTACAGTGCAGTAACTACTTATGAGTAAATTTGCTACTTACATTTTCAGGCAGCAAATTTATGTAGTGGGTTCTATTGCAGCATAAGTTTGTGCACGTGTAGATGTGCATGCTCACTGTTCGGTAAAATACGCTATTGCACAGTAAAGCGTCTTGCGTAGACATACGCATTGAGCATCTGCTTTTCACAGGCTAGAAATAATGCTGAAACTCTGCTCATAGTGAGAATTGTTACAAATATAAAGGTACATTATGCAGAAAATATGATAATTTCATAGGTTACTTTAAAATACCTGAGTATTGAAAGATTAACTTAATTTTCTCAATTGTAAAGCAAACATTTATTTAAATTATTAGCAGAATACTCTTAAATTATAATAATCATATAAAATACTCATAATCTTAAAATTATGAATAAAATTATATGTGTATTTGGAAAGTTTTTGTGGTGTTTGTACAACATAGGTATTGGTTTAAAGTGGGTTACACTGTATTTTCACTCTGACAGCTAACCTTTATGATGCATTTTAATTGGATACAGGTGCCAAATAATTAAAATGAGCTTCAGATAGCTCCTGGGCTGTCTGCCGACTGCTTCACAGAAGTGCCATTGCCTGAAGCATCACCTTCAATTTCAGAATCGGAGCAAACTCTGGTCCAGAAAGAGTCTGCTGATTCAGCTGGCTCCAAGTAACTTGGCAAAGGTAAATGCCTAATGTAAAAAAGTGAGAATTCTTTTTTCCCTAGGTACTGTCCACCAAAATGTATATTGGTGGATCTTGGCAACTACTGAGAGGTCAGATTCTCAGGAGATTCTCTCAGAACAAGATTTCTCAAGAGCTCAGCACACACACATAAGAGTAGGCTTTCAAAAACTTGTAAGTCCCATTTGACAATTTGGCCACCAATTTGACATCCAACTGGAAACTCTTTTACTGATTGTAGATGCCTTGGAAAATCCAGCCATTGGTATCACAGAGCACACTTCCTTCCATTTTAGGGTCGTATTTGTAAGTGAAGCATATCCTTCAGCTTGACTAACATTGCCCTTTAGTTTCTCTCCAGGGTTTATGCACTAAATTTATTTAGAGAATCCAGTCATATCCCTATCAGTTTCCATTGTGCTAGTCTAAATAAGCCAAACTGTCTCTTCTTTTCATATAAGCGCCCTTTTCCCTGATCACATTAGTAGCCTTCTTTGCACCTGTTCTGGCTTGAAATCATTTTCTTGAACACAAATTTTAAAATTTTACATATATTACAAATGAGATCTTGCCAATGTCTTGTGCAAAGACATTAATAACACCCATCTGTCCTTGAAATATACATCTTCTAAAAGACTGATGCACTCAATTACATTATCTTTTTATGGTTGCATCATATCAATGCCATTAGACATTAATTCACCTAGGTCTTTCTCCTCCTCTATTTTTGTCAAGTGTGTCACCAGCTTAAGTTGAGATTCTTGTTATTGCATCTAACTGGATAACATAGATCTTTGTAGTATTGATATTTATCCTATTTCTATTATTCTCTTCCTCAGGTTCATTCAGATCTTCCTGAATGTTATTAAGATATTTCTTTGTAGTGATATTGTGTCTCAACTTTGCAACATCAATAAATGTCATTAACACACTCCTATTTTTATGCCAACTTCATTAATGGAATTATATATTAAAATTGACCCTAAGTATAAGTCCTGAGGAACTCTCCCTCCACCCTAAGTTATCCTTTTAACACAAGGAATTATCACTCCACCCCAAGATAATATCTTACTTTACCATTTCTTTTTTCCAAATGTCCTTCTCCACCTTAAGTAATCATTCCCCATTGAGTACTGTATTAAATGACTTACCAAAATCCAGATATTAGGTTTATCACATTTTTGTTTAGAGAGTCAGTTGTATTATATTTCATTTTCCATTTACCTTCATATCTTTTATAATCCTTTCCTTCAAAATTTGTTCAAAATTCTTGAAGGGTACTGAGGTCATATTAATGACCCTATAGATATTTGAATCACTATTTTCCCTTCTTCAGTATAGATATTATATTTGCTATTCTCCAATCATACAGTATTACAGCAGTCTTGATAGGTTTGTTAAAGATGCTGGCCACTCAAGCTGTGACTGTTTCTTTCAGGGTTATGGGATAGAGCTAATTCAGCTTTCACACCCTGAGTTCATTAAACTCACAGGGCACATCCAGATGTGCGTGGATATTTGGTTCCCCAGGGACAAGTAGCAGCAGCGCACTTTACACCACCACTTCTTGTCCTTGGGGAATGCCTGTGCCACATGTTTGGTGTGCAACAAGTCACCCCGAGTGGCATAGGGGAGGCTGGGGCCAGCAATGTGCTGACCCCAGCAGCCTTACCTGGAGTCCTAGGGGCCTCCCAGAGCTGCAGCCATGGCGATCCTGCTGGGTGCAGCCTGGCCAGCAGCTGCAGCACAACTCCATTTTTTAGCAGTGCATGCTGTCCGAGCGTGCACTGCTTTGGGTTTTTTTCCATGGTGTGTTTTTTTTTTGACCCCTGGCCAGGGGTCAAAAATGTGGAAAAAGAAAACAGAGCAGCACATACTTAGGCACCGTGTCCTTGCAGCATGAAGAACTCCAGACTGCGGTATGTGGCACTGCAGATGTTTGCAGAGCCACGTACCACATGACTACGCGCATCTGGACACGCCCACTGAATTTAGCTTTCCCTTGTAAAAAATTCCCTTTTTTAAACCCTCATCTCCATTATCCCTGATTTTTCTCTTTATTGAAAAATGAGGCAATGTCATAATTTAATTTGGGGCCATGCATTTATTATCTATGATCACTGCATATTGGCCCTGCTTTATCTGTCCTTGTTATTTATTTTATTTTATTTAATTTTTTGAAGAACCTGTTACTGTTTCTGTTAACATTTGTTTTGTGAGGTTTAATTCAGCTTGTCTTCTTGCAATGTTAACTTTAGCCCTATAATTTCTGGCTTCTAATACAGAAAGTTCTTAGACAATCAGGTCTTTTGTCTTGTGGGCTCACTGCTTACTCCTAATATTGTCTTTGAGATGGTTATCCTTCCACTTAAGACAGGAGCCTTTACCTGGTAGCTTTTCCCCTCTTTGCCTGGGATTTCCAGCTATTAAAAAATACATCTCAGATGACAAAGTGTGTGTGTGTGTGTGTGTGCGCCCATGCATTTGTGTGGGGTGGGAGGGTTGCTTTAATATGATGTATCACCAGATAGAAAAGCTTGTGTCTTTCTATTGCTAGGTACTTTCCTATAGAGGGTTTCTGTTATATTGCCTTGCAAGTGACACTAAATCTTTTTTAAACCAGTGATGAGGTTTCTTCCTACGCTTTAGTCTATCATACAATGCCAAAGGTAAAATTTCTCATTTAATCTTATTACTGGTGCCAGGGGATTAATGTCAGGTGGCACTTGTGGTGACAGTGAAAAGATTAAAAAAATAATTCCATTAAACCTGTCTACTGCATTTGATATTTGAACCGTTAATAAAAGGGATTACCTTCTTTGTAGGCTGTGGTAAAAATAAGCTCAGCATAATTGTCTTATGAACCAAAGGCCTGCTTTTAATTCCTGAAGATTCTAGTTCATAAAGATGCCTGATTAAGACATTAATTGAGAGTTTAGCAGTATTAGCTTATAATGGGGGGAAAAAATCAACATAGTTCCCTCATTTTTTGATGGTGATCATTACTGTAGTTTAGAAGTGTGTAATAATAATAATAACAAAAATATGTCATATACTAAAATAAAGTCCTATGCTCCCATATATTCTGAATTCTGTTATGTCTCAGTCCAGTTATTAGGAGGAAAATGTCAAAAAGATGAATGAAGACAGAAGAACCAAAGTAATTCAGAAAAATGCTTCTATTAAATTTTTGTTCTCTTTTTAGTAATTGTCCATATTCTCATTTTCCAGTAGTGAGGAACAAATAAAGGGAGAGAATCCTCCAGCAACTGTTATGTATTACATGAGAACATACAATTGGGATTGATATCATTTCAATCTAGCATATTCATAAAGGATACTAGATCTGCCCAATTCCTGGAGGCACTGGATGCATTTGAATTGTTTCCCTGACACTCCATTACTGAAAAGAGGAACAGAAAAACTTTATTATTTTGAATGTGACCAGAATTAGGGTTCTTCTCTGTATAACATAACTATTAGGCTTTGCCTCTAAAAAAGTTGGGTGAAATTGATTTATATGCACAGAGTCACCTTAAAACAGAAGAAGTGAGTTATGATGGTATAGTTTTGTGTGATGCCTTGACATTGGTGTGATTTTTAGTCAGAAGTCAGAAAAGAGTGACTGACTTTTACTAAAGTTTAAGAAATATTTTTAAATGTTTCCTAAATATTATCTATGTAGAGTATCTTGGGCACTGTTGGCACTGTATCTATGACCCAGATACCTTGGTCTGGGCAGACCCAAACCCTTAGACCAAACCTTAGACCTTTCCATTTGATAATAGGCTAATTTTATTGATACACAGTGATAGTAGATAAGAATAATGCAAACAATTCTATATAATCTACCAGTCCCAGGGTTCACAGAGTTAAGGTACATCTGACCAGTACACAAGCTTCACTTTGAGACTCTCTCTTGAATGTCAGATTTCAGCAGCGTGGAGGTTGGAAGCTGAGGCCCACACTGTCCCCTACCTCCCTCCAAACTGGGGTGTGTAAGATGGGCTGGTAGTATGCCCTCTGTCCATTGTGGCCTCAGGCTTCCTTCTTGGGGATCCGCTGCTGCTCTGAAATTCCTCCTTTTGTTTTTTTTTTCTCTCTGTGATGACTCTTCATCTCTGGCCATCACTGATTAATCTCTCTGTTGTTGTAGAACTGTTCACGTTCTGTCCTGTCAGCATATTCCTTTGTTTTGCAAACCTATCACATGCTCACATTTTAATTTGAGCTTTCCAGGCCTTCTCCTAATTTGGTCTATTCCCCAAAATTGGAAATCCTAAGGGCTCTGCAGCTGGGCACTGTGACCTGGTGCCACCTTATCTCATGTGTTGGACCAGTGTGGTACATGCCTTTAATTTCTGTGCTTTGTTGGCTATGTACTTAGGACTCAGAGGCCTTGTTTTGAGGGGACCCACCCTCAGACCAACCACGACCTTTCCATTCAATAATAGGCAAATTTGATACACAGTGATAACAGAAAAGAAACAATACAAGCAATCAAACAGTTCTATATCTACCAAATCCTAGGGCTGTAATCAGAGTCAAAATACATCTGGCCAGGACATAATCTTCACTCTAAGGCACTCTTTCTTAGGTATCAGATGTCAGATATCAGCAGTCTAGAAGTAGGATGCCAAGGCCCACTCCCCACATCCAGTGGGGTGTAAGAGATGGGCTAGTCATGTGCCCACCATGGTGATGTTGGGGTTCCTTTCTGGGGGACGGGGATGGGAATGGGGACCCATCTCAGGGAGGAGAAGGAGGGATGGGACAAAGGAGAAGGACCCTTTGTTACTCTCAAGTCTCTGCTTTTGTATTCTGTTTCCCTCCTGATGACTCATCATCCATGGCTATCTCTGGTTAGTTATCTCTCTGTGGACACACTGTCCATGTAGACTTCTGGGCCTTCTCCTAATTTGGTCTGTTCTCCCCCAACTGGGACTCAGGTCCCCCTGCTCTGAGGCCTTGTTAGCTGGTGTTACTTTATCTCGTGTTATGGGCAGTATGGTACATACTTTCTCTGTTCCCAGACTATGTGTCCTTGTTGTGTTAGACAGCCTGTCTGCTTCCAGAGCAGTGAGACACTTTGAGTGTGAGACCCAAACTATTTAGAAATCAATTAACCCCTTCTGCCCATCATTCTAAATACATATATCTATACCTATAAGCCAATTCATCAAATGCAAACCTTTAAATACCCCTTGTAAGCCAACAAGCCTATGGGTTTGTTTGCTGCTTGCCTGTCAGACAGCAAACCTTGAAAAAACTTTGTCACAGACAGACTTTTTAGAAATCAATTAACTCTTGCTGTTGCCCTGGACTGTTATTCTAATGCATATCTACTTTACCTATAAGCCAATTCCCAAAAGCAAACCTCTAAATACCATTTTCTAGCCAACAGGCAACACAAATATTAAATAGGAATAAAGGCTAGCTTTCATCAGGGACAAAAGCTGAGAGCTTGATCCTACAAAAACATGAGTCTTTGTAGTATCAGTAGTTTGGACCAGTATTGTTTAATATCTTTATGGATATATGATATCCATTCATCAGCAATAGTTGGATATTGTTGGCAATGGACTTAGGACCCAGAGGCCTTATTCTGTATCAGCAATTGCAATAGCTGGATATTGCAGCTATTCTCCTGATGCATTTTCTCTTGTGATTGTAAAGATTGATGTTAGTCTTTCAGGTCCTGCCACAGTGGTTAGAGGTGTATGTGGTGTTAGGGACTACTATTGACAGGCTGTTTCCTTCAGTTCTGTTTCTGTTGTAACTTGAGTAACCATTTCTCGTCATGATGTTGGACTCCATGATTGAGAAGGGAATGCCACTTTGGCTTGTCTCCTGCTAATACCTCCCAAAGGTTTGGGTCAATTCCAAAAGCCTTCATATCCTGCTTGCACACATCTTTGAAGTACAATTTTGGGCACCCTACTCTCACCTCCCCACCAGCAATTTGCTCATATAGGATGTCCTTCAGGATGTGCCCATCTTCCATCCTGTGAAGATGACCAAGCCAGCACAGGCACCACTACTTGAGTAGTGCAGTGATAGCTGGCAGGTTGGCTTTGGCAATGACCTCTGTGTTGCCACTTGATGTCAAGGATGTGCTGTAAACAGCATAGATGGATGCTGTTCAGCTTCTTTTCTTGATATGCATATGTTGACCATGTCTTACCACTCTACATACGGACACTGAGGGCATAGGCTTTGTACATAAGTAGCTTAGTTTTGAGTGTGAGTTTTGTATTGTTTCAGACTTGTTTGAACAAGCTGTAGAAACTGCCTTAACAATGTGCACATTTAGCTCTTCATCTAGTGATAGGTTGTCACTCACTATGGATCCAAGGTAGCAGAACTTGTTCACTGCCTCAAGAGGTGTGTTGTCAAGGCTGATAGCTGATGACTGGAGAACACCCTGTCCTAGGACCACAGTCCTTTTGATGTTGATGGTCAGGGCAAACATCCTGCAAGCATGGGAAAGGTGATTCTTGAGTATGTGTAGTTGGTCTTCTTCATGGGTGGTGAGTGCAGCAGCATCAGCAAAAAGGAGCTCCCTAACAAGTATGTGCTTCACATTTGTCTTCACCTTTAGACATGATAGATTGTAGAGTTTTTCACTGGATCTTGTGTGAAAGTGTATGCCTTCCTCCAAGCCATCAAAACATAGTGCAGCAGCATAGAAAAGATCTCAAAGAGTGTGGGCATTAGAACACAACCCTATTTCACTCCTCTCTTCATCTCAAGCCTGTCAGAGGTTGATCCATAAAACTGAATTATGGCCTGCATGTCTTCATGGAAGCTTAAGGCAGGTGGTAGCTGACCAGTGGAACACAACTGGTTCCTCCCACTACTGAAGGTGACCTGTGGCACTCCACTCTTTGCCAATTGATTTGATCTTCTAATCTGTGACTGCTCCATTCCATGTTGTGCCCATGCAAATAGCAAAGATGGAGTGTCATCTCCATTCAGTTTTGGCTGCAATGTCCTGGGCAGTTGGTATGAAGATACTTGAGTTTCCCATATATCAATGTCTCCCTCAGCCTAGCCAGTTAATCCCAAAGGAAAGGCTGAAGCCAGTACATTTGGAACCAGCTTGGTTGCAGGAGCTGCTGGTATGAAGATCTTCAATCCATCTTCCTTTCAGAGCTCCACTCCTAGACTGGTTGCCAATGAAGGCTAGAGAGTTCAGTCCACCCTGCCATGGCATCCACCTTTTGGTGGCATTTCTTACATTGGGGTAAGGATTAGTACCGCTGTCTAGGTTTTTCCTCTGCTGAAAGCCATTTGCACCATAGAGGTTGCTAGGTTGTTTCCATCCACCCAGCTCTTAGTGTTGACAGCTGCAGGTAGTATTGTCTACTGTCATAATGGTAGGAGACCTGGTCTGGTCTGACCTGACCAATATATATATTTATTAATGGCTGGAGAAAAGGGATTAGTTTTGATCTGGTAAAATTTGAATATGTCACAAAACTGAGATTAGTCAAGTCTAAAGACAGCTGAAGAACATCAAAATGAGCAGAGCAACAACAGATAAAATTCAGTGTTGATTAATGCAAAGGAGTACTGGAGTCTAAATGAGTTGTATCAAGTCATTAAATGACTTCAGTAATTATTCTTAGTGTAACATGGAGCTGTTGGCTCAATGCTTACCCAGAAGCAGAAAGAAACAATAACATTTTTTGACACCACAAGGAATGGGATGCAGAGTGAGAGGGGCTGGGTGTATTATGATACCACTATGTAAATCAATGGTTCACCCTCAGCTGAAATTCAGTGTGCAATATTGGTCATTCAGTCTCAAAAATGATATTGCATAATTAGAATGTTTCAGAGACGGGTGACAAGAATAATCAGGGAAAATCTTCCCTAGCTTCTGGCTTGGAGTACCCTACTGCAGCCTTAGTAGGATGCAGCTTAATTTGGAGCCAATAGTACATCAGTTAATTAACCTCTTTCTGCTACCCACTTGACTTCTGTGGATTCCCTCCCTCCCTGCCCAAACTGTAATGTAGAGACCTCTAATTCAGATGTAAAAGAAAGTGAAGAAGTTCCACACTCCTTTACTTGCTTGTATTAAGTTTAAGCTGAACATAAACCCTTCATTAAAATAAAAATATACTATATTCATACAGTGATATTTATTCATAATGTAATATAGAAGTACATTTTGTTTGTGAAAGTACTTATAATTCTAAAAACTGTCCTCTGAATAATTAGTTTGGCATAATTCTAGGTCATGAATGATCAATAATTGATGCAATGGAACTCTGAATATTAAATAATGTAATATCATTCATACAGATGAAAATCTAACTCCTTGTATGCATGGAGTATGAGCTATCAGAGACCATTTCGGAGGGATTTATCACTAGTGCAAAATGAAGCATTATATCATGAATTAGAGGTAAATTATGAAATTTTCCATCTTCTCTTAATGAAGTAAAAATCAAGTTATTTTATCACACTTTACGAGAGAGTCCAGTACACTGAGCCCAAATTCTTTTTTATATGTCCTCATGAATGCCATATGCTGAAGATGAAGGGTCAGATTCTTCCAGTGGGAAAAAGGAGTAAAATGAAAATGATGATAAATTACTTCATGGAACATGACCAGCAAAGATTCCACAAAATAATGTCTTTTGCTTTTTATTAATCAGATTCTAGATGGAGTTTCCATATCTGCATTTCCGCTAAATATTGTCATTCTTCTATGAATACATCTATTTCAACTTGAGCTGTTTTATGTCTACCATATGTCTTACTCTGTGACTGTCCAATCAGAACTGCGATTCCCAATAATTTCTTGATGAGATATGACCAGGCGAGGTAACACAGATTACTATTATTATTAGATAGGGGGAAATAATATAGACTTCTTTCCTGAGTGGATATTTGTTTGTGATTTTAAGCAAATGTGGATCATCAGTGTTTGTGCCCCTTTTTGTGCCTTTTTCTGTAAACATTTTAGTAAATGAGTTCATTGGCAGGAAACACTGTATTTTAAGCAAATATTAGAGAAAATTTGCAGAAAGCAAATTCAAAATTAGTAAAACAGGAATTTGTGAACAAGAAACTTGTTTTTTCAGGGCTGCATCATATTAGTGGCTCAAAGTCCTCTCATGATTGAATAATATATCCACATCTCCTTATTTCTAACTAAGGAGCTCTTGGCTTGTAGCAGACTATCTTCTCAGTAGTTAAATGCATTATCTTGCACTTTGTACTGTGTTACTATAATACTACTACAGGATATTTTGATTTTTCTCTGTATTGATGGTACATCCTAACTCTGTGGAGTCAGCAGATTTCATAAGCATGCTCCTATTTGTTGTACTGATATAATTAAATAAGTAGGCATTCCACAAAATTCCTCCCAGTTGAAGTGTTAATTTTTTAGCATTTATGTGTTGTCAACTCCCTGCCCCTTAATTTCTTCCCCACTTTACAAGTTTTGTACTAATCTCTGTCTTCCCCTATCTTAACCATGTAATTGCCTATATAAATATCAGTCATTGCCTATGTAAATGTCAGTCCTGGGTATGACTGTAAACTGCATCTGACTGGAGGGCTTGGTGGCAATATGGCGGGGGCTACTTGTGGCAGGGTAGCTCCTATAAAATACCAAAATTTTGCAACTTCCAGAGTGAAGTGGGGATAGGGCACCTCAAAACCCTAACCCCCACTGCCTTGTGTATACTCCTTGGTTAAAAAAAGGCTAAGGGACATCACCCTGTCATGTGCTCTTGCTGAAGCAGTAGGTAGTCAGTAGCAGCTCTAATCTGTTGCTTTCTGGCAGAAGCTACAACCATGAAGACATTGAATGTCTAGACTCATAATCCAAAGGCCAGGCCATCGCAATGATTTCAAGGAGGGGGAATGGTAGGTCTAGGGCAGCCTCCAATTCTCCAAACTCTTGCCTAGGTGTATGTGCTGAAGGCCTTGGTGCAATGGTTGCATAGACCACTTGCACATACACCATGATCCAGAGCAGTGGTTCCCGACCTCTTTTATACCATGGACTGGACAAGGGAGCAGGACAGGGCACATGGACCTGACTGCATCCCTCCTGGGTCTGCATGTGACTGCCGGCAGTGGAAGCCGCTCGCCTGGGCAGACAGATGGGGGTCTGACTGGGGGGGGGCTTATGCCACAACCTGGCAGCCAATCCTTCATGGCCTGGTACCAGGTCATGGCCCAGTGGTTGGGAACCTCTGATCCAGAGGATTGACGGTTGCCAAGAAATGACAGTCAAGTAAAGTGCATGTTTAGCTTTAAGTAGCTGAATGGCCAGATTTACTTCAAAATAAAGTTAAGCACAAGTTTAGATGATTAACCAGGCCTTAACTTATTAAATGTATCATGCATTAAAAGTGTCTTCAAAGAGTTCAATTGTAACCAATTAGAATAATATTATAAAGAGGTTGCTCAGTGCAGCAGAAAGGGAAGGAGGAATAACCATGCCATAAGTGTGGAACTGAAGGTGGAAACAATACGATAAGTTTGGCCCCCTGGTTCTAATAGAAAAATGATTTCAAATTATCTGCCACTACTGCACACTACTAAGATCATGCTCCACTTGCACATTTCTGTAGTATTTACAGGATATTAATTTCCAACCTTTGTCAGCCAGGCTATTAAAGGGTCATGTTTCTACTGCACTAATAAAAGTTTATTTTCTAGATATTGCACAGTGTATTGATTGGACTGAGACAGAAGCTATTTTTTCATTAGCCAGCCCAGAAGGAAGCGAAGTATAGAAATATTACTCACTCGGATTGGTCTTGCTGTGAAACTAATATTGTTTTGAAGCTGATCTTTTCTTTGTTATTAAACCCATTGGGCGTTGCATGTTTTACTTACTCTCTCCATTAATGTTTGATGATTTTGACATATTATTTCATGCAAATAAAAATAACTAAGACTGTTAGGTGCTGCACTGGGCTGCACAGGCTACTTTTGGGTAAACTGTCATAAAGATCTTTTTTTCCTAAGGATAGGGATTTGCCAAAATCTGAAGAGATCACAGACGGTCTCAAGGAGAAGTAAACATTAGCTTGATACTTTCTCTTCAAAGCTTCTTGAAGAATCAGGGTACTGGTGGTAATAAATCAGTTCATAGGACTGAGATACGGAGGGAAAAGTAGGGTAGAACCAAAAGAAAAAATTAATACTGAATTCACATTACCCCATTCATAAATTTAGCAAACACCATCAAGAAACTATTTATATTATTTGTGGTTCCAGAACCTCGTTCCTCTGATAGAAATATTCTGCTAATTTCCAGGCTAATTTGAAGGAGATAGATTTGTTAGTCCTTCAGATCAAAGCATTCATTGAATGCACCCAAGTAAACTGGAATTCCTGCTCCCATATCTTTTATCAACAAGCCTTAAGCATTTATTAGCCTCAAGGAAATAAAATCAGGTAGTTTTTTTTTTTTTTGTCCTCCCAAGCTGGAACTGAATTGTGTTCTTTTTAATGATGTTATGCAAAGCTTATTCCAAAACTCTCAGACATGAGTTCCTAAACTTAAGGGCCTAGCTTCATAATCAGGAACTTAAATGTTTTGACTGTTGAAAGTACTGAGTGCCTAGGACTTCCACTGACTTCAGGAATTTCAGTAGCCCATAAGTGAACATAACTTTTATGCTTAGGATTTTGTGCAATAACTATAAAAAAAAAAAAAGATGAAATGGGAGAAAACAATGTTAGCATGGCTGTTCCTTTTCCATTTGTTTTTCCTGTACTTCTGGAACAGTAGAAAATGTTCTTGTGGAGATGATTTTTTTAAGTTTGCCAAAATTCATCATAAAATTTTACTGCCAACAAGAAAAAAGAACAACACTGAGGGATGAACGTTTAACATTGTGTGAGCACTTCATGACTACTGTTACTTCTCATCCTCTCAGCTTAGTTAGCTGTTCTGTTGAAGCCAGCTTGGATCTGCTTTTTGGAATGGACATTTATCACTCTCAGTTACTTGTTCTAAGTGGATAATATATCTATATCTATATCTATTTTATTCACTTGTCTATATGGAATACTAGAAGAATGTTTCTTACTGGTTCAGCTGGGAATCCATTTTCCAGACTTTTACTCAAAGAATTTTCACTATGTCATCCAAGACACTGTAATTTATTCGTTCCTTTAGAAACACAGTTTATTCCTCAGGCTCTTGCCTACTGGGAGTGAATGAAGAAGGTTGGATCTGCTATTGTGTAATATGAGAGTTTTGTTTGAATTGGCTTTTCACGTATGTGGGTTTTAATAACTATTCTTATGGGCATGGGTTCTGAGTTAACAAATTGAAAAGTAAATGAAGTAAAAAAGATCATGCTGTGTCATAAATAACAAATGAAATACACAAAGAAACACGTTATCATCACAAATGCAGGTAGCTAATTTGTTAATTATAGTCAGAAACTATCTTGATACCTGAAAATAAAGTCAATCCTTCATATTTTACACATGTATATCTCTTACTGAGAAGAAGAGGCTTGAAGAATTTAGCCCAAAATCAAAAATAAGGCTTGCTTTCATGGCTGTGCAGACTTAGAATTATTGTGAGTAATTATTGGTGGTCCTGCATAGGGAATATATCCAAGAACAGAGGCCCATTGTGCTAGGCACTGAATAAACATGGAACAATAAATAGTTCCTACTCTGAGCAGTTAATAATCTAAATAGAGAAGACAGATGTGGTAGGGGAAAGTCATAATACATAGGAATACTTCCTAGAAGAAAAGCAAATGTTTCCTGCTGCAAAATACAAACATCAGAGTCAGTCTCATCTCAAGTTTGTATCTGCTTTTGTATGTGTAAGCTCCTATGAGGTCCATAAGGTACAGAATCTGCTTAGGGAGGAAGCTTTTGCAACAGAAGGCAGCTAAAACTCTCCTGTTGGGAGCTTATGAATATGTCAACAAAGTACAATGCAGAGATACCTGAACTGGTTCTGACCTATTCCTGCTTGAGAATAGTCAGTGCTTAAAACTAATTTAGTGTGGTGCTGTGCATGGGCTTATTATGTCTGTTGAGAACATGGGTGTAACTTGCCCTTTATGCATCTTGGGCAAAATTGATGGAACAGGGGAACAGAGCGGTGAGGGTATTGTACCAAGCACCAAAGAGGAAGGAAAAGCCAGAGGAATGGGGGGAAAAGCTGAAGGATTTTATCTGAGGGTGTTACCTTTCCCACATACTGAATGCTCTTAAGATGGAAGTGTCTCTACATTAAGCCAGGAAGAAAACAAAACAGCTAGGTGCTCTCTGAGCATCTCAGAGTCTGGGCCAGTATTATTTTGAGATGATGTTTAGCAGTTCTTGTTACAGTAACATCAGTTTGCTCCACAGCCTGATACTAGCAATTTATCATCCTTCAGTATCCCAGGATACACTGCTCCTACTCCTGTCCCCACATGCGCGTGATCTAAACTCTAATGCCCCAGACTGGCAGAGATATGGAAGAGCCAGATAGCTGTGGGTGAATGGGTAAGTGCCAGGGAGCTGGAGTAAAGGTGGTGGTGGGGGAGGTGGGGGGTAGGTGAGTGGGGAGCCACTGGACAGCCAGAGGGCTTGGGTATCCATGGGGCAAACTGGGGAGTTTCTAGCCATACCCCTGCTCGCTAGCCTTCTAGCAGCAAGTAAAAGTTGTGCACAATAGAGAGGGTGGAAACTCTTAATGACTGCTTACAGCATGTGCTAAGTTTAATACTGTCTAACATTCCTTTACAGGTAACACATGTGAATTGTAATATGTTACAACACTTTGATAGTAGCTACTGCGGTGGCTGATTCCTTACATGCAGCTTAGTCTAGGGCTAACTCTATGCACCCTGCCTGACTGTGACTAAGTCTGGGGCCAGCACTGTGTGCCTGACCGGGTTGCAGCTGGGGCTGTGGCCAGCTCTGAGCACCCTGTCTGGCTGTGTCTGCTGAGGCATAGGCTCCTTGGGGGTTGCCATACTTGGGGCCCTCTAAATGATGGCACCTGAGGCTAGTGCCCTTCTTAACCTGCTCTTTTTACAGTACTGGTTGAGAAGCAGGTTTATTGGAGTAACAGGTATAAAATACAGCTACCTTCTGTCCTCTATCCCATTAGTGAGGCCCTCAGGCAAAGGCAATATCAGCAGCAAAACCATTTGAACTTCCACAAATAAATTTGTCCTCCCTTCTACAGTTCATAAAGGAAGAGGCTTTTGCAGAAAGGTTTGCATTGTTTTAAAAAATCTGTCCCAATGCCCACAAATATAAAGACTAAAGGAATCTTTTGATGTCTTCTGCACTTTAATTTATTTTTCTATTGATACAATAGCACAACTACTCCCAGAGTCTACACTTTAATTGTACAACCACTTTTTGGCTCTCATTTCTGTGCAAACTGTGCTCATAATCATCCTAAAAAAACAACAACCCACTCCATTAGTGACCTCAATCCTCAGCTAATGTCAAATCTTTGTCTTTTGCTAGGTAATTGTTCAAAGGCTATACCCTGTCTTTTTCACAGCTTCTTAAACGACATATTTCATTTAAGAAATTTTATCCTAGCGGGAAATGCACAGTGTAAAAGTAGTAGCAACAAAGGACTTGTTTTATGTTCTGACTTGTTACATTCTGCCAGTTGCTATGTGGCAAGGTCACCATGACCAGTTTACTTTATGTGAATCCAAAGTCTCTTATTTTTTAATTTGTGAACCTAAACCAAACAATGTTCTGTAATAGATGCTTATTGCTTTCTAAGATTTTTTTTACACTTTCTTGCATCCTGACTGCTTATATAGGAAGAGACCTCAGCAAAAAATGAAACAAAACAACCTCCTCCCACTGCAAAGCCACTACTTTGTGCTTTTTAAAACTTACTAGTCATAGTGCCTTCAAAATAGGTTTCATAGAGAGGCTGTGGAATCTCCATCCTGGGATCTTTTTAAGGCCCAGCTCAACAAAGCTCTGGCTGGGATGATCTAGTTGGGGATGGTCCTGTTTTGAACAGGGGGTTGGACTAGATGACTTCCTGAGTGCCTTCCAGCTCTAATTTTCTATGATTCTGTAAATCACTTGGACAATGAGGACCAGGGATCCTAGTTTTCTCTGATTAAAAAAAAAAAATCTCCAATTTTCAGATTACAAGAAGGAACCCCAAATCCACATTTTTCCGTGATTAAACTGAAATGCCACTTATTATAAATACAGATATATCTATATGTATATCTCTATATAGTGGTGTTTCAGTTTAATCATGGAAAAATGTGGATTATGAGTTACTAGTTTAAATTCCAAAATTGGGGATTTTTTTTTTTATAAGTGAAAACCAGGATCTCTGTTGATGACATACAGGAACAACGCACTATGGTGGCTGTTTAGTATTCTAATCATAATTGCTGTATTGTTCTTGGGCATTGTGCACTATGCATTGAACTGCTTGTGGTGTATAAAGTAAACATGTCTGTAATGAATCCCTTCCAGGCCTGGGACCATCACCAGGAAACAAGCTCCAATTGGTATGCCTCTGTTCCTACCCAAGCCTAGCAATTAGGAGGATATGGCTTACAAGAGTCCTGAGTGTGCACCCCAGCACTGCTCTCAAGCTCCCTGAGTGCCTATATATGAGCAGCGGGGCTGCTCTGATAAACTTTAATTAATCCAGTTTGCTGGAGTGTGGTAATTACCATGCTCCAACAGACTCCAGCATCTTGTGTATCAGCATTTCTGCACTGAAAAATGGTGGCAGGGGCACTTTTAGTAAAGCTCATTCAACAAGCTTTAGTTAAAGCACCCTCTCCCCCATTTTCTGGTGCAGCTACACGATGGGCAGGCCATTATTTTGGGCAGAGGGCCGCTTACTAACAAGCCATCGAGGGCTTCATGACAGGCAGCTCAGGGCAGATAAATATTAATTTTCTAAATTTTTAGGGGCCTTGCAGGCTGGATAAAATGGTCTGGTGGGCTGCATCTTGCCCATCCCTGCTACACTGATATATAAGATGCTCCAGGTGCCTTAATTAGAGCAGCTTTTAGAGCTGCTTTAATTAACGCCCCCCACCTCTCAGACCACATGTAGAAACTCCCTCTGTCTCTAATTGCCAGGTGTTGACGCAGTAACTTGACATGGGTAAGCAGGGCCAGTCCTGGGTGCCAACTTAGTGGGGGTATCAGAATGGTGGCCCCCTAGGGAGTCTGTGCTAAGTCAACAACAGCAACTTGGGGAAGGACAGTACACTGCTGCCATACCAGCAAAAGCCAGAATGGGTAGACCATGCTGTGGCTGCTGCAGCCATGAGTTTTTTTTGAGTCCCTGAGGCAGGTTAGACTCTTAACACCCCCTTCACTTTGGCAGTCAGTGATCGCCTAGTCCCCTTATCCCCCCTTCCAACACAATTTTTCCCACGCACAAACCCTGTTAGTTAGAGCTCTGCTTAGGTGCACATGGAGCAAGAATGAGTGGGTAGGACATGTCTTTTAGTGGCAATCTTAGGCTAAACAATGAGGCAATCTCTTAGACCTTTCCAGGATCAGAGATATAGACTACAGATTCTTTGAGCCATTATTTGTCTTTTTATGCCATGCCTAGCACAGTGGCACCCTAATCTGTCATCAGGGTATCTAAGCTCTACCAGAATGCAACTAATTACTTCTTTTTAATTTCTACAGGTTTCTGAATTGTTATATCCAGGTCTAGATCAAGGTATGTTAAAACATTGCAATATTAGTGTAAAGCTTGAAATATTTAGAACCAGAAAATACCAGAAATGTCATGATATAATGTCTTCAAGCAAGCCAAAAATTGCAGATACAGTTAGTTTTAGATGCATTTTAATATGATGTGTGCTTAATTGAATCAAACCCAGTCCTACTTGTGCTTGCTCATCATTGTATTATATGCCTCTATGACCAATCTGTATCCACAAATACATCAAGGCCATTACAATTACTGTGTAATTGTGTCTGATTTTATTTTTGTGCTGTTGTAACTCCATGGATGTTACAATAGCATAAATGGAGGGGAAGGTTTTCTGGGGGTTGATTTGCTGTTGATTTACAGCAATGTAAGATAGATAAGTCAGTTTTTGCTTTAATAAAGAACAGACCCCCCCCCCAATATCTTTAGGCTAGAAAAACAAGTTTATAAATAGTTGAGAGTATCTCAATAAGAAATAAGGGGTGCATCTACACATGCGCTTTACTGTGAAGCAGACTAATTAGTTCCATAGTAAAACATCACTGTCTAGTCATGTCTCGTTATTTGGGCAGTATTAGGGCAGTAAACTAATTAACTCTGTCGTAAGATAGAAGTGTTGGGGACAGTACGATCTTACAGTGGAGTCATTAACTGCACTGAAACACATGTATAGTTTACACCTCAGGGAATTATGTACAGAGAAATTCTAAATTATGCACTGAGTACTGGGGGCTGCACATGGCAACATGAAGCTAGTCTGGCCTGGCCCACTGGCATATACCTTTTGGACCAGATCAGGCTGGCTCTGTCAGCATGTGGGGCTTGTAGCACTGCAGACTGCAGTCACTTGCCATTGGGCTGGGCGGGTTTTGTGCCTCCATGTTTTGTTCCCACTGGAGTGCTGGAAGCCCCACATGGAGGCACAGAGCCAGGCAGCCTGGCCTGATGGTACATGTTTTCTGCCTACAATGCCATGAGCCCCACATGTTGGCATGGAGCAATCCTGGTCCAGGTCAAAGACATGCAGAACAGCCGGGATGGCTCCATGCCACCATGAGCTGCCCCTGGGACTCAGCTAGAGCCACACACCACCAGGGGACTCTGCTTACCATGGCCACAAGTGCCTCGAGGGCCTGCTGCTGCTGCTAGTGGCTAGGGCTGCATACCATGGCAGGGGGTGGCATGTAGTAGGGGAGGCTCCACACTCACTCACACACACACACCCCCATGCCCACTCACAAATCCCATACCCATCTCTCCTCCTGCACGCAGGAGCTCCCCTCCCCACTCACAAGCTGTTTAGTTGCGTGCCACCATGCTCAGTGACTCCACATGGGGCTCCCAGTTAGAGTGCCTGGTGGTCCGCAGAGGTAAGGGCATAGAGCCAGCCTGGGTTAAATTATGCAAAATTATGAGATTAAGCATGGCCATATGTTTTATGTGGAAAATTGTGCAGGTGCATAATTGCGTAATTGCCTGAGATGTAATAGTTGGTAACTGGGTGGGAACAGACTTCTGCCTGCTGCCTAGCCACACAGCTCCACAGATCAGCACCCTCATGCTTCAGCCAGCCTCTTTGCCACCCAATGCCACCAGCCAGAGCCTGGGGCTGACCCCTAGTGCCTCTTGCTAGCCAGGGCCTGTTCTACCCTAGTTCAAATAGCTGCTGTCCTGGGTTTAAACTCTGTGCTCATGAGCAGTTTACTCTAGCTTGAACTGCTCCAAAGTTTGTTGCTTCACTTTAATTTCACATGTAGATGCACCCATTGACTGTTAAAATTGTAAAATCAGTGTTTAAAGGGGAACTCTTAAGTGTGGCTGTCTTATACAATCTGTAGAGATCTTCCAAGTGTGTCACTGTTGTGAAAGGTGAGGACAGTTTCACTGTGGTGATGAGCTTTCAGGAACATTTAGTAATTAATCTCTACTTTTGTAAATTTTGAAAATTGGCAAATTTGTCTTAAAAGGGCCTTCTTAGGAAATCATTCTTCAGTAAGGAAAAGAAAAGCCTTGAGTTTGAATGATTTGGACAATTCAAGAACCATAATAACTGTACACATTAGGACTTTCAAAAAGGCAGTTTTAGAAGGGAAAGGTAACAAAACATATGTTTTTTCAGAATAATGATTTGGCAGATGAGTTTGACAAATGCATCAAATCAAATTGCAGTGCTTACACCACTTGATACCTGCAGCAAAAAGGAAAGAAAAAAACCTAGCTTCCCAATGTAAGACCTGGTATAATACAAAGTTAGACACTCTGAAGGTGCACTATGACTAGTACCCCCCGCAGGCAGCTAAACCATGGAATATGGAAAAAGAATGGTGTGGAGCCAGACCGTCTTTGAGTGATCATAGAGAAGGCATAATCTTCTCAGTGTGCTCTGTACTTGCACCATGAAATAAATGCAGACTGCTCCATCCAGTCCACTGGCTCAGCTCTTCAGGGGCAAAACTACCCCTTTCCTGGATGATTTTCTGGCAAACTTCTTTGAGCAGAGGATGCTTCTATGATTTTTCCATGAGAGGGCCACATTTGAAGGTGGAAAGTAGAGGCAGTTGGAAGAAGAGAGACTTTTTTTTGCCCCATGCACATCCATTTCTTTTTCATGAACATACCCAGATCTCGCGCTTTCTGTCGGGTTCAGAATAGCAACAAATTTCTGTGGCTGCGTAGCCCAGGAGGCCTGCAAAGATTACTCTGTATTGAGTTAGATGCCTAATGTTTCAGTATTATGGCTGATTAGAAATAGAACTTTTGGGGCTTAAGAAAAACCCTTAGGTAGTATTAAATAGTCCTACCACTGACCACAGTAATAACATACAGGTTGATTCTGAACCAATCTTATTTTTTCACAGAATAAATTAAGGCAAATTTATGTATTTAATTATATTTACAGGCTTGCTAAGAATACAAAATCACTGTATAAGGAAATAGTGAATATTTACTTTATCTTCAGTACTAGTTATATAATAAGCCAAGTAGTGCAAGCACCAGTACTGCAACTGGGTGGTGTGCAGGGGTGATTGGGACATATTTGAGAGGGTGCAAAAATAGTCACCCCTGCAGCAAGCTGCCAGCGGCATAGCAGCCAATATGGCCTTGTGTGGAGCTACTGCCCAAGGCACAGAGCTGCCTGCTATGTCACTGCTAAACACAGTTCAATCTTAGACTAAATCAGCATTACTAAATGAACAGCTGATATTGAAACACTGAAATCCTGTTCTGTTCAGGGAACAGCAGATGAAAAGCTGTTCATGGTGACCTAAGAAGAAAAGCTTTTCTGGCAGCTTTTCTGAGCCCTCATAGTCTTTGACCAGATGAATGTAGCTTATCAATGTATGTCTGATCTAAACTTATCGTTCATCCACTTATCAACAATAAAAAGGTTTTCTTTCTTGAAGTTTATTGAGGCTTTGTAAGGTGGGAAAAATGTGTAAAATGCTTTTATAGAAAATTTTGGGTCATGTGTACAAAATTAAAAACAGCAACAACCCCACCTCCAAAAAAAAAAAAAAAAAAGCCCACGGAGTTTTGTCAATCAATGATAGATTCTCTTTCTTAGCCACACCCAAAACGAAACTGAACATGTTTTCTGAAATGATTGGAAAAGACAATGCTTTTGACTTTTTTGATAAGGTGAATTAAATGACTGTGCATACTTAAACTCACTCAGGACCTGATCCTGTGGTATGTAAAGCACTTTGGCTAAAATCAGCAAAGCTATGCTGATTTGCACTTGTGTGTAGTTACATCTCAGGTGTGAGCTCTGCTCTCTCACTAACCTATTTAAGTCAGATATGGTTAGCCACACTTATAAATCCTTCCTTTATAGGAGAGAGTTAAAAGTGATCTATCTATCTATCTATCTATCTATCTATCTATCTATCTATCTATCTATCTATCTATCTATCTATCTATCTATCTATCTATCTATCTATCTATCTGTGAGTGGCTTTGTAAACTGTTTCAGCTTCTTTTCAATGAATCATAGATTCATACATTCATAGATGTTAGGGTCGGAAGGGACCTCAATAGATCATCGAGTCTGACCCCCTGCATAAGCAGGAAAGAGTGCTGGGTCTAGATGACCCCAGCTAGATACTCATCTAACCTCCTCTTGAAGACCCCCAGGGTAGAGGAGAGCACCACCTCCCTTGGGAGCCCGTTCCACACCTTGGCCACTCGAACTGTGAAGAAGTTCTTCCTAATGTCCAATCTAAATCTGCTCTCTGCTAGCTTGTGGCCATTATTTCTTGTAACCCCTGGGGGCGCCTTGGTGAATAAATCCTCACCAATTCCCTTCTGTGCCCCCGTGATGAACTTATAGGCAGCCACAAGGTCGCCTCTCAACCTTCTCTTGCGGAGGCTGAAAAGGTCCAGTTTCTCTAGTCTCTCCTCGTAGGGCTTGGTCTGTAGGCCCTTGACCATACGAGTTGCCCTTCTCTGGACCCTCTCCAGGTTATCCGCATCCTTCTTGAAGAGTGGCGCCCAGAATTGCACGCAGTACTCCAACTGCAGTCTGACCAGCGCCTGATAGAGGGGAAGTATCACCTCCTTGGACCTATTCGTCATGCATCTGCTGATGCACAATAAAGTGCCATTGGCTTTTCTGATGGCTTCGTCACACTGCCGGCTCATGTTCATCTTGGAGTCCACTAGGACTCCAAGATCCCTTTCCACCTCTGTGCCACCCAGCAGGTCATTCCCTAGGCTGTAGGTGTGCTGGACATTTTTCCTCCCTAGGTGCAGCACTTTGCATTTCTCCTTGTTGAACTGCATCCTGTTGTTTTCTGCCCACTTGTCCAACCTATTCAGGTCTGCCTGCAGCTGTTCCCTGCCCTCCGGCGTGTCCACTTCTCCCCATAGCTTTGTGTCATCTGCAAACTTGGACAGAGTACATTTCACTCCCTCGTCCAAGTCACTGATGAAGACATTAAAGAGTATCGGTCCAAGGACCGAGCCCTGCGGGACCCCACTGCCCACACCCTTCCAGGTTGAGACCGACCCATCCACCACGACTCTTTGGGTGCGACCCTCCAGCCAATTCGCCACCCACCGGACTGTGTAGTCATCCACATCACAGCCTCTTAGCTTGTTCACCAGTATGGGGTGGGATACCGTATCGAAGGCCTTCCTGAAGTCTAAGTATACGACATCCACCCCTCCTCCTGTGTCCAGGCGCTTTGTAACCTGGTCATAGAAAGAGACTAGATTGGTCAGGCACGATCTGCCCGCCACAAACCCGTGCCGGTTTCCCCTCAGCATAATTTGCCCTGCTGGGCTCTCACAAATGTGAGCCTTAATAATTTTTTCAAAGACTTTACCAAGGATGGAGGTGAGACTGACCGGCCTATAGTTGCCCGGGTCCTCCTTCCTCCCCTTTTTGAAAATGGGGACCACGTTAGCCCTTTTCCAGTACTCTGGGACTTGGCCTGTGCGCCATGAGCGTTCAAATATTCCTGCCAGTGGCTCTGCAATGATGTCGGCCAGTGCCTTCAGCACCCTCGGATGGAGCCCATCCGAGCCTGCCGATTTAAAGGCATCCAGTTCATCCAAATGACTCTGCACCACCTCAGGATTTACATATGGAAGTCTGGCGCCTTGCTGCTGCCTCTCTACAGCCCTAGTGAGAGACTTGTCGTGCCCCTCACTTAGGAACACTGAGGCAAAGAACTCGTTGAGGAGTTCAGTCTTGTCCCCCCCTATCTGTCACCAATTGTTTCTGCCCATTTAGCAGTGGTCCTATTCCTCCCGGGGCCTTCCTTTTACTCCCAATATATCTAAAAAACAATTTCTTGTTGTCTTTTACTTGGGTTGCCATCCTCAGCTCCATGGTAGCTTTGGCCTGCCTAACTGCCTCCCTACAAGCACGAGCAGAGGAGGTATATTCATCTTTAGTGATCTCACCCTGTTTCCACTTTTTATGTGCTCCCCTTTTGGCCCTTAGGCTGCCCTGGATTTCTCTGGTCAGCCATGGAAGCCTCCTGGCCCCTTTCCCTTTTTTGCCTCGCTCGGGGATCGTCTTGCTTTGTGCCCGAAGGATCATTTCCTTTAGGCACAGCCACCCTTCTTGGGCTCCCATCCCTTCAAAACTCCTACTCTGCAGTGCTTCTTTGACTAATTGCCTGAGTGCATTGAGATCAGCTTTCCTAAAGTCTAGCATTTTCACCCTACTAGTTACCTTACCCACTCGACGTCTTATGTTGAATTCTATTATTAGGTGATCACTGTCTCCCAAATGGCTACCGATCTGGAGGTCCCCTATCTTGTCATCCCCTGTTGCCAATACCAGATCCAGTATGGCATTCCCCCTAGTGGGACCATGCACCTCCTGTGTCAGGTGGAGGTCCTGTATACAGGTTAGAAACCTGCATGAGCGATGGGACCTTGCTGTCTGCGTCTCCCAGCAGATGTCCGGGTAGTTTAGGTCCCCCATGACTACCGCCTCTTTAGCTTTTATGGTCTCCGAGAGTTGCCTCAGGAGCCCCGCATCTATTTATTCCCCTTGGTGTGGGGGTCTGTAGCAGACCCCTACCACCAAATCCCTTTCTCCTTGCCCCCCATGTAGCCTAACCCACAATCCTTCTACTTCCTCAACCTTGGATTCTGTCTTGATGAGGGTTGATGTATATTGTTCACTGACATAAAGTGCAACCCCGCCCCTTTCTTTCCTGACCTGTCCTTTCTATACAATCTATAGCCCTCAATATGTACCGCCCAGTCATGGGATGAATCCCACCAGGTCTCTGTTAGCCCCACTAAGTCATAGGTGTTTAGTGCAAGCAGGAGCGCTAATTCATCCTGCTTGTTCCCCATGCTCCTAGCATTAGTATATAGGCACTTGAGCCCTGCGACTGGTGCCTTTGCTGCCCCCCCGCTCCGAGTCCCAAGGGGCCCATTGTTTCTTACCTTCTTGTTTGTTACCTGTTCTGTAGTGCTGGTCTCCCCATGGCTTTCAGGTTTCCAATGTTCTCTTTCTTCAGGCTGGGCTGTCCTTGTGGGTGCCACATGGTTTGGTGGTCCACAGCTTCCCCTGCCCTCGTACTCCCCTCCCCCCGACGAGCCTAGTTTAAAGCCCGCCGGAGGAGATCCGCCAACCTAGTAGAAAACACACGCTTTCCTTTGGGGGACAGGAATCATAGGATATCAAAATGGCCTGAAATGAATTTAATAAAATAAAACCCACAAACATGAGAATAATGTTCTTGCTATGATGAGGGGAAAAAAAACCTGATTGAAATTGGTCAAGGTTATTGCATGAACAGAGGTGGAACAATTTAAGCACAGTGTTGAATAAAGGAAGGTAAAACATGAAGTAGTAGTTAAAGGAAATGTCAAGGTCAAGCAAGGATGAATTTTATAGTAGAGCAACAAAAATGATGGCTCATTAAGAGAAAGAGAACTAGAATTATATCTGCCTAGAATCCAAGTTTCTCTAAAGAATTTTCATATTCAACTTCAGCAAAATTTTATTAAAATAAATTTCATTATGGTTTTATTACTCTACAATCATATATTTGTATGACATCTGTGCTCCAATTATCATTACTAGCTACTAGAAACTTGCCTTCCTTTTGCTTCTTAATTAAGTTATCATTTTAGTTCAAAACCAGTTTCTGATCTAGTCTAGATAATGCCTTAAACACTGAAAGTGTATATATTTATAGTTTCTGAACTGTCTGATACCATTTTTTTAAATATTAATTTTCTGCCCTTGTGCAAATATTTGTTCAGATGATTCATGGGTGTAGGATACTAGCTATTAGGTAGCTAGTAATCTTTAAGTCTCAAAGCTTCTGCAAATGATTAATTTACATAGTATACAACTTTATCTTAATTTTGTTGTTCATTGAAGTAAGTTGAGCAAAGCTTTTTATAAATGGGAAACTGAGGCATGAAGAGATTTGCCCAAGGTCACATAGCAAGGTAATAGTTTCATAGTTGGTAGGGTTGGAAGGGATCTGAGCAGATCATCAAGTCTGACCCCCTGCCATGGGCAGGAAAGACCCCAGCAAGGTGTTCATCTAGCATCCTCTTAAAGACCCCCAGGGTAGGAGCCAGCACCACTTCTCTTGGATGTTGGCTCCAGATCCTAGCCGCCCTGACAGTAAAGTAGCGCCTCCTGATATCTTGTCTAAATCTACCCTCTGCCAGCTTGTGACTATTATTTTTTGTCACTCCTGGTAGTGCTTGGGGGAACAGGGACTCCCCGAATGCCTGCTGGTCCCCTCTGACTAGTTTGTAACAGTCCACTAAATCCCCCCCTCAGCCTTCTCTTGTGGAGGCTGAACAGGTTCAGGTCCCTTAGCCTCTCCTCGTAGGGCCTGCCCTGCTGCCCCCTGATCATGCGAGTGGCTCTCCTCTGGACCCTCTCCAACTTGTCCACATCCCTCCTGAAGTGCGGCATCCAGAACTGGACACAGTACTCCAACTGCGGCCTGACGAGTGCTGCATAGATGGGGAGGATCACCTCCTTGGACCTGCTCGAGATGCATCTGTGGATGCATGGCAAGGTGCGGTTAGCCTTCCTGACCGCGTCCCCACACTGTCAGCCCATGTTCGTTTTGGCATCAATAATGACTCCAAGATCCTTTTCTGCCTCTGCACTGACAAGAAGGGAGTTCCCCAGCCTGTAGGTATGCTGCTGGTTCTTCCTCCCCAGGTGCAGTACCTTGCACTTGTCAGTGTTGAAACCCATCCTGTTCTCACTGGCCCACCCCTATAACCTGTCTAGGTCTGATTGCATCTTATTCCTCCCTTCTAGCATGCCCACTTCCCCCCACATCTTAGTGTCATCAGCAAATTTGAACAGGGTGCTTTTTACCCCCTCGTCCAAGTCGCTGATAAAGATGTTCAACAGCACAGGTTCGAGGACCGAGCCCTGGGGAACCCCACTGCCCACATCCCTCCAGGTTAAAAATGACCTATCCACCACCACTCTCTGGGTGCGGCCCTCCAGCCAGTTAGTAACCCATTTGACTATGTAGGTATCGCAGCTACAGTCCCCTAGTTTTTTAATGAGAATGGGGTGAGAGACAGTGTGAATGAATGAGGCAGGAAAATGCTTATGCAAACAAGGATTCATTACAATCAGATCATTCCCTTGTTCAGGCCTAGCCTCACATACCAGCCCCTTGGTCAGCTGACTGTGCAATTAGCACTGACCCCACCTGCCAGTGGCTCAGCAGGCTGCCTGCCTTCTTAAAGTGGCAAACACATCAAGTGCCCTGCCACAGTAGCCCTGGAAGGGGGAGTGAGTGTAGTTGCTATTTTCCCTTTTTGTTTCCAGGTGGTTTAGACAGTGGGTCCATGGGGTGAAGCCCACAGTAAAGACTATGTCTGGTACCCTGAAGCAGGGGAAGAAGTTTGGTTGATATTTTTTTTCCCTTTTACTTTTGTAATGGACACTTGGAGGAGTGAGAGCACCTGCAAGGGGAAGTGGAGGTTGCTTTGAAGGTGTCTTAAATTGCCCTTCATGTTTTCACCCCCTGAATGGAAGGGGACATACACTTAAATAGAGAGTGGAGATTGACTTTAACCCCTTTGAGGCTGGGGAACCCAGAGGGCCAGATCCCTATTGTGGAGCCTGTTTCCTAGCTGTGGTGCTGCTACCAGAGAGTCAAGGCTGGACTGAGTGGGCCCAGGCCTGAAGGGAGCAGTTAGAGCAAATCAGGCTCTGGCCAAGAAGGTCAGGGCCTGGACAAGTGTGAAAGGGGAAAGCCAAGGGGATCAAAGATACCACCCCCCAAGGCTCTGGATTTGTTCTGTTTAATTGATTCTATCAAGGTGTGGCTGGTGAGATAGAGGGCAGAGGATTGGAGGAGCTAGATAGAGGGAGGGTGCAGGCTAGCCTCTGGGGGCACATGACCCTCCTTGCAGGGCTAGGCCTGCCACAAGGTCATCAATATAAAAATATGGCATTACCACATTGACCTGAATCCCAAATGACCTCAAATTGAATATGACACCCTAAAAATTATATTCTATGTATGGCCTATTTATGAATTTGTTGTGATAGAGAATTTATCATATTAGTATAAAATGTAATCATCAGGGGATCATCTTAAATTTGTCTCCCTCTCTCCCCTGCTGCAGCAGAGAAATCAGCAGCAGGAGAGCATGTGGTGGTGAGGTAAGGCAGCATCCTTGCCCCTACCTTCCCCATCCAGGGGACCTGCACCTCTGTCACTTGTCATCTTCCCCACCACCTCCTCCACTGTGGCCTCTGCAGCATGTGTTTCCCTGCCTGCCCTCTGCAGCCTCTGATTATTCTTTCAGCTTCCACCCCCACCCACTCACCACAGTCTCTGCTCCTTCTTGCAGCCTCTGCACCACCTTCAGCCATTTACTTTAATGTGTGGCTTTGGCTCCATTCCCTCCTGGGCACTCATCAGTGTCTTGGAGCTGGAGCTGCTACTGCTGATGCTTCATGGCTGAGTAGGGACCAGAGCTTCCACTCACTGAGTTCCTATGAAACTATAAGGGTATAGCACCAGAGCCACACCTGACAGTAATTGGCAGGGCAGGCTGAGGTGGAGGGGGAAAAGGCTTTGAGGATCAGGATGGGGGTAGACTTTGCAGGTACAGCAGGTGGTTGCTGAGCCTCTGATTCTGCCCCCAACCCAGTCTTGGGGCTGGAGCTTCAATAGCTGCCTGCCCACCTCTACCTTGCACTCTAATCCAAGGTGAGGGCCCCCTGATATTGAATGGGGGGAAAAAAACCCTTGTCTTGGATTTGAGTAATGACAGTATATCTTCCGAACACTAGCAACCTTATCTAGTTCTGAGTTAATCAGCTAAAGTGGCATTTTTAATCGCTGCCCAACACCATCATTTTGTCATCACAAGCACATTGTTAGAGATGTATGGTATCAGAATTAGTGATTTCCAAATATCTTCGTTAACCATTAATATTAAATTACTTTCATCAGTTTGACTGTGTAGGTATATTTCTTGTCTTATCCCAAGCTATGGGCATTTTATTAATGTCTGTGAGGTTTTTTTTCTGAGTGTAGATGAAGTCTCTCAGTTTCATAGTTGTCCAATTATGGAGGTCTCAGTTTTCCTTGGCTTTAGCATATGTTCTTAGTGTATTACATGCCCAGCACTTATTTTGCTATTGCATCTATGTCCTGGACCCTTGGGGCACTTGTACATGTGATGCCAGTACCATGTACACATGATGAAAATGTCACTTTGTGGGGCTTAATGGAGTCACACTGAACACGTGCAAGAGTTTGCTGGGGGGGGGCGCTAAATGAGTTTGCATTGTTTCAAACTAAACTACATCCTACTGTAGGATTTGCAAAATATTGCAAATTCCAATGATGCAGTTATCAGGTCACCCCATAGCCACAGGAGAGGTGGGCAAGCTCTGCAGAAAAAAGTATTGGGCCCCCCACTGCTTCTGCCTTCAGCAGGCTCCTGTGGCTGGCAGGACACCTGGGGCCACCCAAGAATGGGCTGGCTTACCCGTGTGGTGGTTCAGAAAGGCAGCAAGAGGGCAACTGTGTTTGCTGGCAGCCAGAAAATGCAGCGGGGGCAGTTCACAGGGTGCTGGAAGCCTGAACAGGTTGCTAGCTGGCAGAGTGCTGCCTCAGCTCAGAGGTACCTCGTCCAATGCTTCCCATGCACCCCATGCACCATCCCTGCTGCCTTCTCTGGCTGCCAACCCACCTAGCTGCCCTCTGCCACCTCCATGCACTGTCCCAGGTGTAAGTTGGGTATGCTAGCAGCCAGAGAAGGCAGCAGGGATGGTGCATACAGTGGTGGGAGCCCAGGTGCTCATAGAAGCATTGGATTGGGCACCTCTGAGCTGGGTCAGCACCTGGCCAGCTAGCAGCCTGCCTGGGAGGCCCCATGCCCTGTGCACCATCCCCGCTGCCTTATCTGGCCACCGGCACACCTGATGACCTCCTGCCACCTTCCTGCACTGTCCCAGGGGCAAACCAGCTCATTCCTGGGCAGCCCCAAGCATTCTGCCAGCTGCAGGAGCCTGCTGAAGGCAGAAGCGGTGAGGCAACCAATCTTTTTTTTTTCTGTGTGTGGAGCCTGTCTACCTCTCCCATGGCTGAGGGGTGAACTGCCAGTGGGCCAAGTGGCCCCTGAGATGTAGGGCCCTTGTTCTTCCCTCTGTGGTGGTGACACCCCCTGGGTCTGCCTGGGCAGGCTGTTAGCAGGCCGGGTGCATCCCCAGTGTGGGGTTGGGGAAAAGTTGGATCAGGCTGGGACAGCACCCAGCCTGCTAGCAGGCCACCTGAGTGGCCCTGGGGGGTGCTGCTTCTGTGGAGGGAAGGACGGGGGCCCCTTACAGCTCAGGAGCCACTCAGCCCACTGGCAGCTCAATCCCTGACTACACGCAGGCTCTGGCTCCAACAACAACAAAAAATTATCAGGACCCTCACTGTGACATGATGGAAAAATTGAAATGAGTTAGCTCTCCCGAGTTAGGGAGTAAAAGGAAGGCCCAGGGAGGAATAGGACCTCTGCTAAGTGGGCAGAAACAATTGGTGACAGACAGGGGGGACAAGGCTGAACTCCTCAATGAGTTCTTTGCCTCAGTGTTCCTAAGTGAGGGGCACGACAAGTCTCTCACTGGGGTTGTAGAGAGGCAGCAGCAAGGTGCCAGACTTCCATGCATAGACCCTGAAATGCTGCAGAGTCATTTGGAAGAACTGGATGCCTTTAAGTCGGCAGGCCCGGATGAGCTCCATCCAAGGGTGCTGAAGGCACTGGCCGACATCATTGCAGAGCCACTGGCGGGAATATTTGAAAGCTCGTGGCGCACGGGCCAAGTCCCGGAGGACTGGAAAAGGGCCAACGTGGTCCCCATTTTCAAAAAGGGGAGGAAGGAAGATCCGGGCAACTATAGACCTGTCAGTCTCACTCCATCCTTGGCAAAGTCTTTGAAAAAATTATCAAGGCTCGCATTTGTGAGAGCCCGGCAAGACAAATTATGCTGAGGGGAAATCAGCACAGGTTTGTGGCAGGCAGATCGTGCCTGACCAATCTAGTTTCTTTTTATGACCAGGTTACGAAATGCCTGGACACAGGAGGAGGGGTGGATGTCGTATACTTAGACTTCAGGAAGGCCTTCGATACGGTATCCCACACCATACTGGTGAACAAGTTAAGAGGCTGTGACTTGGATGACTACACAGTCCGGTGGGTGGCGAATTGGCTGGAGGGTCGCACCCAGAGTGTCGTGGTGGATGGGTCAGTTTCGACCTCGAAGGGTGTGGGCAGTGGGGTCCCGCAGGGCTTGGTCCTTGGACTGATACTCTTTAATGTCTTCATCAGTGACTTGGACGAGGGAGTGAAATGTACTCTGTCCAAGTTTGCAGATGACACAAAGCTATGGGGAGATGTGGACACGTCGGAGGGCAGGGAACAGCTGCAAGCAGATCTGGACAGGTTGCACAAGTGGGCAGAAAACAACAGAATGCAGTTCAACAAGGAGAAATGCAAAGTGCTGCACCTAGGGAGGAAGAATGTCCAGCACACCTACAGCCTAGGGAATGACCTGCTGGGTGGCACGGAATTGGAAAGGGATCTTGGAGTCCTAGTGGACTCCAAGATGAACATGAGTCGGCAGTGTGACGAAGCCATCAAAAAAGCCAATGGCACTTTATTGTGCATCAGCAGATGCAGGACAAATAGGTCCAAGGAGGTGATACTTCCCCTCTATCGGGCACTGGTCAGACCGCAGTTGGAGTACTGCATGCAATTCTGGGTGCCGCAATTCAAGAAGGATGCAGATAACCTGGAGAGGGTCCAGAGAAGGGCCACTCGTATAAGGGCCTGCAGACCAAGCCCTACAAGGAGAGACTAGAGAAACTGGACCTTTTCAGCCTCTGCAAGAGAAGGTTGAGAGGCAACCTTGTGGCTGCCTATAAGTTCATCACGGGGGCACAGAAGGGAATTGGTGAGTATTTATTCACCAAGGCGCCCCCAGGGGTTACAAGAAATAATGGCCACAAGCTAGCAGAGAGCAGATTTAGATTGGACATTAGGAAGAACTTCTTCACAGTTCGAGTGGCCAAGGTGTGGAACGGGCTCCCAAGGGAGGTGGTGCTCTCCCCTACCCTGGGGGTCTTCAAGAGGAGGTTAGATGAGTATCTAGCTGGGGTCATCTAGACCCAGCGCTCTTTCCTGCTTATGCAGGGGGTCAGACTCGATGATCTATTGAGGTTCCTTCCGACCCTAACATCTATGAATCTATGAATATGAATCTATGAATCTCTCAGGGTTTTATTCTATGCCTCTCTGTTTCAATTTAGGGGGCACAGAATAACACCCCAGGGACTAAACCCCCGTCATGTTGTTACATCTCAGCTCTGTGTTCTTGGGCAACCCTGGCACAGGATATAGTCTGTCTGACTCACAAGGACTCACCCCCCCTCCCTCCCCTCCTCTACCTAAATGAAACTGATTAAGATGTAGTGAGAGAGACACCTAAGACCCTCACCAGATAAGAGTGATAAGAGTGAAAACAACTGCCCTAGGTCTCATTTACATCTGAGATGGAACCAGATGACCATTCATTTACATGAGAGATGGAGAACAGAAAGCCTGAAGCAGAGACTGCAGTGAATTCTGGGACCAGAGAAGCAGGGGAGTACTGCATGATGGGGAATCTTTGCTCCAAATGCTAATCAACCCATGTTCATACACACCCAGCTCAGCATTTATGAGACCAGTTCTAATCTGGATTTGCTAAGGACTTTTTCCCCCCCAGACACACACACACACACACACACACACACACACACACACACACACACACACACACACCTCTAAGTTTAATAGGCATCTCGGGCCGTACATTCCCCGGTCCCACTGTGGGAGGCCTATTTAAACTTGATTGACTAAAACTCGGTTGCCAGGTTAGGGAATGCTGAGGCAAGAGACCGAGTCAGAGGGGGTATGGGCAACATTTGAACAATGGTTAAGGGTTCATCACTGGATCCAGCCTGCTGGAGCCCTAATCACAGGTGTTGTCATATCTTTCCCGAGACGACTGGTGGGAGTCCTCTCCACAAAAGGTTATGAGCACCCCAATAATTGTCTTAAGTCTGTTAAAAGACTATAGTAAGATCTGGAAAAATCATGCTAAGCTGAGGCTTGTGCACAACAAGTAAAAATCCAAAATCTGGATGCTGCAAGCTATCTATTGTTCCTGAAGAAACCATGAGATATCCCATCAGTATATCTTTGGGCGGGGGGCTGGACTCGATGATCTTCCGAGGTCCCTTCCAGCCCTAATGTCTATGAAATCTATGAAATCTGCCATCCATAGGAATTTCAAGCTGGCTCCCAAGTATTTGGGTTACTCCCTAATCTTAAGTGTTTCCTGATTATCAATCAGTTTCCTGAGATGGTCCAAACCAGATAACCCCTTGTCAATAAAAAAGACAATGAGTTACACTACTGAGGGTGCTTCGAAGCAGCTGAACTGAGGGTATAAAAATCTGTAAGTGTGCGTGCTGCAAGAAGAAGAAGAAGCAGGAGGAAAGAAGGAGAAGAAGAAAGAAGAAGAAAACTCCTGTGCTGACACCATCCCCTGTCGTTCTTGGGATGCTGGAAGAACAGATCATCTCTCTCTTCAAGGATTGTGCTACGGACTGTGCCTGTCAGCTTTGCAGCCTGAGTACTGTGGATTAGGTGAGATCCCAGCACTCGCTCTCTCTCTCTTCTCTCCAGGCATAAACTTCTAAACCTGAACTGTATTAGTTAAGCTTGAGCTAAGTTTCCCCAAATACTTAGTGAAACCAGGGTAGTATTGTCATTGTTGGTGTTTGTTTTTCTTTTGCATGTCTATTACTACTAGTACTATTATATATTTCATATGCTTAGCAATAAATAACTTTTATAGTCAAACTGGTAGTAACTGGGTATATTTTTCCTTCTCTGCTTCTCTTTCCTCCTGTGCTCTGCAGCAACGCTTCTTTTACCTATGCTAAAGATCCCTGTGAAGCCCAAAAATATTGTGGGGTCTGCTCTTCAAGAGGCCAAAGATTGGGACGTGCTGAGTTTGAAACACATAAGGGGATCAGCTTGTACAGGCTGATTAACCCAGTTTGACTCAGACATGCCCTTATGAACTGAATGCTGGCCCATGAGGGTGTCAGCTGGACACCCAGCCGGATTCAGAGGGATTCTGTTTACCTGTGTGCCTGTGTCTGACTGCATTTTATTGTTGCTCTTATGAACTGATTCTTGGCATATGAGGGTGTCAGCCTGTCCATGCTGATCAGCCTGGCCAGGTCAGGCGTGTCACATTAATTTGTGTGTGTTTGTGTGTATGACTGATTTGGTGACTGGAGGAACCCAGTCCCATTGAGATTGAGTCCTGCAAGATAGCTCCACTGGGGGTGAGGGCTTGCAGAAGGGAGAAATACAGCTCCATATAGTAACACAAGCAGCACATTGACAGAATCACCAAGACCCTAGAAACTAACCCTAATAAATGAGCACACCCCAAAGTAATGGGCAAATCTGGTAACAATGTGTACAAGCACCCTTGTTTGCCATCTCAGTCTTCTACAATAACAATGTCATCAGGTGCAGTTTTGAGGTCAGTGAGTCCCTCTAATACTTAGTTAAGTTTATACTGGAAAACTTTGAGGACTAGTCTGATACCCTTAGGCAAAAATATGAGTCTAAAGTTCAGTCAAATGTTGTCAGGTGGCTCATGGGTCAGTTTAGGAGTCATTTGCAATATCACAGTGAATACTTTAGCTATGGATAAGTTGTTTGATTGTGGGTGTATCTACACATGTGCCCAGTAAAAAATAGGCTACTGCTCATTAAACCTCACTAAAAAAAGCATGTGTTTTCATTACTGTGCATTAGGGCAGCCTAATGTGCATTTATTTAGTACCTCAGGTGTACATGAGTACAGAAGCTACTCCAATACACTGTAATTACAGTGCATCAGAGCAGACTTGATTAATTGAGTCTGCTGGAGTGTGGTAATTCCACGTTCCAGCAGCCTCCCATATCTCATGCATCAGCATCCCTATACTAAAAAGTGGCGGTGGGGGCACTTGAACTAAAGCTCACTCCATGAGCTTTAGTTCAAGTACCCCCACTGCCATTTTTAAGCGCAGGGACACTGATACATGAGACGGTGCAGTAATTTAATTAGAGCACCTCTCAGAGCCACTTTTACTTAAAGTGATACTCCCCAATCCTGGAACGTGTAAAAGTGCCCTCACATTAGAGGTACTGCATTTAATGCACAGTAGCAAAACTGCATTAATGAACATCCATGTGGGCACAAATGGCACAGCTTGGAGCAATCCCAGCTGGGTCATGAGTGGCTATAGGGCTCTGGAAGTGGGGTTCAGGGGGTTGGAGGTGCAGGTGTTTTTTTTCCTTGATTCTTTTGGCTACAGGTCATGGGCAAAAGAGGGAGAGATGAATTGAGGCAGTAAACAGAAGACTGTGGTGCTGGTGCCACCTTGAAGGCTTTGGCTTCTATGACTACAGTCCACTTTTCAGACAGAGAGGCAGTGGTCTGTTGGGACGAGACAGCCTCCATGCCACTCCATTGGGGAATGAGCTCTTCTCAGCCAGAATGGCTGACTTGCTTGACCGGGCTTTAAACTAAGCATGCTGGGGGGGGGGGGGGGGGGAGATTGGTGGACAAGCACCAGAGCAAGTTCATGAAGCATCAACTGCAAAACCATCAGGTTAGGTTGTTCAAGGGAACCCACTCCTACCCTAGCCCAGGAACAGAGCTTCTCCATGAGTACAAGGAAACCTGGGGCCTCCAACAGTACACTTACTTGCCTGTACACTAATGGTAGGAGTTTGGGGAATAACCAGGAGGAACTGGTCCTTCTGCTAAACAAAATTACTATGATCTTATAGGGACCATGGAGACCTGGTAGGGACTCCTATGACTGGACTACCAGTATAAATGGTTATATCCTGTACAGAAAAGATTGTGCTGAAAAAAGGGCTGGGAGTGTAGCTCTCTATGTGAAGGAGAGCTACACATCCCTACAAGCTGAGATTGGTACCGAAGGAGGATGACTGGAGACACTTTGGGTTAGAATAAGATGGGAACATAGTGAAGGGGATACTGTGGTAAGAGTCTACTACAGACCTCCAAACCAGGAACAAGTGCTTGACCAAGAATTCACCAGGGAACTGGCCAAGGCTGCATGCTCTTGGTGCATGGTCATCATGGAAGACTTCAACTACCTGGACATCTCATGGGATGAGCACTTGACCAAATCTGATCAGTCACAAATCTTCTTCATATGCGTGGATGAGCTCTACCTCTCCCAAGAAGTTTATGGGCCAACAAGAGGCAAGGTGCTGCTGGACCTGGTACTGGCCAAAGGGGATAATCTAATCAGCAAACTAAGAATTGAAGGAAAGCTGGGTGACAGTGGCTACGAGTTGATCACTTTCACTATCTATTGCAAAGCTGGCAAGTCAGCCAGCAACGCAGTAGTCCTCAACTTTAGGAAAGCTGATTTACATAAGCTTAGGAGGCTTGTTCTTGAGGCCGAGAGGCCATGATTTCACAAGGAGGGGAGTTCATGTTGAGTGGTTGCTCCTTAAGGAAGTGATCATAGAAGCATAAGGGGAGTCCATCCCAATCCATTGGAAAGGTGGTAAAAGGGCTCAACAAACCCCTTGGCTCAGCAGAGAACTCATGGACGTCCTATGTCTAAAAAGAGAGGCATATAAAGGATGGAAGACAGGAAACACCACTAAGGAGGAGTATACTGCATTGGTCTGCACCTGTAGGGAGTGAACTAGGAAAGCCAAGGCTGCATCTGAACTCTATCTGGGTATACGAATCAAGGCCCAAAAAAAGTCCTTCTTCAGATATGTGGGGAGTCAAAAGAAAAACAAGGGAAATTTTGGATCCCTGCTAAACCATCTGGGACAGCTGACTAATGGCACCCAGGAAAAAGCCAATCTGCTCAATGATTACTTTGCGTTGGTTTTTCACCAGCCTAAAGGGACCACCCTGCTTAACATGATGATGAAGGATGACCAGGGTGTGAGGGAGCATCTTGAGAGGCTGGACCCCCATAAATCAGCTGGTCTGGATAGGTTGCACCAAAGAGGGCTAAAGGAACTGGAAGACATCATAGTGCAGCCACTGGTGAGGATATTTGACAACTTGTGGCACTCAGGTGAAGTACCTGAAAATTGGAAGAGGGCCAATGTGGTGCCTGTCTTCAAGAAAGGGAGGAAAGAAGACCCAGGAAACTACAGGCCAATCAGTTTGACCTCAATCCCTGGGAAGATTTTGGAAAAAAATATCAAAGAAACCCTATCTTGACAGGCTAACAGAAGGCAACATTCTGAGGGACAGCCAGCATGGGTTTGTTGTGGGTAGGTCTTGCTTGACCCATCTCATTTCCTTCTATGACCAGGTGACATATCACCTGGACAAAATGAAAGAGGTTGATGTCATATAGTTGGACTTTAAAAAAATCCTTTGACATGGTGTCCCATGATGTCCTCACAGAAAAATTGAGCAACTGTGGCCTCAAGTACTCCACATTCCGATGGCTGGGGAACTGGCTCCGAGATCAGACCCAGAAAGTGGTAGTTGGTGGAACTGAATCAACATGGCACTTGGTGACTAGTGGCATCCTGCAAGGCTTTGTTCTTGGACCTGGATTCTTTAATGTCTTTATAAATGATCTGGACACTGATGTCAAAAGTGGACTGGCTAATTTCACTGATGATACCAAACTTTGGGGAAGAGTGTCAACACTTGAGGATAGGCTGGTGATCCAGGCCAACCTTGATAGGCTAGCAAGGTGGGCAGATGAAAACCTGTTAGCATTCAATATGGAGAAATGCTCCACCTCGGAAATAAAAACCTGCATCACACTTATAGGCTTGGCAGTACTACGCTTGTTAGCATCATGACCAAAAGAGACTTGGGGGTCATGATTGGCCACAAGATGAACATGAGCCACCAATGCGATACCACAGCTGGCAAAGCAAACAAAATTCTGGCTTGCATCTATCGATGCATCTCAAGCAACACCCAGGATGTCATCCTCCTGCTGTACTTGGCCTTGGTGAGGCCATAGCTGGAGTACTGAATCCAATTCTGGGCTCCACAATTTAGGAAGCATGTGGAGAAGCTTGAAAGAGTCCAGAGGAGAGCCACATGCATGATCAGAGGTCAAGAGAACAGGCCTTATGAAGAGAGGCTGCAAGCTATGGGACTTTTCAGCCTGGAGAAGCGCAGGCTCAGGGGTGACATGGTGGCAGCGTATAAGTACATCAGGGGTGTGCATGAGGCTCTGGGGGAAGGCCTGTTCACCAGAGCGCCCCCGGGGATGACAAGATCCAAGGATCACAAACTCCTGCAAGACCATTTTAAGCTGGACATAAGGAAAAACTTCTTTACTGTCTGAGCCCCCCAGGCCTGGAATAGACTCCCCCCAGAAGTGGTGCAAGCACCTACTCTGGACACTTTCAAGAAACATTTGGATGTTTATCTTGCTGGGATCCTTTGATCCTAGCTGACTTCCTGTCTCTTAGGCAGGGGGGTTTGACCTGATGATCTTACAAGGTCCCTTCCAGCCCTAATGTCTATGAAATCTATGAAACAAGTAGGTGCACCTAGCATGTCCCTAATCAGTAGCAGCTGGCAGTGATTTCTTCTCAATGCTTTGTTCAAAATCATTTTGTCTCAATACATATGTGTGGTTTACCTGATGGTTTTTTCCCTACTACTGCTCTGTTGATTCACTTATTGCTAGTTTCAACAGCTGTACTTATGTGAAGGTCATCCATTCCTCCTTTGGTGGCCCCACCAGTGGAAATGAAACTCTATATTTCGGTATTCTCATAGGTGACATGGGGCTTGTTTCTTAACTTTGTCTTGCTCTTTAGGTGCCCATCTCTACAAAACATTTCCTTATGTTGTATTAGAATGGTAGACAGGGCCCATGGTGACTGGTCTCTTTTCCCTATCATATTAAAGATAGTTTAGTGAAGTACTGCAGTCAAATCTATGACCCTTCCCTGCATGTTAACTATTAGACACCTTAGGCAATGACATCCCTTTGTTTTGTGGGTTTCTTATCAACAGTCTGCATTTGCCCAGGTGGCACAGAATAGTTTTATAGTACATCATCAGCACTTTATCACATTTCTCCAGTCTAATATTGCTGTTTATCAGTATTGCTGGGATTACATAGCAGCTGGCACTATAATCCATCTGGAATAGAATTGGCCATTGATCTAATAGCTTAGTTGCAAATATGGTATTTGTGTGGCTAGTAGTTGCCTTCTGCTGTGTGTGCATTCTCAGTCTTTAGATTGACTAAAGTCACACAGAAAAAGTCACTGAAAGTCTCTGCCTGTTCCCTATATCCTCTGTTACTGTCTGGACTGCAGATTTTTTTTCGTGGGGATGGGGTAGCTGCAGCATTTGGATATAAAGTGGTACCGTTTTCCATTTCCCTTTCCCTGTTACCCTTAGGCAAAATGCACATAGACTGCTTTACATACACACTGGGCCCTGATGTCTGTATCTTCAGTTGGTCTTTACCCTGCTTCCTGGGATCCTTTGAGCTTGAACCTTTGTATTTGTTTGGAGCTAGTGGTTACTACTGTTTTGGTACTTTCTGTGGTGAACTTTCCCTATCCTTCCTCTTTGGAGGCATTTCTCTAAGAACAAATCTTTTTTCTTTTAATATAGTGTTTTTTTGTAAGCAGAAAGTAGCACAACATTTTATATCTTCTGCGTCTTGGTTTTGGGGGAACAAAATATCCCTCTTTTACAGTTTCATTCTGTCAGGGGTTGGAACACTCCTCAAGAACCATTATCAGCTGTTTCATGTTCTGGTTATCATTTTTATTTTTGAGGTAGCAGCAGTATTTTAGTCACCTCTTCTCCTTTTTATTCCAAGGAGATAGCAATCCCTGCCCAAGCCTTCCCCCTCCCATACACCTTTATTTTCTTATTTTTATTTTTCCTGATCTAGTTCATATTTGGTCTCAACTCTTACTTGTACTACTTTTATGCTTGTGCTAATTTTGTTTTGTATTTTTCCTGGCAATCAGGCTTTTCTGATAATCTTAGTACTTCATTTTGCTTCTTTTGAGGTGAAGATTTTTTTTTGTTTATCACACTCTCCTCTTTGCTGCAGGTTTCAGTAAACTTAGACTGTGCTGCCATGTTTCATGCTCCATGCATCAGAAATAGTCCATGCTAAGTAGGCTGTTTTTTTTAGTGAACCATTTACAATGATGTTCCAACTGCAGCTATCATTCTAGCCTTGTGCAAACAGAGTAAAGACCTGGTGTCTCCTATAAATTCTTCCTTCCTACACAGCTATGGGAGAGGTACAGCATGCTGAATTTAAATTTTAAAATATTGTTGGCAAAACTATTTTCTAAGCATAACATTGCAGTTTATGTTAAAAAAATATACAAGATAGTTTTCAAAATTGCTGTGCCAGATTCCCAGCTCATGTAAACTGGTTTAGCTCTCCTAGAATGGATTCCACCAGTTGAAGATATGGTGGATTTAGTAAAAATGGTGGTATCAGAATGGACAATATCTGTCTGTTGAGTCAAGTCTTTAAAAGGCAGGGTGTTTACTGTAATTGCTTTTGAAGCTCTAACCCTCCTCTTTGAACAAAAACAAAATTGGTGTAAGGCAGGTCAAACAGCCTATTATTTGCAAATCTCCTAAGCAGTGACTATGTGACTATGGGTATAATGATAGTTCTATATGAATATCTAAATATTAATGCTGTCATGTTTCTGGGTGGAAGCAGACACAGACTTGTGAAATGCATTATTAGTTTTAGAAGAGAGAATGAATAGACAGCACACAGAGAAGTATGACATTATCCTAATCTCCATGTAGCTATGAATGCATAATTCTTTCTGACAGCCTTTGAACTGTATAGATGTTAGCAGGAAGAATTGAAAAATTCAGATGTATGATATATAGAGGCTAATAGGTAATGGGTTGGATCTCAGTGAAGAGAGTCAAATAAGTTACGAACATGACTCAGTTAGCATAACCGTTTTGGGCAGTTCTGAATGTGCCTCCTTCCCAGATAGCCCAGTTGATTCTGTAATATAATTTCTATTAGAAGCCAGGTTTACAAGTGCTGAGAGTTCTGCTGATCTCTACTCTTTTCCAAATTTTCTCGGGTTACATGACCTACCTTATCCAATGGGTCTCTGGACCCGTCTACATGAGATGCTAAGTAGGGCTGTGCAAAGCTTTGGATCATGATACAGATTCAGAGATGATTTGGATGATTCAGAGGCCAAATCTACAAATCCAAATCAAATCACTAGAAGCTTTAGGCTTTCTGAATCGATTCGGAGCTTCTGAATCAATTCAGAAAAGATTCAGAAAAGATTCCCAGCTTCCCAGAAACCCCTGCACATGTCTCCTTGAAACATGACAAGCTTTGTGGCCTTAGCAAGTGCTACCATCCCTGCAATTTTCACCCCGCTGTGGCTTAACGCACACACGTGACATGAGTTTTGCTTTCAGGATTTGAGGTGCAGTTTCCCAGAAACTCCTGCACCTATCACCTTGAAGTTTGGCAGGCTTCATGCCCTCAGCAGTGGCTACCATACCTACAAGTTTCATCTGAATCAGCCAAAAAATAACAAAGTTATAGATATTCCATTGATTCCCCATTATACCCTATGGCCGAGTCTCCGAATCGCCAAATCTTTTCTGAAACATTTCCGAATCGATTCAGCCGAATTGAATCATAAAAGCAGTTTGGATCTCCAAATTGAATCAGCTGAATCTGAATTGGCCAAATCCAAATCTGAATTGAAAACTTGCCTGTTTGTACAGGCCTAATGCTAAGTGTGCAGTAGCCTAATAACACAATGCACTACCATGCTGGGCAAAAAACATGCTAATATGCTACTGCACAGTAGTTTTAGGCTATTGTGCAGTTGTTGTCACTAAAACCCTGTGTGCTGGAGCTACTGGGCAGTAGCAGTTATCCAAGTACTAAATTTAATGTGAAATAACTTTGGCGACCTAATGAATATGTAGACATGTCCCCTGAACTCTAGTACATGCTTTGGAGTCCTGTCCCTGGATTGCTCCTGAATCACCTGCTCTTCACATACTACATGTATGATGCTCTGCAGTTTATGGCCATAAACTAGCTCAAAGGGGAAATAGTTCATTGATATTTGAGGGACCTCCCAGATAGTGAATAACAAAAGGGGTGTCAACAAGTCCCATTTCCTAGGATCTCCCTGTATACAGGCTCTCAGCATTTCTTTCAAAGTCCTGTTGAATTGCTCAACATCTGCCTGTGAGTGACACACAAATGTTAGGAGATGCCTTGGCTTGAGGGTATTACATATGGCCTTTAATGTGCCTGACATAAAATTGGTCCTCTGATCTGTTAGAATTTCCTGGGGTATTTCCACCCTGGAGATCCACTTAATCAGTTCTTGTGCAATTTTAGGAGCTGTAAGTGTTTTCATTGGGACTGTCTCTGGAAATTATGTGGCATAGTCAGTGAAAACTAAAACAAAATGATGCCCCTCTGTGTTCTTAGGGAAGAGCCTCTTGATGTCCAGTGCTACCCTCTCAAAGAACACTCGGCATCGGGAGTAATGGGACTTGCTGAGGTAAGATATCAGATACCTGTTGGCACTTGGAGCATGCTTGCCAAAATTTCTCAGTTTGTTAATATAACTCTGGCCAATAAACCCTATGTACAAACTAAGCCTCAGTTTTATCCTGTCCAAGGTGTCTACCCATCAGGAGGGTATGTGCCATTCACAGCAGCATAAGTCTGTACCTTTGAGGCACCAAGACTCATGCTAACTCTTCTCCTTCCATCTGTCTACATTCAATTCAATCTAATAAACCTTTTGTTACCTCAAAATGAGGATAGGTGTTCGTCAGCTCTTGGCATAGGATGTTTTCCTTACTTCTGGCTAGGCCACTCTTGTACATGTTCTGGAACATATCTTCTTGGACCTGCTCTTCCTGGAACTGTGCATCTCTGATGATTTCTTCTAAGTTGATCACTTCCTGCTGTTCTTCCTCAGCCACTGAATCAGACATGTCATCCTTTGCTCCCAGATGCCTCTATCCCTAACTATCCTCCACTGGGGCTTTTCTGTTCCAGAACTTGTTCTACTACCTCATGGAAATAAGGCCAGTCCCATCTCAGCAGCACTTGGCATGGTAACTTCTTGGCCAGCCCTACTGGTATCTCCTCTGTTCATTCCATAAATGTTAACATGGGTTTTCTTTTCTGATAGGTAAAAGTTTCCCTGTGCATGCACATCAGACTAACTGGGGTATCTTCTTTAGCCAGCTGAGAGGTCACCAGTTCTGCCTTTAGTGCCTTTTGGTCACACCCTGTATCTATGATGTTGAGTATGATTAGGGTTTCCAAATTGTCATCAACCATCAGTTTTGGTGCCGTGGATGCCCCCTGCTGGTAGCTGAAGCTGTAGTCCATCTGGTCTTCACAGGTATTTTCTATCTGTCATTCCCTTGGGCTTCATGAACTTGATTCATGAACTTGACTGAATGTTGACAGAGAGGTAACCACTCAGATGTGGAAGTCCATCCCTCTGCTCTGCGCTTGGAAGTAGCCAGTCCTGGCCACTCTTTAGTTAAGATAATAGGGTTGTGTGAAACGTCTTTGTTTCATTTTGGTTTTGGATTTGGATTCAGAGTTTTGGAGGGACAGTGATTCATTTCTGTGTTTCAAATCACTGTCACATTTCATTTTGGCCAAAACTGTTTTGGAATTTCAATGGTGTTTTAGCCATAGACTATAATAGGGTATCACAAAACTGCATATAACTTTCTTACCTGATTTGGATGAAACTTGCAGGGATTCTATCTCTCTATGAGGCCATGAAGCCTGCCATGTTTCAAGGAGATTGGTACAGGGGTTTCTGGGAAACTGCACCTCAAGGTGCTGACAAGAAAAACTCATGACATGTGTGAGTGTGAAGGCAGAGTGGGATGAAAACTGCAGGGATGGTAGCCCTTTATGAAGCCATGAAGCCTGCCAAGTTTCAAGGAGATAGGAGTAGTCCTCCCCCTACCTCCTTTCCCCGTCTTAGTTTCTCTTTCCTTGCAAGCCTGCCTACGAAATAGCTCCAAAACAACTCAAAACAGTTCAAAACATCTGAAACATTTAGGAAACATCCAAATTGTTTCAAAGCATTTCTGAAATGTTTTGGATGGCTTGTTTAGTTTTGGAGCCTTGTGTTTTGTTTTGTATTCAATGTTTCGGCCGCTGAAATGTCTGAATCTGAAATGAAATGTCCATCAAAATTTCACACAGCCCTAATACTTAATAATAAACAAAGTAAGAAAAAATACTGTGGCTCACCATGCATACTGACACACTGCTCCATGTGGCCTCCACCTCCTGTCCTCTCAGTGTTGCCCGGCTGCTCCATGTTTGTCTCTGTCTATGCCATTTGCAGTGTGCCTCTGCTCCATGCTTCCCTAATGCTCTGCTTCACATCTCCACATGAATCTTTGGAGCCCTCTCCTACTTGGAGTTGTGTGTTCCCCTCTCTGGAGCCCAAGAGCCCAGCCCTGTGTTTTCTTTTTTCCGGAAGCTCTGTGGCCCAATGAAGTCCTGTCATGGGAACATATGACTCCAGGGACTCTGCATCATGGTTCTCCACCAGGTGTTTCTCCTCAATGATCCCAGCTCAGCCTCCCTGTACAGCCTGAACCTGCTGAGTTCCAGGATCCAGCCTGATAATTAACCTACACAGGTGAACTCTCTGCAGATGGAACAGGTAAGTATTGGGGCATGCTGTTACAGAGATCTATGTACAAATGCTCAAAGGGCACTGTTTAGGCCTACCAATATTTAGTTAGTAAGAATGATTTAGAGTGGTAAGCTATAGAAGAGGAAAGGGGGTACGTAGCAATCATAGATGCATGAAATCTGAAAAATCATAGATCAATCATAGATGCATGAAATCTGTTTGTACTGAATAACAGGAAATTTTCCAGGCATAAAATTAACTCATAGAATAGTAATTCCTCACTAACATTAGAGTGGTAAAACGTTTATGTAGAAGACAGCGTAGATATGCATCTCATAGACTAACTAAATAACATATAGAGAGAGTATGAATTTTTATGCATTTGAGTTCCCTTGAATTCATGAAACCTTGTACTCGCTTTCTATATATATAACTTAGTTAGTTAGTCTATAAGGGTACATGAACTTGTTTGTGGTACCCAGTCTACAATCATACGACTTACTTTAAGCTGTGGCATCATAGAGCATGTCTGGTTTGTGCAGATGTTTGGTATAGGAAGGCATACCAGGAACCTGATCTAAGAAAGTTGGGGCAGGGGGAGAGGAGGGTGGGTTCAGGGGGGAGGGATTGGCTCCTGGGATCAGGGGGTTATTGGGTCCATAGGGGGTTGTCTGTATAGGGTTGGGAGTAAAAATAGCTTGATCATGGTGGCAGGGAGGAAAAAGAGGCAGCCCTGGGGCTGTAGTGAGTAGCTTGGCTTTCCCAGTCCTGGGGTTGTGCCCCAAATGTATACATATATTCATTAGATTGCCCTAACCTGTTCCCAATCTAACTCAGGTCCCTCTTCAGGTCACCTAAGTTGGATTGGGCTGGTCTTTTTTTGCCCAGTCTAACCTCCCTGAACATCTGTTGTGGCCACCACTTAACTTGACCTAACCCTAGTTTGTTTGATCGAAGGGTAACTTCTGCATGTACTCTGAGATGTGTCTGTGCTAGGGCTATGCAAAGCTTTGGTCCCTGATTTGATTTGGCAGAGATTCAGCCCGATTCAGTGGCTGAATCTCTGAATCCGAGTTGAATCAGAGGACCCTTTAATCTCTCCAAATTGAATCAGAACCCTCTGAATCTATTTGGAGAGATTTGGTGATTCAGACATAGACACAGCTTTAAATGTTTTTTCTACATACCTCTAGGTAGCAGGCGGCTCATGAATGCTTTCATGCTGGGGCACATGGAGTGTATCACAGAAGCATTGGGAGCTCCCCAGCATGCTCAGCAGCAGACCTGGAAGCAGACCAGAAGCACTTCCGGTCCACTTCCAGTTCTGCAAGGGAGCACTCTGGGGGCCCCCCATTCCCTCTTAGCTCAGCAACTGGTGCCTCCTGGGTCGGGGGGGGTACCTGGGACCCCCCCATGGCCGATCATTGACCCAGGGGGACCCCCCCTTGTGCTTCCCGGTGGATCTGGAAGTGGACCAGAAGTATGTCCAGCCCACTTCTGAGTTCGCTGCTGAGCACGTGGAGGGCCCCCCGCACTCCTGTGGGATTCTCCATGCGCCCCAGCATCACAGCGATCACAAGCTGTGCTGGTACCTCAAAGTGTGTAGAAAAAACTTTGAAAGCTGTGTCTATGTCCAAATCGCTGATTCTCCAAATCAGCATCGAATCTTCACATTTGGATTCGACCGAATTGAATCGGGGACAGTGATCCAAATCAATGAACTGAATCACTGTCCCTGATTCAGGCTAAATCTGAATCCCAATTGAATAGGGCCCACTTCGCACACCCCTAGTCTCTCCCCTGCCTTCTGCCTTGCTTCAGACTAACATGGCTAGCTACCACTCTCAGTATATTAGGTGGACAAGCCAAAGCAGTTTGAAATCACTGGAAAGACTGCCATTGACCTTGCCATTTGGTCCAGACCTTAAATCTTGCACTGCAGAGAACAATCCTGCATTACTAGGCAAATAGTCTATGCCAAATAGTTTCTTTCTCTGTTTCTAACACCTGTATTATTTTTCTCTTAATTTTTTATGACAGTCTGTGAACTTAATTTTCATAGGCGAAGACCCCTTAACCACTCTTAGGATACCTATACATGTGCCTCAGGGTGTGAGGGAAGTGTTTTAGTTAGAGCAGCTCTCGGTAGCCAATCTAATTAAAATTCCTGCAGCCTCTCGTGTATTCAGCATCCCGCATTTCAAAATGGTGACAGGGAGTGCTTTAAAGCTCATTTGATGAACTTTAGTTAAAGTATGCCTACTGCCATTTTGAAATATGGGGACACTGAATACACAAGATGCTGCAGCATGCTAGAACATTTGATTAGACCTTTCCAGCAGACTTGATTAATCTAGTCAGAATGCGTTGGACCACATGTAAAAGTGCCCTTAGAACCTAAAGACAATAACTGTAATATACATGTAATTTAAAGTCCCTTCTTCTATGTAACATACATTTTTCAGTCTATTTATTTTCACAGCAGCCATTTGTGTTTCAGGAAGCAATACACTTCCTACGAGATTTGTGTAAAGAGGTTTAATGTTTCTTAATGATGTTTAATGATTCTTAAAAAGATGTGGGCCACTCTATATCTAATATTTGAAAAAAAACTTTAATTCTATAGTATGAAAAGACAAAATGATTTAAAAGGCAAGGGCGGGGCTGCTACTTACCTCAGGTAAATGTCTGATTCTGCTGAGACCTGAAGAAGGGCAATGCGTATACATAAATTTGTCTAACATCTCTCCCAACTATACAGTTGGTCCAATAAAAAATATCAGTCCCAACCCTTAAGTTCTCATACATTTGCTGGATCACCACAGCTGAAACAATATTTTAATTGCACTGGAATATTATTTTTTTTTAATCTCTGTGTTGCACAGAAACATTACATAAATTAAGGAAGAGTCCAACTGTATAGAACAGCTTGCTGTGGAGGAAGACATTCAATTCTAATTACAAACGTTATCTTCATTCCACGTAGATCATATTAAACACCAATTTTTCATAATACATGACTAGAAAAGATATCCCGAAAGCCACAGAAATGGACATTATGTTAAGATAACTGACTTTTCTATTACTACAGAAAAATTTCCTTGACTTGACTCTGAATGCTTAAGTCCCTAGAAATGAATGCTTACACAGCTTTCCTTCCTTGATGTACAATTTCTACTGAAGTTAGAAGACATTATGCAGGTGTAGAATGATGTGTACTTAGAATATTTTCCTTGCTTATTCCAGAGTCTGTACTGGAGTCAGGAGATTTCATACGGGTATAGAATGATGTAATCAATTTTGTATCCTGTAATATATTTCAAAGCAAATATAATGGTGCAGGAAATAATATGGCATAAGCAGCTAAGTTATTTTTTCAGGAGTAGATATTTTTCTTTCACCCATTTGATAAAAGAAGATCATGAAAAGCTTTTTTCTTATAAATTAATTAAAATAACAGCTTTAAGAAAAAAGATAAAATATTTACAAAATTTAACTTGTTTCTCAAAATCTGGGAATTATATAAATGTCAGAATCTTTCCAGCTCCGCTGCCCATGGTTCAAACCGTCTCAGTTTTTTCTGTTCAGCTCTTCACTTTTCATTTCTCAAACCCCACCCATTGACTAAAAGGAGCCATTTGCATATCTTGAATTATAAATATATTCCACTTTTGTGTCACACATACATGTTCTCTTTTACAGAAGAACCCTTGTGAACTACACAAATCAGATTTCTTTTATTATTTTTAGAAAACTGATAAAAACCACTGCTTTCCCATTTAATGTGAAACATATTCTTTATTTTAGATCTAATATAAATATTAGTTAAGAATTTGAGGCACTAACTCTTTTGAGTATAAGGATATTCCACAGCATGTGTTTTTGTTTCTTGTCATTTGGTAGACAAAATACAGTGGTTTTAGCTGAGGATTTTTTTTTTTTGAGCTGTAAATCTACAGGGTGTGATGAAGTCTCAATGTTGGGATGGTTTTTCCTAAATAAAGTCCATGTTCTGGTCACTTAACCAGGGGTGTGTATAAGTGTTACATTTGTATCCATAGAATTGTGCTTAGTGTGGTAGAAATGCTAGGGCTAGGGACAGACATTACACATAAACCAGTTTAAGTGATCAAAAACTGGTTTAAACCTGTAACAGAGCAGATGTTCAGTGCACATCAACCAGTTTGAAAATGGCTGAAACCCAGGCCTGGCCTGTCTTATCCTGAGGAACCTGCAACCAAGAGGCCCCGCGGAGCTGGGCAGAGAGGCCACAGCCATTCACTTAAAACTGGTCACCACCATTCTCCACATTTTCTCCAACACAGACTTGAGGCACCCAGCCCACTTCCTTTAGTGTTTCTTATTTCATCAGTTAATTGGTTTGAAAGTCACTCTTCTTTACTCACAGCACACTGATTATCCCTCAAGAGCATCCTCTGTTGCTGAGGAGAGCTAACCAATCCCTCTCCCAAACACTGGATCAACATACCCTCTACCCCACCTCATTGTTCACTGCAGTGGGTATTGCTGTCCCTCCTTCCCTCCCCAAATCCCATCAAGAGTCAAAAACAACCCTTGCCTCTAATCTCCCCAGACCTCCTGTGCACTCTGTTGCTAGTTGTTTCCTGGCTACACCTTAACCAAAGGGACTCTTGTAACAGGCAGACAACCACCGGACACCACATCTCCCACTGTACCCCAAAGGCACACTTCATGGTCATGCAGCAGCTTCTGGGGCAGCATTTAGACTGTTCTTTCCTGCAGTCCAGGTACTCTGTGTAGAGCTTCATAAGCGAAGGGAGGAGATGGTAGGCTGGGTTCATGATGATGAGAGGTGGGAAGACAGCTCTGCCAACCTTGATGCTGGGGCCCCATGGGTGTATCATCCATGCTCCACTGTGTAGGCAAGTGTGTAGGAGAGTCTGGCATCATTAGCACCATCTGCCCCATCAGGGCTGTCCTGTGTGCTTGGCTGTTCTTAGTAATTTCTGGCAGCTCAGGGTAGCTACAAGGTATACTGGGATTTGTGCACAGGTATTCCCTGTCTGCAGATTGCCAGCTCCAGCTGCCTCCATTCCTCCTTCCCTGAAAGCTTACATGGTACTCTATTGACAGGGGTTTGGGCTGCTCAAAATAAGCTGCACAACTTTGACTGGTTCATCTGAATGCTTGTATGCACCCCAGGTGAGCACTTGTTCATATGAATGCTCCCTCTGAAATAACTGTAACCACTCACATAGCTGAGAGACACTCACATAAAAGTATTGGACTCTGGTCATTACGTACAGATTTAGAAAACAGATATTTTTGTTTTTTGTTTTCTCAATTGATCCTTAATGGGAAATTCTGTCAAATTTAATTAACAGCAATATGCTTTCTGCAGGTGTTTTTTTGGTTTCCCCCACACTCTATAACATAGAAATTAATAGAGTTTTAAATCCCTGTTTTAGAAATCAATAGGTCAATAATCTTTTAGAGGTAATAAGAGCTTTTTCTCAACAAAATTCTTGTTTTTCTTGTCTTCTGCATCCTTATATAATAATAGCAATATTTCATATCTATATCTTCCATTTTTAAAAAGAAATTGATATCTTATAGAATTGAATCTCATGTATCTGTATCAAGTATTTAGTTTCAGCTCCATATCATTATCCACTAATATAACCAAAAGGGATAAGGTTATTATTTGTTTAACCTTATCCCTGTGAGCAGAGGAAGTAAAAGACAATCTTCAGTTTTTATCTTGTTCTTGCATTTCTTTTCTCTCAAAAGTCTACTTTCATGGCAATGGACTTAGGCATCAAGACATGCCATGAAGAGTTCTGATGTAGCATTGGATACAGATTTATCCAACTGATACTCTACTAATTCCACATATAGGACAGATCACAGATATGTGAGCCAAAAGACAAGAATAAAACTCTGCAATACAAACCTGTTCTCAGATTAGATGAATTTGCTTGCAAGCTTTTCCACTTCAAATCATTCATGGCCATTCATCAGTTCTCCAGACTTCAGTATGATATTTATAGGGAGAACCAAGTCATATGTGAAGATATGGTTTACCTTTAAAAAATAACACAAATAACAACTCAAGTTTGGAGGGTACTATGATGGTTATACTACAAGAAGAATAGCGGCCTGAAAAATGTCTGCATCCATTACTGTATTTATTAAATTATAAGATGATGTTTTTTCCCCATTCAACATGATTGCATGTCTTAAATGAAGCCAGAAAATGCACATGGCCAGCCAGCAGAGGGTGCCTAAGCTCTCCTCAGCTTGCAGGGTTCCTGGCCGGCTGGTGTACTCCAAGGTGCTCCCTGGCAGCTTGTGCTGAGTTGCTTCAGCACCCTCTGGTTGGAAACCCCACATGCAGCACAAAATGACCTGGCAGGTGCCAGCATATTGGGGTTTCTAGCCATCATGTGCTGAGTCTCTCTGAGCTGCTGCCCAACGGCAGGTGCTGGAGCAACTCATTACAAGCTGGCAGCCTAGGTGGGTCCCTTTCTGTGTGCTGAGTTGCTTCAGTACCTGCTGCTTGAGCAGCTGCTCGGATCAACTCAGCACGTGCTGGCTAGAAACCCTGCGCTCTGCCAAACCAGTGTCTGGCTGACATCTGCTAGCTTATTTCAAGCTTTATGCAAGAAGCCTGGCCAGCACATGCTGAATTGCCTTCAACACCTGCCAGCCAGACAGCACCTGGGAATGACCTGATCATCTGCCTGCCAGTCATGCAGCATGCTGTGGGGATAGGCTGGCCAGGCACAAAGCAGGGAGGGACCCCATAGGGGCCAGCTAGCACACAGGGTGGAGGGACCCTGGCCAACACATAGCAGAGAGGACCCTGCAAGGGTTGGCCAGGACTCAGGGAGCAGGGAGCTCTCAGGGGCCAGTCAGGTACCCTGCATACTGCAAGGAGGGACCTGACTGCAATGACAAGGGACCCAGTGCTCAGCAAGGTATCCAGCATGCAGTGAGGGACCCACTGCATGGTTTTGCCAATGGATTCTGACTTGTTAGGGATGGATATCTTCAGAATACATTATTAAAAGCTTAGAATCATAGAAAATTAGATTTGGAAGGGACCTCAGGAGGTCATTTAATACAACCCCCTGCTCAAAGCAGAACCATCCTCAACCATATTATTCCAGCCAGGGCTTTGTCAAGCCAGGCCTTAAAAACAAGGATGGAGATTCCACAACCTCTCTAGGTAACCCCTTCCAGTGCTTCCTAGTGAGGAAGTTTTTCCTAATATCCAATCTAAACTTCCCTTGCTGCAACTCGAGGCTGCTGCTCCTTGTTCTGTAATCTGCCACCACTGACAGCAGCGTAGCTCCATCCTCTCTGGAACCACCCTTCAGGTAGTTAAGGGATACTATCAAATCCCCCCTCAGTATTCTCATCTGTAGACTAAATAAGCCCAGTTCCCTCAGCCTTTCCTCAGAAGTCATATGCCCCAGCCCCCAAACCATTTTTGTTGCCCTCTGCTGGACTCTCTCCAACTTGTCCACATCCTTTCTGTAGTGGCGGCCCAAAACTGGACACAGTATTCCAGATGTGGCCTCACCAGTGCCAAATAGAGGTGTATAATTACTTCCCTCAATCTGCTGGCAATACTCCTACTAATGCAGTGCATTATGCTGTTAGGGTTCCTGGGAACAAGGGCACAATATTGACTCATATCTATCTTATTGTCCATTGTAACCCCCAGGTCCTTTTCTGCAGAGCTGCTGCTTAGCCAGTTGGTCCCAAGCCTGTAGCAGTGCATGGGATTTTTCTATCCTAAGTGCAAGACTTTGCACTTATCCTTATTGAACCTCATGAGATTTATTTTAGCCCAATCCTCCAATTTGTCTAGGTTGCTGTGAATTCTATCCTCCAGCATATCTACTACACCTCTCAGCTTTATCATCTGTGAACTTGCTTAGGGTGCAATCCAACTCATCTTCCATATTGTTAATGAGCTTCAAGCAGCGCTATATATTCAATGACATGGATGGAACTGAAGATGATGTTTTGTGGGAAGATGGTAGAGAAGATGAACACAGTGAAGAGTGTGAGAGTGAGGATGGATGTGAAAGTCCTTAAGTGGTAGGATTTAAGAAAGGAGTAGCACTCACCAGATTCTGGACAGAAGCTAATATAGATTAAGTTCAGTTAATGTTTGAATTGAATTGAAGCTAATGTTTAATTTATGACTTACTGGTATTTCCATAGGTTTTGTCAGTAGGTCTGTTTATAAATATAATATCAAACTTTTTCCTTGTATGGAATCTAGTTATGGGGGGTCATCTTAAATTCATGGCCATCTTAGATTTGAGTAAATATGGTAGTTCCTGTCTATCCTAAGAGTACTGGGTATGCACTATAAAGCAAAGAAAAAGAAGAATGTGTACATGGTTGAAAGATGAAAAAAAAAGCACTAAGTAATAGCATGGAGCCAAAAAATAAGTAACCTTAAAAAAAAAGATATGGTTGATCTCAGCAAGAGGATATCAACTTTAAACATGGTTGAACTATGCCACTTTTGAGTCCTGAGTTCAGCATAAAGTGGATAGCAGGGAATAAAAAAGAACAATGACCCCTAATATATAGTATACTAAAAACTGTTAAAGCAGGTACAAAACAGGATAAAAGTGGAATAAAAAGGGTTGTTATATACTTGATACAAAATGGAACCAAAAACAGAGAAAAATTAAATGCAGCAGATCACTTTCATTCCCTCTGCTCAGAAAATTATCTGGGGAAATAATTACAAAACATAATCAGCCAACTCCTGGGAGCTTTGTGTTCCCAATAGCTCTGAGAATCAGACACAGCGAGTTTCATGTTGGGCACATACAATTAGTGGACACTTTTAAAAACCTTGGCCCTTGCTGGCATTGGAATAAAAGCAGCGATCTCAATAGAAGTATCGGTTGCTGCATTCTGGGTGGACAGTTTGTCTGTTAGAGATCTGTGAAGAATGTTATGGTGATTGCATTTTATTTCTTTTTAATGATAAAAAGTTTATTTAAAAATGTTGCTTCTAAATCTTTTTCTGATTTAAGAAAATGACAAATTCCGGCCCTGATTCTACAAGTAGAGAACTCCTACAGTCACCTAGTATTCCTGTGTCTTTAACAGGCTATTGTGCATATGCAACAGCCACTTAATTATTGTAAATTTCCAGAATAAGCTTTTGTTTTGAAAGTGTTCACGATCCTGGATCCAAACAGGGGAACTTTCTTTAGACAAAGTCATCCTTAAATCCAAAGGTACAAATTCTTCGCCTATCCCTGATTTGCTCCAGGGTATCTCCAGCATAAAACTGTTGTCAGTGAGAGGACAGTCTGGTCCCATGAGTCTTCAGTAGGCAAACATGGGAGTACTGAAGTTGTTATAGCACAGCTGGCTGCAAAGTTTGCAAGGCTCTTCATCTAAAATGAGCAATAGCACAAAAAGAAGCATAATAACAGATAACTACTTCCTTTTAATGAATGGGACCTGAAGTTCAGCTATTTTTATTCAAGTCCATCAACGTCTAACTGTTTCCCATCTGGCAGACTAATGTTCAGACAGGAAAATGGACAAGAGCATGCTTCACAGCAGTCTCTTTGAAAAAAAAATCGTGCTCCATTAACTGAGCTATTACCTAAATATGCTCCATTTTAAAAACATACGCCAAAGAAGGGGCTAGATCCTGTAGTTCTCACTTCGAGTAGCCCCCTTGTGATAAAATGGACTGTTCATGGAATAAGGCTCTACTCAATGTAGGTAAAAGTAGCAGAATCCTGCTCTAAATGTATACTGCAAATCACAAACTGCCTTTTACTTCTAAGTGCACTGACTCACACAGTGGTTTCTGACTATGCAAAAAAACCAACAACCCCCAACCAAGTTATGTAACTTTATTTATATTCATCCTATAACATTATATTTATTTTTTAAAGCTGTAACCTCTAAAAGTACACACTGTGGGAAAACAGTAATTTTAATTACTGCTTTATTTATTTCTAACCACATGGTTTCTATTCTTGATATTTTTGGCTGTTGTGTAGAAAGCTATTATTGCTCCTTCTAGCAGCACTGAGCCTTCAAATATTTTTGTCCCATTAATTTTAAGACCCAGCAGAATCTGAAGTGCAAAACATTAAGAATGGGAAAATATTTACACCATTTCTTTAGCTATTAAACACTTCTATTCAGCACTTGCATCTATCCAGACAAGTGCATTACAGCGTTTTTAAAGGTCTGCACTTCTTATCTGGTTACTTGCTTGGAGGCCTATATTCCTGCACTTGAAAAGACACAGATATTTTCACTTGTTCTGTGTTTCTTTGCTATTTCAGTAAAGCCTTTTTTTGAAGCTACATCCAGTAAGTGCTCGTGGTTTTCTTCTTCTATACCACAAACCCCTGGGAAACAAGAAAGATTGACAAAACATACTTGTGCTTACTGCCATCAAATGCAAGGCTCATAATAACAGCAAGACTGAACAACTATTTCTGACATGCAAAGGAATGTTTGCATTTTGTCAGGAAAAAAAAGAAGCAAACAAAAACAAATGTTTTCAAGTTATGCTTTCTTAGAGGCACATACATTCAGCAAAAACATCTTTCATTTACTTGCACTGTAGCTACATGGTCTTTACCTTAAAAATACGGCGTGGCAAGTAACTGTGTTTTCCCCACCTTACTTCTCAGTTGGACTTGAAAAAGATTTCAAGTGTTTGAAGTTCCCCGCACTAAGAAAGAGTGATACATGTTGTCAGTGATTCCAGGGTTCTTAACATGTAAATAAATTGTTCATGGAGCTAGCCTGTGAATTATAGAATAAATTATTACATTTCTGTTTCCTCCTTTGTTTTTCAGTGACTTAAATAACTTTGGCTGGGATGATATTTACCTGGGATCATATAGTTGGGGTGGAGGGGTCCTGCTTTGACTAAGGGATTGGCCTAGATGATCTCTGAGGTTCCTTCTAACCTGAATTGTTTATGGTTCTATGAAATATATTCCGATTTTAATGCATTTAAACATATTTTAGGTCAATGTTTTAGAAATGTACAAAAGGTTGCTATTATCTCTTATTACCTTCAACGCAGCTTTCTTTTACACTCTCTTGGATGACCACTGAATAATTATGCTTTAACCTTTAAAATCCTTTAAAATCGCAAAAATGTTCTATTAAAACAATTGATTAGCACAATAGTTACTCCTTGAGCCTGACATTGTCCAAGAAAAGAGACTTATGATAACAGTTTTTACAGTTAGGTAATAGACTTCACTACCAATGCTATATATTCAAATCATTAGCATCACTTTTTCAGCAAATAGTGCTTGCTTTATTTCTTACAACTGAGAAGCCTCTCAAAACAATAACAAAGAATAATATTAAGAAATCAATTTTTCAAAAAAATATTTGTTGGTCAAATCCTGAGTGGTGGTCATTGCATCCTTAAGGTCATGAGGACTGGCTGGATACGCTTAGCACCTCACAAAATCTGATTCTACTTTCCATGAGATGACTCTGAAGTAGCTTAGTGAGGAGTTAAAAGTAGCTTATGATGTTATAACTTGTTTTAAATTTTATACATCAGTCATGTGCTCTAGTGAAAATAGTTCTGGTTGTTCCTTAGTTTGGTTTCAAGACTATTGCAAGTGAATTGATGTAATTTCAGACCCTGTCGGATGTCAATTTAATCAAGTTGTGGGAATCTGAGGAATATTATCTTGAATCCCCCAAACTGTTCATCCTGCTGTGCCATATGTTCAAGGTCTGGCATGGCAGGACACACAATTTTTGGGAACTGGGATAAAATTTATGGTTAATATATATCTGGGTTTTCCTGGACATATCCTTTTTGGGCTCCTGCCCTTGTGTCTGGGTAGGTTTTTAAAATGTGAGCAAATGTCCGGGCTTTGGCTCTGCCTCTGTTTTTCCTGGGCACAAGCACCTTTGAGGCTTAGGGTAGGGAGCAGTGGGCAAGGTGATTGGCTGTCGGGGGTTATGTGCTCTGTGCCTGGGCCCCAGCAAGCTTCTTCTGGGTATGTGCGGGAGCTGTGTGGGCAGCAGGGCTGGTGGTGAGCAGGGGATTGTGGGTCAGGAATGAGGGGCACTGGCAGTGCTGGTGGGGAGCAGTGCTGTGGGTCGGGAATGAGGGGCACTGGCAGGGTGGGGTGGAGCAGAGCTGTGGCTTGGGAGTCAGGGGCACCAGCAGGGCGGGGGGGGAGAGGGGGGCAGGCGCTTAGGCGTGAGGGGCAGAGGCAGGGCACAGGCATATTACTGCCCTCTCCCACAGTCATATACACCTCCCCCTCTCTTCCCCCCTCCTTTCCCCGCCCCATCCTTCCCCCCCCCACAGGTGTCCTCTTTTTTGATCCTGGAAATATGATAACCCTAAAATTTCTTGGGCTCATTGTGCTTCTGCCAATTCTCAAGAAGCAAGACATGTGCCATTTAAACTTACCAGCACATGCAGAACCTCTGGTCCCCAGCTGTGCGCCCCAGACTTTGACTCATCTCTGTGTCCTGGCCTCACTCCTGTACCAATGAGACTGTGGCACCTGACTCTACTAACACTCACCTGTCCTGGGCTGCAGACCTCTGGCTGTCTAGCCTTACTGATATTCAGCTCCTCTTGGACTGTCAGATCTCTCATCAGGTCTCTCTCTCTCTCAGCTCTTTTCTGAGCTTCTGGACCTATCTCTTGCCACACTCTCTTGGCCCCTCCTGGGCTACAAGTCACTGACTCTGCCTCAAACACCTTTCAGACTGTGAGTCCCTGGTCTTCCATGCTCTCACAACCTTTGGTTGGGCTCTGCTCTTTGGCCCCCACTCTCAGTCCCTCCCCAGACTCTGTGGGCACATCCAGATGTGCTCATATGTGCTTCTTGCAGCATCTCAAACCCCTTTCAGACACTGTAAGAGGCACATGCAGGAATGATAAAATGTTCCCCATGCTGCAAATTTGCAGCCCGGGGGCAAAATTAGACCCCTGGATATCCAGGGGTCAAAAAAACCCAAACAGAAAAAAAGCAGGGCAGGGACCATGCCCTGAGGCAACCGGAGGCTGGGTCTTTTATACAGATGCAGTGGCTGCCAGAGCATCTCTACGGTTAGCCTTTGCCCTGGCGCTGAAGCACACTGCCTGCTCATGAGGGCAGGCAGTGTGCCAGCAGCAGGGAGCCTGGACCCAAGCTCCAACGCCAGTAAGTAAGGGGTCGGAGGGGGCTGAAGGAGGGGGGAGGGGACCATGGGGAGGACCCCTGTTGACCCTGCCCACTCCCCCCACCACTCTCTTCCCTGCCTGAACCCATCCTCCCCCATCCCCCTGAGCCCCTCCAATCCCTTCCCCACTTGGACCCATCCAGCACCTGCCCCCTGAGCCCCCCCAATCCCTTCCCTGCCTGGCCCCACCCCCAGCCTGCTCTTTGAGCCCCTCCAATCCCTTCCCCGCCAGGCCCTATCCCTCCTATCCCCCCATCTTTTCCCCACCTGGCCTCAGCCCCCCCCAGACCCCTGATCCCTTCCCCACCCAGCCCCATACCCCCCAGCCCCCTGAGCCCCCTGATCCTTGCCCCTTACAAGCATCAGGAAAAAAAAAACAGCACCCCCCAGCACTTACTGGCAGTTTGAGCTGCCATTAAGGTAACTGGGGCCCCGCCCACACAGTGCAGGGCAAGTTGACAGCCCCAGCGGCCGCAGTCCGGGCCCTACTGTCCCCCACTGCCCTGTGCTGCCTGGGGGAGCTCTGACAGGAGGCCCCACAGCCCCAGAGACCCTGCTTGGTAAGTAGAGGCTTTTTTTTTAAGTGCCAGAGGCTGGGGTTGTGGGAGGCAGACATGGGAGGCTGGGGGTGGAAGTGTGGGATGGGGCTGAGCAGGGCATCCATTGGGGAGTCTTGGGGAATGTAAGGGTTGGGTTGGGCAGCCATTGGTGGGGCTGTAGGAGCCAGCGGGGTTTGAGGCCAGGCAGGGCAGCAATCCAAGGGGCTGGGGGAGCAAGCGGGTGTGGGGTGGGGCGGGGCATGTGGGCCTTGCAGGGGGCCGTAACCCCTGTGTGGGAGTCATAGTCCTGATCTGGGGCCATAGCCCCTGTGAGGGGACCGTGGCCCCTGAGGGGGTGGACATAGCTCCTGTTGGGGTGCTGTAGCCCCTTTGGGGGGCAGCAAAATATATATTCATGTATTCACAAATTCATGAAACATGTATTTAGAATTAATTTTATTATTATGATAGAGACACTGGTAGTCTTCCAAATTGCTTTAACACTCTAGATAGATCAATAAAACATTGCCCAACTGATTGCTGTCTCTTTGTCTCACTCTTTCTCTCTCTTTATAGTGGTCTTTTGTTTTAATTGTGGAGGAACATGGATTTTGGGGTATTTTACAGAGTGACTGGAATTTTTTTATCAGGGATTTTTCAGTTTTCCAATAGGGAACACCAGAATTCCTGCTAGGAGGACCAGTGGCAGGACTCTGTCTGCTCAGAGCTATCACCTTGGACCCAGCTGGCTGTGGCTGACCTCTTGGCCAACTGGGGCCAGGAAGACATGCTTTGACAGTTCAAAGCAGGCCACCACACCCGGAACATCTTTTGGGCAATAGCTGCCCAGATGGCTGGGCAAGGGGCACACATGGCAGTAGTGCCGTACAAAGGCCAACTCTGCAGCCACAACCCACTGGCAGCTGGCCCAGAGGGGCAGATGACTTATCCAGGTCTGGCAGGTGCACAGCAGATCACAGCTAGGCAGCATCCCCCACTGCCAGACTGCTGCAGTGGGTAGAGGGTGCAGGGAACTCTCAGGACTGCTTCAGCAATCCATCTGGCACAAGGGGTAGTGTCCCCAAGTACCAGTTGGCTGGTCCTCAGAAACTCCTGAGGGTGAGTAGTCCTGAGCTACTTTACAGGGCAGCTTTTTATACTGCTAGGGACAGCAGAGGTGCTGGCCTCAGGCTCTAGCTCCCCCTGGCTACAGATTTGGCAAGAGCCAGGCAGAGTTATTTTGCCCCAACTGGCACATTTTGCTCCACAACAAAGTGTATGTCTGAGCACATACACTGAGGCAAGAATCCCTGGCTCAAATTTGCACTGCATCTATTTGAGCTGCTGCAAGTGTACGTGTTTACATACGCACCCTGTGGGTCTATTCTCTTGAGCCCTTCTGTAGATCTTGCACTCTGTCTCTCTTTCTCTCTCTCTCAGTTCTCTGAAGTCCCCACACTCTCTTCTTGGCCTTAACATTGAATTTTTGCATCTTCCTTAACTTACAGCCTCTCTTTCCCTTGACACACCCTTTTATAACTCTGACAGCAAAGCTATGGTCTATGCAATTTGTCAACAAACCACACACAATCTTTCAGGAAATCTTTCAGTCGTAAAAGGAACTACAAAACCACATGTCTGCAAAAAAAAAGCAGGCATCTCCAAAAAGACCCATTTTTCCCTCTGTGGCTCAGGAAATCTCCTGCTCAAAATAACTTTTTAGAAAAAAAAACCCTTTGTTTTACACTGCTGTACTTGGATTTTTTGTAAACATGTTCTTACCTTAACAAGCCAATTGTTGTCACTTGACCTGGTCCCAGTCCCAGAGTCCCAGATTCACCATCCCAGTGGAGCTGCCAATTGTTGGCACTGGATTTATGACCCAGATACTTTGTTCTGGGCAGATACAAACCTTCAGACCAACCACAACTTCTCCATTTTATAATAGGCAAATGTTATTGAGACACAGTGATAGCAGATAAAAATAATGCAGGCAAGGCAAACATTTCTATATCTACCAGTTCTAGGGCTGTCACAGAGGGAAAGTACATCTGGCCAGTACACAAGCTTCACCCTGAGGCTCTCTCTTGAATGTCAGATGTCAGCAGCCTGGAGGTTGGGGGCCTAGTGGGGTGGGTGAGAGGAGCTGGTAGTATGCCCTCTGTCCATGGTGGCCTTGGGTTTCCCTCTCAGGGACCCTTTGCTGCTTTGACATCCCTCCTTTTGTATTCTTCCTCCCCTCTGATGACTTTTCATTCCCAGGCATTGTTGATTGGTTTCCCTGTGGTCATCACACTGTCCATGTTCTGTTCTGTCACCATATTCTTTTATTTCACAAACCCATCACATGCACACATCTAAATTTGGCCTACCCACCAAAACCAAAAGTCCCAAGGGCTCTGCAGTTGGGCACTGTGACCTGGTGCCAATGCTGCAGAGTCCCTTATCTCTGTCTGGTATACTGTTCCTGTTATGGAATAATGTGGTACATATATTCAGTTTTCCAGCCTGTGTTTTTGATGGTTTCAGACACAGTGGGCCTTGAAGGAAACTTTGTCACAACCAGGCTTTTAGAAACCAATTGACCCTTGTCATTGCCTTGAGCCATTGTTCTAATGCATATCTACTTTACCTACAAACCAATTCCCAAAAGCAAACCTCTAATTATAATTTTCTAGCCATCACTCACATGCCAGCAAGCTTAAAGGACAGGGTGGCATCCCAACACCAGGGAACAGCTTCCAAATATGGATTCCTTGCTCACCCTTTATGATAATGGCAAGCTGAACATCAAAATTGTTGCAGAATGCTTCCTCATAAGAAAGAAGTTGCCAGTTTAACTGGAAACTTCTCTGAGGTAGATTTAAAAGTTGTGTTGCAGGTTTGCTGTTTTGACCATGGCACAAACTGCCTAAATGTCTGTCGTGTTACAAAAAGTCATGCAAAATGTATCTTTAACCTGCAAAAAATGTAACATCTAGAGGGAAGTTTACTTCAGCAAAGTAGAAGTGTTTGTAATTAGAGATTAAAGTTACTTTATTGGATTTGCTACCTTGTAGAGTCTTTTGCTTCACAGGAACAGGCTTAAAAAATGAACAACAAGGGAAAAAGAACTTGAAAGTTTATCCACTTTCTGAGACAAACGAAGCACTTCTGTCTGTTCTTTGAACAAATCTGTCCTTTTCCTGCTCCCTAACTCTGTTGCTCACAATACAAATGACTTCAGTCCTGCCTACAACCTCTTAGACACCTTGTAATGTGTAAGATAATACATTCTTGTGTGTCATTCAAAAAAGCAGCTGCTAGAGTTTGAGAGTTTCATGATAGAATTTTGACTGTAAGGATGCACTGAAGAGATATGGGTGGGAATAGAATGGAATGTATAGGGTAGCTCCTAGCACTGTGTACAAACAAAGACTTTCAATAGCATCTAATATGTAAGCATTCAAATCCTTTGAAACACATACATACCTAAAGTCTGGTCCAGCCAGCATAACATTGAAGAACATGTTTAGTTTTATGCACATGATTTTTCTCATTGAACTGGTTTGAACCAGGGACTTGACTAAAACAGGCTAGTTTAAGCATTTTCAACTTGAGTTGGGCAAACATTTTTTGGAAATAGGACATTATCTGAAGATTTAAGAAAATTCAATAATTCAGTAACTTTATATAAAACAGACACATAATTGATTGAAAGTTATTTGGCACAACAGTTTCCCATCATATAGTGCTCTTTTGTCAAAACTGAATGTCTATTTGAATATATCAATCTGGCTGAATGTTTTTGTATGGGAAAATGGAATTCTAATTAAACATTCTAATTCTAATCAAAATGAAGAGTTAGTTTTTATTCTGCCACTTGTTCTGATTATTTAATTTCTTTTTTTTTACATTTAAAATGGCAGTCGTCAGGAACCTAAAATTAATGGTAGTGTTATATTCACTGATAATATTTTAAATATTATCTAGAAATGTAACATTTCAAAATTATAAAACTGAAATTTATCAGTAAGTTTGTTTCAAATTTTTAAAACAAAATATTAGAAGTTTTAATTTATCAAGGGACATATGATTGGGACATGTGTTGGAAAAAACCCACAGAAGTTCACAAACAGAGTTGGTTGGGAATTGAATGAAAGTAGAAGGTAACTTGAGTGACAGTGACCAAGACATCATAGAGTTCAAGATCCTAAAGGGATGAACAAAGGAGACCAGTAGAATAAGGACACTGGATTTCATGAAAAATAGACTTTAACAAACTCAGGGACTTGCTGGGCAAGATCCCTTGGGAGGTAAGCCTGAGAGGTAAAGGAATCCAGGAGAGCTGGCTGTACTTTAAGAAGGTTCTCTTAATGGCACAGGAGCAAGCTATCCCCATGATGCAGAAGAATGGAAAGTGACACAGGAGACCAGCCTGTCTTGACAGCAATTTCTTCAATGAGTTGAAATCAAAAAGGAATCCTATCAAAAATAGAAATCTGGTCATAGTAGTATGGAAGAGTATAAGGGTATTGCAAGGGCATGCAGGGAGAAAATTAGGAAGGATAAGGCACAGTTTGAGATGCAGCTGTCAAGGGACATTTCATAGATTTCATAGATTTCATAGACATTAGGGCTGGAAAGGACCTTGGAAGATCATCGAATCCAGCCCCCTGCCCAAAGGGCAGGAAGTCAGATGGGGCCATAGGATCCCAGCAAGATAAGCATCCAGTTTGCTCTTGAAGGTGTTCAATGTAGGCGCTTGAACTACCTCCGGTGGCAGGCTGTTCCAGACCTTGGGGGCTCGGACAGTAAAGAAATTCTTCCTCATGTCCAGCCTGAAACGGTCTTGTAGTAGTTTATGACCGTTCGACCTAGTCGTCATCCTTAGTAATATAGACATAAAAATAAATAAAAAGGGATTTTGCCAGTATTTGAAAAGTAAGAGGAAAACCAGAGAAACTAAGATGTGGAAGACATCTTTGGAAGTTTTCTAAAGCAGGATAGATAGATACTTGACTGGGATGGTTTAGTCAGGGATGATCTTGCCTTGAGCAGAGGGCTGGACCAAATGACCTTGTGAAGGCCCTTTTAGCCTTACTTTTTCATATGATTCCTGTGATTTCATTTAACAAGTTTACCATTTTTCTAAGGAAGCATGAACATTTCCTCCAGGACAGAAATCCTCTTTTTTATAATCTCTTGACACAGATGAGTGCATGCATGTGTGTATCTATGACAAGGGATGCAGCAGGAATGATTTTAAATATAGTGGAAAGGCTCTTTACCACCAAAAATCCTTAAAATTAGTCTGTTTGAAAGATTTTTAGTCATTTTTTTCGCACCCCAGAGGTTTGGGTAAATGGGTAAGATTTTCTATTTTTTGTATATTTAACCAATTTGAATGGATATGAATTCATCACCATTTGCAACATACTTGAGTTTTTTACTGTTTATTGTAGAGCTATCCAAACTAGGTTTTATTCTGCTATTTTACCATTATAATCACCTAATTTTGATACTCAGTTAGGTCTGAAGATTCAAATGCCCAAACTAATTTTTAAGCATGTTAAGAAAAGCCTTTTATTACTGAAGAAAATCAAATTTTACACCTGACATGTCCTACAATGAGTTGTGTAATTCTAGTAAATTACATTACGATGGATGTAATATAATAGGATCAAGCACTGCTGCTATCTCATAATAAAGCATTAAAAAATAGGCTGAACAATTCAGTTGAAGAAACAATAACAAAAATCTCACTGAATGTGAACTGTTTTTTGGGACTAAGATATTTTTATTGGAAATCCTCAAGTATACAGGATAAATTTATTCAATCCAACTTTAATAGATTTCATAGATTTCATAGACATTAGGGCTGGAAGGGACCTCGGAAGATCATCGAGGCCAGCCCCCCGCCCAAAGGGCAGGACGTCAGCTGGGGTCATAGGATCCCAGCAAGATAAGCATCCAGTTTCATCTTGAAGGTGTTCAATAAAGGCGCTTGAACGACCTCCGGTGGCAGGCTGTTCCAGACCTTGGGGGCTCGGACAGTAAAGAAATTCTTTCTTATGTCCAGCCTGAAACGATCTTGTAGTAGTTTGTGACCATTCGTCCTCGTCATCCCTTGGGGCGCTCTGGTGAACAAACGTTCCCCCAGATACTGGTGGTCACCCCTGATAAACTTGTAGGTGGCCATCAGATCACCCCTGAGCCTGCGCTTTTCCAGGCTAAAGAGCCCCAGGGCTCTCAGCCTGTCATCGTAGGGTCTGCTTCCCTGACCTCTGATCATGCGCGTGGCTCTTCTCTGGACTCTCTCAAGCTTCTCCACATCCTTTTTGAATTGTGGAGCCCAAAACTGGACGCAGTACTCCAGCTGCGGCCTCACTAAGGCCGAGTACAGGGGGAGAATGACGTCCCGGGATTTGCTTGAGAAGCATCTATGGATGCAAGCCAGCGTTTTGGTCGCTTTACTAGCCGCAGCATCGCATTGCAGGCTCATGTTCATCTTGTGGTCAATGATGACCCCCAAGTCTCTTTCTTCCATAGTGCTAACCAACATAGCACTGCCGAGCCTATAAGGATGCTGCGGGTTTTTTTTCCCCAAGGTGGAGAACCTTGCATTTATCGGCGTTGAACACCATCAGATTCTCGTCCGCCCACTTGCTGAGCCTGTCCAGGTCAGCCTGGATCATCTGCCTGTCTTCTGGTGTGGATGCTTTGCCCCAAAGTTTGGTGTCATCGGTGAACTTGGCCAGTCCGCTTCTGACTCCAGTGTCCACATCATTAATGAAGATGTTGAACAGTATGGGTCCAAGGACAGAGCCCTGGGGGACCCCACTGGTCACAGGACACCACGATGAGTGACTTCCATCAATTACTACCCTCTGGGTCTGACCCCGGAGCCAATTTTCCAGCCAGTGGATCGTGGGGGACCCAAGGCGACAATTGGCCAGTTTCTCCAAGAGACGATCATGGGACACCAGATCGAAGGCTTTTTTGAAGTCAAGATATATGACATCAATCTCATCTCCCTTGTCCAGGTGATAGGTCACCTGGTCGTAGAAGGAAATGAGATTGGTCAAGCAAGACCTACCCGCAACAAACCCGTGCTGGCTATCCCTTAAGATGTTGGCGTCGGCCAGTCCATTAAGGATGGCCTCCTTAATAAACTTTTCTAAGATCTTCCCCGGGATAGAAGTCAGGCTGATGGGCCTATAGTTAGCCGGATCCACTTTCCTCCCTTTCTTGAAGATAGGCACCACGTTGGCTTTCTTCCAGTCTTCGGGCACTACACCAGAGCGCCAAGAGTTTTCAAAGATCCGCGCTAGAGGCTGGGCTATGATGCTCGCCAGCTCCTTGAGTACCCTGGGGTGAAGATTGTCAGGGCCGGCTGACTTGAAGGTATCCAGCTTCTCAAGATGTTCCTTCACAAAGTCAGCATTAATGGAGGGCAGGGGATCACCCTCACCCGGACTTCCCGGCCCTGTAGCGGGCACGGGCGTCCCATGGGGCTGATGAAAGACCGACGCAAAGTACCTATTTAATAGGTTGGCTTTTTCCTGGGCGTCAGTTGTCAGTTGCCCCATCTGGTTCAGCAGGGGTCCAACGTTGCCCCTGCTTTTCCTCCGGCTCCCCACATATCTGAAAAAGGACTTTTTATTGTCCTTGATGCTCAAAGCTAGCTGGAGTTCAGTTGCAGCCTTGGCTTTCCTGGTCTGCTCCCTACAGGACCGGACCAGTGCAGAATAATCCTCCTTGGAGGTGACTCCCATCCTCCATCCTTTGTAGGCCTTTCTTTTTAGCCTCAGGAGGTCTGCTAGGTCCCTGGAGAGCCAGGGGGGCTGCTGTCCCCTCTTGCTGCCTTTCCTCCGAGATGGAATAGACTTAGTTTGTGCATTGAGGATCGCTCCCTTGAGGAGCAACCACTCTTCTTGAACTCCCCTCTCCCTGTGGTCACAGTCCCTTAGGGCCTCACTGACAAGCCTCCTGAGCTTGTCAAAGTCGGCTTTCCTGAAGTCAAGGACTTGTGTGTTGCTGACTGACTTGCCAGCTTTTCGGCGGATGGTGAAGGTGATCAGCTCGTGGTCGCTGTCACCCAGCTTCCCATCGATCACTAGGTTGCCGACTAGGTCCTCCCCAGTAGCCAGCACCAGGTCGAGCAGCGCTTTGCCTCTCGTTGGCCGATAGACTTCTTGAGTCAGGTAGAGGTCATCCACGCACGAGAGGAAGCTCTGCGACCGCTCAGATTTTGCTGAGCGATCCTCCCACGAGATGTCTGGGTAATTGAAGTCACCCATGACAACCATGGTCCTGGAGCAAGCTGCCTCAGCCAGTTCCTGGGCAAACTCCTGGTCTAGCTCAGGACTTTGGGTGGGAGGTCTGTAATAGACTCCCACCATTGTGTCCCCTGTGCCGTATTCCCCACGGATTTTAACCCAGAGGGTCTCCAGCCGTCCACCCTGGTCACCAATATCAGCTTGCAGGGACGCGTAGCTTTCCTTAACATAGAGAGCTACACCCCCGCCCCTTTTCTCTACACGATCCCTCCTGTACAGGGTATAGCCATCTATCCCCGTGGTCCAGTCATGGGTGGAGTCCCACCAGGTCTCCGTGATCCCTATGACATCGTAATTGCTTGCACTGAGCAGGAGGATGAGCTCCTCCTGCTTATTCCCCAAGCTCCTGGCATTACACTCAAAACTGTCTCAAATTCTATTCAAAACATCTCACCTTAAAAAAAATCTTCAAACAAACTGCAGGTTCTCTTTAAGAAATCTAAATGTATGAGATATTTATTAGGGGTGTGCAAAATGGGTCCTATTCAATTTGGATTTGGATTTAGATTTGGATTTGGCCTGAATCAGGGACAGTGATTTGATTAATTGATTTGGATCACTGTCTCTGATTCAATTCTGCTGAATCCAAATCTGAAGATTCAATGCTGATTCGGAGAATCAGCAATTCAGACATAGACACAGCTTTAAATGCTTTTTCTACATACTTCGAGGTACCAGCACAGCTTGTGATTGCTGTGATGCTGGGGTGGATGGAGCACCCTCAGGAGTATGGGGCGGGGGGGCTCCATGTGCTCAGCGGGAGACTCGGAAGTGGACCGGAAGTACTTCTGGTCCACTTCTGGGTTTGCCAGGGAGCGTGATTGATCTGCTGGGGGGGAGGGGTGGATGCCCCCCCCCAGACCCAGAAGGCACCAGTCACCAAGTTAGGGGGGCGCATAGGGACCCCCACTGCACTCCCTAGAGGACCCAGAAGTGGACTGGAAGTGCTTCTGGTCCACTTCTGGATCTGCTGTTGAGCACACTGGGGAGCCCTCCACGCTTCTGTGGGACACTCCATACACCCCAGCATCACAGCATTCATGAGCCCCTGCTACCGAGAGGTATGTAGAAAAAACTTTAAAGCCGTGTCTATGGCCAAATCATCGCATCTTTTTTAATCTCTTTGAATTGATTCATAGATTCATAGATTCATAGATGTTAGGGTCGGAAGGGACCTCAATAGATCATCGAGCACGACCCCCTGCATAGGCAGGAAAGAGTGCTGGGTTCAGATGACCCCAGCTAAATGCTTATCAAACCTCCTCTTGAAGACCCCCAGGGTAGGGGAGAGCACCACCTGCCTTGGGAGCCCATTCCAGACCTTGGCCACTCGAACTGTGAAGAAGTTCTTCCAAATGTCTAGTCTAAATCTGCTCTCTGCTAGCTTGTGGCCATTATTTCTTGTAACCCCTGGGGGCGCCTTGGTGAATAAAACTTCACCAATTCCCTTCTGTGCCCCCGTGATGAACTTATGGGCAGCCACAAGGTCGCCTCTTAACCTTCTCTTGTGGAGGCTGAAGAGGTCCAGGTGCCCCAGTCTCTCCTCATAGGGCTTGGCCTGCAAGCCCTTAACCATACGAGTGGCCCTTCTCTGGACCCTCTCCAGGTTATCCACATCCCTCTTGAAGTGTGGCGCCCAAAATTGCACACAGTATTCCAACTGTGGTCTGACCAGCGCCCGATAGAGGGGAAGTATCACCTCCTTGGATCTGTTCATCATGCATCTGCTGATGCACGATAAAGTGCCGTTAGCTTTTCTGATGGCTTCATCACACTGCCGACTCATGTTCATCTTGGAGTCCACTAGGACTCCAAGATCCCTTTCCGCTTCTGTTCCACCAAGCAGGTCATTCCCTAGGCAGTAGGTATGCTGGACATTTTTCCTCCCTAGGTGCAGCACTTTACATTTCTCCTTGTTGAACTGCATTCTGTTGTTTTCTGCCCATATGTCCAACCTGTCCAGGTCTGCTTGTAGTTGTTCCCTGCCCTCCGGTGTGTCCACTTCTCCCCACAGTTTTGTGTCATCCGCAAACTTGGACAGAGTACACTTCACTCCTTCATCCAAGTTGCTGATGAAGATATTGAAGATTATCGGTCCAAGGACCGAGCCCTGTGGGACCCCACTTCCAGGTCGATACTGACCCATCCACTACGACTCTTTGGGTGCGACCCTCTAGCCAATTCGCCACCCACCGGACTGTGTAGTCATCCAAGTCACAGCCTCTTAACTTGTTCACCAGTATGGGGTGGGATACCATATCGAAGGCCTTCCTGAAGTCTAAGTATACGACATCAACCCCTACTCCTGCGTCCAGGCGTTTTGTAACCCGGTCATAAAAAGAGACTAGATTAGTCAGGCATGATCTACCTGCTACAAACCCGTGCTGGTTTCCCCTCAGCATAATTTGTCCTGCCGGGCTCTCGCAAATGTGAGCCTTGATAATTTTTTCGAAGACTTTGCCTAGGATGGAAGTGAGACTGACTGGCCTATAGCTGCTGCCTTTCTACAATCCCAGTGAGAGCCTTGTCCTGCCCCTCACTTAGGAACACTGAGGCAAAGAACTCTTTGAGGAGTTCAGGCTTGTCCCCTCTGTCCGTCACCAATTGCTTCTGCCCATTTAGTAGGGGTCCTATTCTACCCTGGGCCTTCCTTTTACTCCCTATATATCTAAAAAAACAATTTTTTGTTATCCTTAACTTGGGATGCCATCTTCAGCTCCATGGTAGCTTTGGCCCATCTAACTGCCTCCCTACAAGTGTGAGCATAGGAGGTATACTCCTCTTTAGTAATCTCTCCCCATTTCAACTTTTTATATGCTCCCCTTTTAGTCCACAGGCTGCCCTGGATTTCTCTGGTCAGCCAAGGAAGCCCTCTGGCCCCTTTCCCTCTTTTTCCTCACATCGGGATTGTCTCCCTGTGTGCCCGAAGGATCATTTCCTTAAGGCACAGCCACCCTTCCTGGGCTCCCATCTCTTCAAAACTCCTACTCTGCAGTGCATCCTTGACTAATCGCCTGAGTTCATTGAAATCAGCTTTCCTAAAATCTAGCACTTTCACCCTACTAGTTACCTTACCCACTCGACGTCTTATGGTGAATTCTAGTATTTGGTGATCACTGTCCTCCAGGTGACTACCAATCTGTAGGTCTCCTACCATATCATCCCCCGTTGCCAATACCAGGTCCACTAAGGCATTCCCCCTAGTGGGACCGTGTACCTCCTGCGTCAGGTGGAGGTCCTGTACGCAGGATAGGAACGTGCGTGAACGGTGAGACTTTGCTGTCTGTGTCTCCCAGCAGATGTCTGGGTAGTTTAGGTCCCCCATGACTACCGCCTCCTTAGTTTTTATGGTCTCTGAGAGCTGCCTCAGGAGCCCCGAGTTTAGTTCTTCCCCTTAATGTGAGGGTCTGTAGCAGACCCCTACCACCAAATCCCTTTCTCCTTGCCCCCCATGTAACTTAACCCACAATCCTTCTACTTTCTTCTCCTTCGATTCCGTCTTGATAAGGGTTGATGTATATTGCTCATTGACATAGAGCGCAACCACTCTCCCTTTCTTTCCCACCCTGTCCTTTCTGTACAGCCTATAACCCTCAATATGTACTGCCCAGTCGTGGGAAGAATCCCACCAGGTTTCTGTTAGCCCTACTAAGTCATAGGTGTTTTCTGCAAGCAGGAGTGCTAGTTCATCCTGCTTGTTCCCCATGCTCCTAGCATTAGTGTATAGGCACTTGAGCCCTGTGACTGGTGCCTTTTTTGCCCCCCAGCTCCGATTCCCAAAGGGCCCCTAATTGCTTACCTGCTTATTGCTTACCTGTGCTGTATTGCTGGCTGCCCCATGGATTACAGGTTCCTGATGTTCTCCTTCTTCAGGCTGGGCTGTCCTTGTGGGTGCCACATGGTTTGGTGGTCCACGGCTTCCCCCACCCTCATGTTCCCCTTCCCCCAATGAGCCTAGGTTAAAGCCCGCAGGAGGAGATCCACCAACCTAGAAGAGAACACATGCTTACCTTTGGGTGACAGGTGAAGCCCATCCCAACTGAGCATGTCCCTCGTCATGATTCAGAGGGTTCTGATTCTATTCGGAGATATTAAAGGGTCCTCTGATTTGATTCAGATTCAGAGATTCAGCCACTGAATTGGGCTGAATCTCTGCTGAATCAAATTGGGGACCAAAACTTTGCATAGCCCCCATATTTATAAGAATTCTTACAAATTAAGGACCCATTATGATCCACCTGAAGTTAAAGCAGACTCCAGTTCATTGACCTCTGCTCTAACACAATATAAGATAAAAAGAAAAAGAGATTCCACGCTTCACTGGTCACAGTGTACATTCGAGCATGAGGTGACTTATATTCAAGAGGACTTCTTAATTTGCATAGCACTTTATCAACTCTCTTAATTTGAGAAATATAATGATTTAAATTGATTATAAAATAGGACTTTTTTCATGAAAATGTTCATGAATCAAAAAATCTATTTCTAAACAAGTTTTCTTTAACATCCAGTGCATCACCAGAGAATAACTGGGTGATAAGGAATGCCAGCATAGATTTGTGAGGAACTAACCTGATTGTTAACCAACTGATTTCCTTATACAACAAATAAGGGGGTCCTTGTGGGTGGGATAGAGCAATGGATGTGATATATTTCAATTTTAGCAAGGGTTTTGACATGGTCTCCCATTACATTTTCATAATTAAGATAAGAAAATATGGTTTAGACTCTAGAAGAGATGACTGAAAAGTGGATGTATAATTGGTTAGATAATCATGATTAAAGAATAGTCATTGGTGGCTGGGAGAAGGTGTCAAAGGGGTTCCACAGGACTCTGTCCTGAATCTGGCATTGTTCAATATTTTCATTAATCACTTGGAGGGTGCAATTGAATTCACACTTGAGTTTGTAGTTGACACCAAGTCTATTGGTGACACTTTGGAAAATAGGAATAGGATTCAAAATGACCTTAATAAATTGGAAAAATGGTCTGAAATACATTTTATGAAATTCAAGGACAAGTGCAAAGTACATTGTTTAGGATGGAAAAATCAACTGCACAAATAAAAATTGGAGAAGTCATGGCTAGGCCTCAGTACTTCAGAAAAGGATCATGAGGTTATAGTGGACCATAAGCTGAATATGTGTCAATCACATTATACTCTTGGTGGGGGGAAAAAAGCTAATCGCATCCTGGAATGTATTAACAGGAGTGTTGTATGCAACTTATGGGAAATTATTTTTCTACTCTTTTAAGAGGTTTCACCTGGTGTACTGTGTTTAGTACTGTGGACTCTGCACTTCAAAGAAGACATGGCAAAATTTGAAATAATCCAGAGACAAAATTGATTAGAGGTCAAGGAAAGTTTGGAAGAACTGGAATTATTTAGTTTGGATAAGTGAGGACTGAGTGGCAATTTTGATAACAGTTTTCAAATAGCTGAATGGTGGTTATATGGAGGATTGTGATTGATTATTCTCTGTAAGTGGACAGGAAAATAAGTTTAGATACATGTTGAAGCATTGAAAAATTCAGTTGGCTATTAGGAAGAACTTTCTAACTATGAGTGTGGTTAAAATTTATCCACAGAGGCTGTGGAATCTCTGATATCTGGAAGTTTTTAAGTACAGTTTAGACAAAGGCTATCAAACTTACTTGGCCTGCTGGGTCATAAGTATTGCTGGTCTGGTCTGTGGGCCAGACTGGCTTTGCCAGAGCCGGTGAACAATACCATCTGGTGGAGCATAGTGGGCAGCATGCTCCCCATGCTGTCCCTGTGCCATGTGCAGCACGTGCCAGCCCATTCTGGGACTTGTGTTGCAGGTGCTGGAACCAGCACCCTGGGCACTGTACACAGGGAAGGACATTTGGCTTGGGGATACATGCTGCCATCTTCCAGACCAGCCCCAGAGCACTGACTCCGGAGCTGGACTGGATTGGATCATGCCAGAGCCAGTGTTCAGGGCTGGTCTGGTTAAGTGCAGCATATAGTGTCTTCCCAGTGCCAGCCCTGTGCACTATCTGCAGTGCAAGCCCCAGAGCAGGAATGGCACATGCTGCAGGTAGGGTTGCCAACTCTGTCTGAAGCTATTCCAGGAGATTTTTTCCCACCCAACATGATGTAATCTCATTAATAAGGGTGCACCAATAGAGATTTTTTGGGCGTATACTGATGGCCAATTTTAAATGAGTCATGTTGGCTGATACTGATCCAAATGCTGATATACAGCTGGGCAGCTTGGAGAGCAGCATCTGGCTGGTAAATCTGTTGTGGGGGAAGGGGTGTGGCGGGGCAGATTGAGGCCCCCATGGTGAGAGAGGGAGTGGGGCTGGCGCAGGGGCAAGTGCTGCACAGTCATGGTGGGGCATGGGCTGGAGCCGTGAGGAACTCATCTGGGGGTGTGGGGGAGAGGTGGGGTTTCCGTTGCTATGTGAACCCTGGGAGGGCATGGGGAAATCTGTGCATGGGGCAAGGGTGGGCTCCCACTGAGGGCTGGGACAAGGGGTGGTGCCAAGCTTTTCCTGGTGGAGGGCTGGGCCAGGCTGCCCTAGGGGAGGGCAGCAGCGGTGCTAGGAGGGGAGTTATGGTGACTTTTGGGGTGGCTGCAGCCCCCCCCCATAGCCCCACTCCCAGCACTGCTGCTGCCTGGCCCAGCCCCCCACTGGGAAGAGCCTGGAACCCTCCTCAGCCCCAGCCTGCCCTTGTTCAACATGCAGATCTGGGGGCACATGCCTCCCATGCCCTCCCAGGATGCATGCAGTGGTGACAGACACCCCCATGCCCTGTGGATGAGCTGCTTGTGGCTCCATCCCATGCTCCATCCCAGCTGTGCAGTGCCTGCCCCTGCTCCTGCCCCAGCCTCACTCCCTCCCTCACCACTGGGGCCTCAATCTGCACTGCCATGACCCTTCCCTCACAACATACTTACCAGCTGGACCTGACCTAGAGGGCAGGGAGCAGATACAGGCCAACCTGGACAGGTTGGACCAATGGGCAGAATGAAATAGGATGCAATTCAACAAAAATAAATGCAAGGTACTCCACCAGGGGAGGAAGAATTCCCAGCACACCTATAGGTTGGGGGATGATCTCAGCAGCTCAGTGGCTGAGAGGGATCTTGGAGTCATTGTTGACTCCACGATGAACATGAGCTAGCAGTGTAACGAAGCCATTAACAAAGCCAATCGCACCTTGTCGTTCATTAGCAGATGCATGGCCAACAGATCAAGGGAGGTGATGCTCCCCCTCTATGCGGCATTGGTCAGGCCACAGTTGGAATACTGTGTCCAGTTTTGGGCACAGCACTTCAAGAGGGACACAGAGAATCTGGAGAGTGTTCAGAGGAGGGCCACTCACAAGATTAGTGGACTCCATGAAAGACCCTACAAGTGGAGGCTGAGAGATCTGGATCTCTTTAGCCTTCACAAGAGATGGCTGAGGGGAAAACTTGTAGCTGCTATAAGTTTATCAAGGGAGGACAACAGGGAATTGGAGATGAGCTATTTACCAGAGCACCCCAGGAGTAACTAGGAATAATGGATGCAAATTAGTGGAGAATAGATTCAGGTTAGACATTAGGAAGACATTTTTTACAGTAAGGGTGGCCAGAATCTGGAATGGGCTTACAAGAGAGGTGGTACTATCACCTAACTTGGAGGTCTTCAAGAGGAGGCTTGATAGACACCTGGCTGGGGTCATCTGACCTCAGTCCTCTTTCCTGCCAGGGGCAGGGGGTCAGACACAATGATCCTTTGTGGTCCCTTCTGACTCTACAATCTATGAATCTATGGTTGCTCTTCACACTGCTTGGCTGTGCTTCTGGCCTCCTGTATGCTGTGCTGCAGCTGCACATATGCACAGTGCATTTATCAGCGACATTATCAGGCACATCAGCCCAAAAAAGCCAATACTGTCAATTTTCCTTATAAATTGCTGATCCAATATGGAACTGATATATTGGTGCACCATTGGTCATTAATTGTACTGTTCAACCTGTTCACAATACCAGTCTCGTGGATTGCTTTCAATAGTCACTGGGAGGTCGATACCAATTCTGGTAGACTCCCAGCAAATCTGGGAGGGTTGGCAACCCTAGCTGCAAACAGAGTGCAAATTTCAACCAGCTGCATTCACTGCCTGTAGCACAGGGAGCCAGCACAGGGCACATGCAACTCACAGCCCCACTGGACTGGCCCTGCATGGTGGCTTCTGTACAACTCAGGTAGTGCTCTAGGGCTGGTCTAGCTTGGTGCAGCATGCAGAACATGTCCCATGCCACTCCCCTTTAGCCATATGTGCCCTTCCCCAACCTATGGTGCTGCCTCCAGCCTGCTCATTAGACCAGTTCCTCACATCACATGCAGCATACAGGGCCAGTTTGAGACCCATGGGCTGTATCTGGCCTGCGGGCTATATGTTTGACACCCCTGGGTTAAACAGACATTAGTCTGACATGCTTTAGACAGAGATGATCCTACCCAGAGCAGGAACCTGAATTCATGCACATCCATAACACTTTTCCACAAACAGGTTATCATCTCTCTGAATTGTTCTTCTGCTACATCTCCTAATTTTCCATTCTTTTCTTGCACCTGTCTGACATACAGGGTCTTGTTGCCCATGGTGATTGCCTGAAAACAACGTGAACCAGGCTTCACTCACACCATCTCAATTTAAAGAGTACCTTCCTCTATCCCTTCCTCAAGATATGCTCACACTTTTTCACTATTTATTCTATATTTGGCCTATGTGGTCAGCCTGTCATATCAACCTCTACAATTTTTTAAGTGTGTGTCCTCATCCTTGTTACGTCTCAGCTCTGTGTTCTCGGGCAACCCTGGTACAGGATGCAGTCTGTCTGACTCACTCCCTCCCCTCTTCTACATAAACAAAACTGATTAAGATGCAGTGAGAGACACACCTAAGACCCTTCAGATAAGGGTGACAAGAGTGAACCAACTGCCCTAGGTCTCATTTGCATTCGAGATGGAACCAGATGACCATTCATTTACATGAGAGATGGAGAACAGAAAGCCTGAAGCAGAGACCCCAGTGAATTCTGGCACCAGAGAAGCAGGGGAGTACTGCATGATGGGGAATCTTTGCTCCAAATGCTAATCAACCCATATTCACACACACCCAGCTCAGCATTTATCAGACCAGTTCTAATCTGGATTTGCTAAGGACTTTCCCCCCCCCCCCCCACCAGACACACACACACACATCTAAGTTTAATAGGCATCTCGGGCCGTACATTCCCCGGTCCCACTATGGGAGGCCTATTTAAACTTGATTGACTAAAACTCGGTTGCCGGGTTAGGGAATGCTGAGGCAAGAGACCGAGTCAGAGGGGGTATAGGCAACATTTGAACAATGGTTAAGGGTTCATCACAGCATCCAGCCCATTGGAGCCCTAGTCACAGGTGTTGTTGTACTTTTCCCGAGACGACTGGTGGGAGTCCTCTCCACAAAAGGTTATGAACACCCCAACAATTGCTGTTAAAAGACTATAGTAAGATCTGGAAAAGTCATGCTAAGCTGAGGCTTGTTCACAACAAGTAAAAATCCAAAATCCTGATGCTGCAAGCTATCTATTGTTTCTGAAGAAACCATGAGATATCCTATCAGTATATCTGCCATCCATAGGAATTTCAAGTTGGCTCCCAAGTATTTGGTTACTCCCTAATCTTAAGTGTTTCCTGATTATCAATCAGTTTCTTGAGATGTTCCAAACCAGATAACCCCTTGTCAAGAGAAAAGACAATGATTTACACTATTGAAGATGCTTCGAAGCAGCTGAGCTGAGGGTATAAAAATTTGTAAAAAGTGTGGGTGCTTCAGAAAGGGAAAGGAAAAGGAAAAGAAAGAAGAAGAAAGAAGAAGAAGAAGAAGAAAATGAAAACTCCTGTGCTGACACCATCCCCTGTTGTTCTTGGGACGCTGGAAGAACAGATCATCTCCCTTCAAGGACTGTGCCTGTCCGCTCTGCAGCCTGAGTACCTTGGATTGGTGAGATCCCAGCTCTCTCTCTCTCTCTTTTCACTCTAGGCATAACTTTCTGAACCTGAACTGTATTAGTTAAGCTTGAGCTAAGTTTCCACAAATACTTAGTGAAACCAGGGTAGTATTGTAATTGTTTGTGTTTGTTTTTCTTTTGCATGTCTATTACTACTAGTACCATTATATATTTCATATACTTAGCAATAAATAACTTTTATAGTCAAATTGGTAGTAACTGGGTATATTTTTCCTTCTCTGCTTCTCTTTCCTCCCGTGCTCTGCAGCAATGCTTCTTTTACCTAAGCTAAAGATCCCTGTGAAGCCCAAAAATACTGTGGGGTCTGCTCATCCAGAGGCCAAAGATTGGGACGTGCTGAGTTTGAAACACATAAGGGGATCAGCTTGTACAGGCTGATTGTCCCAGTTTGACTCAGACGTGCCCTTATGAACTGAATGCTGGCCCATGAGGGTGTCAGCTGGACACCCAGCTGGATTCAGAGGGATTCTGTTCACCTGTGTGCTTGTGTCTGACTGCAGTTTATTGTTGCTCTTATGAACTGATTCTTGGCATATGAGGGTGTCAGCCTGTCCATGCTGATCAGCCCGGCCAGGTCAGGCGTGTCATGTTAATTTGTGTGTGTTTGTGTGTATGACTGATTTGGTGACTGGAGGAACCCAGCCCCATTAAAACTGAGTCCTGCAAGATAGCTCCACTGAGGGTGAGGGCTTGCAGAAGGGAGAGATACAGCTCCGTATAGAAACACAAGCAGCACACTGACAGAATTACCAAGACCCTAGAAGCTATCCCTAATAAATGAGCACACCCCAAAGTAATGGGCAAATCTGGTAACATCCTCCCCAGTTGTAATTGTTCTTTCCACCATCTTTACTGCACAACTACCCCCAGGGCTGGGCTTAGCATTTTGAAATCTGTTTAGCAGTTCTGCTTCACAAAACCTGAAGTGACTCATTTTAATTAAATAATTGAGTATTATATGCCAACTCCAAAGACTTCTGATATAGGATTATTTTTAAGTCTTCCCCATTCTTCTCTTGAAGAATTCCTTATTCTTTCTAACTCTAGGTAATGGCTTATTTTCAAATCTCACTCTGCTGGGAAAATGTCTAGAAAATGTCTTTATTTTTTAAATGTGACTGAAGACTCTTCATTAGAGTTGCAATTTTCAAGATTATGCTTGCTCTGTAGCAAAATGCCAGAAGTGAGTGGGATCACACTCCCAGGACTGTTTGCCATTGAATACTATCTCAGAGGAGGGGTATATTTGCAGAAGTGTCTTTTCTACTCCATTTAGCAACTGGTGAGGCTTCAGCTGGAGTGCTGTGTTCAGTTTTGAGCCCTACATTTCACGAAATACATGGACAGATTGGAAAGAGACCAGCAAAAAGCAACAAAAATGATTAGAGGCTTGGGATACATGACTTATGAGCAACAGTTGAAAGAACTGGGAAATTTTCAAGAGCAGGATAGACAGACAACTGACTAATTTGGTATAGTCAGGGATGATCCTACCTTGAGCAAAGGGCTAGATTAAATGATCTCATAGTGTCCTTTCCAGCCTTACATTCCTATGATTTTATGGGCTGTGGAAATCCAAATGTTCCTGGCTCTGGAGTAGTTCAAATGTTGGGACTGCCTCAGCCCTTGAAAATCCAGTGTTCTGAGGTGCCCACTAGGTCAGCTGGTAGGAAAATGAACAGATTTCATCAGGACCCTAGCTGCATTTTGCATGCCTATACACATCTGAGAGGGTTTGGGTCAAAACCATCAACTTTGTAAAGCATTTTGGGTGTCTATACACATCAAGGGTAGGGGGTGGATATTTTAATTAGAGTGGCTCTCATTAAAATGCTGCAGCATCTCATGTATTCAGTGTTTCATGTTCCAAAATGATGGTGAGGGGCACTTTAACTCAAGTGTGTTTGATGAGATTTAGTTAAAATGCCCTCCTGCCACTTTGAAATGTGGGATGCTGAGTACACAAGACACTGCATGCTGCACTGCATGCTGGAGCATTCTCATTAGAATGCTCTAGTGGACTCAATCAAGGATCATTAATCAGAATGCGTTGGAGCATGTGTATAGGCACCCTTTGGTTTTAGGAAAATCACATTTTCTGATTAAAACCAATTTTGTTAAAAAACCCTTGACAATCTCTACACTGCAAGGTAATCTACTGGTTTCTTTCACCTTAACCTCTGCCTCCATGAAAGTTTCTCTTTCAAGTCTTTTAAGAGAGCATATTTTTATGTAGAACCTTATGAGCTGTTCCTGTGCAGAACCCTACATGATACCATATATCTGGAATCTGTTCTGTTTGCTTCTTTACTTTTGTCTTCATTAGTTGCTACATCTCTCCCTTTCTTGTTTTGCTACCTAATATTAGCTTACTCCCTCCATGTACGTGCTTCACCATGTCTTGTCTTTTCCCAGGTTTTTTCCTGATCTGTCCCCTTATGTAAAAATACAAGCGCCAATATATAAATTGTTCTTCAGTTTCCTCCCTATGTGGAACCTCAGAATGCTGCTCTGGAGAGGACCTGAGGTTTTACTCTCATTGTTTGGTAAAGGGAGTGAAATACTACCATCAGAAAACTGCTGTACCTCCTTAATAGTGTTGAAGCCTCGCTCCAACACTTTGTTCTATCAGAAATTTGCTGCCTTTCAGGTTTGCTATCCATCAAGGGAATGTGTTAAACCTGTCTTCCTTGGGTTTCAGTAGGAGTCTAAACCTGAAATTATGCAGACTTTCTCTTAACTCTCTGCATTTCTTGTCATGTCACAGTCCCTTCACTCCTGATAAGGGTTCTCTCTTAAAATTAAATAAATATTTATATCTCCATCTTTTGTTATCTTGCATTTTGGAGCCATTATGAGGCACTTTTCTTCAAAACTTCCTTTACTATCCTTCCTTTTTGCTTTGATTAATTAACATTCCTCTTCCTTCTCCCCATCTTTTGCTGAAAATTTCTGTTCTCTTTTTTGTGACTAGTTTTCATGAATCCTTGCTTCCATTATTAGTGCCTTTAAAATGGACCTTCCTCATTTATTCCTCCCTCTACATATTGTTTTCTCTCTTTGCCTCTTAAGGGAATGCCTATGCTGACTTGGTGAGGCTTTCCATGCCTGTTCTCTGTGTTACCTCCTAAAATAGAAGCAATATAGGTGGTTTAATGGCAGGTGTGTGTGCCAACAAGCTCTGAAGAAAACTTATTCAGTGAGAGTTTGCAGAGTGCTGCATTAAGTTAGCTATATTATGTGAGTCTGGGGAGGTAGTTTGTTGTGGAGCAGACCTAGAGTGCCTTACTGCAGCACTCTGGGATAATATAGATAGGCCCTGAGTATGCTATTGCATCACACTTTACTCTCTCTTCTACTCCTCATTCTAAAACATTTTATGATTCTTTGTGTGACTGAATTTATATAAAAATAAATTATCCTGCACAGGGGAAAACATTTATTTGGTCCAACACGATATATAAATTACTATACATATCACATACCTACTGAGTAATAGGACCAATATTGCTACCTGTTTCCTAGTGTGAAAGTAGTGTTTTGCATTGATTTATAGCCAACAATATGTTACCAATAATAAAATGCAATATGGAAATTCCTGAGCTGATCATCTGACTGTAAATATTCCGAGAAACCTAACAGAAAGTCAATGAGGCTTCATAATTAAGTCAGCCATGGATGCCTGGTTTCAAAACAGAGAACACAAGCACATTTTATTATATTACTCAGATAATGCAGAGTACACAGTGTGAAATGGAATCAATAGCAGTGAAACTGGGTTTGGGAAAAACAGATTCCATACTCAATCTGCTTGTTGCAAGCTGAGAAAATGCTTATCTGAATTGTAGTTTTTCTGCCCCTTGTATTTTACACTTGGCAAAAATGTGATCATTTCCGAACATAGCTTCCTGTTAAAAACTAGGTAGAAATGATAATATTCTTTATGCATTGTATGGAGGAGTGTAAAGCCTTCCTGAACTGGAGTTTAGAGGCACAGAAATATTTTCTAGTAGAGTTATGCCAAGTTACCAATGAAAGTCATGCATATCCATACTGGCCATGAACAGCAGAGATTTGTTTACTTTTTACTCATATCAACTTTGAATCATTGTTTGAAAACTGTGATTTTATCAATTTGACATTAAGCAAATGATCAGGTTCAATTTGGTAACTAGGGATGTGTCCAAATGAGTGCAGACGTGTGTTATGTGGAGCTGCAGACCTGTCTGCAACAGCACAAACAGCACATGCAAGCATTTCTAGTGGTGCTACTTTGTAGCATTGGGGGGGGCGGGGGGGGGCAGGGGTTGACTCTGGGAAATCCAAGGGTAAAAAAACCCCCCACACTTAAAAAAAAACAAACAGGGCAGCACACATGGTAGTAGTGCACATCACCCAAATCCAGAGCCTGGCCAGCTAGAGCCACACTATGGCTGCCAGCCAGGCTTCCTACCATAGCTGCAGCTCCCCCAGGACCCCAAGTAAGGCTGCTGGGGCCAGCACAGTTGCTGGTCTCAGCCTCCCCTACCCCACTTGGGGTAACCTGCCATGCATGAGAGGGCTCATAGCATGGGTTTTCCCCAGGGATAAGAAGCAGTGGCACAGAGTGGCTCTGGAGTGTGGGGTGGGTGACTTGGAGCCTCCCCCACCATGGGGAAGGGTGCTCCAGTACACCTTCCCCACCCTTCAGCAGAGGCTGAAAGCCTCCCAGAAAGAGCACCCTCTGCTCCCTTTCCTCCCTCCCATTCTGAAAACAGCTTGAGGCTGGTAGGCAGCGAAGATGCTTTGTTTTGATACTGTCTTCATCTGACCCTTCGTGCAGTAGGGTCAGATTTTCACCTGATTGGCCATTTTTGAAGCTGTCTGCAGCTGTGCACTTGTGTTTGGTTATGGCTATAAACTGCTTTCTGTGGCCAGATCAGGGAGACATTTGGCACTTCTGTCTGTGCCCTAGAGCTAGTTTCCTTTTTGTAAGATTTCAAATGTTTTACAACTTTCACTCTTTGTGGCAGGCCACAGAAGAAGAACTCACAGTGTGGCCATGTCAGATTCCAAGAAATCTGAATTCTGCTAAATACCCTTGTCATAGGGCATAAAAAGCAAAGGGCTCTTTGTGGCCACATCTATATCTGGGATAATGCCAAGTAGCTATTCTTCAGTAAAGAGCTAGTGAAAGCTTTTCTTCAGAAAGCTAGTTTTTGGTAAAGGGCTGGTCCTCTTTCTAAAGCAAAAGGAAAGACTTTTCTTTGACAATAGAAAGATGGATTCAGCTTCAGGCATCCAATCTAGCTGTCAGCTTCAGTGGGTGCTGGATCAAGGCCAAATTCTATTTCTCTTCTACTTCAAAAATAATAAGTAATGAGTCTAGAAATTATTTTTTCCTCAGGAATAATCATTTAGATAATTCTAATGTAATGATGCTTGTTCATTCAATTAATTCTGCCCTCTCACTTTGTAATGAATTTCTTGGCTAAAAAATCTATAACATTCATATTCTGATCTTGTTTTCTCCAGTGTATATTGGGATAGCACCATCAGCTTTAACAAAGTTACTCTGTGAGTGCACCCAGGGAATTGAGTTCAGAATCTGATTTCTATGGTTCTGCAAACAATTTTAGGAAATGCAAATAAAACAAAATACAAATAAAAACCCAACCAACCAAATAAACAAACAAACAAAAAAATTCCACACAAATATTAGTGTATAAAAGTTGCTGGAGAAATTCTAAATTTGATTCTAGTGAACTTTTGAGTACCAACATTTGTTTTTTCCAGTGTCAAAGTTTGTTTTTTGTTAAATAGAAACATCATATGGAAATCATAAAGGCTGCTTGCAGATGTGGGGAAAAAAAACATGCTTTAATTTAAACTCAGTGCACTCTTGCACTGAGCCTAGCACATGCCCGGAAGGGACAGAACATTAGTTGGACCTGTCTCGCCGAATATCTGTATAGATTGGGTACTTTAGTGGGGCTTTTTTGGAACTTTTACCTAATAGCTGATTGTACCAGTTTTAGATAAAAGTGTCAGAAAGCCCTGCTGAAGTGCCCGATCTATACAGATTCTGTGGAGCTGGGTCAAACTAACGTACTTCTTCTTCTGGTAAAGCACATTTTGGGTTTTTTCCCCACATCTCTCAGTAGACAAAATGTTAAAATATAAGCTAAGATTGTCAACAACAAGTCTTTAAAAGTAGGCTCCAAATTCAATATTTCAAATGATACGGCCAATTATATGACCAAAGTATATGCTCTAATTTACAAATGTTATAAACATTCAATTAGCTTCTATTGACTTCAGTAAACAATAGTATTTTTGGAAATTAGGTTGCATAATTAAGAGTTATCAAGCTTACTTTAGTTACCTATTTTCAAAGTTTAAAATTTGAGTTTTCTTTTAAAAACAGATCAGTATTTCAGTGGCAATAGGATAGTTTATATTTAAGACTATTGCTTAGGAAGACAGCATTACAAACCACTGCAGATTTAGAATGAACCTATAAAGAAACATGAAGATCCATAGTGGTTTTTAAATGTCATTGTACTTCTTTACACAGACCAATATTTGTACAAAGAAAAGGAAAAAATGGGTAAAATGAAAAGGCTCTTTACACTGAACATTCATACAAAACACAGACTTCTCTTTTTCCCCTCCATATCTGCATGCCTGTGCAATTCAGGGGTCCAGTATTGACTAGACAGCCAATGTAAATTCCCTTGAAACTAATGTGAGTCTTGTATTGATTTCCAATGGATGTTGGATGTGGTCCACAGTGATTTAAATGTCCCTAATTCTCAGTAGTATGCACTTTGCTTGATATAGTAACTGCTTCCCAAATTGGGCCCATTGGTGGTTTTTTTAGTTTTGCAATATGATATGAATTAGATAGGATGCATTTAGGGAACTAAGAAAGAAGACATCTATTTTGGTATTAAAGAATTTGTCAACAGAAAATATATTTATATGGCTGGATAATTGTGTTCAACTATTTAATCTGCTTTGTGCTTGGCAATCTGATACATCCCCAGGAGTATCAGCACTGTTTTAATCAAGTGTGTGCAGAATTGCATGTATTCTTTTATGCAAACCTAGCAAAGTTCACCTCCTCTACAGATTTAAGGCCCAGGGAAAAATTAATTTTCACCAGATACATATGCTAACAGTAGCAAAGCTCAGTTCTGTCAGACATTTTCTGGAAGAGATTTTCTGATTTTCTCTTTGGGGGTACATGGAGACATTACACTTAGATCAACCAAACTAGGGTTAAGGCGATCTAAGTGCTGATCTGTGCAGACATTCAGAGAGATTAAATTGGGCAAAAAATGGCAGGTCCAATTTAAATTAGTTCACCTGATGAGGTGAATTAAATTAGGGTGTCTTTACACATGCTTCAGGGGTAGATCTTCATGTTTCTTTATAGGTTCATTATAAATCTGCAGTGGTTTGTAATTAAACCGGCTCCTAGAGCTGCTTTAATTAAAGCACCTACAGCATCTCATGTATTCAGCACCCTATGCTTGAAAATGGTGGTGGGGGCAATTAAACTAAACCTCATTCAACAAGCTTTAATTAGAGTGCCCCTGCCACCATTTTGAAGCACAGGAACACTGAATACACAAGACACAGAGGTTGCTAGAGAGAGATAATAGCACACTAGCAGACTCGATTAATTGAGTCTTCTCTGGTGCACTATAATTACAATACTTTGGTGGAGCAGTGTCCCTACATATCTACAGGTGAACTTATATTGGGAACAGTTTATCTCTATCTACTGAACATTTGTACGTGTTTGAAGCACAGCCCCAGCCCTGGGCTGCGGTCTTCCTTTGCCCCCAGTCCTGACTAGGCTATTTTTAGCCTCCAGATAGACAATTCCCCTTCCGCTGTGGACCCACTAATGCCCCACCCTGTGAAGACCTGGTAGCCTCATCAATGCTACTAACCCCCCCAAAATGGACTAGCTAACTCTCCCTGTGGACTTGCTAGCCCCTCCAACTTTTGCCCCCCCCCACTACTCTATTTTATTTAAATGGGGTTTCTGCCATAGATCCCAGCATTGACAACTATGTGCACAGGCTGCTCCCAATCTATGATTGTGTGGCTTAAAATGAGGTGCATGATGATAGATCAGGTGTGGCAAATATCCTCATGTACCCAAAAAGACTACACTGTAATATGGTTGTCGGAGTGAGGGAGGAAAAGAACATGAAAGTTATATGCAGCTGGCTGTTTCTCATGCTCAGTCCTCACTCCATGTAAAGTGTGTACTGCTTTATGATAGAGAAAATAAACACAAGAAACAATTTCCCATGGTCTCCATATTGTTGGATGCAGATAAACTGTGTCCTTTTTCAGGCTTTTGAGCAGAGAAAGGTTCTTTGTCTCTTAACCAGTTTTTAATTACTTTCACCCCTGCACCATTCTTCCCTCACTATCATTTATCATTTATTTTGAATTTAGCAACGTTATGTAAATGTCAGATAATCTCTGTACATATATTAACTTTGTTGCTCTGTCCTAAAAATACCTTACGCTTTGCAGTGTTCAGAATGTAACATTTGGGTAAAATTATTTTGCTCAGTGCTCTACTATTGATGTTAGAAGATAAAAGTGTGTAAAATACTATATGGCTGGTAATATGTAAAGGGCATAGGAGAGATGTTTATTTGCTTCATATCATGATTTCATATTTAATGGATCACTTAATGGTGACTACCTAGTTTGATCATTTATCAGTTGTGATGTGCAAGGAATTCAGGGGCTCTTGAATCTCTTGCATGGGCTACCTATATTGCACTATCTTGCACATGATTTGAGATTACTGTCAGAACTGTTACACCGCTCTTTTCCAGAGGGGTGAGGAATGGACAGAGTCTTGGCACCTTTATTTCTAATGCAATGAACAGTACAGTTGAGCCAAAACAGACTCAGGATAATATTCAACACTGCAAAGGCTGTTCTCCCAATAGGATAAGAGGGATTTGGGGGAGTATTGATTCATTCTCTTTTATATCCTGGCTGTGGACAATGGCTTATATGTGACTTTTCTTGCAGGTTATATTTTAAACCTCATACAGCTCCTTAAACCTATTTAAATGTTTTATTTGTGTGCTTCTCTTGCTAGATTTCTTCCAGTTTCCATTATCTACTGCACTACATTGTAAAAGTTATGAATGAGTTATCTTACCTTTCATATTTCCCCACCAAAACACTTTCTTTTCTGCCACCTATACCATGAATAATGGCATTTCCACCCTTTAATTAACAAAAACAGTCCTTTTTGTCTTAATAGAACAATCTGTTTATATTCCCTTGTAATGGGAACAGAACTAGAACTCTCTCCTAATTTTATAACACAGAATTTCTAGTAATTTCACATCAACCTCTGAACAGTCATCAGAAAGTAACAACATGTAGACACTACTGATTTGGAATACATTTAAACTGGCAACTTAACTGGAAAAGTTCTATTTAGTATGTTGTCACCAATCCAGGGCTTGTCTTCTGCTTGGGTACTCAACCCCTAATGACTTCAGTGGGAAATGATGGCTCTCAAACCTGTGTAGATAGTGCTTCATGTCTTGCAGTGGTGTACTTGGTAGCCGTGTTGGTCTGAGACAAAAAGACATACAAAAAATTAGAACAATTTTCTTGCCATTTTCCAGGTGGTCTAATAAGAGGTATCATTTTGGAAACAAGAGTTCTAGTTTTTTGTATGTCTTTTTGTCTCAGACCATCACGGCTAGCAAGTACACCCCTGAAACCTGGAAGATGCCGAATTTTAGCTGATTTTGGATTTTAAACTTCACTGCAGAACAAGAAGGAATTTTTTTTTTACCTCCCTGCCTGCCACCTGCCACCTCCAGGGAAGGAATTCTACTAGATCAACACATCAAAGACGTACTCAACACAGCTCACAAAGACACTCTCATGGACCCAGAGGGACAGACTTCCATCTTCAGCTCCCTCTACGCAAAAATGAAGTTTATTTCCTACCTATGGGGACTTTTAACCATGTTGTACCATCTATACTTTTCCCAGAGTCTGACAAAGGGAATTTGACCCCAAAAGCTTGCAGAAAAGGACAGTTTTCTTGCCATTTTCCAGTTGGTCTAATAAAAGGTAACATTTTGCAACCAAGAGTTCTAGTTTTTTGTATGTCTTCATGTCTTGCAGGGTCATTTCCTTTGTCAGTTGTACTTAGCTGTTATATAGCTAAATGTGTATCATCTTTCCTTTGTAGACTCCAAAGTACTTTTATAAGAAGAATAAGTAATATTGTTCATCATTTTACATGTGAAGAAACAAGCACAGAGTAGATAATGCTCACCTTGCTCAGACTCACAGAGCCAGCAACATAACCTAGGTCATCTCATACCCACTTCATTTTCCTCTTCTGGATGCATGTTCGAAATATAGCAAAATACAGTATCTGCCAAAAGTAGTAGTAAGAGATGTTAGAATAAACACAAAGGGCAGGTGATAACTTGATACAAAACCATCTATTAATAATTCTATTTACATGGTATTAATAAAATAAAATTAACAAAACAGAAGTATCACTAGTAGAATTCTGTTCTTCCTTGTGCACAATCTTTTACTTTGTAACTTGAGAAGAGAGCTTTCAAAATTCTGAACTATCGTTCTCATGAGAAATGCCTCTGTCATTTGAGGAAAAAATATGAATTGGAAAAAATGACAGATGTCAGGTGCTAATAATTATTGCATCTTAAATATTTATAAATTCACAAGTTACTATATAAATGTATTCCTTAGACTGGCAGACTGTGATGTTGAAAATTATGCTCCTGATTTCTTTTGTTGCCCAAGGCTACATGTTATAAATGATAGCTTTGGACTTGGAAAACCTGTGTGTTTTTCACTACCCTGAGTCAATTAGAGATCCATCAAGTCATAAATAAGTTACTAACATCATTTATGTTCAGGAATATGTGTGTCAAACAGCATACCAACAAGAAGAGTTGGCAAGGATTTTTTGTATTGCATATACTGATTTTGAAAAAATAATTGTATCTTTTTAAATGTGTTTGTGACACAGTTGTACTAATCATTTCCTCATTTATATATTTCATCAGTTCTCTGCAATTATAATCACCAGCAATTTAGTACTTGAAATATACCAGAGACCAACAGCCTGTCTTGATAACAGACTAAAATATCTGAAGAATCTGCATCATTCATCTGAAGCTGAGGTGATGTTAGCAGTAGGAGAAATACTCACATCCCTGTGGCTGTACATTAGAGCCAAATTCTCTTGCTGTCTGTATATATGCAGATCTGGAGTAAGCCTACAAAACTGAGAACCTAATTTATGCTTCAATGCAGTCATTGCAAGCTGACAAGGATAGTGACTTGTCTCAATTATATTTGTTAAAGAACAATGAATGGTAAATAATTCATTGTTATTTTAACAACACCTCCTATGTTGCCCACCTCTGCAAACTACAGAATGTGAAGACTTCTGAAGACATTCCTGTTAGTGTCGGTGAGATGCCATGATATATCCATGAGTTTCAAGATGAAGGTTTTTAAGTTGGTTGTGCAGCATATGTTAAATTATTCAAGGTTTTAAAGTTGCATGCAGTTTACCATCTTTGTATATATAAATATATAACATAGCTAAACTCAAGGTTAGAAAGAGGATTTACAGCTTACATTTGCTTTTAGATCTGTATAACAGTAAATGGGTTTTACAAGTTAGTGGAAACATAATAGGCTTTTATAGTATATAAGATTAAAAATACTGGGACAGAGCATTGAGTTGGAGTAAATTGACATAGGTTCATTAAAGCCAATGGGAGTATGCTGATTTACCCTGAATGATGATCTGCCTCATCAACCCTATATTCTGGGAGTGACCAATAGTATTATTTTGTAAAATCAGGAGGGTGTTTTAAAATTCTGCATAGCTTTTGTGACAGCCACCTGATAATCAGCCATTAGATTACACTTGGCTAAGGCCCCTGCTACACATTAGGAGTATGCGAAGCAGGCCCTATTCAATTAGGATTCTGATGTAGCCCGAATCATGGACAGTGATTCGATTCGTTGATTTGGATCACGGTCCCTAATTCGATTCAGCCAAATCTGAATCTGAAGATTCAATGCTGATTTGGAGAATCAGTGATTTGGACATAGACACAGCTTTAAATGTTTTTTCTGCATACCTAAAGGTCACAAGCCATGCTTGTTATCGCTGCGATGCTGGGGCTCATGGAGCGTCCCACAGGAGTGCAGGGGGGCCCTCCACATGCTCAGTGGTGAACCTGAAAGTGGATCGGGAGTACTTCCAGTCCACTTCTGGGTCTGCTGGGGAGTGTTGCTCTGTGGGATCAGGCCAATTCTCAGGATCTCAATATTGTGCTGTTAGACAGGAGGGTGTAACACAAATTGCACATATACAAACACACAAATCAATTAGGTGCATACACATGAACACTACCAGCTCAGGCACATACACATTTAAACCAGCCTAGGCACATGTATACCTATTACCAATTCAGGGGTGTAGGTTGTAGCCGTGTTGGTCTAAGGACATAGGCAGACAAGGTTCCTTGGGTCAATCTGATATCTTTTATTAGACCAACCCAAATAGTTGGAAAATAATTAAGCTTGCTTAATAATTATTTTCCAACTATTTGGGTTGGTCTAATAAAAGATATCAGATTGACCCAAGGAAACTTGTCTGCCTATTACCAATTCAAGCACATCCACTATGCACCTCAAAAGTTAGACACAGATCACTAATTCGTATATGATGCACACAATGCCATATATGTGTATATATATATATATATATATATACAGACACAGACACCTCCTCACACTAGCAACTCAGATACACACGTGTTCCAATTAACTAGTTTACATTTATGCACACCTATCTCCAGTTTAAGCCCATACACGCTACACACACCAAATTTAGACAGAATCAGTTACCAACACCTGCACATTCAATACGCATACATGGATTACTAATTCATATACCACACACACATACACACACATACAATGATATCTATATATGTATATATATATATATATATATATGTGTATTCACTAATTTGCACACATACCACCCACCTACACATACACACAGGTGAGTTCCTAAGTTGGGTGTTGTGATGTTTATGTATGTATATGCTTGGTATACTTGGGATACCTGGGGAAAGGTTAAGGTAAGAAAGTAGAAGTGTAAGGAGTTAAAGTTACCAGGACCGGGATTAGAACCAGTAGACTACAGGGGCCTGGGCTGAGGAACTGAGGCTTGGGGGTAACTTTAGGTTAATTGATCTTAACTGATTAAAAGACAATGCCCAAAGCCTGCAGAACAGGGAAGCATGCTGGCACAGAGTCTGAGACTGGAGTCAGAGCTACAGGGGAGCTGAAAAGGTAGATGGGGACAGGGAAAATGGGACTAAGGGAAAGTGTGGGTGTTAAAGAGGAGCTCTGGGTATGGGGAGCCAGAGGATGGCTCTGGAACAGCTAGAGAAGTTGCAGGGAGTGGCAGTAGGTGCTGGAAGCTGGAGAAAAGTACAGGACAGCTAATACGAGCTGGGAAGCTGGGTGGGGGGGGAGATTACACAAGGTGCAGGGGAAGCCTGAAAACAGAGAGACAGACAGCAGAAAATCACAGGAAAAGCAGCAGGCAGCAGGGACAGCAGGAAAGCAAGGAGAGGCTGAGAGGTGGCAGAAAAGGGGAGATAGAATTGGGAGGAGATCGGGAAACTAGCAGAGAGGATGGAAACTGGAGCCAAGAGAGAGAGAGAGAGAGAGAATGAGGCTGGAATTTAAGATAGAGAAGGGACTGGGATTCAGTAAAACATGACCCAATTTGGGGTTGCAAATGACAGTGGTTTTATTGAACAGGGGAGATGGTGACACAATGCCAAATTGGTTCCCTTGCAGCCACACACACACACAATGGCAGCAGGGGTTAAAGAGGCTTGGTGCAGGGGCTGAAGTCCACTGAAGTCCAGAAGGAGAGAGAGAGACAGAGAGAGAGTCCAAATTGTAGGAGGAGGTGTGCAGGTAATATCTACCTATCCAGCCTGGAAAGGGGTCCTTGTCCAATATATGTTGTCCAGAGGGGGGTCGCTGGCATGGCCTCTGGGTGGATAGGTGGTGTGGCATGGTGCTGGTCCAAATGGAGAGGGCATCCCACTGGGTCTGTCTTCACTGCCCCTTTTTATAGGGGCAGGCCTTGTGTGACCCTAGTGACAGGAGGCATGCCCAGGCAAGGGTCAGCCCCTGGTGTACTGAGCATGTGTGCTCCATGCAGGGATGTGCAGTTTCTGGTGTCTGTAATGGTGAGAGTTGCTGGTTTTGCAGGGTCTTTTATCTTTCAAATGCTAGTCTTGTCTCTGTTCCTGGGTGAGGTCCATGGTTCCTGGATGAATCAATGCGAGGTGATGGCCCAGTCGTTACAGGCCATTCAGTAGAGGCCTGCTACCATTGTATTTCAATCATTCCCAATCATTCTCATTCATCCAGGAACAAATTTACATGGGAGGGGTACAATGAATCATATTGTTGCAACATGGGATGCGCAGGCATAGGACACAAGATGGAGGCTTGACATATAAAATGGAAACTTGACATGACTTTGGTTCACTTACAAACACAGGCCTAAACCATACAATATTCATATGAAACAATAAAAATCAATACAAAAAATGATAATAATAAAATACATAACAGTAAAAATTAATACAATCCTAATAATTATAAAATATAAAACAGTGGATATCCAAAACTAAAAACTTGCTACCAAAATAGAAACGTTTAAAGCTTATCCTAAGTTTGAGCTCACTTATACTTATCTATAGGGAACAGAGAGGGAGAGAAAAAGTCAGAAATGTTTGGGGAAGGGGAGGGAATGCAATAAAAAAAAAAAGAAAAAGAAACCAGGGGTTTTGCTACAGGAGCACACTCCCCTCCCCCCCCCCCCCCGGGCATCCCTGGCTTGGTGATTGGCTGCAGGGGGACCTTGGGTGCTCCCCGCCCCAACTCAGAAGGCACCAGTCACTGAGCCAGGATGGAGCATGTGGGGCCCACCACATGCTCCCAGCAGACCCAGATGTGGATCAGAAATGCTTCTGGTTGACTTCTGGGTGTGTTGCCAAGCACAATGAGGAGCTCCCTGTGCTCCTGTGGGACGTTCCATCTGCCCCAGCATTGCAGCATTCATGAGCCCCTGCTACCTAGAGGTATGTAGAAAAAACATTTAAAAGCTCTCCATGTCCAATCTCTGATTCAGAGAGATTCGGAAAGATTCGATTCAGAGAGATTAAAGGGTCCTCTGGTTCAATTTGGATTTGGAGATTCAGCCACTGAATTGGGCCAAATCTCTGCGGAATTGAATCAGAGACTGAAACTTCATGCAGCCCCACTACACATTACATGTATTACATGATTCACTGGTTAATCACACAATAAATTTAGACTGGTTATATATACAAAGATAAAAATGACTGTTCAGGTATAAAAAGCCAACCAGCTATAAAGTTAGTTGAAAATGTGTAACAACTCTGTAGATGGTTGCTATCTAGCTTCAATTTGAATGTGTATCAGGCCCCTAGTTGGCAGAACCTCATTTACTAGTCCTCAGGTATTCCCTAGCTGAGCTCTATCCTTTACAAGTCATTTACTAAAATTTGAACTGGGACTTGTATGGTCCAAAGAGGACCATAAAGTACTAGAACTTGTGGGGAACTTGTATCAGCTTGGAGGTGTTCTTTAAATATCTTATGGCATATACAGCAATATACATCATTCTTCTCTCACATACTTCATTTCCCCCTCTACACATCATTAATGTGGTGGAGCCATACAGCTGCTTTATCATTGATGCTTGCCAGGTCCTCATTCTGGGTACGTGGGTGTGCTGCACATGTGAGGAGGTGGTGAGCAGTCTGTGATGCATCACCATATTCACTTATTGGACAATCTTATAGAGCTAATCTTGTAGAGTGTGGCATTAAATCTTTAAGCCAATCTTATAGAGTGTGGCATTAAAGTGTCAACCTGATGTTTAGTATATTTTCCATTCCTGGAGTATGTCTGCATTGACTCTGAACTGCCTTCTTGGCTGCCGCTGAAAAAATAAAGCACCAGCCCCACACTGCATGCTCCAAACCAGAAAAGGTGGTGATGAAACCACTATTACCAAGAACTGTCTTTGATACCTTTGAGAGTGAGAGCAGAGAAGAAAGGGGAAGTCACTCTTTCACCCTCATCTGCCTCTTCTGCAGAGTATCTTCACCACCTCATTTCTAGGTTGTGAGCATGTGAGTATAGGAGCAGGTGAGGGACAGCCTCAATAGTGGCTTGGAGACAGTTTACACATATCCCTGCTGTCAGACAAAATTAAATTAAGCTACATGAACAATAGCTTCCTTGCTTTTTTTTAAATAAAAGTTGAAACAAAGGAATAGACCACTGTTCTTTTGCAGAATCTTCTAATGTTGATTAGTTTTCTGAAGGTGGCCTTGATTCTGCAAGCAAGACAGGGTAACTTGAAGACAGGGTAACTTTGCATATATGAGTAGTTCAAAGAAGTAAGTATAATTACTCACTAGAATAAAACTATAGGCATGTGTAAACATTAAACCTATATCTCCATTCCTTCATTGTTTAGAAATTTTCACCCTTGCTTGACCTTTGTAGGTTCCATTACTGATAATAAAGGTTTGCATCATTTTACATGGTACCAACACAAGTCTACTGTATGACATTCCTGAAGTGATACTTTAAAATAATAAAATAAAATACGTCCCCACCCCCAAATCCTGAAGAACTCATTTGAACAAGGGTAGGGTAATGTACACAGTTTCACAATGCTTGTGAGAGAAAATTTGTGCAAGAGTTGTGCTTTATTAGTTGTTTTAAAGTGTGGGAGAGATGGACTAAAAGGCAGGCACAAGGGGCATCTATACATGGAGGCTGGGCTGGAGCGGGGGTTCTTTAGTTAGAGCAGTTCTGAGACCCACTCTAATTAAAGCGCTCACAGCATCATGTGTATCCAGTGTCCTGCACTCTAAAATGGTAGGGGGGACATTTTAACTAAAGCTCGTTGCATGAGCTTTAGTTAAAGCCCCCATTTTGAAATGTGTGGATGCTGAATACACATGATGCAGAGGCTGCTGGGGTGCACTAATTAGCACGCTCCAGCAGACTCGCAGCAGACTCGATTAATTGAGTCTGCTCCGATGCGTGCTAATTAGCATGTGTTAAAGCAGAGCTCCCTCAAATGTATAGGTGCCCAAGGCTGCAGGATGCACCAGGGGCTACTATAGCAAGAACTCAATTTTAATTGCTGGCCTAAGGCATAATGGTGACACTTAAAAAAGGAATCAGTGACAATTAAGAAGCCCAAAGGGGCTAATATACTTTGTGTAAATTGTAACCATAGACATTGAAACTATCCAATCATGACAAGATGTGCAGCTTGCCCCCTTCTGTGTTTGAGCTGTTGCTTAATATTTGCTATTATGAATCATTTTAATATTAACTAAATATTTTCATAACTAAATTTTATTTTTAAATGTAACTGAACTCAGTGGAGTCTTTTATACTCTATTTTAAACTCCTGCTGTTGAGGCCATGTTGTGAAAATGCAGCCTGGCTGAGTGACTACTAGATGTAAAGCGGTAGAATGCCTCAGCCACAAAATTAAGAACAAAGCCAAAAACTACACTTAGAATTGTAGTTAAGGAAACCGTGGTTTAAGAGCTTTAGAAATGCTTACTAGTCAAATCTTTCTGCAGAGGGTAACTGTTAGGCTAGGTACAGGCATTATATTTTTACCTGTATAAGTGACTGGAAACTGGCCTAGACCTGTAACAGAACAGAAGTTTGGCACATATAGACTGGTTTAAAAATGGCAGAACCCACTCTCAGATTCTCCTCCTGGCATGCAGGTGAATGTATGTTTTGTTTCCTACTAATCTAAACTATGCCACTTACAGAAAACTGCATAACTTTGATTGATTACATCTCATGCTTCTTGAATGTGTGCCCCTAACCTTAATTTGTGCTGTTCCTAAATTTGCAATGTTTCTGAATTATCTGCTGCCCAAGGCAGACTTTTGAACTACTGACTGAACAGACTCCTCCAAAGTATACCAGACAAGCTGATCTTCATAAGATTTTGCACATAATCCCTTGAGGAGCTTGGGATGGGTATCAGTAGAACTTTCTGCAGCTGTTTGGGTTCAGCCTGTGAATCCAACTGGAGAACCTATCTTAGTGTACAAGTTTCCCCCCCTTACAAATGTTTTGTTTTTCAGGTTTTGGGTGAAATGTGTAAACAAGAAATGAGTAAACATGAAAAGAAACAGAAAACCTGCAACCTAGGATTCAGTCCTAGTGGAAATAGATATTTTTCTATCTTTTTATGATTACCTGCCAACCTATTTTAGGGGGTTACCTGTAGTTCCTATGACAGCTCAAGCCAGAACGTTTTAGTTGCTTCACTGCATGTATCCATGTGAGATCTCAGCAGTGAGCTACGTTCATGTAGGAAAGCAAATAGGGTTTCAGGAAGCGATAACAAACACAAAGGGCCTGAGTATAGTAAATTAGCTTAAAATTATGTCTTAATGGTTCTGACACTATTCACAAGTTCAGATCAGCTTTTCTTAAGTGGAAAGGGTGAATAGATTCTCAAAACTGCCAAAGCAGGATGTGGTAGTGTTCTTGGCAGGTCATGTCTTAGTTGTTGTATCCACTTGGGTTCAATTCCCTCCTCTGTCTGAGGGGATTCATACTTCTGTCTTGTACCTCTACAAGTTAAGTACATTAAAATTAAAGATTTAGGACCACAGTCATCCAATTAGCAGCCTGTGGGCCACATGCAGCCATAAGGAATTAAATTGTGGTTCCTTGTTCCTGGTTCGAGCATCATGCCCTTCTCATTCCCCTGCCACTGCTACCAGAGTCTCTGAGCTCCTCTCCCTCCTCCAGCTTCCACTGCCTGTCCCTGTCCCTGGGTGGGATGATATGGTCCACATGCAGAAAAGATCCTATAGCCATGGGGTTTAGGGAGATCTGGGGCATTGGGACAGTGCATTTGGGGTGGCATCTGCTATGTGGCATGGAGGAGGCTCACACAGCACTTTATGGGTGTGTTGACACACTACAGTGGATGAGTGCCTGTTGCACCAGGACGGGGGTGAGGGGAGGGGAGGGGAGGGGAGGGGATGGAAGGAGGGAACTAGCACAGCACAGGGGAAGTGTGTTGCTACCATGGCATGGGGGTGGGGAGGCTGAGAAAGCACAGTACATAGACTGCACAGCACACAGCCTAGGGATGTGCGTGGCCTGCATGCCATGTGGTTGTGGGGCTGGTGGCCCCTGGCCACTCAGAAATTGGACACCCCTGCTCTAAGATTTTAGAATGGAGTACTCCCAATACCTCTTGTTGATGCTATTCAGCTTTAGCTAAGTAGTTAAACATTCACTGGAAACCCAGTGTCCCACTTTCCAGGCGAGTGTCCCAACAACCAGGATAAAAAGTAATTTTCATTGTGTGGCTTAAAGAATATTTAAATATATTTTAAAATGTTGAGCAAACTGAGATGGAGGGATTAAGAGATATGCATGTCCATGAGTTCCCTAATCACTGGGAAATTTAGTAAAGCAGGAAAAAGGCAGTCGTGAATATAGCTCTTAATTCCTTGTTCAATATACAATTTTGCTATTGCAGTTTGAGCTAAACTTTTTTCCCCCAATTTTTCACATAGTCCTACTAAGTATCTTATTGCTAGACAGATCACAGTAGTAATCTAGTCTTGTGGAAGAAGCTGTTTCCTCATGCAAGTGTCATTTTCTCTTTAAAAAAAATGAATTAATGTATATCTTGCAGGGAAAATTGTTGGGAAAATGTAGTTAATTGAAATTATCTTACCATATATTAGGTATTTCTTGCTTTATGTTGCAACTGGCCTGTAATTTGGTAAGCCTTTGCTAGGACTTTTGCCTAGTCATTTATTTTGCTTTGCTCAGAGTCAACCTTCTTGCTTCTCCTAACCAAGCAGGATAAACTTTTATAGCTATCATCATATCAAATGTGGAATTCTAATACAGATCTCCTTCTTTAGATGGAGTTCCTCCTTCCAAGACTCCCAATTGAGTCGTGCCCTTTCCCTTTCCTTCCCCTTCACCCTGTGAGCCAGATAGAACAAACGTGATGTTTATTAGCTAGATTATAATGTTATTAGCTAGATTATGAACAACAATCTATTTATTTGGAGTGCAGTAGCACCTAGAGGCCTCAGTGAAGATCAGTACTGTATTGTATCAGGCACTGTACAATCTGAGACATTCCATACCCAAAGGCCTTACAATCTACATAGACAAAATGGACCAAGGAAATGGGCAAATTAGCCTGCCTAAGCATAAAGACATGTTTAGGATTAGAACCCATATAGCTTGATTGCTAAACTAGGCCCCTCTGTGGTGTGTACCTTCCTGTTCATTGGAAATGCCACCTATACAGTTCCTCTGAAAGTGAAGAACCAACATGAAAAAAGCAGTTCTTTTTAGTGGTGTGGTTAAACTGATCACTTGAGTGACATATGAAGCCAGCTTTGTTAGGTTCCCTTCTTTCTTTCTTCCACCCCACATGTCTTTTCGTATAGCTCCTGGGGGGAGGGAGGGGGGGGGGGAGAATGCAAGAGAACATAGAGAACGGTATTTAAAAAAGGAGAAAGAAATTCACACCTAAAGTTAAACAGCATAATTATTCTAGAGAACAAATCTGATCAGTGGTAAAATACAAATTTAAATCTAAAACACAGTGTGTTACAAATAACTAGTTTGGTGATACATTTCATGTACCAGCCTTAGGCTTCATAAGCAAAGAATCTTCTTTAAATTATTGTTTTTCCCTCCAGCTAGTAGACTAATTTTCTGATGAGCTGGGGTCATTCATCCTTGCCTAGATGACAGAAAAAAGCACTAATATCCACATGCTTAATATTTGGACTCAGGTTCCCGGGAGGCAAATTTATTTCATATTTTGTAATTCGGGCTTGTAAACACTTAAAAAAAAAGTATCTTTTTTTCTCTTGACCTTGAAGATTCCTGCATGATTGTTTGGAATCTCTTTTAGATATGATACCTCTTTCTGAATCCTTTGACCTTACATCAGCTGTATACTCTCTGGACACTTTTTGACCAGTTGGACACACACACAATAAAATTCCTTACTCTTAAGAATATGTTATTAAACTAAATGCATATTTTACACTTCAAAAACAACAAAATGGGGTTACAAACTTAATTGTACAATTATTGAGAAATCCCTTTTGTATTCCTTTTTCAACAAATTTCCACAAATTTAAAATTTAATATTAAAAAAAAACAACCCTCAACATTTGAAAAATCAGTTGAAGTTGAACTTAAAACAATCACAAAGGCATGGTGGGGGAGGGGAGAGAGGGGTTGGCAGCTCTATTTTTAAGTCAATATCAGTGGGTGCACCTACATGTGCACTTAAACTGTGAAGTAGACTAATTTGCTGTGATATAAAGTGTCACATTACTGTTGGTGACAGTGCTATCTTATGGTGGTGAAAATAACTGCACTTAAGTGCATGTGTAAATGCTTACTCAGGCATACATTGTGCCTGGTTAGCCTAGGCAGGAGGGGGTTAGACTCCTGCTGGCTGCCTAGCTCCAAGGCTTCACACGTTGAGGCACTGTTGTTCCCCACTGCCTGATGCTGCCTCCTGGAGCCTGGAGCTGACCCCTGGGCTCTGTGCCAGCCTGTTGCTGTTCTGCCTTGGCTCAAATTGCTGCAGTCCCAGGTCCAGCATCTCCATGTGTGGCCTAGATCACAGCAGTTTGAACAACTACACATGCCATTAAGGTGCCGTGACAAACTCTGGTGTAAACTGTGCTGGAGTTTATCACGTTGCCTTAATGGCACATGTAGATGCATCCAGTTTCAAAGTTCATAAACACTTTACCAATTATGCACTGATTGACCTATGAGCTACAATTAATCAAGACAGAAGTTGTATTGATTTTTTAATTCCCCATGGGTTATATCATGGAATAGTTCCATTTGTTTTGAAATTTGTTCCTCCCCAGTGAAAATAACAACAACAACAACAATAAAAATATCATCCTAACCTAATCAATTATAACAAGTGATGGTTAAAATACTTTGATGTCACCTTCAAAAGCTTTGCAAGGTGTGACTTCAGCAAGGAATATGTAATATCGAGTGTAACCGGGATCGGGCTCCAGGAAGGGCTGTGATGCCTCTGGTGGTCCCATAACCCATGCACTGCTCTGCTTCTAGTACACTATCCCCTTTTTCTTACCTGCCATGCCTTGATACACTTATTAGATTGAAAAGGAGGCTGCCTAAGGGTCCTAGCGCAAGCCCCAATCTGTCTATTAGCTAGTACGTCCCTCCTGGACACAGCTGGTCTCAATCCTGCCCTTAAGCTGTGTGGGCACTCTCAGCCCTTCCATGCCCCAGGGCACCTGTAAGCCTTAATGGCTAATTACATGGCTCACAGATGTTGCCTGTTCAATCAGTCTCCCTTGTTGTGACTGCAGCGCAGTTGGCCTCCACCTCTTTGCTCTTGCTGGGCCACTTAGTTCAGATCCACTGTGTTGGACCAGGCTTCTGGGCTCCAGCTCTAGTCTTGCTCAATTGGGATCTAGCTTAGCTGCTCCAGGCTTCGGGCATCTGGCCCTGGGTTTTACTTTTACTTTCTGTGTGGTGTGATTGACTAACCTACATCTCGTTGGGGAATTTACTTTCTCTTTATTCCATCAAATCAAGGCATGGCAGGATAGTCCCCTGGGAGAAAATTCATTATTCACTTGGAACCTCGCAACACACACAAAAACAAACATTTACCCCAAAGTCTGTGTGGGTACCCATGCCAACACAACATTGATTCATACCTATACTGGCTGAGGAAACTTGAGAAGTGGGAGGAAGGTAGCATGCAGATTGACAGCAATTCTTCTTGAATTTGCGGAGTTCTGCAAATTTCCTTCCCGCCTGTGCCCAATATTTATAGATGTCTGATTCTACTATGTTAATAAATGATCTCAGATTGGTTTTATATAAATTTCTTTGTTTCACTTTTGGAACTGAACTGAACCAGATCTCTTGTGGACTTGGAAGGTGTCTTAATTGGAATTTATGTCCTTGGGTAAGTAAAAGGGAGGGTTTTTTTTTATCTCATTTCCTTCCCCATTGTGGAATGCTGTTCAACATTGGTCTTTTTCTTTTTTACCTTACTTTATGGTCTTCTCTGACAAGGCTGTTTTGTTTTGCCAAATTTTCTAAGCATCTTAACAAAAATATATCTAGTATAGCAAAATAACATCTAATACATTTGGTTACATCAATCACTACTAATAATATTTTACAATAAAGCTATGATATAGTGGATTTGAATTATTTAATATATGTCTCCTTTATAATGTCTCCTTTTAGTTGTGTTTAGTTAGACATGTGGATGGCTTCCTTATTGACCAAGTTAGTTGTCATGTCTGAAAAGGTTCATGCTATAGTCACTCAGAAACAGACTTTGGGGCCTTCTAAGCCATACTTCTGCAGCTGGGCCTGGGCCCCTTGAAAATGGCCAAAGCTGGCCACAACAGCCCAAGACTTGAGTTTGTCTGCTCTCACCCTCAAGCCAGGGGATTGAGGTGGAAGCAGCAGCTGGGGCGGGGAGCCATCCCTGAGTATGTGGGTCCTGGTAGAATAAAGGGAGATCCTCCCCCCATTGCTAGTGCCAGTGGTGGCAGCAGCCCGACAAAAGTCTGGGATTGGATGTGTGTGTGCATGCGTGTGTGTGAGCATGCATGCACCCTGAGGCTATGCATAGATCTGTATGTGTATCAAGGTATGGGGGCGGGGTGTGTTACTGCTAGAGAGCCAGGAAAGCAGGGTAGGTATGGACCAGACTAGCCACACACTTTGTCACCAACCCTCTTCTAGTGGCAGGTTATATCTGTGAATGTTACAGAGGGTTTTAACCCCAAATGTGTAACTGTTCACAGCATGTGCTAATGTTAACAGTTACCTAACATTCCTTAAAGTTGGTATGTGCTGCTTGTAACATGTTAGCATACCCTATCATCATTGTAAAAGGTAGTGAAGAGTCTTATGTTTGTAAGACCATTTTGTTTCTAAAGACTTTTCCCTCTAAGTTGTCAAATTTGCAGCCAGATGGTATTGGGAGTCACTTTTTCTATAATCTGTTTACAAAATAGGTGAGGGTTTGCTTCTTTATCCAGGCCTTCATGAATGCTGGAAACTAGGTTGTAAACACTTTGAGGAAGGAACTTGTCTTCACTTTGTCTTTTCATAGTATGTAGCACATCAGAGCTCCTATTTTTATTATGACTATAGGCTGGAGTAATAGCTGAAATGGAATAACACCTGAATGCATACATTCTGTAATATGTTCATTGGCTGCAGACAGAATTCACAAAACTCTGTTTCGGGTAGGTATTCACTAAAAGACTGTGCAGCTATGACACTGAGATTAAGGAGCATTCCTTGTACTTTTTAAATCCATGATTATTAAATGCCTTTAGCCTTCAATGCAGAAGCAGCCTAAAGCCCTTTCCTGAATTATTCCATTTTATAGTAAAATGAATTAGAAGACATAATTATTTCTCAGTCATTTTTAAGACGGTAGAGTGGGGGGAAAAAAAAACTTTCAATCTGTTGGGCCTTTACAACTATGTTTTTTCCTCTGGACTTTTGCAGCAAAGTAGATTAGATCATTTTGATATTGGCATGATGTATAATGCCTATATCTACTTTGTAATTGATTCCTAAGGCTTGGCTGAGTGGAAGAATAAAGCTTCAGAATTTCAATGATATTGCTTTGGTTACTGGAATTACAAGATGTATCATGACCACAAATAGAATACACAGTCTCACAAACAGTCTAGACACATCTAGACACATTTCTTTTATTTGTTGGTAGTTTATTGGCATGGAAGCATGATGACACAAATGGTATAATCTAAAATACAATTGTTGGTGATCATTTACATGGAGTTAGACCATGGAAGAAAACTTCTCAGGTTCTCTTGGAGGAGAGGGAGGGAGGGAGAGTTTGGGGGTAGTTTTCTAGGGAGAATTCCCATTTCCTGCTGTGCTTTACTTGAAGCAGTGCTCATAAGTAGGTACTCTGCTGAACGGTGGCTAGAGTTGCATCAATGAAATCTGGAGTTGCAACTGTTTGTAATACCTTGGTTGTGGTGGTTGAAAAAAGTTTTCAGTGTCTTTCAGGGTATTTTTAGGTGCAGGTTTGCATTAGGTTGATCTGCATAAGCACTGTGGCCTCTCTCAGGAAAGCAATGCAACCTTCAGGGATGGGATGACCTGTTGTCAATTAACCAGATGTATGGTACCACTCCATTTAACTCAGACTGATAAGCCCCCTACAACAATAGGGAATACTGACTTTGGGACCTTTGCTTTGTTCCAGCCCAGTGGAGCAGGGGTTTGGAGGGCTGCTTGAAAGGTATGAGGTCAGTGGGGAGCATCAATAAATCAGTATAATCATTTTTCCATGTGGACAGTTGTCAAGCCAAGAACATGCTGTATATCAGAGTAGGCAACTATATCCTTCCCCATGAGCATACCTCAATTTACCAAGGAGTTGCATTAGACCATTCCCTCACCTATAAACATCACATTCAGAAGGTCAACAGTAAAGTCTGCATGAGTAGCTGCCTTAAGAGCATGACATGGTTTGCCAACTTCAAAATGCTCAGAACCACCACACTTGCAATGCTATATGCCCCAGCAGAATATTGTGCTACTGTATGGTCCAGAAGTTATCAATCTAAAAAGCTTGACACTGTACTTAACAGTGTGGAGAAACTCATAACAGGCTGCACAACTCACATGTATCCAGATGTAGTGCCCGTACTTTCAGGCATTAGACCAAGTGACTTAAGAAGACAGACACTAACTGCTTCCCCTACTGCCAGGTTTTGGGGCTGTGAAGAGCCTGGAAGGCTGAGTATTGTGGCCTTGTGTGTTGTTTTAAACTTAGATAAGTGGTGGGGTGAATGGAAATGAAATGATAATTCAGAGTAATCTGGTCTGAAATCTATTCCTACAGAATTTTATACCAACACCAAATGAGTCCCCCATTTGGCATGACCCTAACAGAGAAGCATAGGTCAAGCTGAACAGACTGAGATCTAGATACATACTCTTCAAAATAACACTGTACAAGATGAACATCTTGGACAGCCCCCTGTGTGAATGTGGTATCCAGCAAACAGCACAGCACTTAACTGAAAGCTGCAATCTTTACAAATGCCTGGACAGGGCAGATAGAATGTGCACACTGGGCACATATACACGTTCACATTTACTGCACCATAATCAAAATTACTGCACAGTACGGATACACATCTACAAATGCATGCCCATACTGTACAGTAAATATGGTGACTTATGCCGACTTGAACATAAATTTGATACCTGCATCTTGCAGGTATCAAATTTACACCCAATTAGTTATTGCGCAGTAATGCACATGTAGACACCTTACTGCACAGTAACACAGTGTGTGTGGACTGATTTGGGACTAACTTTAGTCCCAAGTCAGTCCTAAGTCAGTCCACATACAGTGTTAATATGATTTAATGCCTGCACGTGTAGATGCCAGCCTATTCCTGCTTACTGCATAGTAATTTACTGCATAGTAAATTTAAGCTGGTGTAAATGCACGTGTAAATATACCCACTGAGTGATAATATCAGCTGGATGGAGGGAATGGCAGGGGGGCAGAGATTGGAAACAATGGTTTCACCACCTTGAGTCACTGAAAACCTGGGGGTGCGGCCAGCCCAGTGCTTGAGTTAACATAAGTTGCAGTACGATCCAGTAGAGATGGTTGTTATGGCAGTCTAACCTACAGTGCTGAAGTCTAATACCACACCCATTCAGGGTTATTTTAGAGTAGGATTCACAATTTTTACAGCACTCTACTTGCCCTGACCATCTGTTCAGTTATGGCTGTAGAATACTTTCTGCACACATACCATCCAATAAATGTAATTTCTGTACCTGGCTCATGAGTCTCTTCATTTCAGTGTTTATCAAACTGAAGGACTTGGCCTAAATAGAACACTGTTGAAGCATTATGCGAGTTTCCTGTTCCTTAACATTTATACCTCTCTACATGCCAGGTCAGAAGTATATCTATGACCCAGAGATTGCATAGATGTTTGAAAAAAGGGGAATAGGATAAGACCAGTAAAGATATTTTCACTTTTGCTTTAAGATGGCTTCTAGATTCCAGTCCTGAGTAGTGAAAGTCTAGTGTAATTACCCATTTGGCCACTATGTCCCAGCTACTACTAGCATTCCCTGGCATAAGAAGGCACAAGACTTATTTTATTTTATAGTATGATGAGAGATTCGTCCTTATAATACATGTCTTATAATGATAGTATAGATATATATAATGCAAAATATTTTAGTTACTCCATTAACACGTTGTAGTTAGTAAGTTGTGATAGTCCTTCTTAGAAACAAATATAGCTGAAAAAATCAGCTGGTAATATAACTTTCAACTTTGTTTAAAAGGAGTAGGAGGGGGAAAACAGGTCTGCTTATTAATTTTGTTTAGATTAATTTTGTTCCATGATGGGAAGCTTACACTTAAATTGCTTTTCTTGTTATACTTCCTTTGTAATATGGGAGATTTTATTGTGATTTTATCAGGGTGTTTTCTATTTTCTTTTTATACTATTTTATTGCTTTTGCTGCTTATAGTCACTTGCTGTATACTGCTGATTTTGACATCGCTGACTCCATCTCTGGAGATTAGACTAAGGATCCCTAAGGCAGCTTGCTGTAGTGCATGCAATTCAGAATGTGGGAACAGCTCCCTAAATATCACTGATAAGATTTATACAAGCAAAGAAAACCTTTTGAGAATGGTTAATTTGAGATCAGATGACTCATAACTATTAGGCCTGTGCGAAGCGGCTAGTATTCACTTTGTATTCGGATTTGACCAATTTGGGGGACAGTGATTCGATTCGGTGATTCAAATCACTGTCCTTATTGATTCAGCTGAATCTGATTCAGAGATTCAGCAGCATCCAAATCTCTGAATCAGCCAGGCCAGGTCCTTTCCCCACCCCTCTCCTAGCCTGGCAATGGCTGCCCCAGCTCCCGGCACTTGTTAAAAAAAAAGCCCCAACTCACCGGGTGCTGCTGGGCAGGGGGTGATCCCTGATGCTCCCCACTGCCCCATGCTGCATGGGGGGCTCTGCATGAGCCCCCCCAACCCTTGCCCCTTGCTTCCCCTGACCCTCCACAGGTGCCCTGCATGGGCCAGCTCTGGCCCTTTAAGAAAAAAAAAATGATAAAACCCCGGGACTCACCGCTTCTGCTGGTGGGGGGCAATCCCCACTGCCCCTCACTGCCCTGTGCCATGTGAGGGCCTCTGCGTGAGCTCCCCAAAGCCCCAAGGCCTCTGCAGGAGTGACGAGTCCCCGGGGCTTTTCTCATTTTTTTTCTTAAAGAGCCAGAGCTGGCCTGGGTGGGGCAGCCATGGGGGGGGCAGGGGGAGCTGGGGGGCTTGTGGCAGAAGCCCCATCCAGCATGGGGCAGTGGGGGGCAGCAGGGATTGCCCCCCAACTCAACAGCACCCAGTGAGCATGGGGCCTTTTCTTTAAAGTACTGAGCTGGGGTGGGGGGGCAGCCATGGGGGGGCTGGGGGAGTGGGTGGGGGTTGGGAGGGTTGGGGGGCAGGGGGGGCGGCGGGGCTGGCAGGGGCCACCCATGGTCCCTTCCCCCCTCCCCAAGTCTCCCTTCCTCAGCCCCTAGTACTTACCAGCTCAGAGTCAGCTGCAGCTCCTTGCTGCAGCCACCGGGGACTGCCCGAATGATCAAAGCTTTCTGAATCTTTTCTGGAGATTCAGAGAGCTTTGAAACAATTTGGACCTTTAAATTGGTCCCCTGATTCAATTCAGATTTGGAGATTCGGCCACCAAAGTGGGCCGAATCTTCTCCGAATCGAATCACCACCCAAAGCTTCGCACAGCCCTAATAAATATGGCAATAGCTATGTTCTTGCTCATATAAGTAGCAAGATACAGAAAATAAAATTGGTTATTTATTAGTTAAAATCTTGTTCAAACAATTTTAAAGAATGTTGAAGTTCTTTCTTATGAATTGTCACCAAAGATATGTCAGTAAAAAATATGTGCTAATACCTGTATAATTGCCTTACACTTTTCAAGGTTGGATCTCATTTCCTACCAGTCTAATAATTTATCATGTTAAACATCATGACCAGAAGGCTGATATCCAAAGAAGTAATTCTGGAAATGTCAAACAGCATGGGAAGAGCATGGCATTTGTTCTATGTGAACATGTAGTAGGGGAGGTAATGATATATCTGGGCATCACCGTGCAGTCAAATTTTTACATGAAGTTTGTGATCTCTTCCTATGGACTCCTTAATTAGCAGACCTTCACTTGGTAATCTCTGCAGACATGAACAATATGTGTCATTAGTCCTTCAGAAAGAGAACTGAATAAAAGGAATATGATCAATATATCTTTATTTTTCAAATTTAATGCCTGCTTTCTCTTTTTAAGCTTCTTGATTTTTAAGAAAAGGATAATTATTACAGAGTATTGGGCCCTGATGCTCCTCTTCCTGATCAGTCTTCTATCAGAGTAGCTGAACTGATTTTCTCAATTTACCACTAATTTATGCTGGTGAAAGAAAAATCAGTCCTCTTGTATCTAGTCAGATAGTAAAATGTGAAAATCTTGACAATTTGCAGAGTACACAAATAACTGAGACACAGGTAGAGAATTGACTTGAATCTTATTACAGAAGAAGATGGTTGTTGAGCTGGATGCGAAATCTGTCCTGAGATGCAAGCCAACACCCCATCCTCTAGATCAGGGTTGGCAATGTTTTTTGTCAGACTGGCAAAAAAATCACAATATCTACCTGTAAGATGTTGATGTGGCAGCGGGTAGATGGCAAGGAAGCTGTGAGAGGCTCAATCCTTCTTGTGGCAGTGCAGCCCTGGCCCCTTCCTCACCATCTGCAGACCCTGGTACAGCCACTTGTAGCCTCCTGGCTGCCTGCCACAGCCAACCCAGCCTCTGGGCAGGTCCATGCTGCCCACCAAGGAGCCAGGGCTGTTTACAGCAAATGGGAGGGAAGTTGCAAGCAGCTGAACTGGGGTCTATGGAGCCCTGGCTCAGCAAGTTGCTGGCAGTGTGTGAATGCATGCCTTATAGAAGGCAATTCCTAATGTGGCAGACCCCATTGCGGCTCTGCCTCCATATGCTTTGAGGGCTGGCAGGCCAAGCAAAATGTCTTCATAGGCTACATTGTGGCACACGTGCCTGGGATTGCCAACCCCTGCTGTAGACCATGTTGCTTCTAACAGACATTATTCTGGCATCTGATATCTTGATATTCATAGATTCATAGATGTTAGGGTCGGAAGGGACCTCAATAGATCATCGAGTCCAACCCCCTGCATAGGCAGGAAAGAGTGCTGGGTCTAGATGACTCCAGCTAGATGCTTATCTAACCTCTTCTTGAAGACCACCAGGGTAGGGGAGAGCACCACCTCCCTTGGGAGCCCGTTCCAGACCTTGGCCAGTCTAACTGTGAAGAAGTTCGTCCTAATGTCCAATCTGAATCTGCTCTCTGCTAGCTTGTGGCCATTATTTCTTGTAACCCCCGGGGGCGCCTTGGTGAATAAAAACTCACCAATTCCCTTCTGTGCCCCCGTGATGAACTTATAGGCAGCCACAAGGTCACTCTCAACCTTCTCTTGCGGAGGCTGAAAAGGTCCAGGTTCTCTAGTCTCTCCTCGTAGGGCTTGGTCTGCAAGCCCTTAACCATACGAGTGGCCCTTCTCTGGACCCCCTCCAGGTTATCCACATCCCTCTTGAAGTGTGGCGCCCAGAATTGCACGAAGTACTCCAACTGCGGTCTGACCAGTGCCTGATAGAGGGGAAGTATCACCTCCTCGGATCTATTCGTCATGCATCTGCTGATGCACGATAAAGTGCCATTGGCTTTTCTGATGGCTTCGTCACACTGCCGACTCATGTTCATCTTGGCGTCCACTAGGACTCCAAGATGCCTTTCCACTTCCGTGCCACCCAGCAGGTCATTCCCTAGGCTGTAGGTGTGCTGGATATTTTTCCTCCCTAGGTGCAGCACTTTGCATTTCTCCTTGTTGAACTGCATTCTGTTGCTTTCTGCCCACTTGTCCAACCTGTCCAGGTCTGCTTGCAGCTGTTCCCTGCCCTCCGGCGTGTCCCCATCTCCCCATAGCTTTGTGTCATCTGCAGACTTGGACAGAGTACATTTCACTCCCTTGTCCAAGTCACTGATGAAGACATTAAAGAGTATCGGTCCAAGGACCGAGCCCTGCGGGACCCCACTGCCCACATCCTTCCAGGTCGAAACCGACCCATCCACCATGACTCTCTCGGTGCGACCCTCTAGCCAATTCGCCACCCACTGGACTGTGTAGTCATCCAAGTCACAGCCTCATAACTTGTTCACCAGTATGGGGTAGGATACCATATCGAAGGCCTTCCTGAAGTCTAAGTATATGACATCCACCCCTCTTCCTGTGTCCAGGCATTTCGTAACCTGGTCATAAAAGGAGACTAGATTAGTCAGGCACGATCTGCCTGCTACGAACCCGTGCTGGTTTCCCCTCAGCATAATTTGTCCTGCCGGACTCTTGCAAATGTGAGCCTTGATAATTTTTTCAAAGATTTTGCCAAGGATGGAGGTGAGACTGACTGGCCTATAGTTGCCTGGGTCCTCCTTCCTCCCCTTCTTGAAAATGGGGACCACATTGGCCCTTTTCCAGTCCTCTGGGACTTGGCCCGTGTGCCACGAGCGTTCAAATATTCCCGCCAGTGGCTCTGCAATGATGTCGGCCAGTGCCTTCAGCTCCCTCGGATGGAGCTCATCCAGGCCTGCCGACTTAAAGGCATCCAGTTCTTCCAAGTGACTCTGCACCATCTCAGGGTCTACGCATGGTAGTCTGGCGCCTTGCTGCTGCCTCTCTACAACCCCAGTGAGAGACTTGTTGTGCCCCTCGCTTAGGAACACTGAGGCAAAGAACTCATTGAGGAGTTCAGCCTTGTCCCCCCTGTTTGTCACCAATTGTTTCTGCCCATTTAGCAGGGGTCCTATTCCTCCCTGGGCCTTCCTTTTACTCCCTATATATCTAAAAAACAATTTCTTGTTGTCCTTTACTTGGGATGCCATCCTCAGCTCCATGGTAGCTTTGGCCTGTCTAACTGCCTCCCTACAAGTGCAAGCAGAGGAAGTATATTTGTCTTTGGTGATCTCTCCCCGTTTCCACTTTTTATGTGCTCCCGTTTTGGCCCTTAGGCTGCCCTGGATTTCTCTGGTCAGCTGAGGAAGCCTCCTGGCCCCTTTCCCTCTTTTTCCTCGCATCGGGATCGTCTCGCTTTTTGCCCAAAGGATCGTTTCCTTAAGGCACAGCCACCCTTCTTGGGCTCCCATCACTTCAAAACTGCTACTCTGCAGTGCATCCTTGACTAATCGCCTGAGTTCATTGAAATCAGCTTTCCTAAAGTCTAGCACTTTCACCCTACTAGTTACCTTACCCACTCTATGTTTTATGAAGAATTCTATTATTAGGTGATCACTGTCCCCCAGATGGCTACCGATCTGTAGGTCCCCTACCATGTCATCCCCCGTTGCCAATACCAGATCCAGTAAGGCATTCCCCCTAGTGGGACCATGTACCTCTTGTGTCAGGTGGAGGTCCTGTACACAGGTTAGAAACCTGCGTGAACGGTGGGATTTTGCCGTCTGCGTCTCCCAGCAGATGTCTGGGTAGTTTAGGTCCCCGATTCTTACCGCCTCTTTAGCTTTTATGGTCTCCGAGAGCTGCCTCAGGAGCCCCGAATCTATTTCTTCCCCTTGGTGTGGGGGTCTGTAGCAGACCCCTACCACCAAATCCCTTTCTCCTTGCCCCCCATGTAACCTAACCCACAATCCTTCTACTTCCTCATCCTTCGATTCCGTCTTGATAAGGGTCGATGTATATTGCTCATTGACATAGAGTGCAACCCCTCCCCCTTTTTTCCCCACCCTGTCCTTTCTGTACAATCTATAACCCTCAGTATGTACCGCCCAGTAAGTCTTCAGTAATATCTTCAGTCCAGTAATATCTTCAGTAAGTCATTTAATCTCTCTTAATTTCCTTGTAATATAAGTGTAAATATAAGGGTAAAGTTATAAAGCACTTTGAGAGATCTAAAAATATTGTTTTTTATCCAAAGCCCAAAATTTACAGGTTATTTTTCTATTAAAATGTTTGAATGGGAAGGTTTTTGAGACAATAATAGTATAAACACTGAAATAAAACATTATAGTTGACTTAAAGCCTTGCCTTTGTTACCATGAGAGAACTACTTGACTAACCTGGATTGAGCTATTAAGGGACAGTTTATCAATTTATCTTGCATTGGTGTCTGAGACATCACAATCACTTCCTGTGTGAACTACAGGAAGAAGATGTGGTATGCCAGAAAAAAATCATGTTGGTTTTGGCAAATACTTCCTTTTAAATGATGTCAACAATTTCCCATTTATTACCTTTTTTTCTTCTGGTGACATAAGTGCAAGCATGCTCCTTCTTACAGGGTCAGGTTTCCCTATGAATACTATCAGATGAATGAAAAGTACGTGTATATGTAAAAATGGCTGTGTATATGTGAAGTTACTGTTTGTGCAGAAAAAGGCTCATTTACATATGAGCTCATGCAGCCATTATGAGCAAGCATTGTGAAGACTATTTCTAAATTGTATTATGTCAGTAATTATGATGTCATCCTAGCTTATATAAGTCTGATTATTGTTGACTGGGGAAGATATTTAGACTGCAGTCTTGAGTGGCACAAATGGACCTGGAGTTTATGTAAGTGGACAAGAAAAGCTCTACTCCAACACTTGGAGAGGTACTGGTGGGATAGTCCATGTTTTACTACCTTCTCTGCAAAAAGTGTAAGGGAGTAATAAGGAAAAAGGCCTCATTGCCAGAAGTTTGTTGTACTCAGTTAATTTCCTTTGTTGTATTCAATCAGTTAACTGCTAAAATATTGTAAGCCATGGGCAGTAGTTCTAATTTGTGCCCAAAAGGCTCAAGATGAAATTTATGCTACCTTTGTACGCATTCTTTGAGCTCTTTTTTTCCTCTTTGGGTGCATCCCTAGATCAGTAGTTGGGTTAGTTTTTATTCTCTTAAGAGCAAGAAGCACCTGCTAATTAGGAAATAACCATTAAACACACAATATATTGGTTTCCTAGTGCATTTATACTTCCTACACACTTGGCTCCTGATAATTTAGCAATATGTGTTGTGTCATCCAAATGCTTGGTTGCTTGGGTTTCTTTGGCCATTCTGTCTAATATAAGCAGCATTTAGAAATGAACTGATTTCTTCAATGGAACATCCTGATGGTCTGTTGAAAAATAATCTTTTTTATTCCAATTAGTTTTCAGGTTTATTTTGGGCTTCTTTCAGAATGTAATGTCATGTAGAAATATAGAATGTACAAAGGCAGTTCTTCCTACAGGATCAAATTCTTTTGTGGTTATTTGGTGCCTCTTTATTTTGCCCAGTTGCATGCCACATTTTTTTCAGTCTTTGGGCATAGGGGGAGAGAGGAGCAGTTATTCTATAATTTTAACTTTTATTTTGACACCTTTTTTTGGCTTTTTATTTTTGCTGGGTTTTTTAAATGAATCAATTTTGTGCACTGAAGCACAAATTTGTCCTCCCAATTTTTCTTCTTCAAACTACTTCCATTAACCTAACACATCACTCTCTCACACTTCTGTACTGGTTGCCACATTTCCCTGTCTTTCAGGTTATATATTAAAAAAAATATATTTATATCCCTAGTTTTCCCTTCTTTATATTTGAGGAGATGGTGTATTTTCACACAGTAAATTTCATGCCAACTCTTTAAAAATACTGTATTTTGAATGTGAAGAATAGGACAGGATAAAGATCTGTTGTTGATTTATTCCCTCTTCATGTTTCTTGGCTCCTATCTCTGACTAGCACAATAACTTCGTTCTGTGGTACTGCACTCTCTCTATTTTAATGCTATAGACATGGGGTGCCAGTGATCACTAATTCTGCTGCTGCTGTATTAAGGGTTGATTATGGCCAACATGTAAAGTACACTCTGGCTCGAGTGAAGTTTCAGTTCAAAATCTTTTACCAGTGAAATGAAATCATAATAAGAGAATTCTATACCCAGTAGGGAGTTTAATTATTTTTGTCTTTTTTGGTAATTTATTCAGCAGTTGGAGTCTTTTCTGTAAAAAATCCTGACTGAAAGCCTGACTATTTTCTTAGCTGGAATCCAGCAAGTGAAGTATATATGTTGAGTATGTTAGGGAAAAGTGGGACCAACAAGATTGATTCATTTGAAAAAAACACTTGGTAAGGAAAATGATTGAAAACATAGGTAGTTGAACTACGTGTATTCTATACATCTGAGATTTCTGATAGAGAAACTGGATCCTTGTTCCCAGACTGTGCTTTTGCAAACTATTGAAAAACTTAATTCATGTTTATAAACCCATCTTTTAATTTTGGTCTCTTCTACCTTCTTAAAATCCTCAATCCATTTAACCCTAAATTCTTTGTTGGTTTGGTCTGGTTTGGTTTGGTTTGGCCATCTAACAAAGAAACATTTGTTTACATAGCATTTTTAATGGTTTTGGTGGTGGGTGGGGTTTGTCTTAAAAAGGGGTAAGGGAGAAAAGTATTTTAAGAAGATTCCCTCAGAAAGTATCTCAAGACTCAGGCTGCAACTGATGGTGCTCTTGCTCTTTGGTTAGTTGTCTAGGAGGCCTAATAGTAGGCCCGTGCGAGTAGGCAGGTATTTGATCCAACTTTGGATCCGGCCATTTGGATGTCAGCAATCTGATCCAGAGCTTCGGATCAGTTTCCTGCTTCGATCCAGCCAAAACATCTCCGAAGCCTCAGAGCCGCCTTGGAGATCTGGTCATAAGGTATAATGGGGGATCAATGAAATATCTATAACTTTGTTGCTTTTTGTCTGATTTGGATGAAACTTACTGAGGTGGTAGCCCCTGATGAGGCCACAAAGCCTGACAAGTTTCAAGAAGATAGGTACAGGGGTTTGGGGGAACTGCACCCCAAATTCTTGGAAGCAAAACTCATGTCATGTGTATGTGTTACATCACAGAGAGCTGAAAACTTCAGGAATGGCGGCCCCTACTGAGGCCATGAAGCATGCCAAGTTTCAAGAAGATAGGTTCAGGGCTTTGGGAGGAACTGCACTTCAAGCTGCTGACAGGCAACACTCGTGACATAGATGACCCTGCGTGTGTTAAGGCACAGTGGGCTGAAAACTGCAGCAGTGGTAGCCCCTGCTGAGGTCACAAAGCCTGCCAGCTGTCAAGGAGATAGGTGCGGGGGGAGTCTGGCTTCTGGGGCCCTGCACCTCTGGATGCTAATAGGCAAAACGTGTGATGTGGGTGGGTGACACTGTGTGTATGTTAAGGTACGCCCTTCCTGGCACTGGGGCCTCTGCACAACACGGCAGTGTGCCCCATTGAGGCCTGCTCCTCCTGTACAGCCTCACGCCTGGTCCACCACTTTACGTGACAACAGGTAAAATAACTTAGCTGGCTCAACACCAGTAGCATCAGCAGCAGCATCAAAGGTACCCAAACAGAGCTGTCACAGAGCCTGTTGTTTTATAAAGGAATTGACAGCAAGAAGTAAAGATGTTGTGTTGTGTTGGACATATGATGTTACTCATGGTGTGTGGTGGCTTATCTTGTGTTTTATGTCTATATGTTTATTATGAAAAAAAAAAGGAGTACTTGAAAAAATATATCTTTGGAAGCTTTAGGGTTGAAAACCCCTATGTCAGGCTGAGGAAGTGCCTGCAGTTGGTGTGTCTCTTGGTCCTGGATGGAAGGAATAGTAAAGGAGCCAGAGGCTGGCCTGGCACACAATGCAGGCAAGAAAGCCAGTCAGTGAAACTGGAAATGGAGGCGTCAGGGGGTGACAGGCTGGGGTGGGGGGTAGGGGGGAAAGAGGGATGTAGCAGCGCAGGTAGAAGTGCAGAGGTGCCTGGGGTGTCAGATGTCCGGCAGGTCAGAGTGTGCCAAAATTCCACTGTGGATATTGAGTCCATGAGTTTCTGTACCTACTACCTAGGAGGCTAATGAAGTGCAGTTCATAGGCCCAGCTCTGAAAAGTGGTTTGTACATTCAAACAAGCACCTAACCTCATCACCAGAACTGAAGCCTACTTCCTACAGCTCAAAACACAAAACCTGCCAAGTATCTCCAGTACCCCACAAACTGCACACCAGAATCTATCAAAGACAACAAAACCCACCTACCTGTGGGGGCACCTTCCTCACCAAAAAACCACTGTGCCTCCAGTCTCTCAGGCCTGATCCTGAGAGGGAACAAATTACAATGCAAACCACTTTTCAGAGCCACCTATACATGTCAGCTTTCCCTCCCTTCCCCACTCATTCTTCCTTCCTCCCCTGTTCCCCCTCCCTCTTCTAACTTTCACTTTCAGCCTCCAAAGCTTGTCTGAAGCATCCAAAGCTTTTCCAAAATGCTTCAGAAGCTCCGAACCGCTTTAGACAGTCTGTATGAGGTAGAGCTTTGCTCCAGGCATCCTGCTTCAGACTTCAAAGTGTCCAAAGCGGCCTCAGATCCGAAGCGCGATCTGAAGTCTCGCACAGCCCTACCTAATAGTTATCAGGCAGTATTTCTATGGTTTGGATTTTATCAGTGGAACCAATGCTGACTATGCATACGCATTGGGTATTAAGGCACACATTCATAAAAATAATTATAAACATCCTATGATGCTTCTTCAAACAGGTCATTCTATTGTTTTGTGTGCATCCAACAGAAAGCATTCTTTTCAGGGCCTCTGGTCTGTTGGGCCCTGCTGGGCTGAACTCTTGAGCTTCCACACCTGACCTTGATCCCAGGCTATTGCAACTACCCCAGTTCTCTGTAACTGGACAGAGGGTGAGAATGCCACTCAGCCCTTTTAAGCATACTTGCAACCTCAGGCTGCAGGCATGCCTTGACAACAGCCTCAGTCTGCTCCAGCAAGTCTCACTTTCACAGCTCTCTGGTACTCCTGGCTCCTGATTCAGCTTTGGCTTTCCTTGACCCTGCTCTTGGATCTTCCCTGGAACTCAACACCTGGCTCTATGATTCTCTTGGCTTTTGGTCTTGGCTTACACCCTGGACTAGGTTTTTCAGATCTCCCACTTAGATCTCATGGGACCTGGCCCTACGTTCTCTGCTCCATTGATCTTTGACCTGATGCCCTGGTAACTAGCACCCCACACCTGGCTGATCTTTTGGCTGCCCTTCAGGGCCTACTTATATCCCAGTGACCTATGGCTTGGCCAAACCCACACAGCAAAGTGTGATGCCCTGAACCGTGGTGGTACATGGGGATGGATATACGACTGAGGCAGATCTCTGAGGGTGAGTTGCTGGCAGCCTGACAGGGCTTTTGAGTGGTGATGCCCTGGTCTGGGTTTATTCACTTCTGGAATCAGCAGACCACCTTTTGGATAAACATGAAGATTTTATCTAGGCCATGGCCAAGATCCTT